>NW_028318290.1:0-662921 GCF_062004578.1 Staurois parvus | reverse complement strand
CACAACTACCGGCCAGGGTTGTGGGGAAGAGGCCCTTGTCCCCATCAACATGGGGACAAGTGCTCTGGGGGGGAGCCCCCCTGCCCCAAAGCACCCCCCCATGTTGAGGGCATGTGGCCTGGTATGGTTCAGGAGGGTGGGGCACTCGCTCATCCCCCCTTTCCCGACCTGCCGGGCTGCATGCTCGGATAAGGGCCTGGTATGGATTTTGGGGGGACCCCACACCATTTTTTTTTTACCCCTTAATATTCATACAGACCCGAAGGGCTTGGTATGGATGGGAGGGGGGACCCTATGCTGTTTTTCTTTTTTTTTTGCAGACGTTTATTTTTAGATTCAGCTGTCAAAATAAAAATTATCTAGACCTTCTAAATAAGTAAAACAATTACAGAAATAATTATAAAGGATAAGAAACAAAAATAGAATCACTAGAACTAAGGAAATCTAATTAGAATACATGAAGATATGCCGAGTGCTGTTTGTCACACACAGGAGACGTGACCGAGTGCCGGTTGTCAGAGGACTCCACACACAGGAGACGTGACTGAGTGCCGGCTGTCAGAGGACTCCACACACAGGAGACGTGACCGAGTGCCGGCTGTCAGAGGACTCCACACACAGGAGACGTGACCGAGTGCCGGCTGTCAGAGGACTCCACACACAGGAGACGTGACCGAGTGCCGGTTGTCAGAGGACTCCACACACAGGAGACGTGACTGAGTGCCGGCTGTCAGAGGACACCACACACAGGAGACGCCACCGAGTGCCGGCTGTCAGAGGAATCCACACACAGGAGACGTGACCGAGTGCCGGCTGTCAGAGGACTCCACACACAGGAGACGCCACCGAGTGCCGGCTGTCAGAGGACTCCATACACAGGAGACGCCACCGAGTGCCGGCTGTCAGAGGACTCCACACACAGGAGACGTGACCGAGTGCCGGCTGTCAGAGGACTCCACACACAGGAGACGTGACCGAGTGCCGGCTGTCAGAGGACTCCACACACAGGAGACGCGACCGAGTGTCGGCTGTCAGAGGAATCCACACACAGGAGACGCCACCGAGTGCCGGCTGTCAGAGGACTCCACACACAGGAGACGCGACCGAGTGCCGGCTGTCAGAGGACTCCACACACAGGAGACGTGACCGAGTACCGGCTGTCAGAGGACTCCACACATAGGAGACGCCACCAAGTGCCGGCTGTCAGAGGACTCCACACACAGGAGACGTGACCGAGTGCCGGCTGTCAGAGGAATCCACACACAGGAGACGCGACCGAGTGCCAGCTGTCAGAGGACTCCACACACAGGAGACGTGACCGAGTGCCGGCTGTCAGAGGACTCCACACACAGGAGACGTGACCGAGTGCCGGCTGTCAGAGGACTCCACACACAGGAGACGCGACCGAGTGCCGGCTGTCAGAGGACTCCACACTGAGATTTACTATTGAACAGGGTCTAAAAAGAAAGCGCCCACAGAGGACGTCTAAAATGTATTCTGCACATGTGCATTTATATCAGCCATAGATGTTGGAAAAGCGTCTAGTTCTTCACTGTCACGACTTTCTTTGAAAAACTATTTTTTATACATTTTAAAATTTTTTGGAAATGTTAGATATTGTTTAAAGTGAAGTCCTGATATTTGGGAAAGCAAATTTCAATGTGAACGTCTCTGCAGTGATTTTTCATGGTGTTAGACGTGCTTCTTAGCAAGTCTGCTTTTTGGGTCTGATTGCTGGTTAGTAAATTTGATTTGGCGTCTACTCGTTGATGCTTCTCTTTAGTAAATGTCTTTGCAGTCTAAAAGTAGACGATCGCTATTAAAAGGTAGATGTTAGCACACGGAAATGTGCCTAGGCACAATAGTAAATCAGGGTCTTGATGTCTCATTAAAGAGAACCCGTCACCACAAAATGCGATCATATGGGGGCTATTGGTTCCTTATATTTTGGCATTACAGTGAAAAAATGAAAGGTGCACCAAACACCTAAAACCCCGCCCCCTAATCATTGAGTTCCCACATACATACTAACCAATATTCCACCTGTGCCTACATACAAGATCATGGATTGTACCACACATTACATCACGCCATGCATGCCGGAGTGAGAGCAATCCTTCTCCATCCATGATTCAGGGTCACCTCTACACTGAGGACCTGGAAAGGCTTTTATAGCGCCCCCTAGGGACCATTTCTGAGGACAAAGTTTGTCATGGTTTCATCATCACACCATTGTAGGGCTGGGCGTGTTGGGTATCTAGTTACTCAGCACAACCTCCTTTGTTTCCTGTTTTTGGGTAAAATATTACATTTGTTCACTAGATGACACTAAGTCCTATAAAACGTTGTGCCATCTAATGGCGGAATGCACATTTTCAGCTGTAAATGAATGGTTGGTTTATTATTGCTGCTTGGATGACCTTCTATCCTTCAGTGTGTTCTGTACTCACAAGTGATGAGGATGACCTCAGTGATGGAGATGAATCCATGCCTGATGAAGGGAACTAAGGGCTCCACTTATAGAACATTCATTGGACGGAAGAGACAAGTGTCCATCCAGACATTACAAATTCTGGACCTATGTGATTTAACACAGTGATTTCCTTTGTCAGCTCCATCTAGTGGTCATAATGCAGTATTTTCCTGAAATACCTCCATCAGTAAAAGTCGCAGAATATGAAATGATGGTCCCTATTTGGAGCCAATGATCACATGAAATAAAATGTGGCCAAAATATATCACAGCCGGGTGAATGCCGATCATATTTATTAAACTTTTATTTAATAGATCTATAAGTGTTTGTGAAATCTCCCACCACAAAATGTACTCAGCCAATCACAGGGCAGGACTCCATTTTTATTCCTCTCCTGCTATCAATGGCCAACCCAGTCCCACACTTCATCCATGTCTTTGGGGACCTCTGGTCTCCTTATGAACTGTTTCTTCCATGATGAAGATCAGCCATGGAGTATATCTGAGGTGTATATCAGGGGGTGCTTCTTCCCCACATGAGAGCTGGGATGTCCAGCAACATTCATCTAGAAGACATTTCCCGCACTCAAGGCACTAATACACCTCCAGCGTTGTGTGGGACCCCTGATGTACAGGAAGACAGGACTTCAGTGAGGAATAATTCCATCACTCAGTACAGGAAAGTGGCTTCTTCACTGTGTGAGATCTCTGATGTCTGGAATGACTGGACTTGTCTGAAAAACATTTCCCACATTCGGCACAGGAATACAGCTTCTCCTCCATGTGAGATCTCTGATGTTTGTAAAGATGGGCCTTCTGTGAAAAACATTTCCCACACTCAGGACAAGAATATGGCCTCTCCCCCGTGTGAGATCGCTGATGTCTGGAAAGGTTTGACTTGTCTGAAAAACATTTCCCACACTCAGGACAGGAATACGGCTTCTCCCCCATGTGAGATCTTTGATGTGTGTAAAGAATGGACTTCTGTGAAAAACATTTCCCACACTCAGGACAAGAATATGGCCTCTCCCCCGTGTGAGATCGCTGATGTGTTTCAAGCTTTGATTTTTCTACAAAACATTTCCCACACTCAGGACAGGAAAAAGGCTTCTCCCCCGTGTGATATCTCTGATGTTTATGAAGACTGGACTTGTCTGAAAAACAGTTCTTGCACTCAGGACAAGAATAAGGCTTCTCCCCCGTGTGACATCTCTGATGGCTGGAAATATGGGACTTCTGTGAAAAACATTTTCCGCACTCAGGACAGGAATACGGCTTCTCCCCCGTGTGAGTTCTCTGATGTCTGTAAAAATTGGACTTCAGTGAAAAACATTTCCCACACTCAAGACAGGAATACGGCTTCTCCCCTGTGTGACATCTCTGATGTTTGTGAAGACTGGACTTCTGTGAAAAACATTTCCCACACTCAGGACATGAATACGGCTTCTCCCCTGTGTGACATCTCTGATGTATGTAAAGATCGAACTTCTGTGAAAAACATTTCTCGCACTCAGGACATGAATATGACTTCTCCCCTGTGTGAGATCTTTGATGTATGTAAAGAGTGGACTTGACTGAAAAGCATTTCCCGCACTCAGAACAGGAATATGGCATCTCCCCCGTGTGAGATCTTTTATGCACATTCAGTTTGGATTTACAATGGTAACATTTCCCGCACTCAGGACAGGAATACGGCTTTTCTCCCGTGTGAGATCTTTGATGCCTATTAAGATAGAATTTATACTGGAAACCCTTCCCACACTCAGTACAGGAGAAGCTCTTCCCTGTTGGAAGACCGGCCCGGTCCCGCACAGTGTCAGGTTCCTCAGGATACGAGGAATCCGATGGTCCATCTACACTGGGTGGTGCCGGATGGACATTGGAGGGAGCCGGATTTTCTCCTGGACTATACTGTGTGATGTCCTCATCTTCTACTTTCCAGTCTGGAGACAAAGTGAGACAATCCTCTGAGGTTTTCCTCATCTCCCGGCCATGGACTAAAATACAAAGACAAAGAGGATTACTAGACAGGAGCTGATTGGTTCCCCCAAATCAGGACTCCGCCCACATCAGGCAGCTTGGTCTCTGAGGAGCTTACAATTCCACCCTCAAGGGAACTAGGAAATGGCTCCTCTGATCTCCTACCAGGTCAGTTCTTTATTCATGGACCTTAGTCACAGAGTGAGGAAACAATCAGAACTGTCTTTTATAGGAGGGACAGTGATGAGGGGATTATAGGACGAGGGTCCCCACCCCCTCTATCACTCATCGCCACCTTCCCAACACAAGAAGTACTGCACTTCCTTATTTAGTCCATGATTTAGTCATGAAGAACAGCGGGGCTGAGCCCCACCAGAGGTCAGAGAGTGAGGATGGGGGGAGAACAACCAAGATGAAGACTGGACTGATCCTAAAGACCACCATCATTGGGGTATTGACTCCTCCCTCATTATTACTTTCTGTTTAAGGGTCCAAAGTTGGAGGATGTTATCACATTATTATCACCATGTAAAAGTCTGTGCTCCAATCACATCATCCGATATAAAATGTCCAGCTGGTAGGAAATGGGTGTAACAAAAGAGAATCCATATTATGTGTATATATAGCAGTGGGGGGAGGGGGAGAGCAGAAGTCAGGAGTATGTAATGTACAACAGAGAGTATATAGTGCAGGGGTCAGGAGTATGTAATGTACAACAGAGAGTATATAGTGCAGGGGTCAGGAGTATGTAATGTACAACATAGAGTATATAGTGCAGGGGTCAGGAGTATGTAATGTACAACATATAGTATATAGTGTAAGGGTCAGGAGTATGTAATGTACAACATAGAGTATATAGTGCAGGGGTCAGGAGTATGTAATGTACAACATAGAGTATATAGTGCAGGGGTCAGGAGTATGTAATGTACAACACAGAGTATATAGTGTAAGGGTCAGGACTCATAATATTGGTATTCAGTAATCAGTGGAAGCTTAAATGTTTCCTGTAGACAAGTTGCAGAGATCCCACACCGCTGCCTCCCATCTCCTGAGACTGCACTCAGTGACTTGGGTCTGAGACACTACAGACATATCCCTCCACCCGGCACAGGTGACAAATACTGGGAGAATTGCTATGTCACCACCATGAGGAATAAGATCAAAATCACACACCCCAGGTGCCTAGGTCTAGTAACGTCTATAGTAAAAATGAACATTTTGCTGCCAGCTGATCCCCAGAACCTCCATAAATCCAGTCTAGAGACATAAATTGTGTCTGCAGCACAGAGAAGGGAGATTATCCGAGAGAAATCCAGGAATACAGGACGGGGAACACAGCTCAGGAAAGTGACCAGGGGATTACAGGCTGATATCACCCAGTCCCCGCCCTACTCTGGACCAATCAGTGAGCAGTATGGGTGGAGCAATGGATTTAGTGTTCATGACCCACCTGTGCTGATCTCTGTAGGAGTGTCCTCCTCTATAAATGTCCCCGTTATTCCATCCTCCTCCATAGACTGCTGATCATCCCTCACATACGCCTCTTCTTCTTCTGCTTTCACCTCAAATTCTATATCGATTGGATCTCCACTCTAAATCAAGGAAATGAGAGAAAATATCATCTGTAAAATGTAAGGTCACATAAAAAATCCACACATCATCTTTACAAGTCCATGTTCTAGATGTTCCATCCCACCAACCTTGCAATAGTGAGGGATGGTGTGACCTTCCTGTGTGGAATCCCGGGAATACAGAGGACGGGGACATCTCTCTGGTGGGTTCCTGGTATTAGGTGGCTCCATCATATCCTTGTGTCCTTCTGAAAACTCCTCCATCACTCCATACTCCTCATCCTCCTCTTTATACTCTTCTTTAACATCAATATTATCATCCCCGAGGATTCCACTCTGAAAGATATAATAAAACATTCATTGTAACAAACATGCTGTGTATAAATCACAACTACCAATAATTGTCATCATCTACCTGATGATGGTGAGGGATGGTGTGACCTTCCTGTGTGGAATCCCAGGAATACAGAGGATGGGGACATCTCTCTGGTGGGTTCCTGTAGCTGGATGACTCCACCATGGTGTTCTGGTACAGATCTTTGTGTTCTTTTAGAAGCTCTGACTCCTCCATCCCCCCATCCTCATCCTCCTCCTCTTTTATCTCTTCTTTAACTTCAACTTTAGGATCTCTCAGGTTTCCACTCTGAATATATAAAAAAATGACATCAATGGTAACAATGCAGATAATGTACAGATCCTAATGATACTATCAGTGATTGTTCCTCATCTACCTGATGATGGTGAGGGATGGTGTGACCTTCCTGTGTGGAATCCCGGGAATACAGAGGACGGGGACATCTCTCTGGTGGGTTCCCATGACTGGATCCATCTGTAGGAAACACACACACTGACTGAATCCATTGTTTCTATGTGTTTATCAGATGATGGGGGATCTAGGTGGATCCTCCGTACTGCTCTCTCCTTTACAATAAAGTCTCCTCTTACCCGGTGATGTGAGGGGCGGCTGATTGTCCATCATGACGTCCTTGTAGAGATCCTTGTGTCCTTCTAAATACTCCCACTCCTCCATGGAGAAATAGACAGTGACACCCTGACACCTTATAGGAACCTGACACACACAATGATACAGTCACCATCCAGACACATCCCTTGTCTGTTACTGGAGAATGTCCCAGAATTCCCGGCACCGCTCACCTCTCCTGTCAGCAGCTCAGTGATCTCTCTGGTGACTTCTAGAATCTTCTTCTTCTTTCTCTCTTCTATCAGGGAGGGAGGTGGAGGCAATGTGATGTCATATGATCTCCAGACTTCACAGGAGGAAAACTCTACATCTGAACACAAATAGTCACATCAAATGATATTCCCAGAATCCTCCTCACCTCTCCATTCAGGTCTCCATTTTATTAAAGCCCCACTTCAGGCTGAGGTATAATTCCCCCCCACAGGACCCCCACACTACGCAGGGTATAGGCTTGTTGCAGCATTCTGATGTCATTACATACAACGCAGGACCAACAGTCCCACTTTACATGTGAGGATACCAAGGGACCCCACATCCTAAGAGCATCAGAAAAAAGCCAGATGGAGGGACATTGGGGGGAGGAGCTGTGAGGTCGGCGTGATGTCATAGGATTCTCTGACTCTGGATGGAGGGACATTGGGAGGAGGAGCTGTGAGGTCGGCGCAATGTCATAGGATTCTCTGACTCTGGATGGAGGGACATTGGGAGGAGGAGCTGTGAGGTCGGCGCAATGTCATAGGATTCTCTGACTCTGGATGGAGGGACATTGGGAGGAGGAGCAGTGAGGTCGGCGCGATGTCATAGGATTCTCTGACTCTGGATGGAGGGACATTGGGAGGAGGAGCTGTGAGGTCAGTGTGATGTCATAGGATTCTCTGACTCTGGATGGAGGGACATTGGGAGGAGGAGCTGTGAGGTCAGTGTGATGTCATAGGATTCTCTGACTCTGGATGGAGGGACATTGGGGGGAGGAGCTGTGAGGTCAGTGTGATGTCATAGGGTTCTCTGACTCTGGATGGAGGGACATTGGGAGGAGGAGCTGTGAGGTCAGGGTGATGTCATAGGATTCTCTGACTCTGGATGGAGGGACATTGGGAGGAGGTGCTGTGAGATCAGGGTGATGTCATAGGACTCTCTGACTCTGGATGGAGGGACATTTGGGGGAGGAGCTGTGAGGTCAGTGTGATGTCATAGTATTCTCTGATTCTGGATGAAGGGACATTGGGAGGAGGAGCTGTGAGGTCAGTGTGATGTCATAGGATTCTCTGACTCTGGATGGAGGAACATTGGGAGGAGGAGCTGTGAGGTCAGTGTGATGTCATAGGATTCTCTGATTCTGGATGGAGGGACATTGGGAGGAGGAGCTGTGAGGTCAGTGTGATGTCATAGGATTCTCCATCCCCTGCCACTTATAAAAGTGGTATAATCCATTGGTATAGACTGATGAGGTGAGAAGGTGACACCTCTCCACAATGAGGAGAATGTTCCGGCCCCGGAAGTGGGGGATGTTCTGCCCCTGAAGGGGTTAATCTGGGTTTCCACACTATATATGTGTGTATCATCATCTGCTGGAGATAAAAGATGTCACAGTGACTATGGAGGAAGAGGATGGACATGACTATGGAGGAAGAGGACGGACATGACTATGGAGGAAGAGGACGGACGTGACTATGGAGGAAGAGGACAGACGTGACTATGGAGGAAGAGGACGGACATGACTATGGAGGAAGAGGACGGACGTGGCTATGGAGGAAGAGGACGGACGTGTCTATGGAGGAAGAGGACGGACGTGACTATGGAGGAAGAGGACGGTCGTGACTGTGGAGGAAGAGGACGGATGTGAATATGGAGGAAGAGGATGGACATGATGGGGGGTTACTGGGTGTAAATAGGAAATAACATCTTATTACCTCCTCTGCTGCCACTTTCAGCAACGTCTCCTCTCTGCTTCCTCCCAACTCAGCTCTCACCCGAAACTTCCTGTCTATACCTGACATCACTTCCTGTCTGTACCTGACATCACTTCCTGTCTGTCTTTCATAGAGACTTCCTGTCTGGGTAGAAGTGAGATCCCCACCTTGTGGAGCTCAGAGGAACTGCAGCCCCGAGAAGCGTCTGGTAGTGTGGCCCCGGCCTTGTGCTGGGTGTGTATGGACTGTAGATCCTTGTGTAGGGAGGAAATGACTCCTATCTGTGACTGCTGTAACCTGCTGACTGGCATCTCCTGTGAAATCTGACACTTGCACTGGATACACACAAGGCAGTCAGGGATTTCAGCCCCTCCCTTCTCCTCTCAGACTGTAATACAGAGAGAGCCAATCAGAAGAGGTATTAAAGGAGCCAATGACAGGGACTTTCTCAAGCAGGAGGTGCAGCTGCAAAGCATTGTGGAATATGCAGTCCTGAACAGAAATGGCCTGATAGGCTGATATGAGGGATGGAACTACAGAGACCAGCATGCTTAGTGAGAGCAGAGTGAAGGACTCCATCTTGTTTTTCCTGAGGGGAGGCAGTCTGCATGTGGCAGGAGACAGTCTGGACCTGGCAGAGAAGTGCTCAGGGTCAGTTCACAGCATGTTTAGGTATCTGCATCAGTCAGGGAACATCCAACCTGAGAGATGTGGCCTACAGTACAGTGCCTACACCGACAGTGTGAAGGGCTCATCGTGAGGTGACCACAGGAGCCGGTCATTTCCAGGACCATGGTTTGGGCCTTAGTCCCAGGATCTGGTGAGAGGGATTTTGCCCCCTGGCAGATGACAGGAACACGGCACACAGAGACATGACACTTCTCCCATACTCACCAGGCACTGGGTTGTGTAGATGGTCCTGCTATACAGACACAGTGTTTGCTTTGATATACAAATCCTGCCACGGGATTACAATGATACTTTACCATAGGAGTGTAAGTGCACCAATGAAAGTGTCTCGCTGAAGACCCCAACATTCATCCTGTTACCAAGAGACTGAAGTTACTGGTGCCATACGGGCACGCGCATGCGTATTCAGGCCTCTATATTGCATGGTTTGGGAGGGAATAGCTCTACCTTGGAAAGTAATTATGAAGCATCAGTTGGGTTCAGTGTTTGCCTATTGGGCTTGTGGTGTCGGGGGTTAGAAGGGAGAAGTCTGACACCACAGAGAGTCATCCTTCTGCTCTCCTCCAGGCACACCTAGGATCGGCACAGGGGGTGATGCCAGTTAGAGGGGTGGGAGATTACTGAGCATTCTCTCCTGATCTCCCCTTCTTTCATTGAACATTTACTCCTAAATTTCCACTTCCCATGGTGAACGTTCACTCCTGGATTTCTCCCTCCTGGAGTGAGCATTCGCTCCAGGATCTCCCCTTCCTTTAGTGAACATTGACTGGTGGATATCAGAGGATGGGGAGACGTCAGAGGTCCATCAGCTTCATCAGATGACAGGAGAGACATTAGAGGTCTATCAGCTTCATCTGAGAACAGGGGAGACATCAAAATGTCCATCAGCTTCATTGTAGAACAAGGGAGACATCAGAGGTCCATCAGCTTCATCAGAGGATAGGCAGACATCAGAGGTCCATCAGCCTCATTGGAGACAGGGGAGACATCAGAGGTCCATCAGCCTCATTGGAGACAGGGGAGACATCAGAGTTCCATCAGCCTCATTGGAGACAGGGGAGACATCAGAGGTCCATTAGCTTCATCAGAGGACAGAGGAGAAATCAAAGGTCTATCAGCTTCATCAGAGGACAGGGGAGATATCAGAGGTCCATCAGCTTCATCGTAGGACAAGGGAGACATCAGAGTTCCATCAGCTTTTTTGGAGGACAGAGGAGTCATCAGAGGTCCATCTACTTCATCAGAGGACAAGGGAGACATCAGAGGTCCATCAGCTTCATCGTAGGACAAGGAAGACATCAGAGGTCCATCAGCTTTATTGGATGACAGAGGAGTCATCAGAGGCTGTCACAGATCCCACCCACACGGCCACAGTGACTAGCTAACCGAGGCGTGCATGTCTGGCCATGACTTGGTGTAAAGAGGGAATGAGGGGGACTTATTTTGTCACAGCCCGCACTACCTCTCCTCTCATATTAGGACCCATGCAGTTTATGTTGTCTATATGGAGGAGGTGTAGGGTTAGATTCATCCTAGGCTCTAAGTGATCCCTCTTGATCAACATTATTTTTAATCCAAGTCTCCCAGATGGTCTGGCCATTGGTCGAGTGCCTCCTTGGGCTGAGGTTAATCTATTCCAATTGTGACATTTGGTCAATCCCGTAATTCACAACCTTAAATCCTTCCGACATTCAAAAAGCTGCTCGTATTCCACCCCATCAGTATTTTATCTACAGATACAACACATTTTTGCCTCCAAAGCCTCTTCTCTGACTCTTGAACAACCTACCCCTTTAGATCATATCTGCATCCAAGGCCCACACCACCGGGACATCATTTCCGCTACGTATACATTGCTTGTAGATGCCCTTTTTCTATTGATTCTCCCCTTTATATGTGTAAATGGTCCCGTTTCCTTCAATGTGATATTGGGTTGGATCAATGGAGTAGGATTTGGGAGGCCTCTTCTAAATCTTCTGTGTGTGTAATGTATACAGAAAATCCTTCTAAGACCCCCATGTTTTGGTATCGGACCCCTGAGGTTCTCCATGATAGTAACCTGAATGTTTCTTCTGTTTGCTGGTGTTGTGGGACGGAAACTGACACTCTTTTCCACATTTTTTGGGATTGCCGGTCCATTGCGCCCTTTTGGAGGAGGTCCTTACCCCATTGTGGTTACTTTTCCTGGCTCCTGTCCCTTTTGAGCCCATTTACTTTCTGTTGGGTCTACCTTTTCGGGTCTCTCTAAATGTGCGAGGAAACTTTCCACCTACATTCTGAGGGCAGCCAGGAGAACCATTCCCATGCATTGGCTGTCTTCTATGTCCCCCATGTTACCGGCACTGATGAAGGTCAGAGCAGAAATGAGAAAGTTGGAGTACCTACCTGCTTTACACCCTGCTACTGTCCCTGCGCTGGAGGCAGTTCAGGACCCACGGGACACCTATGACACCGATCTGTCTGCTCCGATCGTTTGTGATTGATTGCCATGTTTTGTATTGACATTGTATGTTCTTATGTACCTCTCATCGATGAGCTGCTTTATCAGCCTTCTCTCCCTCTCTGCTTTTATTTTACATTTACCTTTGTGACTGCTTGTTGTAATGTGTGACATAGAGATGGAAATGGGTGATAATAGGCTGCAGGAGATCCGCTGAGACATAGAGAGGGAAATGGGAGCTAATAGGCTGCAGGAGATCCGCTGAGACATAGAAAGGGAAATGGGTGCTAATAGGCTGCAGGAGATCCACTGAGACATAGAGAGGGAAATGGGTGCTAATAGGCTGCAGGAGATCCACTGAGACATAGAGAGGGAAATGGGTGCTAATAAGCTGCAGGAGATCCACTGAGAGATAGAGAGGGAAATGGGAGCTAATAGGCTGCAGGAGATCTGCTGAGACATAGAGAGGGAAATGGGAGCTAATAGGCTGCAGGAGATCTGCTGAGACAGTGAAATGTGTATGAAATGGATGGATGTGCAGACACTCCCAGAAGATGATGTCATTATGAGTGGATTGATATATATTTTTGCATTGTCCCCCCCAGAAGGATCAGGTTTGGCGGGATCGCTCTCATTAGCTATACATTTGTATTTTGTGTTCTGTGTTTGTAAGACTTTTCTATATGTAATAAGAGATGTTTGTTGAACAGTTGGTTACATAAGAGTTACATTTATTTCTTCTTCCTTTATTCAGTAATGTTTCATCTCCCGTAGTATCCCTGTAAGGTACATATTATACAGGAAGGGGGATTATGGGATGGATCTCGGGGCTGCAGTTCCTCTGAACTCCACAAGGTGCTGATCTCACCTATACTCACACAGGAAGTCTCTATGGAATGCAGACAGGAAGTGATGTCAGGCACAGACAGGAAGTGATGTCAGGCATGGACAGGAAGCATATCAGAGACATTGCTGGACGTGACAGCAGAGGAGGTAATAAGATTTTTTTTCCTATTTAACCCCCGTCATGTCCGTCCTCTTCCTCCACAGTCACGGCCGTCCTCTTCCTCCACGGTCACGTCCGTCCTCTTCCTCCACGGTCACGTCCGTCCTCTTCCTCCACGGTCACGTCCGTCCTCTTCCTCCACGGTCACGTCCGTCCTCTTCCTCCACGGTCACGTCCGTCCTCTTCCTCCACGGTCACGTCCGTCCTCTTCCTCCATAGTCACGTCCGTCCTCTTCCTCCATAGTCACGTCTGTCCTCTTCCTCCATAGTCACGTCTGTCCTCTTCCTCCATAGTCACGTCCGTCCTCTTCCTCCATAGTCACGTCCGTCCTCTTCCTCCATAGTCACTGTGACGTCTTTTATCTCCAGCAGATGATGATACACACATATATAGTGTGGGAACCCAGATTAACCCCTTCAGGGGCAGAACATCCCCCACTTCCGGAGCCGGAACATTCTCCTCATTGTGGAGATAAATTCTAGTAATATGGTCCTCTAAACAAACAGCACTGACAATAAATAGACAAGACAAGGACCATCCTGACCATACATGGCCTACAAAGGGCAATGATGACACTACACAGGCAGCCAATGGGCAATCATTACACTATGCAGCCAACACAATGATGGAGTGCCGGGGTCAGGAGTATGGAGCATAGAGCCCCTTACATTGCTGCTCAGGAGGAAGGAAACATTCCTTTGTAACATAAAATGTATATAAATCTGAGGCTCTTTTAGGAATGTCCGGGGGGGTTAAAGAATGAAAGGGGCTTTGGTGTCTCCAGACCAATCAGGTTTTATCCCGGACAGATTTATCAGTGACAACATTCTCCTTACATTACACATTAGTCAGGAGCCAATTTGCACTCCAGAGAAGTTTTGTTACTGAGTTTGGACACTAATAAGGCCTTCGATGGTGTCCTTTGGCCTTGTTTTCCTGGGTGCAGAGAATGGGTGTCAGTGATGAGTGTTTATCTGGTATACTCGCCTGCTATGACTCTCCCATAACAAGGATCAGACTTCCCGGCTGTAACTCTGACTTTGTTACATTGGGTAGAGGTACCCGTCATGGTTGTCCTCTGTCATCCCTATTGTTTGCGCTGGTGTTGGGACCTTTGGTGATTGCAATCAGATCACATTCGGACATCTTTGGTTACCCTTTATTGGTTTCACCTTTCAGAATCTGTATGTATGCTGATGATGTAATGCTTTTCCTCACCATCCCGTTAGTATCATTGCCTAATCTATGCCGGTATTGAACGACTTTGCTGTAGTGTCAGGTCTGTTCATGTCACTAAATCAGTGGTTATGCCATCAATGTTCCTGATTCCTGAGTGCCTCTCTCCGTAGCTCTTTTCCATTTCGTTGGGCCACGGATCGGATTTCCTATTTAGGTATCAACCTCACTCCCAGATACTCAGATATGTTTGCTGCTAATTACCCCCCATGTGTGTGTCGCCTCTCTACTCTACTGAAGATTTGCCATGGGTACCCCATCTCCTTCCTGGGTAGAGTCACGGCAGTCACAATGAATATTCTGCCTAAACTACTTTATTTACATCACTTCCAGTCTCCGTCTCCAAAATGTTTCTGGATCGCTTTCAGTGGCTGATTAACAATTTATTTGGCGTAATAAACGTCCACGTTTTACCTCATCGGTTTTGTACCGGTCACAACGGACGGGGGGCCTCGGTCTTCCCAATTTTTGGCTCTATTACCTTTCAGCGTGTTTTTCACAATTATCACAATGGGTGACTGTTAACTCACAGATCCCGGGGGTTAGATTTGAATCTCAATCTATACGCCCATTTTATTTACCAAGTATTTTATGGTCCAAAATCCTCCCTCGATCGGTAACTTTTTATAACTCTGTTGTGGCCATTCATTGACACTTTGGTCTCGATGGAAACTTAAATGAAATCTGGTCTCTTCTGTTTCCCAGGTGTATCGTTTTTTGGTGGCCCTAACTTTAGTACGGCATTTTCTTCTCCTCAGGCGTTTCGTTGGTGGTACGATAGATCCTTTATTAGGTTGTCTGACTGTCAAAGTGGAGGATCTTATATTCCCTTTGATATGATGTGCGGACTTTTTGATGTTCCGCTTCATGAATATCATCGTTATCGGCAGATTAGACATTTTTTAACTCACATTTTGGCCTTACACCTTCATCTCCGATTTCGTTCTTTGAACATATCAGCCGTGACTCTCCCAGGGGCAAAGGTCTTATCTCTGATCTGTATCACCAATTCCTGGTCAGTCTCTCTCCCACACCTCCTTTATATAGACAAAACTGGGAGGAGGATAGTGGTATCACCTTTTCGGATGAGGATTGGGATTCCATGGTGGATAACATATGTAAGAGCTCTCCATCTCTTTCTGTCCATGAGACGGCCCTCAAGGTATTAACCAGATGGTATTATACCCCGTCAAGGCTACACGTTTTGTACCCACAAACGTCCCCGTTATGTTTCCGGGGCTGCGGCCTTCCCGGTACTTTGGTACACACGTTGTGGGCTTGCCCAACTTTATCCTTGGTGTGGCGCAGGATATCTGAGTTGGTGACTTCACTGGTGGGTGTTCCGGTACGTCTGACTATACAGTCTTCCTATTGGGAGCTCGTATCCCGGGGGTTCCTGATAATGTGATGACATTGATACATACTATTTGTATTTCTACTTTGTGGGCTATCGCCCTACATTGGGAATCTATCACTGTACCATTGGCCTCTGTTTTACATAGAGTAGATGCTGTGATGATCATGGAGAGAATTTATTATAACTTACTGGACAAGATGCACTTGTCTGATAGAAAATGGGAATCATGGAAGGTTCAGAGACATTTACTACATGAATAGTGGCATTCCATGTGAAGGTTGATTGACGTGTCCTGTTCACACATCTATCATTCAGTCTACTTTTCCCTTTATATTTCTCATGTACTTAGGATCTATTCTCCTTTCCTTTCTCTTCTTTTTTACCCTTTCTATATGATGGTGCCTTTCTGAATTGTACGATTCAAGTGTGCCTTGTTAATACTGTACACATTGTTTGACGCTGTACTGTTATTTTCAGTCTACTCTTTGAAAAATAAAATCGTTTGTAAACATAAAAAAATGAAAGGGGTTTTATAGCAACTTAAATGTGTAATATGTGTAACATTGTGCTCTTTATCTCCTTCTCCCCTCCCCCGCCTGTCTCCATCACTGCACCCGGGGACTAGCAGGGAGGGGGAGAAACCTTGCAGTGTAATGAGAACCGATTGGCTGCTCCTCAGGAAAGGGGAGTGTCCGGATTATCCTTTCTCCCTTTCACTCCCAGAGCCGTTTTTGCATTTTTTGCACATTTAAAAAATCATTTTAGCCCTAAAGATGACACAAAACCCCCAAAATATCGATTTTCTGAAAGTAGAGACTTTAGAGAAAATAGTGGCAGGTCTAATTTTTTATGTCACAAAATATCACAAAGTCTAGGAAATGCCAAAGGGATCAAAAAAGCAATAAATGACCCATTTATGTGTAAAAATATAAAAGCCGAGGTTGCAGCGAGTAAATAGATATCCAACATGTCAAACCTTAAGTTGTGTGTGCTGAAATGGTGACAACCTTTAGTCCCCGGTATTATCTATAGGGGACACATTTATAGCCCCTTCTAGGTCATCAGTATAGAGTACGGAGGAGGTCTGCTCCTAGAATTATCCTCTCATTCTGGTGTGACCGGCGATATGTAACGTGTATCACAATTAGAGATGAGCGAATCGAACATGACGAAGTAGAATTCGTTCCGAAGATTTGGAAAAATTCTATTCGCGACGAATCCGAAGATTAGCAAACTTCGGATGCACGAATCTAATTTTCCCAAAAATGGCGGCGACATGTGTGGCGACGGAGAAAATGGACAGAGAAGATGGGGCGGGGATCTCTGGGAAGGCGCGCAGACAAGGCGCGCTGACCCATAATGCATTCATGACATGTGATCGCATTAGCCAATCAGCAGCCAGCCAGCACTGTGTAATGGTGGAGCTATAAATCGCGGCCAGAATTCTCCATTAGCCTCCGGTCATTCAAGAGAGACAGACCTGTGTGTATTAAGGGACAGAGTTAGGGCCACAGAGACTTTAGGGCCACAGAATCGTTACTCAGGGACACAGAATCGTTACTCAGGGACACAGAATCATTTAACATAGGCCTCTGTATGGCCTTCAATTTAAGCTGCTTATGCTTCGCCACTCTGCCATGGGCCCCTGTACCGCCTCCTCTTGCTGCTGCCAGGTCCAGAGTGTGTCATGGGTCCCTGTACGGCCTCCCATTGCTGCTGACTTCATCGCCAGACTCTGCCATGTGCCACTTTCAGGTCTCCTTACACTGTTGGTGGGTTCCATTTTGTGATAGGGTGCTGTATGGCCTCCCATTGCTGCTGCCTCCACCGCCACTTTGCGCCATGTGCCTCTGTCGTCTGCTCACGCTGCTGACGGCTTCCGCTTTTTAACCGAGGCCTGTGTTTGGCTTCCGAATACTGCTGCATCCACCGCCACCCTGCGCCATGTGCCTCTGTCGTCTGCTCACGCTGCTGACGGCTTCCGCTTTTTAACCTAGGCCTGTGTATGGCTTCAGAATAATGCTGCCTCCACCGCCACCCTGCGCCATGTGCCTCTGTCGTCTGCTCACGCTGCTGCCAGGTCCATACTGATTCATGGCCCCTTGTACCGGCTCCTCATGAATGTGGTTCAGCGGGTTTGCATCACTTAACGGCAAATCGTTGACAAACGCTGGGACGTTCAGTGTTGTGCGCATTAAGCCAGACACCAAAGGGCAGCACAGACCTGTTATTACTCGCTCAAGCATGGCTGAACAAAACCAGTCTCTACCACAAATTGGACCCAGACCTGCCCAGGGTCTCGTAAGTAGATTGCACGGAGGAGTAGAGTTCGTTATTGGAATTAACTGTGAGGGACTTTTAAACCTAGGCCTGTGTATGGCCTTCAATTGAAGCTGCTTCTGCTCCGCCACTCTGCCATTGGACTCTTGATAGTCGTCTCCCCACGCTGCTGCTGGGGGTACTTTTTAACATAGGCCTCTGTATGGCCTTCAATTTTAGCTGCTTACGCTCCGCCACTCTGCCATGGGCCCCTGTACCGCCTCCTCATGCTGCTGCCAGGCCCGTAATCTGCCATGGGCCCCCGTACCGACTCCTCATGCTGCTGCCAGGCCCGTAATCTGTCATGGGCCCCTGTACCGCCTCCTCATGCTGCTGCCAGGTCCAGAGTGTGTCATGGGTCCCTGTACGGCCTCCCATTGCTGCTGTCTCCATCGCCACACTCTGCCATGTGCCACTTTCAGGTCTCCTCACACTGCTGGTGGGTTCCATTTTGTCATAGGGTGCTGTATGGCCTCCCATTGCTGCTGCCTCCACCGCCACACTGTGGCTCCACACTCTGGTTTTGGCCCCATGACTGCCCAAATGAGTGAAGTGTGCGGTGATTCTAAGATCGACGGCACTCATCTGCATGTCATACTGACTGACAGTATTATTTCTCTTCCCCAGCAGACTCCAAGGGCATTTAAATTAAAGGTACAGTGTTCTGCACTAATATAAAGGCTCTCTGAAGCCTAGAAACACCCTTTTTATAAGTTAAATTTGCAGCGAATATATTCGGCTTCGAACCGAATTTATTCGGCGAATTCGGCGAATCAGCCGAACCAAATTTTTTAATAATTCGCTCATCTCTAATCACAATCAATGTTATCATGTGTAGGCCCTCCAGCGTGTGCTCTTATGTTTGGGTGCGCATATATGTGGGGGTGGGGAGCCTCAACATTTTTTAAGGAGAGGAGTTATATACTTGGGTGTAACTTTAATTGTTTACAATTAAAAAAACATTTTTACTTAAGGGGACAAAGTCCTCTATGAGATGACTTTTGATAACAGGTTCTCTTTATTGAGATATCCAAGGTCTAAAAGACCCCCAATGTTCCCCTGTACTCCATTGGATGTAATGTAGAGCACATCGCACCGCATTACATTCTTTGCCGGCCTCGATGGTCGGGAAATCAGTCATAATGTCACTTCTGGGTCAGGACAAGAAGGGAGTGAACGTGTCCGCTCTCCTCTGTCCCCTCTACCCTCCGACACTTGCTGAACCGGGCCCACAGATGGGCAAGCAGAGTCGGGGAAGCATAGTAGGTACAGGAGAGGATCACACACACGGGGTGGCAGAGGCTGGCACCTGAAAGGAGAGCCCTGCGGCTTGCCCTCAGCAGGGATAAAGATTAAAAACAATACTTGCCCGGCCCCCAGAACTACATGTCCCGGGCGTTGGGCGATGTAAAGTGACCATCCCTGCATGATGAGCCGACATTGACCTCACAGCACTGCCTCAGAGCAAACTAGTCATAGGAAGGATCAGATTTATCATTCTGGGTAATGCATCTCTCCTACCTCCACTCCTAACTCAAAATCGCATTCACTGCTGTTATATTCAGAACAAATGGTGTATTTATATTTGTGTATGTTGACCAGTCCTCACCTCCAGTTGCACCCAGTTTATGACTGTGGCCTGGTTCCTAAGAAACATCCCCCACTATTCATGTGCTCCTTATCAGCTTCTAATTGGGGTGGAGTTGAATGCTCATTTGAGCATCTCCCTATAAATTTAGATCAGCTCATGGGGGGAGATCTCTGATGGGGGTGCTGCTTCGGATGGAGTGTGGCTTCGAAAGAGTGCGAAGCAGTTAAACACAGCAGTTGAACTAAAGCAGGAGAACTTAAGCAGCAGGAAGACACAACAACAGCAAGAAACTCTACTGCACGCTGGACAGACTGCAAGCAAACACCCTGGGAAACATCTCTTACATACCTGAGTCCCACTCGGTTTACGTTTACCTTTATATAATACACCTCTCTTCTCCTCTTCATATTACTATCCTCTGTTCCCAAATCTCATTTCTTTACCCCTCTGCTCCACCCCAAAACTTGTACATCTCCCCCTTATTGCTATCATCTCCCTACTACTGCTCTCATCACCCCCCCAAAATGCCTCTTCTACTCCTCCTTCTCATTTTCCTCTCCTCCATTCCCAAAATCCATTCACTATATCCCTCTGCTCCTCCTAAACATTTGTATATTGTGTCCTCACTGCTTCCTTCGCCCCTCTACAGCACCCACCACCTCCTCCTATTATTCCACTCTCCCACTGACCCGAACACCTCCACTAGTAGTTTCTCACGCTCCTGCACATCCCGCTCCCATGCCACCTTTCTCACCCTTCTCCTCCTCCTAGCCGCGGGGGACATCTCCCCAAATCCTGGCCCTCCACCACCTCCCTCACCCACACAACACCCTCCCGCCTCCACGTCCTACCGCAACCCCCGCAACCTAGTATCTGTCCCCCTGCTCCCTAAAATCTCCCCCCCGTTTTCATGCACACTCCTGAACGCCCGATCGGTGTGCAACAAGCTTACCGCCATCAACGACCTCTTTGTTTCCCGCTCCCTCAACCTCCTAGCGATCACGGAAACCTGGATCCAGCCCACTGACTCTACCTCCCCTGCTGCACTCTCCTACGGAGGTCTCACCTGGACCCACTCACCCAGGCCCAACGGTCGTAAAGGTGGTGGGGTTGGTCTGCTCCTGTCACCGCAGAGCACCTTCTGAGTCCTCCCAAACCCCACCTCCCTATCCTTCTCCTCCTTCAAGGCCCACTGCGTCCGACTATTCTCCCCAACCCCCCTGAAGATTGATGTGATATACCCGCCTCCTGGATCCATACCCCGCTTCCTGGATGACTTCTCCTCCTGGCTACCCTTCTTCCTCTCCTCTGAGCTACCCACTATCATCCTTGGGGATTTCAACATCCCTGTCAACCTCGACAACCCGGCCACATCCCATCTCCTCCACTTAACCTCCTCCTTTGCACTTGCACAGTGCATACAATCCACCACCCACTCCGACGGTAATATCCTTGATCTTGTCTTCTCCAACCGCTGCGCTCCCCACAACCTCACTAACACCCCCTTCCCTCTCTCTGACCACAACCTGATCACCTTCTCTATCTCCTCGTCCTCCAACGCCTACCCCTCCAAATGTCACACTACTACCAGCCGTAACCTCCGCAACCTTAACCCTGCCCCCCTCCACTCCGCAGCTGATCAACTCCATGACAGCATCCTCCCCCTGTCCTGTCCCGACTTGGCTATGACTGCCTACAACAACGCGCTGTCAGCAGCCCTTGACTCACTAGCGCCTTTAACCACACGCAACATCAGACCCCGACCGCTCCAGCCCTGGCAGACTGATCACACCAAAACCCGCAAACGACACATTCGTGCCCTGGAGCGACTATGGCGCAAAACAAAATCCCAACAAGCCTTCACCCACTACAAATCTGCCTTCCGCACCTACACCTCCTCCCTCCACGCAGCCAAACAAGCCTACTTCCTGACCCTCATCAAGGCCCTCTCCTCCAATCCGCGCCGACTCTTCTCCACCTTCAACTCTCTACTCTCTCCACCCCCACCTCCACCCAGCACCTCACTCACCACCCTTGAGATTGCCAATCACTTCAAAAACAAGATTGACACAATTCGCAAGGACATCGCCGCAACTCACACGCCCTCTCAACCCGTCCCCTCTCACACAGCTACCCCCTCATCCCCCCTCCCCCTCGACATTACCCGCAGGGACTTCGTCACTCCTCAAACTCCCTCTAACCCCGTTCCCCCTCACTCAGCTATCCCCTCATCACCCCTCTCCCACGGCCCCACCACTGCTCTGACCTCCACTTCCACCCCACCCTACATTCCTCATACTGAAGCTCCCCCAACACTCCACACCTTTGACCTTACTACCATCGAGGAAGTCTCCAAGATCCTCTCTGATGCCCGCCTCACCACCTGCCCCCTCGACCCTATCCCCTCACAACTCCTACGACCTCCCTCCCCCTCCATCCTACGCTCCCTCATCCACATCTTTAATCTCTCCCTCTCCTCCGGCATTTTCCTCTCCCCACTGAAACATGCACACATCACCCCCATACTTAAAAAGCCCTCCCTGGACTCCAATGACCCGAACAACCTCAGACCCATCTCCCTGCTCCCATTTACATCTAAACTCCTCGAGCGCCTTGTCTACACCCGCCTATGCTCTCACCTCAACGACAACAACCTCCTCGATCCCCTACAGTCTGGCTTTCGTCCCCTACACTCCACTGAAACTGCCTTACTCAAACTCTCCAACGACCTGCTAACCGCCAAAGCTAATGGCCACTATTCAGTGCTCCTACTCCTTGACCTCTCTGCGGCCTTCGACACAGTTGACCACCCCCTCCTCCTCAAAATACTACACTCCCTTGGCCTCAGAGATTCTGCTCTCTCCTGGCTCTCATCCTACCTGTCACAACGCTCTTTCAGCGTTACCTATAATGCTACCACCTCCCCCTCACTCCCCCTCTCTGTTGGGGTCCCTCAAGGCTCTGTCCTCGGGCCCCTTCTCTTCTCCATCTACACCTCCTCCCTTGGCCAACTCATACACTCTCACGGCTTCAACTACCACCTCTATGCCGACGACACACAAATCTATCTCTCAACCCCCCACCTCACCCCCTTGGTCTCAGCCCGAATCACACACCTACTGAGCGACATATCAGATTGGATGTCGCTCCACTTCCTTAAACTGAATCTCTCCAAAACCGAGCTTCTGGTCTTCCCCCCAGCCCGAACCCCACCCCCCATTGACTTCTCCATCACATCCAACAACGCCAATATCAAACCCGCCCCGCAGGCCAGAGTACTGGGTGTCATTCTGGACTCCAACCTATCCTTCCAGCCCCAAGTCCAATCTTTAACAAACTCGTGCAGACTCCACCTCCGCAACATCGCCAAAATCCGCACGTTCCTAACCCCAGAAACCACTAAACAGTTCATCCACTCCCTCATCATATCACGACTAGACTACTGCAACTCCCTCCTCACTGGCCTGCCTCACCACAGGCTATCCCCGCTTCAGTCCATCCTGAATACGGCTGCCAGACTCATTCACCTTTCCAACTGCTCCGTTTCCGCCACCCCCCTCTGCCAATCCCTCCACTGGCCTCCACTCAGTGACCTCCACCCCCCACTGCCAATCCCTCCACTGACCTCCATTCAGTGTCCTCCACCCCCCTCTGCCAATCCCTCCACTGGCTTCCGATTGCGCAATGGATCAAATTCAAAATCCTAACACTGACGTACAAAGCTGTCCACCATACTGCCCCGAACTACATCACTGACCTAATATCCAAGTACCGCCCAACACGCACACTCCGCTCCTCACAAGACCTCCTTCTCTCTAGTTCCCTGGTTTCCTCCTCTCATGCCCGCCTCCAGGACTTCTCCAGGGTGTCACCCATCCTCTGGAACTCCCTTCCCCAACCCATCAGATTATCACCTACTCTCCTCTCCTTTAGGCGCACCCTGAAAACCCATCTCTTCAGGGAAGCCTACCCCACCCCCTGCTAACCTGCCGACCTCCTCCACTCTTCCTACCACTCCATCCCCCACAGCTATCTCCTCCTGTACCACCATCCCCTCCCTCCTACATTGTAAGCTCCAAAGAGCAGGGCCCTCAATCCCCTCATGTTTTGCATTGTATTGGTATTGTTCTGTCACATGTTCTGTCCCCCTTTGTAATGTACAGCGCTGAGTGAACTATTGGCGCTTTATAAATACTGTATAATAATGATAATAATCATTCCTTGTCTGCAGATCTAAAACTCATCAAAACCAGTTCAGGGACCAAACAAACCCAACAGAGTAAAGGGGCCCCGGACCTCAAAATTGTAGTAAACACTAAACAGTCCAAACAAAATGTCTTCCCATGGGGGGAGTAGTTCTTCAATGTCCAGCAACCCTCCTATTCCCCCCTCACATCCACATCCTATTATTGTGTGACCAATACCATCCAAATCATTCTTACTTTCATTTCCCAAAGTTATCCGTCTACAAGGAGACCTGTATAGATCACATGATGGTACCAATGAGGATGGAGGAGGACCGGAGTCACATGACTGAGAAGATACTAAACCTCACCCTGGAGATCATCTACCTGCTGACCGGAGAGGTGAGGAGGATTCTGGGAGGTCACATGACATCACTCTCATCTCTATAATACACGGACCTGACCGGAGAGGTGAGGAGGATTCTGGGAGGTCACATGACATCACTCTTATCTCTATTAATAAAACACAGACCTGACCGGAGAGGTGAGGAGGATTCTGGGAGGTCACATGACATCGCTCTTATCTCTATTAATAAAACACAGACCTGACCGGAGAGGTGAGGAGGATTCTGGGAGGTCATATGACATCGCTCTTATCTCTATTAATAATACACAGACCTGACCGGAGAGGTGAGGAGGATTCTGGGAGGTCACGTGACATCACTCTCATCTCTATTAATAAAACACAGACCTGACCGGAGAGGTGAGGAGGATTCTGGGAGGTCACATGACATCACTCTTATCTCTATTAATAAAACACAGACCTGACCGGAGAGGTGAGGAGGATTCTGGGAGGTCACATGACATCACTCTCATCTCTATTAATAAAACACAGACCTGACCGGAGAGGTGAGGAGGATTCTGGGAGGTCACATGACATCACTCTCATCTCTATTAATAAAACACAGACCTGACCGGAGAGGTGAGGAGGATTCTGGGAGGTCACATGACATCACTCTTATCTCTATTAATAAAACACAGACCTGACCGGAGAGGTGAGGAGGATTCTGGGAGGTCACATGACATCACTCATCTCTATTAATAAAACAGACCTGACCGGAGAGGTGAGGAGGATTCTGGGAGGTCATATGACATCGCTCTTATCTCTATTAATAATACACAGACCTGACCGGAGAGGTGAGGAGGATTCTGGGAGGTCATATGACATCGCTCTTATCTCTATTAATAATACACAGACCTGACCGGAGAGGTGAGGAGGATTCTGGGAGGTCACATGACATCACTCTTATCTCTATTAATAAAACACAGACCTGACCGGAGAGGTGAGGAGGATTCTGGGATTCCAACATGATATTCCTATTGGTTCCTCAATACAGAGATTTCCTCTTCTGAAGTCAGGTGATCATATGACCATCACAGTGCCTCCATGTGACTCCCTAAACCCTGAGAGACACAACATGCAGAAGATTCTAGAAGTCACCAAGAAGATGATGGAGCTGCTGACAGGAGAGGTGAGCGGTGCCGGGAATTCTGGGACATTCTCCAGTAACAGACAAGGGATGTGTCTGGATGGTGACTGTATCATTGTGTGTGTCAGGTTCCTATAAGGTGTCAGGGTGTCACTGTCTATTTCTCCATGGAGGAGTGGGAGTATTTAGAAGGACACAAGGATCTCTACAAGGACGTCATGATGGACAATCAGCCGCCCCTCACATCACCGGGTAAGAGGAGACTTTATTGTAAAGGAGAGAGCAGTACGGAGGATCCACCTAGATCCCCCATCATCTGATAAACACATAGAAACAATGGATTCAGTCAGTGTGTGTGTTTCCTACAGATGGATCCAGTCATGGGAACCCACCAGAGAGATGTCCCCGTCCTCTGTATTCCCGGGATTCCACACAGGAAGGTCACACCATCCCTCACCATCATCAGGTAGATGGATCCAGTCATGGGAACCCACCAGAGCGATGTCCCCGTCCTCTGTATTCCCGGGATTCCACACAGGAAGGTCACACCATCCCTCACCATCATCAGGTAGATGATGACAATTATTGGTAGTTGTGATTTATACACAGCATGTTTGTTACAATGAATGTTTTATTATATCTTTCAGAGTGGAATCCTCGGGGATGAGAATATTGATGTTAAAGAAGAGTATAAAGAGGAGTATGGAGTGATGGGGGAGTTTTCAGAAGGACACAAGGATATGATGGAGCCACCTAATACCAGGAACCCACCAGAGAGATGTCCCCACCCTCTGTATTCCCGGGATTCCACACAGGAAGATCACACCATCCCTCACTATTGCAAGGTTGGTGAAATGGAGGGTCTAGAACAGGGGTGGGCAAACTTTTTGACTTGAGGGCCGCAATGGGTTCATATATTGGACCCGGGGGCCGGACCAAGAGTAGATGAATGATGTGTATGTGTCATCCATAGTAAGTATAGTAATATTCCCCCATAGTAAGCATAGTAATTCATCCCCCATATAGTAATTCGTCCCCCATATAGTAATTCGTCCCCCATATAGCAATTCGTCCCCCATATAGCAATTCATCCCCCATATAGTAATTCATCCCCCATATAGTAATTCATCCCCCACATAGTAATTCATCCCCCACATAGTAATTCATCCCCCATATTAATTCATCCCCCATATAGTAATTCATCCCCCATATAGTAAGTCCCCCATATAGTAAGTCCCCCATATAGTAATTCATTCCCCATATAGTAAGTCCCCCATATAGTAAGTCCCCCATATAGTAATTCATTCCCCATATAGTAAGTCCCCCATATAGTAAGTCCCCCATATAGTAATTCATTCCCCATATAGTAAGTCCCCCATATAGTAAGTCCCCCATATAGTAATTCATTCCCCATATAGTAAGTCCCCCATATAGTAATTCATTCCCCATATAGTAAGTCCCCCATATAGTAATTCATTCCCCATATAGTAAGTCCCCCATATAGTAATTCATTCCCCATATAGTAAGTCCTCCATATAGTAATTCATTCCCCATATAGTAAGTCCCCCCTATAGTAATTCATCCCCCATATAGTAATTCATCCCCCATATAGTAAGTCCCCCATATAGTAATTCATTCCCCATATAGTAAGTCCCCCATATAGTAATTCATCCCCCATATAGTAAGTCCCCCATATAGTAATTCATTCCCCATATAGTAAGTCCCCCATATAGTAATTCATTCCCCATATAGTAAGTCCTCCATATAGTAATTCATTCCCCATATAGTAAGTCCTCCATATAGTAATTCATTCCCCATATAGTAAGTCCCCCATATAGTAATTCATCCCCCATATAGTAAGTCCCCCATATAGTAATTCATTCCCCATATAGTAAGTCCCCCATATAGTAATTCATTCCCCATATAGTAAGTCCCCCATATAGTAAGTCCCCCATATAGTAATTCATCCCCCATATAGTAAGTCCCCCATATAGTAATTCATCCCCCATATAGTAAGTCCCCCCTGTGTCAATTCACCTACCTTTGCTCCGCGCGTTCCTCTCGTATTCCCGCGCCGTTCTGGTCTTCAGGGAGGACTGTGAGAGAAGAGTTCGTCACGCTGCCCCGCCTACATCCAGGCTGCCCCGCCTACATCGTGACAGCTGCAGAGTCCTGACGCCCGAGAGGAGGGAGGGGGCGGCCATCCGAGAGGGGGGGCGGCCATCCGAGAGGAGGGGAGGGGAGAGGAGGAGAGGAGGCCGCCCGCCCGCCCGAGAGGAGGGAGGGGAGCGGGCGCCCGGCACGCATCTAAGTTTGTAAAGAGCCGCGGCTTGCCGACCACTGGCCTTGCGGGAGCCTAGCTCCGCGGGCCGGATTAAAAGGTCCGCCGGGCCGTACACGGCCCGCGGGCCGTAGTTTGCCCATTGCTGGTCTAGAACATGGACTTGTAGAGATGATGTGTGGAATTTGTATGTGAGCTTTTTTTTACAGATGATATTTTCTCTCATTTTCTTGATTTAGAGTGGAGATCCAATCGATATAGAATTTGAGGTGAAAGCAGAAGAAGAAGAGGCGTATGTGAGGGATGATCAGCAGTCTATGGAGGAGGATGGAATAACGGGGACATTTATAGAGGAGGACACTCCTACAGAGATCAGCACAGGTGGGTCATGAACACTAAATCCATTCCTCCACCCATACTGCTCACTGATTGGTCCAGAGTAGGGCGGGGACTGGGTGATATCAGCCTGTAATCCCCTGGTCACTTTCCTGAGCTGTGTTCCCCGTCCTGTATTCCTGGATTTCTCTCGGATAATCTTCCTTCTCTGTGCTGCAGACACAATTTATGTATCTAGACTGGATTTATGGAGGTTCTGGGGATCAGCTGGCAGCAAAATGTTCATTTTCACCATAAGTGTTACTAGACCTACACACCTGGGGTGTGTGCTTTGAGTCTCCTTCCCCATGCCCGGGTCTAGTAAGATCTCTGACAGAACATTTCTCCCAGGGTTCCTTGCTCTGTTATCTGCTGGCTGTGCCGGGTGGAGGGATATGTCTGTAGTGTCTCAGACCCAAGTCACTGAGTGCAGTCTCAGGAGATGGGAGGCAGCGGTGTGGGATCTCTGCAACTTGTCTACAGTAAACATTTAATCTTCCACTGATTACTGAATACCAATATTATGAGTCCTGACCCTTATACTCTATAATTTATATTGTACATTACATACTCCTGACCCCTGCACTATATACTCTATGTTGTACATTACATACTCCTGACCCCTGCACTATATACTCTATGTTGTACATTACATACTCCTGACCCCTGCACTATATACTGTATGTTGTACATTACATACTCCTGACCCCTGCACTATATACTCTATGTTGTAGATTACATACTCCTGACCCCTGCACTATATACTCTATGTTGTACATTACATACTCCTGACCCCTGCACTATATACTCTGTGTTGTACATTACATCCTCCTGACCCCTGCACTATATACTCTGTGTTGTACATTACATACTCCTGACCCCTGCACTATATACTCTATGTTGTACATTACATACTCCTGACCCCTGCACTATATACTCTATGTTGTACATTACATACTCCTGACCCCTGCACTATATACTCTATGTTGTACATTACATACTCCTGACCCCTGCACTATATACTGTATGTTGTACATTACATACTCCTGACCCCTGCACTATATACTCTATGTTGTACATTACATACTCCTGACCCCTGCACTATATACTCTATGTTGTACATTACATACTCCTGACCCCTGCACTATATACTCTGTGTTGTACATTACATCCTCCTGACCCCTGCACTATATACTCTGTGTTGTACATTACATACTCCTGACCCCTGCACTATATACTCTATGTTGTACATTACATACTCCTGACCCCTGCACTATATACTCTGTGTTGTACATTACATACTCCTGACTTTTGCTCTCCCCCTACCCCCACTGCTATATATACACATAATATGGATTCTCCTTTGTTCCCCCCATTTCCTCCCAGCTGGACATTTTATATCGGATGATGTGATTGGAGCACAGACTTTTACATGGTGATAATAATGTGATAACATCCTCCTACTTTGGACCCTTAAACAGAAAGTGATAATGAGGGAGGAGTCAATACCCCAATGATGGTGGTCTTCAGGATCAGTCCAGTCTTCATCTTGGTTGTTCTCCCCCCATCCTCACTCTCTGACCTCTGGTGGGGCTCAGCCCCGCTGTTCTTCATGAGATAATCATGGAGTAAATAAGGAAGTGCAGTACTTCTTGTGTTGGTAAGATGGCGATGAGTGATAGAGGGGGTGGGGACCTTCGTCCTATAATCCCCTCATCACTGTCCCTCCTATAAAAGACAGTTCTGGTTGTTTCCTCACTCTCTGACTAAGGTCCATGAATAAAGAAATGACCTGGTAGGAGATCAGAGGAGCCATTTCCTAGTTCTCTTGAGGGTGGAATTGTAAGCTCCTCAGAGACCAAGCTGCCTGATGTGGGCGGAGTCCTGGTTTGGAGGAACCAATCAGCTCCTGTCTAGTAATCCTCTTTGTCTTTGTATTTTAGTCCCTGGCCGGGAGATGAGGAAAACCTCCGAGGATTGTCTCACTTTGTCTCCAGACTGGAAAGTAGAAGATGAGGACATCACACAGTATAGTCCAGGAGAAAACCCGGCCCCCTCCAATGTCCATCCGGCACCACCCAGTGTAGATGGACCATCGGATTCCTCGTATCCTGAGGAACCTCAGACTGTGCGGGACCGGGCCGGCCTTCCAACAGGGAAGAGGTTCTCCTGTACTGAGTGCGGGAAGGGTTTCCAATCTACATACCAACTTAATGTTCATAAAAGATCTCACACGGGGGAGAAGCCATATTCCTGTCCTGAGTGTGGGAAATGTTTCAGTTCTAAATCCCATCTTAATGTGCATAAAAGATCTCACATGGAGGAGAAGCCGTATTCCTGTCCTGAGTGTGGGAAATCTTTTTCAGTGAAGTCCAATCTTTACAAACATCAGAGATCTCACACAGGGGAGAAGCCGTATTCCTGTCTAGAGTGCGGGAAATGTTTTTCAGAGAAGTCCAATCTTTACACACATCAGAGATCTCACACGGGGGAGAAGCCATATTCCTGTCCTGAGTGTGGGAAATGTTTCAGTTCTAAATCCCATCTTAATGTGCATAAAAGATCTCACATGGAGGAGAAGCCGTATTCCTGTCCTGAGTGTGGGAAATCTTTTTCAGTGAAGTCCAATCTTTACAAACATCAGAGATCTCACACAGGGGAGAAGCCGTATTCCTGTCTAGAGTGCGGGAAATGTTTTTCAGAGAAGTCCAATCTTTACACACATCAGAGATCTCACACGGGGGAGAAGCCATATTCCTGTCCTGAGTGCGGGAAATGTTTTGGTTCTAAACCCTATTTTAATGTGCATAAAAGATCTCACATGGAGGAGAAGCCGTATTCCTGTCCTGAGTGTGGGAAATCTTTTTCAGTGAAGTCCAATCTTTACATACATCAGAGATCTCACACAGGGGAGAAGCCGTATTCCTGTCTAGAGTGCGGGAAATGTTTTTCAGAGAAGTCCAATCTTTACACACATCAGAGATCTCACACGGGGGAGAAGCCATATTCCTGTCCTGAGTGCGGGAAATGTTTCAGTTCTAAATCCTATTTTAATGTGCATAAAAGATCTCACATGGAGGAGAAGCCGTATTCCTGTCCTGAGTGTGGGAAATGTTTTACAAGGAAGTTTAATCTTCACAAACATCAGAGATCTCACACGGGGCAGAAGTCACTTTCCTGTCCTGAGTGAGGGAAATGTTCCTCACTGAAGTCCTGTCTTCCTGTACATCAGGGGTCCCACACAACCCTGGAGGTGTATTAGTGCCTTGAGTGTGGGAAATGTCTTCTAGATGAATGTTGCTGGACATCTCAGTTCTCATGTGGGGAAGAAGCCCCCCCTGATATACACCTCAGATATACTCCATGGCTGATCTTCATCATGGAAGGAACAGTTGATAAGGAGATGAGAGGCCCCCAAAGACATGGATGAAGTGCAGTAAATGTCGGGGTGCAGAGTGGTCAGTAGATCCTGGAAATGAAGGACACAACTTCAGCCCTTCTTGGGTGTCGGAGTTGCGTTTCCTGATAATGATATAGCGGGTTACAGAGCTAGAAGCCGGGAGAGCCCAGATCTCGTTATCGGGGAACTTTACACAGACAACAAGAACTTCTGAAGTTGATGTCCTTCATTTCAAGGCTCTGCAGAACAGTGGTGACCCCGAAGCGTCTCTCTGTCTTCAGTCCATCCTTCTCCCATCCCCCAACAGGAGGGAAGGAGAACACCGCCCCAAACTAGGGGGGAACTTTCCTCTCATTATTTCCCTTGGCTTCTGTGTGGGTTTGGGTGGTTGGAGGAGTGCAGCACGAGAGGGAACACAGCTTGTTGTTCTATGTCTACATATGGGGTCTGGGTAGAGGGGATCCACCGGAAAATATTTCTACTCTTTGATTTTGTGCAGATCGTTTCTGTTTTCACTTTGAAGGGCGATGTTATGTGTGGTTTGTACAAGGGATTGGCCCAATAGATACCACCCCACTTAGAGAATAGATGAACTAATATGACCAGCATTCATTCAGCCAAGTCACATGGTGTTGTTTGATTTCACATAGTGATTTACTATGATCATTGAATTATGTAAAGATTACTTGTGAGCCACTGGAGTGTTTGTTCTGGATCTTTATGCAAAACAAATTTGTAGTGTATAAAATAAATTATAAAAAATATTAATATGGGCGCTGGCTTCCTTTCTCACCCTCATAAATGTGAGTCAATTATTGACAAAAATGAATATAATATAAGGTACCGCGCTGTATTTAGGACTAATGGTTGCTTACTCACTTGTGGAGGTGACTATGTCCTCTACAGTATAGTCAGGAACAGTTTATAATATGATGAAATGAGATAATAATACTAAAGAAACTAATATATTAATTATTGTGATAGTATCTGTGGAAAACAGAAGAAATAAATGTATTCACCTAATTAATTTTGAAAAATTCAAATTGTGTGTGCTACTTGAAAATATACACTCATTAATTATAAATGATAAATTAGACAAAAATATATTATAATAATGATGAAAATATATTGTGAATATAAGTTTCAATGAAAAAAAAAATGTTTCAAATGAAAAGAAAGTGTTAACCAACTTTGTGCAGAGTTCAATGAAATAGTTAGTGCGATGTGCTCTCTTCCCAAGCAGCCTGCTGATTTATGGGTGTAGTCTGTGTAGAGAAGATACTTCAGTGACAGGCAGACAGACCTCTCCCTCCTTGGAGCGCTCCTTATTCCTGCTCTCCGTTGTTCCTCATTTCAGCCATGTAAGAAAAATGACATAGTGTCCTATCATAAACAGTGGATTTTATTAAGTGCCCAATATGCTCTCACATTTGAAAGGATAAATCACGCTTTGTATAAAAAGCCGCTGCAAGCGGTGATAACCAGCCTCTTTAGTGTGTCAGCACACACTGACAATACTCGCCGTGTGGGTAGTCAGATCACTGGTGATGTCTCTGCTCCTCCCCTACGCGTTACGTTACACGGACTCGTAGCTTCATCTGAGGGATGTAGTGAAACAAGCACCTTAGCTGGACTCCTTCAATAGCCATACGGTGCCATTTTCTTGAAGACGTAATATATTCTGCCATCTTTATGGGGTTGATCTCTCTATACCTAGGGAGATGACACTGACATGTTGTGCATTTAGATAATAATGATACAATTTAAACAATGTTGCATAATGGATACATTGTATGCCCCAGTGTCCTGCGGTTGATGTGTCCGTGAGTGTGATGGACACTACTAGGGAGGTCTGGTATAATAGATAAAACAAATTTAAAAACATAAATATACATTGTATTACTGTTTCATTATAACTATAAACTGCCCTAAACCACAGAGCCAATTTAATATCAGAGTAGGGTAGTCATATTACAAATAATAAATATATATAAAATAAAGATAAAAATAATATAATATATTATAAAAAACTAATTGTACAAATACAAGGAAACGCCCAATATAAATTCTAGTTATATTCCTGTATCCTGTTAAATGAATATATGATTGATAATAGATATTCTTATGTGATATACTAATATTTAATCAATTCCTAACCCACCATGGCCGGGAATCCCAGGAATAGAAAATCACAACAGAGAGAATGCAGAAAGAGAGGAAAAAGGGGAGGAAGAAAACACAAACAAAAAAAGGAGAAGAAATTAGAAGGGATTTAAAATTTAAGTGGAATATAGGAAGAAATATATGTACTGGACCAAGGTTTAAAATTTGCCCCAACAAAGGGACTCAACAAGTTTGAAACATGTCAGTTTACAAAAATTGATTAGAAAATTACACATCAAAAAATATTCTGCTCAAAATCCGTTTGGAAATAGTAACCCAAACCAATCGTCTACATTCTTACACAGCAATTTAAGGAATAAATCCACCTTTTGTCCTAAAAATTTTGATAGTTCATATATAAATACATTCAAAAAATTGGTTATTAAAGATCTGGATAGTCTTAAAATAAAAACATTTAAAGAATATCCCAATATAAAGAAAGTTTTTAAAAGCCTTAATGACAGAAATAATATTGTAGTCAGACCAGCTGACAAGGGGGGGGGGATTGTAGTTCTATTCAAAACATTTTATGAAGAATCTATGATTAATATGTTAAATGATAAAAGTACTTACCAGGTGCTGAACACTAACCCAACAAGAATATATAAAAAAGAATTAGAGAAACTAATAGAGTATGGCAATAAAAAACATATATTGAATGATAAAGAGACTAAATACCTTGTACTGTCTGTCTGCAAACTACCAATTATATACTCTGTACCCAAAATGCATAAAGACCCTATCAACCCTCCGATAAGACCCATTATTAATGGCATTGATTCGCTCACAGCACGGTTAGGGGAATACATAGACCAATATCTCCAGCCATTAGTGGAACAGACCAAAGCTTCTTTGAAGGACACAAGACACATCATTCAACTTACACAGAATTTATATATTAATGAAAATATCTTATTAAGCACGGCAGATGTGTCCTCGTTTTATACGAACATAGATCATGAAGGAGCAATTAAAGCAGCTAAATGGGCTCTTGAGAAATATTCTACTTTACACAAAAAACAACAAAAATTTCTTATAAAATGCCTTATGTTTTGTCTCAACTGCAACTACTTTTGGTATCAAAACACGTACTATTTACAAATAAAGGGGGTAGCTATGGGTGCTCTGTTCACCCCTAGTATAGCTAACCTCTACATGGCTAAGTGGGAGGAGGAAAGTGTATTTTGTAATCAAAGACAAGAATTATTATTATATTATAGATTTCTAGATGACATAATACTAATATGGAATGGAGATAAGTCATTGTCTGATTTTTACTAGAATTTAAATATCAATGATCAAAATATAGCACTCAGCTGGAATATTAGCAGCAAGGAGATTAACTTTTTGGACATATGGTTAGTTAAGAAAGGATCGCAAATACACACTAAGAATCATTTTAAAAAAAAACAGGAATGCATACATTCCAACCCACAGTTGCCACTACAAGCCATGGATCAAAGTATACTGAGAGGTCAATTTATGCACTTAAGACGCAACTGTACGAATATGGTGGATTATCAGGAACAAAGTACTATTGTAGTTAAAAGATTTATTGATAAAGGGTATAAGAGTGAAATAATAGAACAAGAAAGAAAGAAAATTGAAGCACTAGATAGAAATCAACTGATTGAAAATAAGCAAACTACTAATAATAGCAAAATAAACAATTTAGCTATGATAATGCCATACAACAAGCAATTTAGAGACATACAATATATAATCAGCAAACACTGGGATATACTTAAGTTGGACAAAGATTTGAAGAATTTAGTTCCAGATAAACCTCGATTTATTTATCAAAAAGCACCCAACATTTGAGACAAGGTTGTAAAGAATATTATTAATCCGCCTAATATGAAGAAGAGTTCACTTTTTTCAAAGGACTAGGATTCTATAAATGTGGCAGATGTTTCAGCTGTGTAAGAGTTAATAGCAACCCTAGACATAGATCAGAATTCACAAATCCCACCAATGGTAAAACATAGAAGATTAAACTGTTTATTTCTTGTGATACAAAGGGAGGAATATATGCCCTCAAATGTCCTTGTAACAAAATTTACATAGTTAGAACGAAAAGGCCACTTAAAGAACGAATAAAAGAACACGTCTCAAATATCCTCAAAGGGTATAAATATCACAATGTACCATTACAACACAAAGTGTTGAAGGCCTTGAATTTTGGGGTATTGAAAGGCACAATGAACACTGGAGAGGAGACAATTTGGTTAGAGTAATTAGGAAAAAAGAATCTCACTGGATTTATGAGATGAATTGTCTGGCCCCCAAGGGCCTAAATAAAGAATTCGACCTCTTGTGCTTTCTAAGTGATTATTAAATAATATTTAGTCAGTCAATACATGTATATAGCCAGGGTATAGATCCAGTAATGTCTTAATGCACAGTACATTATTATTCCTATTGGTTACTCATGAGAGAGCCAGTACCCATGAGGTGTATTTATGTTAATAATAAATATGTGCGACGTGCGTTTGATGCATGCCATACATGTACTATGCAGATTAATTAATATAGATTAATTGTTAACCAGTAGTATGGGTATGAAATTAAATATATGAGGTACTGAGGAGAATAAATTTTATAGGAGTGGATATATTGGTGGGTTAGTAACTGATTAAATATTAGTATATCAAATAAGAATATCTATTATCAATCATATATTCATTTAACAGGATACAGGAATATAACTAGAATTTATATTGGGTTTTTCCTTATATTTGTACAATTAGTTTTTTATAATATATTATTTTAATTTTATTTTCATCTTTATTTTATATATATTTTATTATTTGTAATATGACTGCCCTACTCTGATATTAAATTGGCTCTGTGGTTTAGGGCAGTTTATAGTTAACATAATGAAACAGTAATACAATGTATATTTATGTTTTTAAATTTGTTTTATCTATTATACCAGACCTCCCTAGTAGTGTCCATCACATTCACTGACACATCAACCGCAGGACACTGGGGCATACAATGTATCCATTATGCAACATTAGAATATAAGGAGTGCGGCGCTAATAAATATGTGTCTCAAGTGAACTAAAACACAAATATAATAAGCAAAAATAAATATATCAGATGAATATATCAAATAAATAATAATGTCCAAATAAAACGCAGGATCTTGCATGAAGTGAAAAGAACCAGGATCCAACAGTAAAATTGCGCACTCACCGGACGCGCTATATAAAAGCGCATGTGTAGTATGACCACTGGAAATCCATCATACGGGGACAATAGATAGCCATCCAGGAACAGATGATCTCAGTGTAATGGACAACTTCCAGATCCAGAAATCCCCTTAAGACTGGGTGAATGATAAGTAAGGGACTCCCTCCGGTGGTGAAGATGAGAAATGGAATTACCACTGGGCAGGGACAGTCCTCCCCGTCGGGGAGGACTGTCCCTGCCCAGTGGTAATTCCATTTCTCATCTTCACCACCGGAGGGAGTCCCTTACTTATCATTCACCCAGTCTTAAGGGGATTTCTGGATCTGGAAGTTGTCCATTACACTGAGATCATCTGTTCCTGGATGGCTATCTATTGTCCCCGTATGATGGATTTCCAGTGGTCATACTACACATGCGCTTTTATATAGCGCGTCCGGTGAGTGCGCAATTTTACTGTTGGATCCTGGTTCTTTTCACTTCATGCAAGATCCTGCGTTTTATTTGGACATTATTATTTATTTGATATATTCATCTGATATATTTATTTTTGCTTATTATATTTGTGTTTTAGTTCACTTGAGACACATATTTATTAGCGCCGCACTCCTTATATTCTTGTGTATTTTGAGGGTTTTGCTGTGATTACCTTGAGTGCATTGGCTGCTGTTGAGAGAGCGCTCACTTTTTTATTTTTTCTTCATTATGCAACATTGTTTAACCACTTGCCTACCAGGCACTTATACCCCCTTCCTTACCAGGCCAATTTTCAGCTTTCAGCGCTGCCGCACTTTGATTGACAATTGCGCGGTCATGCAACATTGTACCCATATGAAATTTTGATCATTTTTTTCTCACAAATAGAGATTTCTTTTGGTGGTATTTAATTGCCACTGGGCGCTTTACTTTTTGCGCTATAAATTAAAAAAAGTGCAAAAAATTTGAAAAAAAAAAAAAAGTTTGTTTCTTTTATAAAATTTTTCAAACAGGTATTTTTTCTCCTTCACTGATTTGCGTTGATGAGGCGGCACTGATGGGCACTGATAGGCGGCACTGATAGGCAGCACTAAAGGGCACTGATAGGCAGTACTAATGAGGTGGCACGGATAGGCGGCACTGATAGACAGCACTAATTAGGGGTCACGGATAGGCGGCACTAATATGCAGCACTGATAGGCGGCACTGATAGGTGACACTGATGATGGGTACTGATAGACGGCACTGACTGGCATCACTTCTTGGCACTGACTGGCGGCACTGACTGGCACAACCCCTGGGCACTGACTGGTGGCACTGACTGGCAGCACTGTTGGGCTGCACTGGTGGGCGTCACTGGTGGGTGGCACTGGTGGGCACAGGTGGGTGGCACTGGTGGGCACAGGTGGGTGGGCACAGGTGGGTGGCACTGCTGGGCACAGGTAGGTGGCACTTCTGGGCACAGGTAGGTGGCACTGCAGAGTAGCACAGATGGGTGCACTGCTGGGCACAGGTGGGGGCACTGCTGGGCACAGGTGGGCGGGGCTAGTGGGCGCACTGCTGGGCGGAACTTGCGGGTGTCACTGCTGGGCACCGATCATCAGGGCACTGATCATCAGTGCCCTGATGATTGGTGCCGATCCCCGCTCTGACAACTGCCGGTTCTCGGCAGTACTTTCCTCACGATCTGACAGCGTGAGGAAAGTGCAGCCGAGAACCGGCACTTGCATTTCCCTGTGATCAGCATGTCATTGGACACCGCTGATCACGTGGTAAAAGGCCAGTGGGATCGGCCTTTCACCACATCACGTGATCAGCTGTGTCCGTAGGACACAGCGATCACGGAGATCGCCGGGTGCGCGCCCCCTGGGAGGAGAGCGCGTTCTGGGAGGACGTCATATGACGTCCACTCAGAACTGGCCGGCCGCGGTGAAGCCGTCATTCGGCTATGCGCGGTCGGCAAGAGGTTAAATTGTATCATTATTATCTAAACGCACAACATGTCAGCGGCATCTCCCTAGGTATAGAGAGATCAACCCCATAAAGATGGCAGAATATATTACATCTTCAAGAAAATGGCACCGTATGGCTATTTAACCACTTGAGCTCCTGAGGATTTACCGCCCTTAATGACCACGCCTCTTTTTGCTACTTGGCACTGCACTAATTCAAGTGATAATTGCGCGGTCATGCAATGCTGCACCTAAACAAAATTTACATCCTTTTTTTTTCACACAAATAGAGCTTTCTTTTGGTGGTATTTGATCATCTGTGCGCTTTTTATTTTTCACGCTATAAACAAAAAAAGACCAAAATATTTGAAGAAAAACAATATTTTTTACTTTCAGCTATAAAAAATATATAGTAAACTCAAAGTTAGTTATAAATTTAGGCCAAAATGTATTCTGCTACATGTTTTTGGTAACAAAAATCCCAATAAGTGTATATTGATTGCTTTGTGTGAAAGTTATAGCGTCTACAAACTATGGGAGAGATACTGCAATTTATTTATTTATGCATTTTTTGCTATACAGCGCTGCGCTAGTTTAATGGACAATTGCGCGGTCATGCAATATGGTACATAAAAGAAATTGATGTCCTTTTTTTAACACAAATAGAGCTTTCTTTTGGTGGTATTTGATCACCTGTGCACTTTTTATTTTTGGCGCTATAACCAGATAAAGTTTTGAATAAAAACATTTAAAAAAAAAAAAAACAATATTTTTTCATTTTGGTCATAAAAAATATCTAAAAAAACTAAAATTTCATCATAAATTTAGGCCAAAATGTATTCTGCTACATGTTTTTGGTTACAAAAATCCCAATAAGTGTATATTGATTGCTTTGTGTGAAAGTTATAGCGTCTAAAAACTATGGGATAGATAATGGAATTTACACAGCTTTTACTTTCTGACTGCCATCACATTTCCTGAGGTGCTAAAATACTAGAGGAGTACAAACACCCCCAAATGACCCCTTTTCGGAAATTAGACACCCTAAGCTATCTGCTGAGAGGCATATTGAGTCCATGGAAGATTTATTTTTTCCCACAAGTTTCTGGAAAATGACAAAAACTTTTTTTTTTTTTACACAAAGTTGTCATTTAAATGATTTATTTCTCGCACAAGTCATGAGTATATGTGGAATTTCACCCCAAAATACATTCTGCTACTTCTACCGAGTATGGGGGTACCACATGTGAGAGACTTTTTGGGAGCCTAGCCACATGCAGGAGCCTGAAATCCAATGACCACTTTGAAAGCCTGAAGGTGCGTAACTTCCTCATTACCTACCACAGTTTCGAAGGCCTTGACATGCCAGGATAGCCCCAAACCCCCCAAAATTACCACTTTCTGGAAAGTAGACACCCCAAGGAATTTAAAAAGAGGCATGGTGAGTATTTTGCAGATCTCATTTTTTTCTCACAAGGTTTTGAAATATAAAAAAAATAGAAAAAATATGTTTTTGTTTTTTTTCTTCATTTTCCAAAAACTTGTGGCAACAAATGAGATCTGCAAAATACTTACCGTGCTTTCTATCAAATTCCTTGGGGTGTCTACTTTCCAAAAAGGGGTCATTTGGGGGGGGTTAGGTGTTATCCTGGCATTTCATGGCCTCCGAAACTGTGATAGGAAGTCTGGAAGTGTAATGAGGAAATAAAGCCCTTTAAAAGCCTGAAGGTGCTTATTGGATTTTGGGGTCCTGTATTTGGCTAGACTGCCAAAACGTCTCTCACGTGTGGTACCCCCATACTCGGGAGAAATAGCAAAATGTGTTTTGGGGAGTAATTCCACATATACCCATGGCATGTGTGAGCAATAAATCATGTAAATGACAATTTTGTGTAAAAAAAAAAAAAAAATTGTTTGTCAAACACCCTAGTGAATAAAATGGTGGGTGCTGCAATTTTTTATGTCACATACTACTAAATTTTTTTATGTCACATTGTACTCGCGCAGCAATTTTTCAAACACAATTGTTTTTAAAAAATACACTTTTTTTACTTTTAATGCACAAAAACACAATATATTGGCCAATTGTTTGGTAAAATATAAAATATGATGGTATGCTGAGTAAATAGATACCAACCATGACATTCTTTAAAACTGCACATGCCCCTTGCAATGGTGACAAACTGCATACATTTTTAATATCCATAGGCAATGCTTTAAAAGCCTTTACAAGCTACCATTTTAGATTTACAGAGGAGGTCTAGTGTTAGAATTACTGCCCTTCATCTGATGTTCGTGGTGATACCTCACATGCATGGTGCAACTGCTGTTTACATACTGGCACAGGGTCATCGCTCACAAACGCAGATGCGGGGGGGGTGAGGGTACTTTTTTGTAAGTTATTTTGATTTTTTTAATTATTTTTACACTGTCCCTTTCATTTTTTTTATCACTTTTAATGCTATCACAGAAATTGCAAATATTCCCGATAACTTCAATGGGCATTGTCATATATTCTTTTTTGAGAACTCTGGGTTCTATCAGACTCTGGATCTCTCCTCTGCCCTTACATTATCTAATCAAACCAAGATCGGAGTGATCAGCTGCTTTCCCAATTTACAAATGGCGCTGTTTATATCCTGCGAAACTGAAGTGATGAAATGCTTGTAGCTTCCGAATTCTTAGACTATAGAGATGATTGGAACCATTCTGGTCCCCAATCAGCTCTATGGTCAGCTGGCTGCATTCTCAGGTTCCCCCGATGGCACGGGACTGCCCGAGAAGGCCGTGGAAGGCAGTGGGGGGGGGGGCATAGTTGTAAAAGTAATCCTGTAGCTAATTAGCCACTAGGATTGCTTTTACATGAAAACCGATCGCCGGCTGAAAAAATTGATACCAGGACGATGCCTGCAGCTGTAGGCTTCATCCTGGTATAACCATTCAAAGTCTAGGGATGTACCATATGTCACAGGTCCTTTTTGGGTATATATGCTATGTTCTATTTTTTCTTTGTATGCAATCTGTGGACTGAATGAAAAAAAGAGAAGAAATCTCTGCCAGAAAAAGTGTGTGGTATGCCCACCATTCGAATATAACACCCTGCATCCACCCACTTCTAATGGTGGGCATACATTAGGTCACACGGTGCCACATGCCCCAATTCCAAGATTGTACAAATGTCTAAATAGTGGCACGCTTGAATAAAAATTGTTCACGTATAAGTGGTACCCCATATGGAAAAAGGATGACACCAAGTCCCAAACTATCTTGCCAGTGCTCCCCATGTAGTCTGGGCATCCAGGGGGCTCCACGTGACTATCTTTTCCTTTGTACATCCAAAACTTATAAGTATAGCCTGTTGTCCTCTCACAGGTCTTCTACATCTTGACCCCATATCTGGCACGCTTGCTGGGGAGAAATTGTTTGAATGCAAGGCGGCCAGAAAAATTAATGAGGGACTCATCAACGCAGATGTTTTGCTGGGGAGTATAGACATCTGCAAATTTTTGGTTAAGGTGATTTGCGAGGGGCTGAATTTTGTGGAGCCGGTCACATTCAGGGTCACCCCGAGGATGACAAAGTGTATTGTCATTGAAATGCATAAAACACATTATACTCTCATATCTATGCCTGGCCATGGCAGCAGAGAACACGGCATATGATGAATCAAGTCTCTGGACCAATACAACCGCAAATCATTTTTCTTTAGTAATGCCCATGTTGAGGGTTAGGTCCAAAAAATGTTTTAATTTGGAAACCGTATTGAGTTTCCATGCGAATGGTCTGGCAAGGTTTGAATTTGGGTTGGCGGCGATAAATTGTTCTGCATATAAATTGCTTTGATCCACAATCAATGCATACAGATATCCCATGAAAAACAACTCCAAAAATCAAAGAGAGTTGTCAGGGTCCCATCCACGGAAGGAGTTCTGGAAGATCTGGCATTTCTGCCAATACTCTACATGGCCGCAGAAGGATACATCAGCCTCAGTCTGGTGCCAGACGGCCTTTATAAGGAGGCTCATCACTTCCTCTGGTTGCTGGATGATCTCTAGCTCCCCGTGCCCTGTTCCTGGTTCCTGTGTTTCTGACTTGTGATCTCCTGTTACCATCTCGGCTTGCTCCTTGACCTGTCTACTCTGATTTACCCCTGACCTGACCTCGGCTTGGCTTACGGATACGCTCTCTCTCGCTTCTCTGTGAATGACCTCAGCTTTCCCATCTGACTACGTCTGCTCTGATTTCCACCTGGTACCTGACCTTGGCTTGAACCGACTACTCCGTAAACATCCAGATCCCAGAAGGGCTTGCACACAACACGCACAGGTGCCTCCTGTCTGCAGACCTATCTCTGTGCACCAGCTGTGCTTCTGAGTGGACCACCAACCAGCACTCCTACAGGAGACCTGTGCCACTTTGGGCCTGACTGCTGCTGTCCCACTTTCAGGGGAGTCTGGAACTTAGCCGCAAGGGAAGCCCTCTCTCCATTGGCCTCCATCACCAGGTATGTGATAGGAGTAGTTACATTTGCTGTTTCCACCTGAATTCCGAGTTGGGCAGTGAATGGGGGAAGTACGAGTGCTGCAGAATTTGTGGGCTGCTAATCGGGATTTGCAAGCACATCCGGAAGGACACCATGGGTTCTACAGGCCTGTGTGCAACTTTTTGGTGGCTGCGGGACAATACTTGTGCTCGCCACTGCACCAGCTTGTACTGCACCTGTGGGACTTGCCACATCACCAAGTGATACTGCAGTGCTGGTATGTGAAAGACCAGGATGTACTAGGCCGCTGGTGCTGTTGTTTCCTTAAATGGTACAATCTTTTCCTTCATTTCACCAATTTGTGCTTCTAATTTCCTCAACTTTTTTTGTTTCCTTTTGAGTAGGAACATGACCAATTCTAGTCCTTTCTCATGGAAAAAATTGAAAATATACGGTCCCGAAGATACATAAAAATGCCACAAAACCACCGGGCAGACCCATAGTAAACGGCATACAGTCAGTGGGGGCTAGATTGGGACATTACATAGATGAATTTTTGCAACCAGTGGTAAAAAGTACTACAGCATATTTACGTAATACTAAACATCTGATTCAGGTGCTGGAGGAATTCAAAGGAGGAAGAAATATTTATTTAGCAAGTGCGGACGTATCTTCCTTGTATACAATCATAGGGCATGAGGATGCTATAGAGGCAGTTGGATGGGGGCTCAGGAAGTACAGCCATCTGCCTTGGACTCAAAGAAAGTTTTTATTGGAATGTCTTGAATTTGGTTTGAGTCACAATTACTTCTGGCATGAGCACACCAACTATGAACAAAATAGGGGCGTAGCAATGGGTGCCCGCTTTGCACCAAGTGTAGCCAATATATTTATGGCACACAGGGAAGAAACGGAGGTATATCAAGAGTATCCGAAGGAGTTAAAAGTGTGTAAAAGATATATAGATGACGTGATTATTATTTAGGAAGGAGAGGAAAACACCTTATTGAAGTTTTTAAACAAATTGAATGAAAATAATAAGAATATCAGATTTACATGGGAACATAGCAAGGAAGAAATACAGTTTTTAGATTTAAATATTAAAATTATAAATGGAAAATTTTTTAACTAAAACATATTTTAAAAGTGTGGATCGTAATGGATATATACCAATGGGGAGTTGTCATTTCCCCCCTTGGTTGTTTAATATCCCAAAGGGTCAGTTTGTGAGAGTCAGGAGGAACTGTACCCTAGTTAGTGATTATTTAGAAGTTGGGATCTAGATTTGTGGATAAAGGGTATCCTAAGGATATGATCACCCAGAGTATAGTAGAAGTGGGAAATAGGGATAGAAGTATATTCTTACAAGATAATAAGAAAGAAGAGAATACAGAGGACAACCTATCAATAATCTTAGATTTTAATATCCATTACAAAAAAATAGAATTTTTAGCAAACATTGGGGTATTTTAAGGGCAGACCCCATTTTAAGATGTGTTTTACCAGCTGTTCCCAAATTTGTGTATAGAAAAGCACCCACGGTGAAATCAAAGGTGGTTAAGAGTGTATTAGATCCTCCCAGTCAGAATAAAGTCCCGTTTTTACCCATGCAGAAATTGCTACGCCTGTATAGCCACTAGAAGATCAAATACCAGACGTAAGAACTGTATTGCTAAGACTACTGGACAAGAGTTCATCATTACAGACTTCATTTCATGCACAACAGAGGGGTAGTATACTGCTTAGAATGTGAATGTGGATTACAATATATTGGCAGAACTAAAAGAGCGCTATGGAAGAGACTCAGGGAGCACGTTCAAAACATTAGGAAGGGTTCCCTAAGCACAATGTCTCTAGGCAATGTACCACACATCACAACAAGGATCCCAGTAATATCAAATTCTGGGGGATAGAAAAATGTAAGAGACACTGGAGAGGCAGTAATAAAATTAGATCCCTCAGCCAAGCCGAGTCACATTGGATTTATTATATGAAAACTATGGTCCCTAGAGGGTTGAATGTTGAGTTTGATCTCAATTGTTTTATCAGTGATTTTTAATAAATATTTTAGTTTTTAGATCGTTGGCTGTCTATATATTTTATATACATTTTATTATATATTCCATATATATTTTATTTATTTTTTATTGTAATTGTATTTATGGAATTATGTTATTTATTTAGGTATCAATCTATGTTCATGTGTGGGTATATTGCATACACATGTGGTCATTTTTATTTTATTTATATACTTATTTTTTATTTATCAATTTTTGTCTTCAAAAGGTGTTCTGAGAGTTTTTTACATCGATATGGGTATACTTATATTTTTACGTATATAGTTATTTATTTTTATTCTTATATACACTTCATCTTTCTGGGTAATGTATATGTTAGAATACATTTATTTCCACCTGGTTTATTCCCCTTTTTTAAATAGTTAATATTAGTAGAATTTATTTAGAGTTGTTTCAATAATAAAGGTTTTTTTAGTGATCATTTTGGATCCTGACTGTGTTGGGGTTTTTAGCTGGATCTAATGTCTTTTTCCTGGGTATGGAGGTTAGTTTATTATGAATATGTATATATATAATACTGTTTTGGCTTCCATCCAATGGTCGCAGCTAATTATTAGCCTGGGAGACCAGGTATGCGCCATATCTACATTTTTAGGCTTCTAGAAAATGGCCACGTGTCTGTTATCAGCTTGGGAGGCGGGATATGCGCCAATGCCAATATAAAAGGAGCAGCTGTGTCTCCTTGGCGATACCCCGAGGAAGTCACGAGACCACGTGACGTAACGCGTAGGTAACACCGATATGCAGCTTCCGGTACGAGTGACGCACTTCCGGTGGAGGACGCCATCTTAGTACACCCAGGAAGTACCACATGCATGCAGCATACCCACATATAGCAGGAGGAAGGGACTGCAGGTTCATGTGAGTGTACTTCCTATGTTTAAATAAAGACTGCATGATTAATAATACTACACTATGGAGGATCTTTTTATCACTCACTGGGATTGTGAGTAATATACCCTACAGAGTATCCTTATAGAAGGCAGATGAGGAATCATTTGGAGGCTGAACAGGAGACCATTTATGATCCTTGGCTTTCTGGAGAGGTATTAGCCGGAGATATAAAGGATCCAGAGTGATCCTGAATACCTGTTGGGCCCTTTTGGGTCGCAGGAAGGAGGTGAGGAGGCACTGCAGCTGCAGTGGATTTAAAGTGTGCCGGCACTTGCATGAAGTGTTCACGTTTAACACATTGCATGGTGTTTTATCACGTTTTATCCGCACTTGTTACTTTATGGACTTATTAGTACTTGTTATAAAAGGTTTTTTGATTGCTATCAAGGACACTTAACACCAGTCTATTTTATTATGTGTGTTTATCACCATTTTTAGGTCACTAAGGTGACCCATACACTAGTATTGTCCACGTTGTTATCACGGTTCTGATTAGCACTATATTGTTATGTATATTTTGGTTTGTTGATTTATTAGCACTTTATGAGTGTTTGGTTACACATTTATTTTTATTCACTTTTGTAGTTAGCGCTGCACCATTCATTTTCAATTGTTTTCTTGATCTGATTGGTATTATCATTGGGTGTTGGCCGCTATTGGTTAGGGGATTTCCGTATAAGCAAACGAGGATTTTTAGTTTTTCTTTTTACCCCCCAATAAGTACTGACCCCGGTCTGATCTGTCTACCCCGTTATAACTGAATTCTCCCCCCTCCATCCTAGTTTATATACTCCTCCAGCCTTCCCATAAACCCCTCCCCCAGCACAGCAGACCCCCATCCATGTAGGTGCAAACCATCTCTAGTATATAGGCTGCACCCCAATGAGAGTCAGCCCAGTGCTCTAGGTCAGGACTCCATTTTTATTCTCCTGCCATCAATGGCCAACCCGGTCCCACACTTCATCCATGTCTTTGGGGACCTCTGATCTCCTTATGAACTGTTTCTTCCATGATGAAGATCAGCCATGGAGTATATCTGAGGTGTATATCAGGGTGTGCTTCTTCCCCACATGAGAGCTGGGATGTCCAGCAACATTCATCTAGAAGACATTTCCCGCACTCAAGGCACTAATACACCTCCAGGGTTGTGTGGGACCCCTGATGTACAGGAAGACAGGACTTCAGTGAGGAACATTTCCCTCACTCAGGACAGGAAAGTGGCTTCTCCTTCATGTGCAGTCTCTGATGTCTGGAAAGATGGGACTTTTGTGAAAAACATTTCCCGCAGTCAGGACAGGAATACGGCTTCTCCCCTGTGTGAGATCTTTGATGTCTGTAAAGATGGAACTTCACTGAAAAACATTTCCCACACTCAGGGCAGGAAAGTGGCTTCTCCTTCATGTGCAGTCTCTGATGTCTGGAAAGATGGGACTTTTGTGAAAAACATTTCCCGCAGTCAGGACAGGAATACGGCTTCTCCCCCGTGTGAGATCTCTGATGTCTGTATAGATCGGACTTCACTGAAAAACATTTCCCACACTCAGGGCAGGAATACGGCTTCTCTCCTGTGTGAGATCTCTGATGTGTGTTAAGACTGGACTTCTCTGAAAAACATTTCCCACACTCAGGACAGGAATACGGCTTCTCTCCTGTGTGAGATCTCTGATGTGTGTTAAGATGGGACTTCACTGAAAAACATTTCCCACATTCAGGGCAGGAATACGGCTTCTCCCCTGTGTGAGATCTCTGATGTATGTAAAGATGTAACTTCACTGAAAAACATTTCCCACACTCAGGGCAGGAATACGGCTTCTCTCCTGTGTGAGATCTCTGATGTGTGTTAAGACTGGACTTCTCTGAAAAAAGTTTCCCACACTCAGGACAGGAATACGGCTTCTCTCCTGTGTGAGATCTCTGATGTGTGTTAAGATGGGACTTCATTGAAAAACATTTCCCACACTCAGGGCAGGAATACGGCTTCTCCCCTGTGTGAGATCTCTGATGTATGTAAAGATGGAACTTCACTGAAAAACATTTCCCACACTCAGGGCAGGAATACGGCTTCTCCCCCGTGTGAGATCTCTGATGTCTGTAAATACTGGACTCATTTAAATAACGTTTCTCGCACTCAGGGCAAGAATACGGCTTCTCTCCCGTATGACATCTCTTATGACTATGAAGTTTGGACTTCACCAAAACACATTTCCCGCACTCAGGAAAGGAATATGGCTTCTCCCCCGTGTGAGATCTCTGATGTGTGTAAAGATTGGACTTCTGTGAAAAATATTTCCCGCACTCAGGACAAGAATATGGCTTCTCCCCCGTGTGAGATCTCTGATGTGTGTAAAGATTGGACTTCTGTGAAAAATATTTCCCGCACTCAGGACAAGAATACGGCTTCTCCCCCGTGTGAGATCTCTGATGTATGTAAAGATTGGACTTAACTGAAAAACATTTCCCGCACTCAGAACAGGAATATGGCTTCTCCCCCGTGTGAGATCTTTTATGCCTATTAAGATGGTATGTAGAACTGAACCTCTTCCCGCACTCCGTACAGGAGAAGCTCTTCCCTGTTGGAAGGTCGGCCCGGTCCCGCACAGTCTGAGGTTCCTCAGGATACGAGGAATCCGATGGTCCATCTACACTGGGTGGTGCCGGATGGACATTGGAAGGAGCCGGGTTTTCTCCTGGACTATACTGTGTGATGTCCTCATCTTCTACTTTCCAGTCTGGAGACAAAGTGAGACAATCCTCGGAGGTTTTCCTCATCTCCCGGCCATGGACTAAAATACAAAGACAAAGAGGATTACTAGACAGGAGCTGATTGGTTCCCCCAAACCAGGACTCCGCCCACATCAGGCAGCTTGGTCTCTGAGGAGCTTACAATTCCCCCCTCAAGGGAACTAGGAAATGGCTCCTCTGATCTCCTACCAGGTCATTTCTTTATTCATGGACCTTAGTCAGAGAGTGAGGAAACAACCAAAACTGTCTTTTATAGGAGGGACAGTGATGAGGGGATTATAGGACGAGGGCCCCCACCCCCTCTATCACTCATCACCATCTTCCCAACACAAGAAGTACTGCACTTCCTTATTTAGTCCATGATTTAGTCATGAAGAACAGCGGGGCTGAGCCCCACCAGAGGTCAGAGAGTGAGGATGAGGGGAGAACAACCAAGATGAAGACTGGACTGATCCTGAAGACCACCATCATTGGGGTATTGACTCCTCCCCCATTATCACTTTCTGTTTAATGGTCCAAAGTTGGAGGATGTTATCACATTATTACCACCATGTAAAAGTCTGTGCTCCAATCACATCATCCGATATAAAATGTCCAGCTGGGAGGAAATGGGTGTAACAAAAGAGAATCCATATTATGTGCATATATAGGAGGGGGGGGGGGGAGAGCAGAAGTCAGGAGTATGAAATGTACAACATAGAGTATATAGTGCAGGGGTCAGGAGTATGTAATGTACAACATAGAGTATATAGTGCAGGGGTCAGGAGTATGTAATGTACAACATAGAGTATATAGTGCAGGGGTCAGGAGTATGTAATGTACAACACAGAGTATATAATGCAGGGGGTCAGGAGTATGTAATGTACAACATAGAGTATATAGTGCAGGGGTCAGGAGTATGTCATGTACAACATAGAGTATATAGTGCAGGGGTCAGGAGTATGTAATGTACAACATAGAGTATATAGTGCAGGGGTCAGGAGTATGTCATGTACAACATGGAGTATATAGTGCAGGGGTCAGGAGTATGTAATGTACAACATAGAGTATATAATGCAGGGGTCAGGAGTATGTAATGTACAACATAGAGTATATAGTGCAGGGGTCAGGAGTATGTAATGTACAACAGAGTATATAGTGCAGGGGTCAGGAGTATGTAATGTACAAGTTATATAGTATAAGGGTCAGGACTCACAGTTTTAGTATTCTGTAATCAGTGGAAGTTTAAATGTTTACTGTAGACAACATGTAGAGGTGAGATGGGATTAAACTATCAAGAAACAGGTTAGATTGGAGGTGAGCAAATCATTGGACAGAGGGGTGGCGGTGGACGTCGTATACATGGACAGAGGGTTGGCGGTGGATGTGGTGTACTTGGACAGAGGGGTGTTGGTGGACGTGGTGTACATGGACAGAGGGGTGGCTGTGGAGGTGGTAAACTTGGAAAGAGGGGTGGCGGTGGAGGTGGTAAACTTGGAAAGAGGGGTGGCGGTGGAGGTGGTAAACTTGGAAAGAGGGGTGGCGGTGGAGGTGGTAAACTTGGACAGAGGGGTGGCTGTGGACGTGGTAAACTTGGACAGAGGGGTGGCTGTGGAGGTGGTAAACTTGGAAAGAGGGGTGGCTGTGGAGGTGGTAAACTTGGACAGAGGGGTGGCTGTGGACGTGGTAAATTTGGACAGAGGGGTGGCTGTGGAGGTGGTAAACTTGGACAGAGGGGTGTCGGTGGACATCGTATACTTGGACAGAGGGGTGGTGGTGGACGTGGTATACTTGGACAGAGGGGTGGACGTGGTATACTTGGAAAGAGGGGTGGCTGTGGAGGTGGTAAACTTGGACATAGGAGTGTCGGTGGATGTGGTAAACTTGGACAGAGGGGTGGCGGTGGACGTGGTAAACTTGGACAGAGGGGTGGCGGTGGACGTGGTATACTTGGACAGAGGGGTGGCGGTGGACGTGGTATACTTGGACAGAGGGGTGGCGGTGGACGTGGTATACTTGGACAGAGGGGTGGCGGTGGACGTGGTATACTTGGACAGAGGGGTGGCGGTGGACGTGGTATACTTGGACAGAGGGGTGGCGGTGGACGTGGTATACTTGGACAGAGGGGTGGCGGTGGACGTGGTATACTTGGACAGAGGGGTGGCGGTGGACGTGGTATACTTGGACAGAGGGGTGGCGGTGGACGTGGTATACTTGGACAGAGGGGTGGCGGTGGACGTGGTATACTTGGACAGAGGGGTGGCGGTGGACGTGGTATACTTGGACAGAGGGGTGGCGGTGGACGTGGTATACTTGGACAGAGGGGTGGCGGTGGACGTGGTATACTTGGACAGAGGGGTGGCGGTGGACGTGGTATACTTGGACAGAGGGGTGGCGGTGGACGTGGTATACTTGGACAGAGGGTGGCGGTGGACGTGGTATACTTGGACAGAGGGGTGGCGGTGGACGTGGTATACTTGGACAGAGGGGTGGCGGTGGACGTGGTATACTTGGACAGAGGGGTGGCGGTGGACGTGGTATACTTGGACAGAGGGGTGGCGGTGGACGTGGTATACTTGGACAGAGGGGTGGCGGTGGACGTGGTATACTTGGACAGAGGGGTGGCGGTGGACGTGGTATACTTGGACAGAGGGGTGGTGGTGGACGTGGTATACTTGGACACAGTTCCCCACACACGGCTAATGTGTAAGGTAAAGTCTACAGGCTGGAAAAATCTGAATGTAAATGGATAGAAAACTGGCTAAAAGATCGTATTCAGAGAGTAGTGGTTAATGATTCATACTCTGAATGGTCTGGGGGTGTCAGTGGTGTACCCCAAGGTTCAGTGTCATTAGTGGGGTACCCCAAGGTTCAGTGTTATTAGTGGGGTACCCCAAGGGTCAGTGTTATTAGTGGGGTACCCCAAGGCTCAGTGTTATTAGTTGTGTACCCCAAGTTTCAGAGCTATTAGTGGGGTACCCCAGGGTTCAGTGTTATTAGTGGGGTTCCACAAGGTTCAGTGTTATCAGTGGTGTACCCCAAGGCTCAGTGTTATTAGTGGGGTACCCCAAGGCTCAGTGTTATTAGTTGTGTACCCCAAGTTTCAGAGCTATTAGTGGGCTATCCCAGGGTTCAGTGTTATTAGTGGGGTTCCACAAGGTCAGTGTTATTAGTGGTGTACCCCAAGGTTCAGTGTTATTAGTGGGGTACCCCAATGGTCAGTGTTATCAGTGGTGTACCCCAAGGTTCAGTGTTATTAGTGGGGTACCCCAGGGTTTAGTGTTATTAGTGGTGTACCCCAGGGTTTATTGTTATTAGTGGTGTACCCCAGGGTTCTGTGTTATTAGTGGGGTACCCCAAGGTTCTGTGTTATTAGTGGGGTACCCCAAGGTTCAGTGTTATTAGTGGGGTACCCCAAGGTTCAGTGTTATTAGTGGAGTACCCCAAGGTTCAGTGTTTTTAGTGGGGTACCCCAAGGTTCAGTGTTTTTAGTGGAGTACCCCAAGGTTCAGTGTTATTAGTGGGGTACCCTAAGGTTCAGCGTTATTAGTTGGGTACCCCAAGGTTCAATGTTATTAGTGGGGTACCCCAAGGTTCAGTGTTATTAGTGGGGTACCCCAAGGCTCACTGTAATTAGTGGGGTACCCCAGGGTTCAGTGTTGGGACCCTTACTTATTAATATATATATAAACAATATGGGGTGTGAGATTATAAATCCCATTCCAGTCTTTGCAGATGACACCAAGCTGTGCCGGGGAATAACGTCCTTACAGGATGTCTCCAACTTACAAGCCGACCTCAATGCTCTGTGTAATTGGGGGACTATGGGGCCAATGAGGGCTAATGGTGATAAATGTAAGGTTCTGCACTGGGGGGGGGCTACGAATATGCATCATACATACTAGGGGGGGTACAACTGGGGGCTCAATGGTGGAGAAGGATCTGGGGGGGGTCAATGATGGAGAAGGATCTGGGGGGACAAGGGTGGAGAAGGATCTGAAGGGGACAATGGTGGAGAAGGATCTGAAGGGGACAATGGTGGAGAAGGATCTGGGGGAAGGATCTGGGTGTCCAATGGAGAAGAAGAATCTGGGGGGTCAATGGTGGAGAAGGTTCTAATAGATCACAAGCTTATTAATGGCAGCAATGCAAAGCTGCGGGTTCTGAAGCGAGCAAAATCCTCTCTTGTATTAGGAGATGTATAGACTCCAGAGAGAGAGATATCACCCACCTCCCCCCCCGGGTACAAATCATTACTAATACCTCATCTGGAATATGCAGTTCAGTTTTGGGCTCCAATTCACAAAAAGAACATTGGGGAACTGGAGAAAGTACAGAGAAGGGCAACCAAACTGATACGAGGCATGGAGGAGATCAGCTATGAGGAAAGATTAGAGGAACTGAATGTATTCTCTACTGAGAAGAGGAGATTAAGGGGGATATGATCTCCATGTATAATACATAAGGGGGGATATGATCTCCATGTATAATACATAAGGGGGGATATGATCTCCATGTATAATACATAAGGGGGGATATGATCTCCATGTATAATACATAAGGGGGGGATATGATCTCCATGTATAATACATAAGGGGGGGATATGATCTCCATGTATAATACATAAGGGGGGGATATGATCTCCATGTATAATACATAAGGGGGGGGATATGATCTCCATGTATAATACATAAGGGGGGGATATGATCTCCATGTATAATACATAAGGGGGGGATATGATCTCCATGTATAATACATAAGGGGGGGATATGATCTCCATGTATAATACATAAGGGGGGGATATGATCTCCATGTATAAAAAATAAGGGGGGATATGATCTCCATGTATAATACATAAGGGGGGATATGATCTCCATGTATAATACATAAGGGGGGGATATGATCTCCATGTATAATACATAAGGGGGGGATATGATCTCCATGTGTAATACATAAGGGGGATATGATCTCCATGTGTAATACATAAGGGGGGATATGATCTACATGTGTAATACATAAGGGGGATATGATCTCCATGTGTAATACATAAGGGGGATATGTTCTCCATGTATAATACATAAGGGGGGATATGATCTCCATGTATAATACATAAGGGGGGGATATGATCTCCATGTATAATACATAAGGGGGGGATATGATCTCCATGTGTAATACATAAGGGGGGATATGATCTCCATGTGTAATACATAAGGGGGGATATGATCTCCATGTGTAATACATAAGGGGGGATATGATCTCCATGTGTAATACATAAGGGGGGATATGATCTCCATGTATAATACATAAGGGGGGATATGATCTCCATGTATAATACATAAGGGGGGATATGATCACCATGTATAATACATAAGGGGTGATATGATCTCCATGTATAATACATAAGGGGTGATATGATCTCCATGTATAATACATAAGGGGGGATATGATCTCCATGTATAATACATAAGGGGGGATATGATCTCCATGTATAATACATAAGGGGGGATATGATCTCCATGTATAATACATAAGGGGGGATATGATCTCCATGTATAATACATAAGGGGGGATATGATCTCCATGTATAATACATAAGGGGGATATGATCTCCATGTATAATACATAAGGGGGATATGATCTCCATGTATAATACATAAGGGGGGGTATGATCTCCATGTATAATACATAAGGGGGGGTATGATCTCCATGTATAATACATAAGGGGGATATGATCTCCATGTATAATACATAAGGGGGATATGATCTCCATGTATAATACATAAGGGGGATATGATCTCCATGTATAATACATAAGGGGAGATATGATCACCATGTATAATACATAAGGGGGATATGATCTCCATGTATAATACATAAGGGGGGATATGATCTCCATGTATAATACATAAGGGGGGATATGATCTACATGTATAATACATAAGGGGGGATATGATCTCCATGTATAATACATAAGGGGGATATGATCTCCATGTATAATACATAAGGGGGGATATGATCTCCATGTATAATACATAAGGGGGGATATGATCTCCATGTATAATACATAAGGGGGGATATGATCTCCATGTATAATACATAAGGGGGGATATGATCTCCATGTATAATACATAAGGGGGATATGATCTCCATGTATAATACATAAGGGGGGATATGATCTCCATGTATAATACATAAGGGGGGATATGATCTCCATGTATAATACATAAGGGGGGATATGATCTCCATGTATAATACATAAGGGGGATATGATCTCCATGTATAATACATAAGGGGAGATATGATCACCATGTATAATACATAAGGGGGATATGATCTCCATGTATAATACATAAGGGGGGATATGATCTCCATGTATAATACATAAGGGGGGATATGATCTCCATGTATAATACATAAGGGGGATATGATCTCCATGTATAATACATAAGGGGGGATATGATCTCCATGTATAATACATAAGGGGGGATATGATCTCCATGTATAATACATAAGGGGGGGATATGATCTCCATGTATAATACATAAGGGGGGATATGATCTCCATGTATAATACATAAGGGGGATATGATCTCCATGTATAATACATAAGGGGGGATATGATCTCCATGTATAATACATAAGGGGGGATATGATCTCCATGTATAATACATAAGGGGGGATATGATCTCCATGTATAATACATAAGGGGGATGTGATCTCCATGTATAATACATAAGGGGGGATATGATCTCCATGTATAATACATAAGGGGGATATGATCTCCATGTATAATACATAAGGGGGATATGATCTCCATGTATAATACATAAGGGGGATATGATCTCCATGTATAATACATAAGGGGGGATATGATCTCCATGTATAATACATAAGGGGGGATATGATCTCCATGCATAATACATAAGGGGGTATGATCTCCATGCATAATACATAAGGGGGGATATGATCTCCATGCATAATACATAAGGGGGGATATGATCTCCATGTATAATACATAAGGGGGATATGATCTCCATGTATAATACATAAGGGGGATATGATCTCCATGTATAATACATAAGGGGGATATGATCTCCATGTATAATACATAAGGGGGGATGTGATCTCCATGTATAATACAGAAGGAGGGATATGATCTCCATGTATAATACATAAGGGGGGATATGATCTCCATGTATAATACATAAGGGGGGATATGATCTCCATGTATAATACATAAGGGGGGATATGATCTCCATGTATAATACATAAGGGGGGATATGATCTCCATGTATAATACATAAGGGGGGATATGATCTCCATGTATAATACATAAGGGGGATATGATCTCCATGTATAATACATAAGGGGGGATATGATCTCCATGTATAATACATAAGGGGGGATATGATCTCCATGTATAATACATAAGGGGGATATGATCTCCATGTATAATACATAAGGGGGGATATGATCTCCATGTATAATACATAAGGGAGGATATGATCACCATGTATAATACATAAGGGGGGGATATGATCTCCATGTATAATACATAATTTGGGGATATGATCTCCATGTATAATACATAAGGGGGGGATATGATCTCCATGTATAATACATAAGGGGGGATATGATCTCCATGTAGAATACATAAGGGGAATATGATCTCCATGTATAATACATAAGGGGGGATATGATCTCCATGTATAATACATAAGGGGAATATGATCTCCATGTATAATACATAAGGGAGGATATGATCTCCATGTATAATACATAAGGGGGGGATATGATCTCCATGTATAATACATAATTTGGGGATATGATCTCCATGTATAATACATAAGGGGGGGATATGATCTCCATGTATAATACATAAGGGGGGGGATATGATCATCATGTATAATACATAAGGGGGGTATGATCTCCATGTATAATACATAAGGGGGGGATATGATCTCCATGTATAATACATAAGGGGGGGATATGATCTCCATGTATAATACATAAGGGGGGTATAATCTCCATGTATAATACATAAGGGGGGATATGATCTCCATGTAAAATACATAAGGGGGGGGGTATGATCTCCATGCATAATACATAAGGGGGATATGATCTCCATGCATAATACATAAGGGGGATATGATCTCCATGTATAATACATAAGGGGGGATATGATCTCCATGTATAATACATAAGGGGGGATATGATCTCCATGTATAATACATAAGGGGGATATGATCTCCATGTATAATACATAAGGGGGGATATGATCGCCATGTATAATACATAAGGGGGATATGATCTCCATATATAATACATAAGGGGGATATGATCTCCATGTATAATACATAAGGGGGGGATATGATCTCCATGTATAATACATAAGGGGGATATGATCACCATGTATAATACATAAGGGGGGATATGATCTCCATGTATAATACATAAGGGGGGGATATGATCTCCATGTATAATACATAAGGGGGGGATATGATCTCCATGTATAATACATAAGGGGGGATATGATCTCCATGTATAGTACATAAGGGAGGGATATGATCTCCATGTATAATACATAAGGGGGGATATGATCTCCATGTATAATACATAAGGGGGGATATGATCTCCATGTATAATACATAAGGGCGGATATGATCTCCATGTATAATACATAAGGGGGATATGATCTCCATGTATAATACATAAGGGGGAGATTGCTGTAGGAAAGTCCTGGATTCTTTCTTGGATACACAGAATATAACTGGATATAACATTTATAGGGAAAGTTGATCCAGGGAATATCCGATTGCCTCTTGGGGGGGTCAGGAAGGAATGTTTTCCCCTGCAGGAGGAGATCGGATCGTGCTTTGCTGGGTTTTTGCCTTCTGGTGGATCAGCTGTGGGTGTCGGATTATAACTTTTATTTTTAATGGTACAACTAGATGGAATGTCTTTTTTCAGCCAGACTAACTATGTAACTATGTAGGTCCCACACCGCTGCCTCCCATCTCCTGAGACTGCACTCAGTGACTTGGGTCTGAGACACTACAGACATATCCCTCCACCCGGCACAGCCAGCAGATAACAGAGAAGGTCCCCTGGAGGAGAAATCCAGGAATACAGGACGGGGAACACAGCTCAGGAAAGTGACCAGGGGATTACAGGCTGATATCACCCAGTCCCCGCCCTACTCTGGACCAATCAGTGAGCAGTATGGGTGGAGGAATGGATTTAGTGTTCATGACCCACCTGTGCTGATCTCTGTAGGAGTGTCCTCCTCTATAAATGTCCCCGTTATTCCATCCTCCTCCATAGACTGCTGATCATCCCTCACATACGCCTCTTCTTCTTCTGCTTTCACCTCAAATTCTATATCGATTGGATCTCCACTCTAAATCAAGGAAATGAGAGAAAATATCATCTGTAAAATAAAAACTCACATAAAAATTTACACATCTTCTCTATAAGTCTATGTTCTAGATGCTCCATCCCACCAACCTTGCAATGGTGAGGGATGGTGTGACCTTCCTGTGTGGAATCCTGGGAATACAGAGGACGGGGAGATCTCTCTGGTGGGTTCCTGGTATTAGGTGGCTCCATCATATCCTTGTGTCCTTCTGAAAACTCCTCCATCACTCCATACTCCTCATCCTCCTCTTTATACTCTTCTTTAACATCAATATTATCATCCCCGAGGATTCCACTCTGAAAGATATAATAAAACATTCATTGTAACAAACATGCTGTGTATAAATCACAACTACCAATAATTGTCATCATCTACCTGATGATGGTGAGGGATGGTGTGACCTTCCTGTGTGGAATCCCGGGAATACAGAGGACGGGGACATCTCTCTGGTGGGTTCCCATGACTGGATCCATCTGTAGGAAACACACACACTGACTGAATCCATTGTTTCTATGTGTTTATCAGATGATGGGGGATCTAGGTGGATCCTCCGTACTGCTCTCTCCTTTACAATAAAGTCTCCTCTTACCCGGTGATGTGAGGGGCGGCTGATTGTCCATCATGACGTCCTTGTAGAGATCCTTGTGTCCTTCTAAATATTGATGTGTATCATCATCTGCTGGAGATAAAACACGTCACAGTGACTATGGAGGAAGAGGACAGACATGACTATGGAGGAAGAGGACAGATATGACTATGGAGGAAAAGGACAGACATGACTATGGAGGAAAAGGACAGACATGACCATGGAGGAAGAGAATGGACATAACTATGGAGGAAGAGGACGGATATGACTATGGAGGAAGAGGACGGACATGATGGGGGGTTACTGGGTTCAAATAGAACATAACATCTTATTACCGTTTTATGACTGTAGTCTGTGTCTGGTCTGTTTGAGAATCATCCCCCCCTATTCATGTGATCCTTATCAGTTCCTAATTGGGGCGGAGATGAGTGCTCATTGGGCCATCTCCCTATAAATTTAGATCAGCTGATGGGGGGAGATCACTGATGGGGGGGCACAGTCACTGAGGGGGGGCTGCTTTTGAGTGCGTTCTGCGTTGATGGAGTGCTAAGAAGCAGTTGAACTCAAGCAGCAGGAAGATACAACAAGAAACTCTCCTGCATGCTGGACAGACTGCGAGCAAACACCCCGGGAAACATCTCTTACCAGTCTGAGTCCCACTCCGTGTACCTTTCATATGTCCCCTCTACTCCTCCTTTTCATATTACTTTCCTGCGTTCCCAAAATCTCACTTCTTTACCCCTCTGCTCCACCCCAGAACTTGTACATCTCCCCCTCACTGCTACCATCTCCCTACTACTGCTCTCATCACCTCCTGCTGACCCAAACACCAGGACTGGAAGGCATGTGCGCTCGTGTACATCCTGCTCCCATCTTATTTTCCTCAACCTCCTTCTCCTAACCTCTGGGGATATCTCCCCAAACCCTGGTCCTCCACTATCTCACCCCCACACCAGGCACCCTCCTTCTCATAACCTCTGGGGATATCTCCCCAAACCCTGGTCCTCCACTATCTCACCCCCACACCAGGCACCCTCCTTCTCATAACCTCTGGGGATATCTCCCCAAACCCTGGACCTCCACTATCTCACCCCCACACCAAGCACCCTCCTTCTCATAACCTCTGGGGATATCTTCCCAAACCCTGGTCCTCCACTATCTGACCCCCGCACCAGGCACCCTCCTTCTCATAACCTCTGGGGATATCTCCCCAAACCCTGGTCCTCCACTATCTCACCCCCGCACCAGGCACCCTCCTTCTCCTAACCTCTAGAGATATCTCCCCAAACCCTGGTCCTCCACTATCTCACCCCTGCACCAGGCATCCTCCTTCTCCTAACCTCTGGGGATACCTTCCCAAATCCTGGTCCTCCAGTATTTCACCTCCACACCAGGCACCCTCTTTCTTCCAGGAATAGCCGCAATCCCCTCAATTTAATTGGAGTCCCCGTGCTCCCAAAAACCACCCTCCCTTTTTCATGTGCGCTCTGGAATGCCCGCTCTGTCTGTAATAATCTCACCTCTGTCCATGACCTTTTTGTCTCCCGCTCCCTTAACCTAGTAGCAATTACAGAAACCTGGCTCCAAACAGCAGATTCTGCTTCCCCCGCAGCACTTCCCTATGGAGGCCTCCTCTGGACCCACTCACCCAGACCCAGTGGTCAGAAAGGTGGTGGGGTTGGTTTGCTTCTATCCTCACTGAGCACCTTCCATGTCCTCCCTAACCCTCCCTCTCTATCATTCTCTTCTTTCCAGACTCACTGCATCCGGCTGTTTTCTCTGATCTCTCTGAGGATTGCAGTGATCTATCAGCCTCCTGGACCCGTGTCCCGCTTTCTTGATGATTTCTCCTCCTGGCTACCCTACTTTCTCTCCTCTGAGCTACAAACTATCATTCTCGGAGATTTTACCATTCCCATTAATGTCAAAAACCCGGCTACATCCCAACTCTTCAACATAACCTCATCTTTTGCATTAGCACAATGTATACAGTCCTCCACTCACTCTGATGGGAATACATTACACCTTGTTTTCTCCCGTCTTTGCACTCCCTACAACCTCACAAACACCCCCTTTCCTCTCTCTGATCACAATCTCATCACCTTCACAGTCTCCTCGTCTTCAAACACCTATCCCTCCAAGCAGCCAACAATTACCTGCAGAAACCTTCACAACTTGAACCCGGCTCCTTTCCACTCTGCAACTGACCAACTCTATGACAGAATCTCTCCCCTGTCCTGCCCTGACCTGGCCACTGCTGTCTATAACAGTTCGCTTTCATCAACATTAGACTCACTTGCTCCTCTAACAACACGAAGCATCAGGCCCCGACCATTACAACCTTGGCAGACTGACCACACCAGAAATCTTAAGTGACATAGTCGTGCGCTGGAGTGATTGTGGCGTAAAACCAAATCTCAACAAGCGTTCACCTGATATAAATCTGCTTTCTTCACATACAATTCCTCCCTTCATGCTGCCAAACAAGACGACTTTGTCACTCTCATCAATACTTTGTCATCCAGTCCTCGTCATCTCTTCTCTACTTTTAACTCTCTACTTTCTCCACCTCCACCCAGCACCTCACTCACTGCTCATGAGATTGCAAATCATTTCAAAAACAAGATTGATGTAATTCATAGCGGCATCACCACTGCACAGACATCCATCCCACTTAGCATATCTTATACTAAACCTTCCTCAACACTTTCCTCTTCTGACCTCGCTACTACCGAAGAGGTCACTAAGGTTTTCTCAGAAGCCCGTCTCACCACCTGCCCCCTGGATCCTGTCCCCTCACAACTACTACGGTCACCCTCTTCTTCCATCCTATGATCCCTCACTCACATCTTCAATCTTTCCCTCTCTACTGGTGCCTTCCCCTCCCCTCTAAAGCATGCGCACATCACTCCCATACTTAACAAGCCCTCCCTGGACCCCACCAACCTGAACAACTTAAGACTCATCTCCCTGATGCCATTTACCTCTAAACTCCTAGAACGCTTAGTCTACAATCGCCTGAGCTCCCACCTCACCGACAACAACCTTCTTCACCCTTTACAGTCTGGCTTTCACTCACTACACTTCACTGAAACCGGACTACTGAAACTCACTAATGATCTACTAACTGCTAAAACCAATGGCCACTACTCCGTACTCCTTCCAACCAATGGCCGCTACTCCGCACTCCTCCCAACCAATGGCCACTACTCCGCACTCCTCCCAACCAATGGCCACTACTCCGCACTCCTCCCAACCAATGGCCACTACTCCGCACTCCTCCCAACCAATGGCCACTACTCCGCACTCCTCCCAACCAATGGCCACTACTCCGCACTCCTCCCAACCAATGGCCACTACTCCGCACTCCTCCCAACCAATGGCCACTACTCCGCACTCCTCCCAACCAATGGCCACTACTCCGCACTCCTCCCAACCAATGGCCACTACTCCTTACTCATCCCAACCGATGGCCACTACTCCTTACTCATCCCAACCGATGGCCACTACTCCATACTCATCCCAACCGATGGCCACTACTCCATACTCATCCCAACCGATGGCCACTACTCCATACTCATCCCAACCAATGGCCACTACTCCATACTCATCCCAACCAATGGCCACTACTCCATACTCATCCCAACCAATGGCCACTACTCCGTACTCATCCCAACCAATGGCCACTACTCCGTACTCATCCCAGCCAATAGCCACTACTTTGTACTCTTACTACTTGACCCCCTCCTCCTTAAAAAACTACACTCTCTTGGCCTCCGAGACTCTGCTCTCTCCTGGTTCTCCTCCTACCTATCGCAGCGCTCCTTCAGTGTTACCGATAACCCTGCCTCCTCCTCTTCACTCCCTCTCTCTGTAGGGGTCCCTCAAGGCTCTGTCCTTGGACCCCTTCTCTTCTCCATCTACACCTCCTTCCTTGGTCACTTGATAAACTCCCATGGCTTTAAGTACCATCTCTATGCCGATGACACACAAATCTATCTTTCTACCCCTCACCTCACCCCTTCAGTCTCCTCCTCACCTCACCCCTTCAGTCTCCTCCTCACCTCTTCAGTCTCTTCTCGCATTACTAACCTACTAAGTGACATATTGGCATGGATGTCACTCCACTTCCTCAAACTCAATCTTTCCAAAACTGAGCTCTTAGTATTCCCTCCAGCCTGTGCCCCCTCCCCTGACTTCTCCATAAAGATCAATAATACAACCATCAGTCCCTTCCCTCATGCCAGGGTACTAGGTGTAATCCTAGACTCCCATTTTTCCTTTCACTCCCAAATCCAATAACTGTCCAAATCTTGTAGACTTCACCTCCGCAACATCTCCAAGATACGCCCGTTCCTAACCTCGGAAACCACTAAGCAATTTATTCACTCCCTTGTTATATCTCGCCTTGACTATTGTAACTCCCTCCTCATTGGTTGACCTCATCGCAGGCTATCCCCTCTTCAGTCTATCATGAATATTGCTGCCAGACTCGTCCACCTTACTAACCACTCCATATCTGCCATCCCTCTCTGTCAATCCCTCCACTGGCCTTCACCCAGTATCCTCCACCCCTCTTTGCCAATCCCTCCACTGGTCTCCATTCAGTGTCCTCCACCCCTCTATGCCAATCCCTCCACTGGTCTCCATTCAGTGTCCTCCACCCCTCTCCGCCAATCCCTCCACTGGCTTCCCATTTCCCAATTGATAAAATTCAAAACACTAACAATAACATACGAAGCTATGTATAACTCTGCTCCAAATTACATCACCGATCTTGTCTCTAAATATCACCCAAACTGTCCTCTCCGCTCCTCGCAAGACCTCCTACTATCTAGCTCCCTTGTCTCCTCCTCCCATGCTCATCTCCAGGACTTCTCCAGAGCTTCCCTATACTCTGGAACTCTCTCCCCCAGTTTATCAGACTATCACCTACTCTGTTCACTTTTAGGTGATCTCTGAAAACCTATCTCTTCAGGGAAGCCTCTCCTGCCCTCAGCTAATACTGGAATCTTCTACTCCTCCTACCAGTCCATCCCCCACAGTTACTACCTTTTGTACCACTAGCCCCTCCCTTCTAGATTGTAAGCTCCAAGGAGCAGGGCCCTCCTATCCCTCTTGTATTGATCTGTATTGTTGGTGTATTGTCTCTCGTTATATTGTAAAGCGCTGAGCAAACTGTTAGCGCCATAAATCCTGTATAATAATAATTACCTCCTCTACTGCCATGTCCAGCAACCTCTCCGATCTCCTTCAGACCAAAGGGAACGTCTTATCTTTATTCCAGATCACTTCCTGTCTGTTCCTGACATCACTTCCTGTCCGTATTCCATAGAGAAGTCCTGTCTGGGTAGTAGAAATGAGATCACCATCTTGTGGAGTTCAGAGGAACTGCAGCCCCAAGAAATGTCTCCTAATAACCATTCCTGCATTGTATCTACCTTATAGAGATACCAGGGAAGTTCAAAAAGAACTAAAAAATGTAAGAAACAATAAACCTAACTCTCATGCAACCAACTGTTTAAAAAAGATATTTTACTACAGATAGAAAAGTCTTAAAGACACAGAACACAAGATAAAAACAAAATGCATAATAAAACAGAGACCTCTAAAATCTGACACACTACCCATAATGTCCCTCCTTCATATCAGAGAGAGACAGACTACCCAGAATGTCCCATCCTTCATATCAGAGAGAAAGACTACCCAGAATATTGCATCCTCCATATCAGAGAGAGACAGACTACCCAGAATGTCCCGTCCTTCATATCAGAGAGAGACAAACTACCCAGAATGTTCCGTCCTTCATATCAGAGAGAGACAGACTACCCAGAATGTCCCGTCCTCCATATCAGAGAGAGACAGACTACCCAGAATGTCCCGTCCTCCATATCAGAGAGAGAAGGACTACCCAGAATGTTCAATCCTTCATATCAGAGACCGAGACAGACTACCCAGAATTTCCCGTCCTTCATATCAAAGACCGAGACAGACTTCCCAGAGTGTCCCGTCCTTCATATCAGAGAGAGACAAACTACCCAGAATGTCCCGTCCTTCGTATCAAAGACCGAGACAGACTACCCAGAATGTCCCGTCCTTCATATCAAAGAGAGACAGACTACCCAGAATGTCCCGTCCTTCATATCAGAGAGAAAGACTACCCAGAATATTGCATCCTCCATATCAGAGAGAGACAGACTACCCAGAATGTCCCGTCCTTCATATCAGAGAGAGACAGACTACCCAGAATGTTCGTCCTTCATATCAGAGAGAGACAAACTACCCATAATGTTCCGTCCTTCATATCAGAGAGAGACAGACTACCCAGAATGTCCCGTCCTCCATATCAGAGAGAGACAGACTACCCAGAATGTCCCGTCCTTCATATCAGAGAGAGACAAACTACCCAGAATGTCCCGTCCTTCATATCAGAGACCGAGACAGACTACCCAGAATGTCCCGTCCTTCATATCAAAGAGAGACAGACTACCCAGAATGTCCCATCATTCATATCAGAGAGAGACAGACTACCCAGAATGTCCTGGCTTTCATATTAGAGAGAAACAGACTACCCAGCATGTCCAATCCTTCATATCAGAGATCGAGACAGACTACCCAGCATGTCCCATCCTTCATATAAGAGACCGAGACACACTACCCAGCATGTCCTGTCCTTCATATCAGAGAGAGACAGACTACCTAAAATGCTCCATCCTTAATATCAGAGACCGAGACAGACTACCCAGAATGTCCTGTCCTTCATATCAGAGAGAGACACACTACCCGGAATGTCCCATCCTTCATATCAAAGGCCGAGATAGACTACCCAGAATGTCCCATCCTTCATATCAGAGAGAGACAGACTACCCAGAATGTCCTGTCCTTCTCATCAGAGAGACAGACTACCCAGAATGTAACATCCTTCATATCAAAGACCGAGATACACTACCCAGCATGTCCCATCCTTCATATCAGAGAACGAACAGACTACCCAGAATGTCCCGTCCTTCATATCAGAGACTGAGACAGACTACCCAGAATGTCCCATCCTTCATATCAGAGAGAGACAGACTACCCAGAATGTCCCGTCCTTCATATCAGAGAGAGACAGACTACCCAGAATGTCCCGTCTTTCATATCAGAGACTGAGACAGACTACCAAGAAATGTTGCAGTCGCGCACTGGAGAGACTGTGGTGCAAAACCAGGTCCCTTCATACATTCTCCCTCTACAAATCTGCATTTCTCACCTACACCTCCTCCCTCCACGCCACCAAGCAGGCCTACTTTGTTAACCTGATCAACACCCTCTCCTCCTGCCCCCGCCGACTCTTCTCCACCTTCAACTCCCTGCTCTCTCTCCCCCCTCCTCCACTCAGTACCTCTCTCACCGCCCACGAGATTGCCACCCATTTCCACAACAAGATTGACGCTATCCATAAGGACATCGACAACTTGCAATCTACCTCCCCACCTAGCCTCCCCACCCCCGTCACCCCTTCATCTCCCCACTCCTCTGCCCTCACAACCGCACTGCCCCCCACCTTACCCAAGGCCCCACCCACCATAACCCCCCTGCACTGCACTCCCTCAGCCCTGTCACTACTGAGGAAGTCGCCAAAGTCCTCTCAGAAGCCCGCCTCACTACCTTCCCCCTGGACCCTATCCCCTCTCAACTCCTCCGGTCACCCCCCGCCTCCCTCATCCGCTCCCTCACCCACATCTTCAATCTCTCCCTCTCTAATGGCGCATTCCCCTCCCCCCTAAAGCACACGCATATCACCCCCATCCTCAAAAAGCCCTCCCTGGATCCCGCGGACCCCAACAGCCTCAGACCCATCTCCCTGCTGCCACTCACCTCCAAGCTCCTTGAGCGCATAGTCTACGATCGCCTAAGCTCCCACCTTACAGACAATAACCTCCTTGACCCACTACAGTCCGGCTTCCGTCCCCTACACTCCACTGAAACTGCCCTCCTCAAAATCATTAACGACCTACTAAACGCCAAAGCCAAGGGCGACTACTCTGCCCTCCTTCTCCTGGACCTCTCTGCGGCCTTCGACACAGTTGACCACCCCCTCCTCCTTAATAAACTACTCTCCCTTGGCATCAGAGACACCGCTCTCTCCTGGTTCTCATCCTACCTATCCCGATGCTCCTTCAGTGTCACCTACAATGGTGCCACCTCCCCCTCCCTCCCCCTCTCTGTTGGGGTCCCCCAAGGCTCTGTCCTTGGGCCCCTTCTCTTCTCCATCTACACCTCCTCCCTGGGCAAACTCATACACTCCCACGGCTTCAACTATCACCTCTATGCTGACGACACCCAAATCTACCTCTCCACCCCTCTCCTCACCCCCACTATCTCCGCCTGCATCACTCACCTCCTAAATGACATCTCAGACTGGATGTCGCTCCATTTCCTCAAACTCAACCTCTCCAAAACCGAGCTTCTCATCTTTCCCCCTGCCAACACCCCCCCCCCCCCATCCTTTCCATCATCACCAACAACTCCACTATCACTCCCGCCCCGCAAGCCAAAGTCCTTGGCGTCATTCTTGACTCGAACCTCTCCTTCCAACCGCATGTCAAATCACTCACAAACACATGCAGGCTCCATCTCCGCAACATTGCCAAGATTCATACCTTCCTCACCCTTGACACCACCAAACTTCTAGTACACTCCCTCATCATCTCACGCCTTGACTACTGTAATTCTCTTCTCACCGGCCTACCCAAGTGCAGGCTCTCCCCGCTCCAGACCATCCTGAACTCAGCGGCTAGACTCATCCACCTCACCACCCGCTCCACCTCTGCCACCCCCCTCTGCCTCTCCCTCCACTGGCTCCCGATTGCCCAACGCATCAAATTTAAACTTCTAACCCTGACCTACAAAGCCGTTCAAAACACTGCCCCTGACTACCTTACCAACCTGATCCCCAAGTACCGCCCTACCCGTACCCTTCGCTCCTCACTGGACCTCCTTCTATCCTGATCCCTGGTCTCCTCCTCCCATGCACGACTGCAGGACTTCTCCAGGTCCTCCCCCATCCTCTGGAACTCACTGCCCCAATCCATCAGACTGTCGCCTTCCCTCTTCACATTCAGGCGCTCCCTCAAAACCCATCTCTTCAGGGAAGCCTACCCCACCCTCACCTAACGGCCATTCTCCCTCTTTCCTCCCACCCCTCATTCCCCTCAGCCACTTCCTACTGTACCTTTACCCCCTCCCTCCTAGATTGTAAGCTCGAAAGAGTAGGGCCCTCTTACCCCTAGTACGTTGTTTGTTATTGTTGTACTGTGCCATGTATTGTCCCCCCCTCTATTGTACAGCGCTGAGCAAACCCTTTGGCGCTATATAAACTCCATGTAATAATAATAATAATAATCTCCCTTCCTTCATATCAGAGACTGAGACAGACTACCCAGAATGTCCGGTCCTTCATATCAGAGAGAGACAGACTACCCAGAATGTCCGGTCCTTCATATCAGAGAGAGACAGACTACCCAGAATGTCCGGTCCTTCATATCAGAGAGAGACAGACTACCCAGAATGTCCCATCCTTCATATCAGAGAGAGACAGACTACCCAGAATGTCCCGTCCTTCATATCAGAGACTGAGACAGACTAGCAAGAATCTCCCTTCCTTCATATCAGAGACCGAGACAGACTACCCAGAATGTAACATCCTTCATATCAAAGACCGAGATAGACTACCCAGAATGTCCCATCCTTCATATCAGAGACCGAGACAGACTAGCAAGAATCTCCCTTCCTTCATATCAGAGAGAGACAGATTACCCAGAATGTAACATCCTTCATATCAAAGACCGAGATAGACTACCCAGAATGTCCCATCCTTCATATCAGAGACCGAGACAGACTACCCAGCATGTCCCGTCCTCCATATCAGAGACCGAGACAGACTACCCAGAATGTCCCATCCTTCATATCAGAGACTGAGACAGACTACCCATAATGTCCCATCCTTCATATCAGAGACTGAGACAGACTACCCAGAATGTCCCGTCTTTCATATCAGAGACTGAGACAGACTACCCAGAATGTCCCATCCTTCATATCAGAGACTGAGACAGACTACCAAGAATCTTCCATCCTTCATATCAGAGACCGAGACAGACTACCCAGAATGTCCGGTCCTTCATATCAGAGAGAGTGTCAGGAATCAAGGAGTGACCAAAAAGGTGTGGACTAACACAGGGAAACGCAGGTCTCAGGTACAATATAATACAGTTTATTATTAGCCACCCAGATATATATCTATATAAACGCACAGTGAGCAAACCAACCTTCCACTAATCTTTAGGAGGTGCAGGAACACAGGCGTAGTCAGGGCTGGAGAGGTGGAACAGTCAGGCCGGCCGTAGGGTTCTGTAATGACCGTTTGGTGGTACCTCTAGCGGTCCTCAGGGCAGGATTCCCCAGGGCGCGGAGTCTAAGCCCCAGTCTGCCTTTTCACCAGAGCCCCTGATGGGGGGGATGGACTTGGCGCAGGACTGAGACCAGGTCGCGGCCCCTGAGTACACCTGCTAGTGGTAGAGGGATCCGCCAGAGGTATGTGCAGGTACGGCAGGATCCGTGCAGGATGGATGGATGGCAGAGTAGTTAGCGTGGTCAGACAAGCCGGGTCGGTAACGGTGGAGGCAGATCAGTACAGAGCAGCAGGCAAAGAGTAAACGGGTCACAAGCCAAGGTACAGCAACAGGAGGTCAAACAGCATAGGAGTAGGCAGAAGAATAGTCAGGGTGAGCCAGTAGTCAGAACAGGAGACGGTCAACAGAGATCAGGATCAAGCCGGGTCAGCAACGAAGCAGGAACACAGGATACAGGTACAGAGGCTCATGGGAAAACATACACCAAGGCCCAGAGCACAGGCCTGGTCATGGCTTAAATACACCTTTCTGCAATCAGCCCCAGGTTTGGCTGATTGTGAGCTTCTGGCTGCTAAGAGCACCCGCTGGTCAGCTCTGGTACTGCAGCCCACACGGCAGGTGAGTCCCACCACCAGTGCTGAGTCCATTGCTGAGAGCACCCGCTGGTCAGCTCTGGTACTGCAGCCCACACGGCAGGTGTGTCCCACCACCAATGCTGAGTCCATTCCTGACAGAGAGACAGACTACCCAGAATGTCCCATCCTTCATATCAGAGACTGAGACAGACTACCAAGAATCTCCCTTCCTTCATATCAGGGACCGAGACAGACTACCCAGAATGTCCCGTCCTTCATATCAGAGAGAGACAGACTACCCAGAATGTCCCATTCTTGATATCAGAGACCAAGACAGACTACCCAGAATGTCCCATCCTTCATATCAGAGAGAGACACAGACTACCCAGAATGTCCCGTCCTTCCTATCAGAGAGAGACACAGACTACCCAGAATGTCCCGTCCTTCCTATCAGAGAGAGACACAGACTACCCAGAATGTCCCGTCCTTCATATCAGAGAGAGACAGACAGACTACCCAGAATCTTCCATCTTTCCTGTCAGAGAGAGACAGACTACCCAGAATGTTCCATACTTCATATCAGAGAGAGACAGACTACCCAGAATGTCCCATCCTTCATATCAGACAGCCAGCCAGCTCTTGAAGGCTGGTAGGAAAGAACCCTAAGAGTACCTAAGGGCTTGACTAGAAGAGGAAAAAATGCCAAGACACCTCCACAGGGGTAAGCAGTGAGAAGAAATATGGTGCAACCCATATGGTGCACAAAACACCAGCAGGTCATAAGGATGCACAGGGACCCATGTGCCTAAACACCCACCGCTGCCTCTAAGCAAAACTGCCGACATCTAATCATGGAGCATGGTCCAACAAAGCATCCTCAGCTGAGGAGAGGGGAAGGGGGAAGGGATCCTAGATTTTCTACCTGATTAGGAACAGGATCAAGGGAAGGAGTCTGGAGGAACTGCAGATCGGTAATCAAATGAGAACTTAAGCTCCAGTGACCAGGTCCCACAAAGGTCTCCAGGCAGACCCCCTACCTGCTGGGGGAACTAGCAGCAGGACCCAAGCATGATCTTGCTGACAATGTGGAGAGCACAGGGCCATCCAGCAATTAAATCTTCCTGCCAGGTGGGAAATCAACAGCTTTCAGGTGCTGAATCAGAAGAGAACCAGATGGCAAATTTCATGTCCATCCATATCAGCGCAGGAGGTACTATATATTATTTTATTGACTTTTACATAACAGCAATTGGCTCTTGTCTGAAGCGAAGTAAGACTCCTATGAGATTGTTCAGATTAGACCCAGTGAGAAGATTGTCATTGAGGGAGACACCTTCATGATGAGCACTTGAGTCAAAGACCACCCTAATGTGATCAGGCTTGCGAGGATGGTAGACACCAAAGCATGGTAGATACCAACATTGTTCTCCTTCCTTAAGGGGAGGTGCAGGCTCAGCATGATCTCTCTAAAACACCCTCTGCATAAAGTCCTCAAAGTGCTTTTTCATCTCAGGCTTCTGGTTCAAACTGTGATTTAAAGAAACAAACTAAGATTCTGCATGTACCCTGTTGTTTGGTAGTCTCTTTCTTGGGCTACGAAATGATAGAGGTGTTACCCAACTGTTGGAATCATCTTGGTAGAACTCTTTACTCATGGTTTTCAAGAATTCTTTGTCTTCTGTGGTAGCTGCTAACTCATTGTCTTTAGTGGTTACCTCAAACACTGTGTTGCCGATGTTGTCATCCCAGAGATTAAGAGCTTTCTTATTGTCTTGTATGATGTGCTGTTGTGCACCTTTTTTAAACAGTCTTTCTTTCACAATATATTTATGTGGTCGTTGTTCCGAACAAGTTGTTCGTCCATTTGACAGGACATGTGTTTTAAAGGAAGCGACTGAGTAGGACCTATTGTCCTTGTCTAGGCAGGCATTGCCTATGATGACCCATCCTAGATCCAGACGCTGAGCATATGGTGCATTGTGTGGACCATTGATTTGATGATGAATTTTGTGCACCCTTAGGATGTCTTGACCAGATAACAGCAGGATATCGGGACTTTCATGGAGGGCTTGTATTCGGTTGGCTATGTGCCTTAAGTGAGAATGGTGAAAAGCAGCTTCAGGAGTAGGGATCTCCTCTTTGATGCTTGGAATCTGGTTGCACTCAGTGATAGTGGGCAAAGATATTTCCACATTGTCATTCAGAGGAGCAACTACAAGACCACTGGCTCTCCTACCTAAGACTTCTGTAGTGCCGGAACATGTGCTTAGAGTATAAGGCAGAGCATCTCCAGTTATGTTCAACAGTTCAAAAAACTGTGTTCTTGTAAGAGATCTGTTACTCTGATCCTCCAGAATACTATACAGTCTTATGGCCTTTTCAGGTTGACCTTTGGGGTATACACGGACCAAGCATATCTTTGCACAGGAGTTGTCACAAAATCCTTCTCTGCAGACCACTGTACATGTAGAGAACACTGGGATGGAAGGTGCTGCTTGATCTGGGCGCTCCCCGCCTTGCCTTGCCTCAGGAAGATTGTTTGTGAGCGTAGTAGAGTTGTGTGAATATTGATGAAGATCTTGCACATGGTCATCGCTGTCATACACACTCTATACATTTGATGATCGCTTTACAGTCCTTTGTAAAGTGTTCTGTGGAGGCACAGCATTTGTAGCAAACCCCAAATTTCTTCAAAAGTTCCTTATGTTCTTGGAGGGTTTTCTTTCTGAAGCCGATACATTTCTTAAGTGGATGTGGTTTGTTATGTATTGGACATTGGCGATTTGGGTCCTCAATTCTCTTGTTTTGATCAGTCTTTTCAAGAACTGTAGCAGGTGCAGGTAGAACATTAGTCCATATGGTAGCTTTAGAACAATAGATTTGATGCCATGAGAGGTGTCAAGGTAACTGAGACCAGGTAAGTTGATGTCAAGGTAACTGAGACCAGGTAAGTTGATGTCAGCCTTAACAAGTTGAAGCTCTAATAGAACATCGCTGATTTCTTGAAACTTTAGATTGTCGTTAGCAGCAATCCTTGGGAAGCTTTGCAACCTTTTGAATAAAGCATCTTCAATGGCCTCTGGGCTGCCAAAGGTTTGTTCAAGTCTGCCCCAAGCAGCATTAAGGCCTGCAGCAGGGTTGTCAATATGAACTGCTTTGAGTCTCTTGATGCATTCAGTGGACTGGGGACCTAGCCATCTGATGAGTAGATCTAATTCCTCTGTGGCATTGATGTCTAGGTCACTCATTGTGGCCTTAAAAGTGGATTTCCAGCCTCTGTCATTTTCAGGCTTGTCATTAAACTTGGTGAGGCCGGTCTTAACAAGCCCTCTGCAGAGCATGTATTTAGCAAGCTGTGACATGTCCGTGTTTTCAGATTTCGGGGGCATGACTGCAGGTGGAACAGAGTTGGTTGTGACGGTTGGTGGACTTACGTGAAGTGACTTGGGAACATATGTTGCTGCGAAGGCATTCAATGCCAGAGCTGGCTTAGAGTCCATTGGCATGTTAGTTTGTAGAGTGGTGCGTTTGCTGGGAGGTCAAAGTATGATGGACGGTCTGTTACATACACCCCAGTGTCTGCGGCTGGCTGAGATGCTGCAGTCTGATGTATTGGAGGATACTGTATGAGGGAAATCATCCTGAGGTACAGGAGGTGCAGAGAAGACACTTTGATGGAGTACTTTGGCTGCTGTGACAGGAAGTTGATGTTCTGGAGAGATGTGTGAAGAATCTGAGACATAAGATACAACTGAGTGTCTGGAACTGTTGTCTCTTGTTTTTACTAGCGGCTTGTTCTAAGACCCAGAACCTTGCCATGGCTCTGGCTGCTCACATTGTTTTCCCAAAACTTCAATTTCTGCCGTTTGGTGGGTGGCTTTAGCGTCTTTCTCTGCTGCCTGAGCCTCCATTCCTGCTTTCGTATGTGCGGCCTGAGCCTCCATTTGTGAGGCCTGAGCCTCCATTTCTGCGGCCTGAGCTTCCATTTCTGCTTTCTTTTGTGTGGCCTGAGCCTCCACTTCTGCGGCCTGAGCCTCCATTTCTGCAGCCTGAGCCTTCACTTCTGCGGCCTGAGCCTCCATTTCTGCAGCCTGAGCCTCCATTTCTGCAGCCTGAGCTTCCATTTCTGCTTTCTTTTGTGTGGCCTGAGCCTCCACTTCTGCGGCCTGAGCCTCCATTTCTGCAGCCTGAGCCTCCACTTCTGCGGCCTGAGCCTCCATTTCTGCGGCCTGAGCCTCCATTTCTGCAGCCTGAGCTTCCATTTCTGCTTTCGTATGTGCGGCCTGAGCCTCCATTTCTGCAGCCTGAGCTTCCATTTCTGCGGACTGAGCCTCCATTTCTGCAGCCTGAGCCTCCATTCCTGCTTTCTTATGTGCGGCCTGAGCCTCCATTTTTGCAGCCTGAGCCTCCATTTCTGCGGCCTAAGCTTCCATTTCTGCTTTTGTATGTGCGGCCTGAGCCTCCATTTCTGCGGCCTGAGCTTCCATTTCTGCTTTTGTATGTGTGGCCTGAGCCTCCACTTCTGCGGCCTGAGCCTCCATTTCTGCAGCCTGAGCCTCCACTTCTGCGGCCTGAGCCTCCATTTCTGCAGCCTGAGCCTCCATTTCTGCAGCCTGAGCTTCCATTTCTGCTTTCTTTTGTGTGGCCTGAGCCTCCACTTCTGCGGCCTGAGCCTCCATTTCTGCAGCCTGAGCCTCCACTTCTGCGGCCTGAGCCTCCATTTCTGCGGCCTGAGCCTCCATTTCTGCAGCCTGAGCTTCCATTTCTGCTTTCGTATGTGCGGCCTGAGCCTCCATTTCTGCAGCCTGAGCTTCCATTTCTGCGGACTGAGCCTCCATTTCTGCAGCCTGAGCCTCCATTCCTGCTTTCTTATGTGCGGCCTGAGCCTCCATTTTTGCAGCCTGAGCCTCCATTTCTGCGGCCTGAGCTTCCATTTCTGCTTTTGTATGTGCGGCCTGAGCCTCCATTTCTGCGGCCTGAGCCTCCATTTGTGCAGCCTGAGCCTCCATTTCTACGGCCTGAGCTTCCATTTCTGCTTTCTTTTGTGCACCCTGAGCCTCCATTTCTGCGGCCTGAGCCTCCATTTCTGCAGCCTGAGCCTCCATTTCTGCGGCCTGAGCCTCCATTCCTGCTTTCTTATGTGCGGCCTGAGCCTCCATTTCTGCAGCCTGAGCCTCCATTTCTGTGGCCTGAGCCTCCATTTCTGCTGCCTGAGCCTCCATTTCTGCTTTCTTCTGGGTGAAAGCTGCCTGAATTTTAGAATCTTCAGCATCGGCACGGCTTTTATTAGTTGCTGACTGAGTGCAGAGAACCTTGATTGTATGGATTGGGAAGATCTTGATTGTATGGATTGGGAAGATCTTGAGGAGTGTCTAGTAGACGCAGAGCGATCAGATCTGGATTCATGGAGATGTGTTATCCTCACTTCTGCCTCTGTCTTTGTTCACACCACTAAATTGTCTCTTCAGGATTGATCTCCTGAACCCCTCAATCCTCCAATGACTCCTGAGTGTTGTACGGCTGTAACAGACCAATATATGTAACACAGTCTTTTATAATTCTCAGAGGCAACATTCAATTGCTGGATAGCGCCCTCTAGTTGTAATGACTCATGAGATTGTTGGGGGAGGGGCAGACATGCGTTTACCAGTATTACACCACAAGTCATTAATATTAGACAGCAATTCTGACTTGTCAGCATTAAGATTTTCTTGCACTTTAACTGACAATTGCGCGGTCATGCAACGCTGCACCCTAATGAAATTTACCTCCCTACAAAAAATCAAATTTCATCATAAATTTCAACCAATATGTATTCTGCTCCATGTCTTTGGTAAAAATAATCCCAATACGTGTAAATTAATTGGTTTACGTGAAAGTTATAGCGTCTACAAATGGTGGTGTACATACTGGGATTTTTTTATATACTAGTAATGGTCAGTGACTTATAGTGGGACTGCAGCGAGCATTCTGACACTGGAGTGAACTGACTTGGTGTCACTGACATCTCCAGTGACACCAATACAGTGATCAGTGCTAATAAAAAGCACTGACACTGTACTAATGGCACTGGGCAGGAAGGGATTTACATCTGGGGCAATCAAAGGGTTAACTGTGTGCTGTTTCACTATGGGGGCTGTGTGTGTGCTTCACTGTGCGCACACTGCTATGCAGAGCCATACAAAGCAGTGCGCAGGAGCTCACGAGAGAGATCTGTATTGTTTATACACAGGTCTCTCACCCATTGGTGAAACACAATGTTGTGCCGAGTAAATAGATACCTAACATGTCACACTTTAAAATTGCAAACGCCAGTGGAACGGCACCAAACTACGGGGCCTAAATACCCCCCATAGGTGTCACTCAGGTTACCAGTGTAGAGTTACACAGGAGGTCTGATGCCAGAATTATCGCTCTCACTCTGACATTTCCAGCCATACCTGTGTGGAGACACGTGTGGTGAGAACACCGTTTACAATGTGTGGTGGACTTCTGTATGTGTTAACATTCGTGTGCAAACACGGGGGGGGGGGGCTGCTTTCATTTTTTAATTATTTCTTAAAGTTTTTTTCTATTTTTACACTGTCCCAATTTTTTTCAGGACTTTTATTGCTATCAGACAGGTTCTCTTTACTGAGACATCTGCAGTCTATTGGACCCCCAGATCCCAATCTGACCTTAAAAACATCCGATCAAACCAAGATCAGTTCATTCTGATGCTTTCACAAGCTGGAAATGGCTTGTTTACATCTGAGTGACTCTGGAAGTGACACAATCCTCGTTCCTTCTACATCCACGGGGGTTCCTTTATCCAGATCACAGATCACCTCCTCATAGATTGTTAATAGGTTGGTCTGACAAGAACGATCTTTTCCCATAAATCCATGCTGGTTACTACTAATGATACTATGTTCATCAGCAAATTCTTGGGTATGGTCCCTTATCATCCCTCCAATAGTTTACAAACTATTGATGTTAGGCTGACTGGCTTGGAGCTTCCAGATATGTATCTCGGTCCTTTCTGGAATACTGGAACCACGTTAGATATTCACCAATCCGCTGCCACCATTCCGGTCAGTAAGCTTTCCTAAAGATGAGGGATGACTGTCTATCAATGACCTGGCTACATTCCTTGAGGACTCTCAGGTGCAAGCCATCTGGTCCTGGTGATTCATTCATTCATTTTTTTTAGACCTTCTAGTCTTGTAATGGACTGCTACACTGACCCCTGATATAAAGGGGTCCTCCTCCCATTGGTCACCAATGTAAGGGATCACTACACTGACCACTGATATAAGGGGGTCCTCCTCCCATTGGTCACCAATGTAAAGGACCACTACACTGACCACTGATATAAGGGGGTCCTCCTCCCATTGGTCACCAATGTAAGGGACCACTACACTGACCACTGATATAAGGGATCCTTCTCCAATCAGTCACCAATGTAAGGGACCACTACACTGACCACTGATATAAGGGATCCTTCTCCAATCAGTCACCAATGTAAGGGACCACTACACTGACCACTGATATAAGGGATCCTTCTCCAATCAGTCACCAATGTAAGGGACCACTACACTGACCACTGATATAAGGGATCCTTCTCCAATCAGTCACCAATGTAAGGGACCACTACACTGACCACTGATATAAGGGATCCTTCTCCCATTGGTCACCAATGTAAAGGATCTCTACACTGACCACCAGGGGCGGACTAACCATTTGGAAACACGGGCACCGGGTCAGTAGGGGGCCCCATAAGATGCCCCTGGTACCTTTTTCATAGGCTTTTTAGAGTTTGGGCAAGGACACAGGGGCCCCATGATCCCCTATGAGTTGTCAGTCTGCCCCTGCTGACCACTCATATAAGAGGGATCCTTCTCCCATTGGTCACCAATGTAAGGGACAAATACAATGACCACTCATATAAGAGGGATCACCAATGTAAGGGACCACTACACTGACCACTGATATAAGGGGTCCTTCTCCCATTGGTCACCAATGTAAGGGACCACTACACTGACCACTCATATAAGAGGGATCACCAATGTAAGGGACCACTACACTGACAACTGATATAAGGGGTCCTTCTCCCATTGGTCACCAATGTAAGAGACCACTACACTGACCACTGATATGAGGTCCTTCTCCCATTGGTCACCAATGTAAGGGACCACTACACTGACCACTGATATAAGGGAGTCCTTCTCCCATTGGTCACCAATGTAAGGGACAAATACAATGACCACTGATATAAGGGGGTCCTTCTCCCATTGGTCACCAATGTAAGGGACCACTACACTGATATAAGGGGGTCCTTCTCCCATTGGTCACCAATGTAAGGGACCACTACACTGACCACTGATATAAGAGGTCTTTCTCCCATTGGTCACCAATGTAAGGGACCACTACACTGACCACTGATATAAGGGGGTCCTTCTCCCATTGGTCACCAATGTAAGGGACCACTACACTGACCACTGATATAAGGGGGTCCTTCTCCCACTGGTCACCAATGTAAGGGACCACTACACTGACCACTGATATAAGGGGTCCTTCTCCCATTGGTCACCAATGTAAGGGACCACTACACTGACCACTGATATAAGGGATCCTTCTCCCATTGGTCACCAATGTAAGGGACCAATACACTGACCACTGATATAAGGGGTTCTTCTCCCATTGGTCACCAATGTAAGGGACCACTATACTGACCACTGATATAAGGGGGTCCTCCCATTGGTCACCAATGTAAGGGACCACTACACTGAACTCTGTTATAAGGGGTCCTTCTCCCATTGGTCACCAATGTAAGGGACCACTACACTGACCACTGATATAAGGGGTCCTTCTCCCATTGGTCACCAATGTAAGGGATCACTACACTGACCACTGATATAAGGGGTCCTTCTCCCATTGGTCACCAATGTAAGGGACCACTACACTGACCACTGATATAAGGGGTCCTTCTCCCATTGGTCACCAATGTAAGGGACAAATACAATGACCACTGATATAAGGGGTCCTTCTCCCATTGGTCAGCAATGTAAGGGACAAATACAATGACCACTGATATAAGGGGTCCTTCTCCCATTGGTCAGCAATGTAAGGGACAAATACAATGACCACTTGGGATGATCTCTGGGTTTAGTTGTCGGAGAGTAGGGATGAGACGACAGTACAAACCAAACTTTGCCTGTTCCGGTCCCGTGTTTTGCAGGAGCCGATCATCACATATAGAAGAGACATTTCTACCACTTCTATATATAACAGCTTCCCGCTGTCACTGGTGCCTGAGGAAGACATGGATGGGTACAGCGGCCACACCCCCAGGAATCAGTGATGTCATTGGGAATCCCTGCCATGTAAGGAAGGGGGCGGGGATAGCAGTGACATCACTGACCAAATATGGTCACTGGTCACATTTGGGTAATGAGGTCCCACCATCCCTGTCCCTTCACTTATGTAGATGATGATAGTTCAGGGAGCTGTCATTGGGCTGGTGCTATTGTCGGGTACTATATACCCCATACTCATTCACATGGGGGGACGGTATATGGGGGCCCCTTGTTATTAAAGGGGGGTTCCAGAATCCAATATGACCCCCACCCACAGATCCCCACAGCCACCAGCCAAGGTGCTATGCCTGGGGGAATCCCCCCTGATAAGGTGCCCCCCATGTTGTGGTCATGTGGCCTGGTATGGATCAGGAGGGGGGGCACACTACAGCCCCCTCTGCACTCTGTATGGTGGGCTGTATATGATATACTGCTGACCCCCGCACTCTGCGCCGTTATTGAAGGGTGTGAGGTGTCACCGAGGAGCAATGTTCTATATTGAAGTTTGCCGTCATTGCACCGACACACACAATAGTTTTTGTTCAATAAAATGTTTTATTATAATTTTACATTTAACAAGATTGAAGCATAAAAATCAGGAAATAGTAAAGGAAGGAATCCGATTGGTCAGGAAGATCCCTTGTCTGGAATGTGGGGGCGGAGTCATTATTATTGGTGTACAATACAATACACAACGTGTTCCATTATTATAACAAAGTATTGTAGAAAAGATCCCAACATAGAAAATGGGGGAAAGGAGGAAATAAAGGCGGATATGAAGGGGAATCTGTGTACGGGGAACACCTTAACAATCACCACCATTTTATTCTCCAGGGCCTCTGATGTCACAGAATAGATGTTTGGGGGTTTATCTCATCTTCAGGACCAAAATCTGCATTTTCCCATGTGTGCAAAATCATGCAGAAACAGCTCTGGCAGTGAGAGGGTTAATGTGGGCTAGATGGGATCCCTCTGCTGGGGTGACATTAGAGCTCCCCCTAGCTGCAGCCTGGTAATAACATTGCTGGGAGGTCTCTTCTTTTCTCTGCTCCATACTTCCCGTCTTTATAGAAACGTCTCCTGACATTTGGGGGTCTATTCATAGAATGTTTGTATAGCAATTCCCTCAGTGAGAGTTCATGTCCATTCCTCCTGTGTGAATGGGGGAACCAATGTTATTAGGATCACATCTGAGCTGCTGGAATGTCTTCCATTCATGGAAAATACATTGAAAACTTCTGCTGCCATCAATGGCCGACCCGGTCCCACACTTCATCCATGTCTTTGGGGACCTCTGATCTCCTTATGAACTGTTTCTTCCATGATGAAGATCAGCCATGGAGTATATCTGAGGTGTATATCAGGGTGTGCTTCTTCCCCACATGAGAGCTGGGATGTCCAGCAACATTCATCTAGAAGACATTTCCCGCACTCAAGGCACTAATATACCTCCAGGGTTGTGTGGGACCCCTGATGTACAGGAAGACAGGACTTCAGAGAGGAACATTTCCCTCACTCAGGACAGGAAAGTGGCTTCTCCCCCATGTGAGATCTCTGATGTCTGTAAAGATGGGATTTATCTGAAAAAAATTTCCTACACTCAGGACAGGAATATGGCTTTTCACCCATGTGAGATCTCTGATGTCTGAAAAGAACACACTTACTTGAAAAACATTTCCCGCACTCAAGACAGGAATATGGCTTTTCACCTGTGTGAGATCTCTGATGTGTGTAAAGATTAGACTTCCTTGAAAAACTTTTCCCGCACTCAGGACAGGAATATGGCTTTTCACCTGTGTGAGTTCTCTGATGTGTGTAAAGATTAGACTTCCTTGAAAAAAATTTCCCGCACTCAGGACAGGAATATGGCTTTTCCATCTCATGAGACTTCTGATGTCTGACAAGTTTTGATTTTTCTACAAAACATTTCCCACACTCTGAACAGGAATACGGCTTCTCCTCTGTGTGAGATCTCTGATGATGATAAAGGTTAGACATATCTGAAAAACATTTCCCGCATTCAGAACAGGAATATGGCTTCTCCCCTGTGTGAGATCTCTGATGTTTGTACAGACTGGCCTTCCTTGAAAAACATTTCCCGCACTCAAGACATGAATATGGCTTTTCACCTGTGTGAATTCTCTGATGTGTGGAAAGACCGGACTTGCCTGAAAAACATTTCCCACACTCAGAACAGGAATATGGATTCTCCCCTGTGTGCAACTTCTGATGTGTGTAAAGACTGGGTTTATGTGAAAAACTTTTCCCGCACTCAGGACAGGAAAATGGCTTTTCACCTGTGTGAGATCTCTGATGTGTGTAAAGATTAGACTTCCTTGAAAAAAATTTCCCGCACTCAGGACAGGAATATGGCTTTTCCATCTCATGAGACTTCTGATGTCTGACAAGTTTTGATTTTTCTACAAAACATTTCCCACACTCTGAACAGGAATACGGCTTCTCCTCTGTGTGAGATCTCTGATGATGATAAAGGTTAGACATATCTGAAAAACATTTCCCGCATTCAGAACAGGAATACGGCTTTTCCCCTGTGTGAACTCTCAGATGCTTGTACAGACTGGACTTCTGTGAAAAACATTTCCCGCACTCAGCACAGGAATACGGCTTCTCCCCCGTGTGAGATCTTTTATGCACATTAAGATGAGATTTAGAAGGAAAACCCTTCCCGCACTCTGTACAGGAGAACCTCTTCCCTGTTGGAAGGCCGGCCCGGTCCCGCACAGTCTGAGGTTCCTCAGGATACGAGGAATCCAATGGTCCATCTACACTGGGTGGTGCCGGATGGACATTGGAGGGAGCCGGGTTTTCTCCTGGACTATACTGTGTGATGTCCTCATCTTCTACTTTCCAGTCTGGAGACAAAGTGAGACAATCCTCGGAGGTTTTCCTCATCTCCCGGCCATGGACTAAAATACAAAGACAAAGAGGATTACTAGACAGGAGCTGATTGGTTCCCCCAAACCAGGACTCCGCCCACATCCGGCAGCTTGGTCTCTGAGGAGCTTACAATTCCACCCTCAAGGGAACTAGGAAATGGCTCCTCTGATCTCCTACCAGGTCATTTCTTTATTCATGGACCTTAGTCAGAGAGTGAGGAAACAACCAGAACTGTCTTTTATAGGAGGGACAGTGATGAGGGGATTATAGGACGAGGGTCCCCACCCCCACTTTCAGTCTAAGGGTCCAAAGTTGGAGGATGTTATCACATTATTATCACCATGTAAAAGTCTGTGCTCCAATCACATCACCCGATATAAAATGTCCAGCTGGGAGGAAATGGGTGTAACAAACGAGAATCCATATTATGTGTATATATAGCAGTGGGGGGGAGGGGGAGAGCAGAAGTCAGGAGTATGGAATGTACAACATAGAGTATATAGTGCAGGGGTCAGGGGTATGTAATGTACACCATAGAGTATATAGTGCAGGGGTCAGGGGTATGTAATGTACAACATAGAGTATATAGTGCAGGGGTCAGGAGGATGTAATGTACAACATAGAGTATATAGTGCAGGGGTCAGGAGTATGTAATGTACAACATAGAGTATATAGTGCAGGGGTCAGGAGTATGTAATGTACAATATAAATTATACAGTGTAAGGGTCAGGACTCATAATATTGGTATTCAGTAATCAGTGGAATATTAAATGTTTACTGTAGACAAGTTGCAGAGATCCCACACCACTGCCTCCCATCTCCTGAGACTGCACTCAGTGACTTGGGTCTGAGACACTACAGACATATCCCTCCACCGGGCACAGCCAGCAGACCACAGAGCAAGGAACCCTGGGAGAATTGTTCTGTCAGAGATCTTGCTGGACCCGGGCATGGGAAAAAATGTCCAAGTCTCATACGCCAAATGCCAAGTTGAGCAACATCTATAGTGAACACCAACATTTTGCTGCCAGCTGAACCCCAGAACCTCCATAAATCCAGTCTAGATACATAAATTGTGTCTGCAGCACAGAGAAGGAAGATTATCCGAGAGAAATCCAGGAATACAGGACGGGGAACACAGCTCAGGAAAGTGACCAGGGGATTACAGGCTGATATCACCCAGTCCCCGCCCTACTCTGGACCAATCAGTGAGCAGTATGGGTGGAGGAATGGATTTAGTGTTCATGACCCACCTGTGCTGATCTCTGTAGGAGTGTCCTCCTCTATAAATGTCCCCGTTATTCCATCCTCCTCCATAGACTGCTGATCATCCCTCACATACGCCTCTTCTTCTTCTGCTTTACCCTCAACTTCTATATCGAGCAGATCTTCACTCTAAACCAAGAGAAGGAGAGAAAATATCATCTGTAAAACATAAGCTTTAATATTGTGATATTACACTTAAAAAATCCTCACCAAATCACCTCACCTCAAGAAGTCCATGTTCTAGATGCTCCATCCCACCAACCTTGTAATAGTGAGGGATGGTGTGACCTTCCTGTGTGGAATCCCGGGAATACAGAGGACGGGGACATCTCTCTGGTGGGTTCCTGGTATTAGGTGGCTCCATCATATCCTTGTGTCCTTCTGAAAACTCCTCCATCACTCCATACTCCTCATCCTCCTCTTTATACTCTTCTTTAACATCAATATTATTATCCCCGAGGAGTCCACTCTGAAAGATATGTCACAGTCCCCCCTTACTCTCCCTCATCTTCCTCCCCCCTCCTGTCACAGCTTTCCCCTCACTCCCTTTCATCCTCCCCCCTCCCTTTCAGGTTCCTACCTCCTGCACAGGCCTACATCAAAGGCTGTGCAGGAGGTCAGGAACTGTCCCCTGTGGTGTGGTTAGCACCTCTCCCTGGTGATACCACTGAGGAGTCTGACACCCTGCTGTGCCTGCAGGTGGATTCTTCACTTGCAGGCCACTGGGGTGTCTCTGTACGCCCCCCCTCCTTGTCCCGATGGGCGCAGTGCATTCCCGAGGCTTCCCGCGCTCTGCTCCCGCTGGAGACAAAGGCTCCCTGGGCACGGCCGGAGTGAGGGGGGCATGCCTCATTGCCCCAGCAACCTGACGCAGGGTCGGCCATTGCAACCAGGAAGCGTCCTGCTCCGGGATAAGAGGACCGGAGCATAACCCTGGCGGTTGTTGTTCCCCTGATCACAGGAAGAACAGCTGTGTGAGGTCTGAGCCGAGGCCAGACCCCACAGCCCAGACCCTGCTGAGTGCTCTGCTGATCGCTGTGTCCCTAGAGGTTACTCCTGCCTGCTGCCGCTGTGTACCTAGAGGATACCCCTGCCTGCTGCCGCTGTGTGCCCAGAAGTTACCGCTGCCTGCTGCCGCTGTGTGCCCAGGAGGCACCACTGCCTGCTGCCGCTGTGTGCCTAGAAGTTACCCCTGCCTGCTGCCGCTGTGTGCCTGAGAAGTTACCCCTGCCTGCTGCCGCTGTGTGCCCATAAGTTACCCCTGTCTGCTGCCGCTGTGTGCCCGGGAGTTACCCCTGTCTGCTGCCGCTGTGTGCCTGAGAAGTTACCCCTGCCTGTTGCCGCTGTGTGCCCATAAGTTACCCCTGTCTGCTGCCGCTGTGTGCCCGGGAGTTACCCCTGTCTGCTGCCGCTGTGTGCCCGGGAGTTACCCCTGTCTGCTGCCGCTGTGTGCCCGGGAGTTACCCCTGCCTGCTGCCGCTGTGTGCCCGGGAGTTACCCCTGCCTGCTGCCGCTGTGTGCCCGGGAGTTACCCCTGTCTGCTGCCGCTGTGTGCCCGGGAGTTACCCCTGTCTGCTGCCGCTGTGTGCCCGGGAGTTACCCCTGTCTGCTGCCGCTGTGTGCCCGGGAGTTACCCCTGTCTGCTGCCGCTGTGTGCCCGGGAGTTACCCCTGTCTGCTGCCGCTGTGTGCCCGGGAGTTACCCCTGCCTGCTGCCGCTGTGTGCCCGGGAGTTACCCCTGCCTGCTGCCGCTGTGTGCCCGGGAGTTACCCCTGTCTGCTGCCGCTGTGTGCCCGGGAGTTACCCCTGCCTGCTGCCTCTGTGTGCCCGGGAGTTACCCCTGCCTGCTGCCTCTGTGTGCCCGGGAGTTACCCCTGCCTGCTGCCTCTGTGTGCCCGGGAGTTACCCCTGCCTGCTGCCTCTGTGTGCCCGAGAGTTACCTTTGCCTGCTGCCGCTGTGTGCCTGAAAAGTCACCCCTGCCTACTGACCGCTGTGTGCATCTGGGAAGTTACCCCTGCCTACTGACCGCTGTGTGCATCTGGGAAGTTACCCCTGCCTACTGACCGCTGTGTGCATCTGGGAAGTTACCCCTGCCTAAACCGTGAGTGTTCATACTTCCCTGCCTGGACTGCCCCTTTGAATCAATATATTGCCTTGTCTGGACTGCCCCACTGAATGCTCATATTTTCCATCTGAACTGACCAATTGAATTCCCCTATTGCCTTGTCTGGACTGCCCCACTGAACACCCATACTTTCTCTGCCTGGACTGCCCCATTGAATCTCTCTATTACCCTTGCTGGGACTGCCCCACGTGGATTAATACTTGCTTGGACTGCCCTATTGCGTGCCTGGATTATCGTAGCTACCTGGACTGACCCCCCCCCCCCCCCCCCCCGAGTGCTCGGGTCATCGCTACCGGGATTACAACTGTTCAGACTCCTCCCCCCTCTTCCCCCTTTTTGGGTACCCGGACGCTACCTTATTACCCTGATTGAGTGTCTCTCCCATTTCAATAAAACTTTGTGTGTTTATCATCCTCCGTGTGTGTTCTGTCCTGCCTACACTTCTGTCACAGGATATAATAAAACATTCATTGTAACAAACATGCTGTGTATAAATCACAACTACCAATAATTGTCATCATCTACCTGATGATGGTGTGGGATGGTGTGACCTTCCTGTGTGGAATCCCGGGAATACAGAGGATGGGGACATCTCTCTGGTGGGTTCCTGTAGCTGGATGACTCCACCATGGTGTCCTGGTACAGATCTTTGTGTTCCTTTAGAAGCTCTGACTCCTCCATCCCCCCATCCTCCTCCTCCTCCTCTTTTATCTCTTCTTTAACCTCAACTTTAGGATCTCTCAGGTTTCCACTCTGAATATATAATAAAAATGACATCAATGGTAACAATGCAGATAATGTACAGATCCTAATGATACTATCAGTGATTGTTCCTCATCTACCTGATGATGGTGAGGGATGGTGTGACCTTCCTGTGTGGAATCCCGGGAATACAGAGGACGGGGACATGTCTCTGGTGGGTTCCCATGACTGGATCCATCTGTAGGAAACACACACACTGACTGAATCCATTGTTTCTATGTGTTTATCAGATGATGGGGGATCTAGGTGGATCCTCCGTACTGCTCTCTCCTTTACAATAAAGTCTCCTCTTACCCGGTGATGTGAGGGGCGGCTGATTGTCCATCATGACGTCCTTGTAGAGATCCTTGTGTCCTTCTAAATACTCCCACTCCTCCATGGAGAAATAGACAGTGACACCCTGACACCTTATAGGAACCTGACACACACAATGATACAGTCACCATCCAAACACATCCCTTGTCTGTTACTGGAGAATGTCCCAGAATTCCCGGCACCGCTCACCTCTCCTGTCAGCAGCTCCATCATCTTCTTGGTGACTTCTAGAATCTTCTCCATGTTGTGTCTCTCAGGGTTTAGGGAGTCACATGGAGGCACTGTGATGGTCATATGATCACCTGACTTCAATTTCTGTATTGAGGAACCAATAGGAACATCATGTTAGAATCCCAGAATCCTTCTCACCTCTCCGGTCAGGTCTGTGTTTCATTAATAGAGATAAGAGTGATGTCATGTGACCTCCCAGAATCCTCCTCACCTCTCCAGTCAGGTCTGTGTTTTATTAATAGATGTAGGAGTGATGTCATGTGACCTCCCAGAATCCTCCTCACCTCTCCGGTCAGGTCTGTGTTTTATTAATAGAGATGAGAGTGATGTCATGTGACCTCCCAGAATCCTCCTCCCCTCTCCGGTCAGGTCTTTGTTTTATTAATAGAGATAAGAGTGATGTCATGTGACCTCCCAGAATCCTCCTCACCTCTCCGGTCAGCAGGTAGATGATCTCCAGGGTGAGGTTTAGTATCTTCTCAGTCATGTGACTCCGGTCCTCCTCCATCCTCATTGGTGCCATCATGTGATCTATACAGGTCTCCTTGTAGACGGATAACTTTGGGAAATGAAAGTAAGAATGATTTGGATGGTATTGGTCACACAATAATAGGATGTGGATGTGAGGGGGGAATAGGAGGGTTGCTGGACATTGAAGAATTACTGCCCCCATGGGAACACATTTAGTTTTGACTCCGGGATTTACAAATCCTATCTCTTGACTCTCGGGACATGTAGTTCCGGGCGCAGTGCAGGATGTTTTCTTACATTTATCCCTGTTGCAGGCAAGCAGCAGCTGGGCACGCTCAGTGTCTGTGACACTTGTTCAGACAGCACACTTCCCCCCTCCCTCCCCGCATAGACGGGGGAGGAGAGAGATTCTGTTTTGCTCCGACTCTTCCCACCCCTCTGCTCTGTGACTGCCCCGTGGGGGGGGGGGGAAATTTGAAGATTCATCTGGTTGTACAATTGGCGATGTCTGAGCCTGCAGAGAGCAGCCTGGGGGTGAGCGATCTCTGCTCTACCATGGAGCTTTCCCCACCTCCTTCCCTTCTCTCCTTATCTACCTCCCCCCTCCCTGTTCTTCCAGGAGCTTCACACTTCCCTATTCCATGTCCAGTTAGCAGCTGAGCTCTGATGTAAGGGGGGGACTCTGCTGAGCTCTGATGTAAGGGGGGGCACTCCGCTGAGTTCTTACGTAAAGGGGGCACTCCGCTGAGTTCTGACTTCTGACGTAAGGGGGGGGGACACTCCGCTGGACACTGACGTAAGGGGGGGGGACACTCCGCTGGACACTGATGTAAGGGGGGGGGACACTCTGCTGGACACTGACGTAAGGGGGGGGGGGACACTCCGCTGGACACTGATGTAAGGGGGGGGACACTCTGCTGGACACTGATGTAAGGGGGGGACACTCCGCTGGACACTGACGTAAGGGGGGACTCCGCTGGGCACTCATGTAAGGGGGTAAAGATGGGGACTTTGATGCAAGGGGGGACTCTTATGTGAACATGGTGCTCATCCTGACTGCTGCACTCTACAGTTCCAAGAACAAGTATGTGAACTCCTTGGGGTTACGTGGGGTTTTGCATGAATTGGGCATAAAATGTGCTCTGAACGTCATCTAAGTCACAACAATAGAAGAACACAGTCTGCTGAACATTATACTACACAAACATTTCAATCGGGTTGAGGTCAGGACTCTGACTGGGCCACTCCAGAAGGCGTATTCTGTGCTGTTGCAGCCATTGTTTTGTTGAATTACTTGTATGCTTTGGGTCATTGTCCTGTTGTATCGGCTCATTAAGGCAGTCCATACATTACTCATATTGTTCATCCAATCAGTGGGCTGAACAGAAAACAAAATGATCCAATCCTGGAGGACACTGGAGCTTGATTTGTCTGCTCAGCATGTGCTTGTACTGAGCACCCAAGTGCTCCCATGTGCATCAACCTTCATATTCTCCACCCTGGCAAAGTCATTTCATGCTATAAAGGGACATCCATCCATTGACAGTCCTTCGTGATAAAACATCTCATTCAGGAATAGTAGAACAATAAACACCGGATATAAATATGGTTTGGGTTCAATTATTATTTTTATCAGGACAAGTAGATTGTCATGAGGGACAAGTAGTTTGGGACCCCGATTTAGTCCCTTGGACAAATAGTTTTTTGATAAATTTCCACATCGCTGGGACTGCTTAACGTTTAGTACATTTCCAAGGTCCTGGGTCCTCGGCTTGCTGGATCAGAAATCCCCTTTTCTCTGTTGGGTTTGTTTGGTCTCTGAACTGGTTTTGATGAGTTTTAGATCTGCAGACAAGGAATGATAAATGCGATCCTTCCTATGACTTGTTTGCTCTGAGGCAGTGCTGTGAGGTCAATGTTGGGTCATCGTGGTGTCCAGGAAGGGGAACTTGATGACTTTTGATTGGAGTTGCTGGATAATCAGGATAATTGCCCGATATCCGGCTGCAAGGATCCAATCTCCGGCAGCCTGCTGACTGACAGGAATGATGTCACTGTCACTCTCTTCAGTAAGAGAAGGGATTGGATTGGATAGCAGGAGAATGCTGCTGGTGGAGCAGAGAGAGCTTTGGGGGAGGACTCTGTTCTCCTCCCTCCAATGGCAGCTCAGTGTGGGTAGGACGGGGACAACAGGGGAAGACCTTTGGTTGCCAAATATACTGTAATACCCAGGACATTGTACAGAGTGGCGGTGGGTTCCTGGTGTGCTGAATTCCAGCACCGGGCACTGCCAGAGCCTGTGTCATGGGAACGTATGGGACTGTCTCTGGAAGATGTTCAGCACTGACCCCTGACTACCTGTTAGTCTATGCTGAGCATACAGACCTCCTTTAGAAACAAGTGCCCACCAAGGGGTGAAGAACTGTCCTTCATTCCACTTGGACAATATTATTTGACCAGTGAGATGGTAAGAAGGTGAAGGTTGCCTTCTTTTCTTGGCTGGAGTTCTGTAAGGAGGTCTGAAAGTAAGTTCAGGTAGGAGGACCATCATAGACCAACAGCCCCCTCCCTAACTCAGCGATTCCCTGAGCCATAGTACCTCCTCTTCTCTCAGAGATCTCCTATCAAGGACCTAAAGTCCTTTGGCTACTCTACCCCCTCAGAGAACTTGGGATCCACTACCCTCCAAGGGGCCCCAAAGTCCTCCATCCTCTGTACCCCCAAAGAGACCCCTCAGCTCCCCTTCATCCATGAGGACCATATTACTAGAATTTATCTTCACAATGAGGAGAATGTTCCGGCCCGGAAGTGGGGGAATGTTCTGCCCCTGAAGGGGTTAATCTGGGTTCCCACACTATATATGTGTATCATCATCGTCTGGAGATAAAAGATGTCACAGTGACTATGGAGGAAGAGGACAGACATGACTATGGAGGAAGAGGACGGACATGATGGGGGGTTACTGGGTGTAAATAGGAAATAACATCTTATTACCTCCTCTGTTGCCACTTTCACCAACGTCTCCTTGCTGGTTTCTACCATATGGAACTTCCTGTCTTTATTCCAGATGACTTCCTGTCTTTACCCGACATCACTTCCTGTTTGTACCTGACATCATTTCCTTTCTGTATTCCATAGAGACCATTTGTTTGGGTATAAGTGAGATCACCACCTTGTGGATTTCAGAGGAACTGCAGAAACATAAAAATATCTATCTTACAGGACTACCAGGGAAGTTCAAAAATAATAAATAATAAATAGCTCTTATGTTTAATAAAGATATTTTATTACATATAAAAAAAGTCTTAAAAACACAGAACACAAAAACCAAATGTATAGTTAATAAAACAGATACCACCAAAACTGATCATTTTGTTGAAGAAAATGCAAAAATACATCCTAAAGTATAAAAATATATATCAATCCACTCATAATGAGGATGTTAGGCATAAATTACAAGGATGTAAAAAAACTGGGCCATCCACTTCATCCATAAAGACATTGTGATTGAAGATCTTCTAGATCACATAGAAGGAGGACTCATCCATGATTTCATACATTTGTTTGGAAGGATAGAACAATCCTCAGAAGGGAACATGTAGGATGACAGGAAAGGCTCCTGACTGGTGAGATCCTCCAAACATAATGATGACATCCATGAACTGGAGCGAGCTCGTTGGGGTGATAAAGCCAATCTGGAAACACTGTGTAGATGTTCTCCAAGAACTCAGCACACTCCAGGTGTGGAGAAAGTCTCCAGGTGGGTTTAGCCTGTCATTTATCATAGGTAGGAATGTCCACACATGGACTTCCACAGGGACCCCCGAGACTACATATAGAACTTGGAGGTACCTGTAACATGGAACAGGAGTTGGTGTTGCTGGAAGACTGGTCAGAGCAGTGGAAATTGCAGTTCAATGTTTCTGAATCGTGGGCTGGGGATGGGTAGCGGGTACAAAGCTCCCTGGGATGGGCACACTTTCAGGGACAGATACCAGTCCAGTGATGTGGTGTCACACAGTGCAGTGTTTATTGGTGCTGATTACAGGTGCTGTACAATGTTCCACAAAGTAACGGCAGAAACCTCAAAACCAAAATCCTAGCCGTGTCCCGGCACTAACTACACAAACACGATTCCTGACTATCAGGGTACTGGGGCAGTGGACATTTTTTGTTCTGTTGAATTGTTGGGGAGGAGACACACTGGACACCTTGGCTGCCATTGTGCTATACGCTGGGTGTCCGGTGCGCTCCTGTACCTTTAACCACCTCCTGTCCGCTGTTGTATATAAACGGCCAGACAGTGGCAGTGCAGGGGTGGGTGGCCATTTATAAATGGCCTCCCCGCCCCCTGCTTGTGTGCGCTCCCTGGGAGCATGCAGCACCACAATCCGGTGCCCGCTGTGTCCTCCAGACACAGTGGAACACCGTTCATCGTACGGGACCTCTGTGCGAGGTCACGATCATGTGATCACTGATTGACCAATCAGTGATCACATGTCACTTCTGACATCATTGCTTACTACGTGTGAAATCTGTAAATGATCACAGAGGTCACATGGTACAGGGCTATTCAGCCTTGTACCATGTGACAAGCTGTGACCAATCACATCTCACACAGTATTTCTCAATGGCTGCAAGAATGCAGCCAGAGAGAAGGAGAAATTATTCCTCTGTATTGGTGTAAAAGCAATCGGTGTAAAAAATAATTTAAAAAATCTTCATCACCCCCCACAGGTAGTACAGTGTCACCATGGTGACAGTATGTTAAAAAAAAAAATAATAATAATATAAAAAAATAAAATAAAAATGTTAAAATATTTTTTAAAAATTATAATTTTTGGTTATAAACTAATTTGGGTTATTTTTTGTTTTACTAAAAAGATAACGGAATACATTTTGGCCAAGATGTATGATGAAATATTTATTTGCAAAATTTTGTAAGAAAAACACTTTTTTTCAAAATTTTTGGACTTTTGCATTTATAAAGCAAAAAAATAAAAATACCACCAAAATAAAGTTTTTTCTGTCTCAAAAAATGCTAAAAAAATCATATGGGTACAGTGTTGCATGACTGCGCAATGGTCATTCAAAGTGTGACAGCGCTGAAAGCTGAAAATTGGCCTGGGCAGGAAGGGGGGGAAAGTGTCTGAACTTGGAGTGGTTAAAGAGGGGTGGGCTCCCTCAGGTCCACCTGCCCTTGGTCTAGCCATTAAATACATGTGCCTCTACTATGGGGGTTCAATTAATTTGTAGAGTTAGGACTACAGAATATCGGGGTGCCGTGACGAGGCTCTGTAGCTTACAATGTGATTGCAAATGTGTGCTAACTAAACCCGTTTTTAACGCATACTGTTAGACGGGGTAATTTGGTTTGTTTGCAGGATGGCTGGCAAGTTGAGCCGGGAACGTTTCTCTTTTGTTGTGTGACATGCGTTGCCCGTTCAAGTGCTCCTTGCTGTGAAGGCCAGTTATAGACTGGGGCAGCGGCCATTTCTTGTACTATCAGGGTGAGCAAGCCTAGTGCTTGTCAGTCTCCAAAGATGCAGCTTTACCCCAAGAACCATTTGGAGGACCCCTGGCTGAGAAAGGCTGGACTAGGCAGTCATATATTTCTGTCCCCCTTGGTGGGAGTGGAGGTGACCCCTCTATAAGTGTAGTGATCCCCCAAAGGGGGTAAGTTTGTTCACTCCACCACTCTGCCTCCCAACCCCAAGAACTGTCTCAGCCCCAACTGACACCCCTGACAATAGTGAAGTACAAGGACCAATGAAAAGCACACACGGTATAATAAACACAGAGATCAGCTTTACTGTAAGACCTCTATGGGAAGTAATAAACATGAACAACAGGTATACGTTCGGTGAATCCAGAGAACAGCAAATCCTGAGACCGGAAGCAATATAACTCACTTTTACACTCAGGCTGCTTTCAGGGGATTCCAACCGTGAATAACCCCAAGAGCAGAGGAAACACTTACATGGGACCTCAAAGTGGGTCTAAACCCCTTTACATAAACTCAGCTCTATGATGTCCAAGCAGGAGGAGAGCAGAAGGATGACTCTCTGTGGTGTCAGACTTCTCCCTTCTAACCCCCGACACCACAAGCCCAATAGGCAAACACTGCGCCCAACTGATGCTTCATAGCTACTTTCCAAGGTAGAGCTATTCCCTCCCACACCATGCAATATAGAGGCCTGAATACGCATGCGCGTGCCCGTATGGCACCAGTAACTTCAGTCTCTTGGTAACAGGATGAATGTTGGGGTCTTCAGCGAGACACTTTCATTGGTGCACTTACACTCCTATGGTAAAGTATCATTGTAATCCCGTGGCAGGATTTGTATAGCAAAGCAAACACTGTGTCTGTATAGCAGGACCATCTACACAACCCAGTGCCTGGTGAGTATGGGAGAAGTGTCATGTCTCTGTGTGCCGTGTTCCTGTCATCTGCCAGGGGGCAAAATCCCTCTCACCAGATCCTGGGACTAAGGCCCAAACCATGGTCCTGGACATGACCGGCTCCTGTGGTCACCTCACGATGAGCCCTTCACACTGTCGGTGTAGGCACTGTACTGTAGGCCACATCTCTCAGGTTGGATGTTCCCTGACTGATGCAGATACCTAAACATGGAGTGAACTGACCCTGAGCACTTCTCTGCCAGGTCCAGACTGTCTCCTGCCACATGCAGACTGCCTCCCCTCAGGAAAAACAAGATGGAGTCCTTCACTCTGCTCTCACTAAGCATGCTGGTCTCTGTAGTTCCATCCCTCATATCAGCCTATCAGGCCATTTCTGTTCAGGACTGCATATTCCACAATGCTTTGCAGCTGCACCTCCTGCTTGAGAAAGTCCCTGTCATTGGCTCCTTTAATACCTCTTCTGATTGGCTCTCTCTGTATTACAGTCTGAGAGGAGAAGGGAGGGGCTGAAATCCCTGACTGCCTTGTGTGTATCCAGTGCAAGTGTCAGATTTCACAGGAGATGCCAGTCAGCAAGTTACAGCAGTCACAGATAGGAGTCATTTCCTCCCCTACACAAGGATCTACAGTCCATACACACCCAGCACAAGGCCGGGGTCACACTACCAGACGCTTCTCGGGGCTGCAGTTCCTCTGAGCTCCACAAGGTGGGGATCTCACTTCTACCCACACAGGAAGTCTCTATGGAAGACAGACAGGAAGTGATGTCAGGTACAGACAGGAAGTGATGTCAGGTACAGACAGGAAGTTCTGGGTGAGAGCTGAGTTGGGAGGAAGCAGAGAGGAGACGTTGCTGGAAGTGGCAGCAGAGGAGGTAATAAGATGTTATTTCCTATTTACACCCATTAACCCCCCGTCATGTCCGTCCTCTTCCTCCATAGTCACATCCGTCCTCTTCCTCCATAGTCACGTCCGTCCTCTTCCTCCATAGTCACGTCCGTCCTCTTCCTCCATAGTCACGTCCGTCCTCTTCCTCCATAGTCACGTCCGTCTTCTTCCTCCATAGTCACGTCCGTCCTCTTCCTCCATAGTCACGTCCATCCTCTTCCTCCATAGTCACGTCCGTCTTCTTCCTCCATAGTCATGTCCGTCCTCTTCCTCCATAGTCACGTCCGTCCTCTTCCTCCATAGTCACTGTGACGTCTTTTATCTCCAGCAGATGATGATACACACATATATAGTGTGGGAACCCAGATGAACCCCTTCAGGGGCAGAACATTCCCCCACTTCCGGGGCCGGAACATTCTCCTCATTGTGGAGATGTGTCACCTTCTCACCTCATCAGTCTATACCAAAGGATTATACCACTTTTATAAGTGGCAGGGGATGGAGAATCCTATGACATCACACTGACCTCACAGCTCCTCCTCCCAATGTCCCTCCATTTGGCTCCTTTCTTTTTATTCTATGGTCTTAGGATGTGGGGGCCCTTGGCATCCTCATAAGCAAAACAGAACTGTTGGTCCTGCATTGTGTGTAATGACATCAGAATTCCTTATACCCTGCGTAGTGTGGGGGTCCTGTGGGGGGAAATTATACCTCAGCCTGAAGTGGGGCTTTAATAAAATGGAGACCTGAATGGAGAGGTGAGGAGGATTCTGGGAATATCATTTGATGTGACTATTTGTGTTCAGATGTAGAGTTTTCCTCCTGTGAAGTCTGGAGATCATATGACATCACATTGCCTCCACCTCCCTCCCTGATAGAAGAGAGAAAGAAGAAGAAGATTCTAGAAGTCACCAGAGAGATCACTGAGCTGCTGACAGGAGAGGTGAGCGGTGCCGGGAATTCTGGGACATTCTCCAGTAACAGACAAGGGATGTGTCTGGATGGTGACTGTATCATTGTGTGTGTCAGGTTCCTATAAGGTGTCAGGGTGTCACTGTCTATTTCTCCATGGAGGAGTGGGAGTATTTAGAAGGACACAAGGATCTCTACAAGGACGTCATGATGGACAATCAGCCGCCCCTCACATCACCGGGTAAGAGGAGACTTTATTGTAAAGGAGAGAGCAGTACGGAGGATCCACCTAGATCCCCCATCATCTGATAAACACATAGAAACAATGGATTCAGTCAGTGTGTGTGTTTCCTACAGATGGATCCAGTCATGGGAACCCACCAGAGAGATGTCCCCGTCCTCTGTATTCCCGGGATTCCACACAGGAAGGTCACACCATCCCTCACCATCATCAGGTAGATAATGACAATTATTGGTAGTTGTGATTTATACACAGCATGTTTGTTACAATGAATGTTTTATTATATCTTTCAGAGTGGAATCCTCGGGGATGATAATATTGATGTTAAAGAAGAGTATAAAGAGGAGGATGAGGAGTATGGAGTGATGGAGGAGTTTTCAGAAGGACACAAGGATATGATGGAGCCACCTAATACCAGGAACCCACCAGAGAGATGTCCCCGTCCTCTGTATTCCCGGGATTCCACACAGGAAGATCACACCATCCCTCACTATTACAAGGTTGGTGGGATGGAGCATCTAGAATATGGTCTCACAGAAGTGATTGTTTTTTATGTGATGTCACAATATTGGAGTTCATGTTTTACAGATGAGCTCTTCTATTATTATTTTGTTTTAGGTTGAAGATCTGATAGATATAAAAGTTGAGGTGAAAGCAGAAGAAGAAGAGGCGTATGTGAGGGATGATCAGCAGTCTATGGAGGAGGATGGAATAACGGGGACATTTATAGAGGAGGACACTCCTACAGAGATCAGCACAGGTGGGTCATGAACACTAAATCCATTCCTCCACCCATACTGCTCACTGATTGGTCCAGAGTAGGGCGGGGACTGGGTGATATCAGCCTGTAATCCCCTGGTCACTTTCCTGAGCTGTGTTCCCCGTCCTGTATTCCTGGATTTCTCTCGGATAATCTTCCTTCTCTGTGCTGCAGACACAATTTATGTCTCTAGACTGGATTTATGGAGGTTCTGGGGTTCAGCTGGCAGCAAAATGTTCATTTTCACCATAGACGTTCCTAGACCTAGGCACCTGGGGTGTGTGCTTTTGATCTTATTCCTCATGGAGGTGACATAGCAATTTTCCCAGTATTTGTCACCTGTGCCGGGTGGAGGGATATGTCTGTAGTGTCTCAGACCCAAGTCACTGATTGCAGTCTCAGGAGATGGGAGGCAGCGGTGTGGGACCTACATAGTTACATAGTTAGTCTGGCTGAAAAAAGACATTCCATCTAGTTTTACCATTAAAAATAAAAGTTATAATCCGACACCCACAGCTGATCCACCAGAAGGAAAAATCCCAGCAAAGCACTATCCGATCTGCTCCTGCAGGGGAAACAATCCCTTCCTGACCCCCGGAGAGGCAATCGGATATCCCCTGGATCAACTTTCCCTATAAATGTTATATCCAGTTATATTCTGTGTATCCAAGAAAGAATCCAGGACTTTCCTACAGCAATCCCCCCTTATGTATTATACATGGAGATCATATCCCCCCCTTATGTATTATACATGGAGATCATATCCCCCCTTATGTATTATACATGGAGATCATATCCCCCCTTATGTATTATACATGGAGATCATATCCCCCCTTATGTATTATACATGGAGATCATATCCCCCCTTATGTATTATACATGGAGATAATATCCCCCCTTATGTATTATACATGGAGATCATATCCCCCCCTTATGTATTATACATGGAGATCATATCCCCCCTTATGTATTATACATGGAGATCATATCCCCCCTTATGTATTATACATGGAGATCATATCCCCCCTTATGTATTATACATGGAGATCATATCCCCCTTATGTATTATACATGGGGATCATATCCCCCTTATGTATTATACATGGAGATCATATCCCCCCTTATGTATTATACATGGAGATAATATCCCCCCTTATGTATTATACATGGTGATCATATCCCCCTTATGTATTATACATGGAGATCATATCCCCCTTATGTATTATACATGGAGATCATATCCCCCCTTATGTATTATACATGGAGATCATATCCCCCCCTTATGTATTATACATGGAGATCATATCCCCCTTATGTATTATACATGGAGATCATATCCCCCCCCTTATGTATTACACATGGAGATCATATCCCCCCTTATGTATTATACATGGAGATCATATCCCCCTTATGTATTATACATGGAGATCATATCCCCCTTATGTATTATACATGGAGATCATATCCCCCTTATGTATTATACATGGAGATCATATCCCCCTTATGTATTATACATGGAGATCATACCCCCCCTTATGTATTATACATGAAGATCATATCCCCCTTATGTATTATACATGGAGATCATATCCCCCTTATGTATTATACATGGAGATCATATCCCCCTTATGTTTTATACATGGAGATCATATCCCCCCTTATGTATTATACATGGAGATCATATCCCCCCCTTATGTATTATACATGGAGATCATATCCCCCCTTATGAATTATACATGGAGATCATATCCCCCCTTATGTATTATACATGGAGATCATATCCCCCCTTATGTATTATACATGGAGATCATATCCCCCTTATGTATTATACATGGAGATCATATCCCCCTTATGTATTATACATGGAGATCATATCCCCCTTATGTATTATACATGGAGATCATATCCCCCCTTATGTATTATACATGGAGATCATATCCCCCTTATGTATTATACATGGAGATCATATCCCCCCCTTATGTATTATACATGGAGATCATATCCCCCCTTATGTATTATACATGGAGATCATATCCCCCCTTATGTATTATACATGGAGATCATATCCCCCCTTATGTATTATACATGGTGATCATATCCCCCCTTATGTATTATACATGGTGATCATATCCCCCCTTATGTATTATACATGGAGATCATATCCCCCCTTATGTATTATACATGGAGATTATATCCCCCCCTTATGTATTATACATGGAGATCATATCCCCCCTTATGTATTATACATGGAGATTATATCCCCCCCTTATGTATTATACATGGAGATCATATCCCCCTTATGTATTATACATGGTGATCATATCCCCCCTTATGTATTATACATGGTGATCATATCCCCCCTTATGTATTATACATGGAGATCATATCCCCCCTTATGTATTATACATGGAGATCATATCCCCCCTTATGTATTATACATGGAGATCATATCCCCCCCCCTTATGTATTATACATGGAGATCATATCCCCCCCTTAATCTCCTCTTCTCAGTAGAGAATACATTCAGTTCCTCTAATCTCTCCTCATGGCTGATCTCCTCCATGCCTCGTATCAGTTTGGTTGCCCTTCTCTGTACTTTCTCCAGTTCCCCAATGTTCTTTTTGTGAATTGATGACATCTCTCTCTCTGGAGTCTATACCTCTCCTAATACAAGAGAGGATTTTGCTCGCTTTAGAACCCACAGCTTTGCATTGCTGCCATTATTAAGCTGGTAATCTACCATAACCCCCAGATCCTTCTCCACCATTGACCCCTCCAGATCCTTCTCCTCAATTGCCCCCCAGATCCTTCTCCACCATTGACCCCCCCAGATCCTTCTCTACCATTGACCCCCCCAGATCCTTCTCTACCATTGACCCCCCCAGATCTTTCTCCACTATTGACCCTCCAAATCCTTCTACACCATTAACCCCCCAGATCCTTCTCCACCATTGACCACCCCAGATGCTTCACCACCATTGACCTCCCCAGATCCTTCTCCACTATTGCCCCCCAGATACTTCTCAACCATTGACCCCCCAGATCCTTTTCTACCATTTTCCCCCCCAGATCCTTCTCCACCATTGACCCCCCCAGTTGTACCCCCCTAGTATGTATGATGCATATTCTTAGCCCCCAAGTGCAGAACCTTACATTTTTCACCATTAGCCCTCATTGGCCCTATAGTCCCCCAATTACACAGAGCATTGAGGTCGGCTTGTAAGTTGGAGACATCCTGTAAGGACGTTATTCCCCGGCACAGCTTGGTGTCATCTGCAAAGACTGGAATGGGGTTTATAATCTCACACCCCATATTGTTTATATATATATTAAAAAGTAAGGGTCCCAACACTGATCCCTGGGGTACCCCACTAATAACACTGAACCCTGGGGTACCCCACTAATAACACTGAACCTTGGGGTACCCCACTAATAACACTGAACCTTGGGGTACCCCACTAATAACCCTGAACCCTGGGGTACCCCACTAATAACACTGAACCTTGGGGTACCCCACTAATAACACTGAACCTTGGGATACCCCACTAATAACACTGACCCTTGGGGTACACCACTAATAACACTGAACCTTGGGGTACCCCACTAATAACACTGACCCTTGGGGTACCCCACTAATAACACTGAACCCTGCGGAACCCCACTAATACCTCTGAACGTTGGGGAACCCCACTAATAACACTGAAAGTTTGGGTACCCCACTAATAAAACTGAACCTTGGGGTACCCCACTAACCCCTTCCATACTGGGCACTTTTACCCCTCTGAACAATTCTATCATAAGGGCATGCGCTATTAATAAATTATATAAATATATCTATCACCATATATAAAGTGACCAAAAAATAAATAAAATATCCAAAAACCACATGGTGTGTAAAATAAATATAGTGTCCAAAAACAATATATAAATATATCTATTCGTGTTCAAAAACAATCTTCAGTGACTTCATAACACTGTGACAAATCCACCACCAAAAACGATGGAATGATCTCACCAGAGATATTTGCTGGTCAAATTATAAATCTGCAACAGCGCTTGTGCTCTGGGAGCGATGAATAATGATGTCCAATTAGTAGATGTAGTAATACTCAATCACTTTCCAAGTAATCAATAATAGTAAGCAGCCTGAGGAATACTATATCCCCATCATAGGAAATACTCTGCAGCCAAAGGATCTCATGGGAAATGTCTCCACTCCATTTCATACCTCCATATATACATGCAGCACACTCAGGAACAAAGAAGAGAACATAATGGTGCCGTACGTTTCTACCATTTATCTGGAGGGGCTTTGGAGGGGCTCTGAAATAGATCTTCATGTATTTTCAAATTGTATTAATGAGAATTGTTATGGTTTAACATTTAGTTACGAAGGATTTTGAATGAGTTAATTTCCTGGATTTAAACTTCTATAAATATGAGGGACAGATTTATACTAAATCTTTTGTTAAAGATATTGATAAAAACAGCTCCATTCCAGTTTCTAGTGGACATCATCCTAAATGGCTATATAATACCCCAAGGAGCCAGTTTATGAGGATTAAAAGAAACTGTAGTTTAAGGAAAGATTTCATTGACCAAACCGATCTATTGATAGACAGGTTTATTGATAAAGGATATAAAAAACCCTTTTTGGTGGCTGAAAGGGAAGTTATTGATAGAAAAGATAGAAGTAGTTTCCTGTCTAAGAGAGATATTAAAAATGATAGATTTGATATTGCCTTTATTACCAACTTTAATAATCAATATAAAAAGATTGAGGGTATTTTTAAAAAATGTTGGCCAATTTTGTTAAAAGATGAGACACTGAAAAAGATTATTCCTGAAAGACCTAAATTTATTTATGAGAAAAATAGATCTGTAAGGAGGAAATTGGTACATAATGTTTTAGATCCACCTAAAGAAGTAAACTTCTTCCCTGATCTTAAGGGCTTTGTTTATTGTAACAAATGTAAAGCTTGTAGAACGGTTAATAGATCTGGAAAAATAAAAAGGAAGAAATTTGTTTCAAATATAACAAAAAAGGAATATAGTATTGATACAACTTATTTCATGTAATTCCTCTCATGTAATATATGTTTTAGAATGCCGTGTCAATGTCAGTATATAGGAAGAACAGGGAGACAGTTAAAAACTAGGATAAATGAACATTTGAATAATATAAAAAGAGGATTTGAGAAACACAGAGTCTGAAGACATTTCAAATGAAAACACAATAGTGATCCAAGTTTAGCGACATTTTATGGTATTGAGAGAGCACAAAGACATTGGAGGGGTACTGATTTGATTAAAGAAATATCCAAGAAAGAGACGTTTTGGATATATGAACTGGATTCTTTAGTACCAAAAGGTTTAAATATAGATATTGATTTGAATTGTTTTTTGACTAATTTTTAAATATAGTGGCTAGCTATAGAGATTGGAGGATGGGAACTGGCTACACATATATTTTATATGTTTTGGAGATTATAATTTTAGGAAAATGGTGTTTTTTTTATATATTTTTTATTTTTAATTTTAATTTTATTTTATATTAATTCCTTGTATTAGTATTTACATGCAGGGGAAATAGGAATTAGGTGGTCTATTCCCTTCCTTTTGTGTGTATATTAATGACTGTTTTTTTTATATATTTGGTATTTGATATATATTTTTTCTTTATGAGAAGAGTGATGCTTTAAGTTGTGTGTATGGCCCTTTAATGTTGTTACGAGCGGGGGGAGAGCCATACACACGATAAAATGTATTGAATTTTTGTATGTTTGTGTGGGTGGCCCTTCAATAGCGTTTCACTGTGGAGGGTCAGACACACAAAGGTTTGGATTCAGCCATTTATTCATCCTATCTACATTCGTGTGGAGCGGACTGAATGGAGAGTTCTAATGACCTGATTAATCGAGCGGTGGTGGAGTGAGACAGCGCCGCGGTGATTGGCGGGTCAATAGCATTATGTAAATGTACGGCGGTATTTGTATGAGCCATCTGACGTTTCCATCTGTGCTGCCCCTTGATGACGTCGTGGTGACGAAACGCGTTGGGCGTGGCCTACTCGATGCGGATGTCAGAACGCTCCTTGTCCATTGTTCAGTGGAGGTGATCCGTGGTGAGCGGTATTTGTACCCCACCTCTGTTGAGCATTGCAGTTTAAGCTGGTGTCTGTCTGGACACCTTGTTTGTGAGATTTTTATGAGCTTTTTTTATTAAATAGATAAATGGTAAAAACGTACGGCACCATTATGTTCTCTTCTTTGTTCCTGAGTGTGCTGCATGTATATATGGAGGTATGAAATGGAGTGGAGACATTTCCCATGAGATCCTTTGGCTGCAGAGTATTTTCTATGATCGGGATATAGTATTCCTCAGGCTGCTTACTATTATTGATTACTTGGAAAGTAATTGAGTATTACTACATCTACTAATTGGACATCATTATTCATCACTCCCAGAGCACAAGCGCTGTTGCTGGTTTATAATTTGACCAGCAAATAGCTCTGGTGAGATCATTCAATCGTTTTTGGTGGTGGATTTGTATAACACTAATATATGACACATTTAAAGTTCAACCTGTAAGTAGAAAATTTCCATGACAACATGATATGGATTCTCTTTTGTTACACCCATTTCTTACCCGCTGGACATTTTATATCGGATGATGTGATTGGAGCACAGACTTTTACATGGTGATAATAATGTGATAACATCCTCCAACTTTGGACCCTTAAACAGTGATAATGAGGGAGGAGTCAATACCCCAATGATGGTAGTCTTCAGGATCAGTCCAGTCTTCATCTTGGTTGTTCTCCCCCCATCCTCACTCTCTGACCCCTGGTGGGGCTCAGCCCCGCTGTTCTTCATGACTAAATCATGGACTAAATAAGGAAGTGCAGTACTTCTTGTGTTGGGAAGATGGCGATGAGTGATAGAGGGGGTGGGGACCCTCGTCCTATAATCCCCTCATCACTGTCCCTCCTATAAAAGACAGTTCTGGTTGTTTCCTCACTCTCTGACTAAGGTCCATGAATAAAGAAATGACCTGGTAGGAGATCAGAGGAGCCATTTCCTAGTTCCCTTGAGGGTGGAATTGTAAGCTCCTCAGAGCCCAAGCTGCCTGATGTGGGCGGAGTCCTGGTTTGGGGGAACCAATCAGCTCCTGTCTAGTAATCCTCTTTGTCTTTGTATTTTAGTCCATGGCCGGGAGATGAGGAAAACCTCCGAGGATTGTCTCACTTTGTCTCCAGACTGGAAAGTAGAAGATGAGGACATCACCCAGTATAGTCTAGGAGAAAACCTGGCTCCCTCCAATGTCCATCCTGCACCACCCAGTGTAGATGGACCATCGGATTCCTCGGATCCTGAGGAACCTCAGACTGTGTGGGACCGGGCAAGCCTTCCAACAGGGAAGAGATTCTCCTGTACTGAGTGCGGGAAGGGTTTCTGTTCTAAAGCTGTTCTTAATAGGCATAAAAGATCTCACACAGGAGAGAAGCCTTATTTCTGTACAGAGTGCGGAAAATGTTTTTCAGTGAAGTCTAGTTTTCACACACATCAAAGAACTCACACGGGGGAGAAGCCGTATTCCTGTCCTGAGTGTGGGAAAAGTTTTTCAGTGAAGTCCAGTTTTCACATACATCAAAGAACTCACACGGGGGAGAAGCCATATTCCTGTCCTGAGTGTGGGAAATCTTTTTCAGAGAAGGCCAGACTTTACACACATCAAAGAACTCACACGGGGGTGAAGCCATATTCTTGTCCTGAGTGTGGGAAATCTTTTTCAGTGAAGTGCAGTCTTTACACACATCAGAGATCTCACACGGGGGAGAAGCCATATTCCTGTCCTGAGTGTGGGAAATCTTTTTCAGAGAAGGCCAGACTTTACACACATCAAAGAACTCACACGGGGGAGAAGCCATATTCATGTCCTGAGTGTGGGAAATGTTTTTCAGTGAAGTGCAGTCTTTACACACATCAGAGATCTCACACGGGGGAGAAGCCATATTCCTGTCCTGAGTGTGGGAAATCTTTTTCAGAGAAGGCCAGACTTTACACACATCAAAGAACTCACACGGGGGAGAAGCCATATTCATGTCCTGAGTGTGGGAAATGTTTTTCAGTGAAGTCCCGTCTTTACACACATCAAAGAACTCACACGGGGGAGAAGCCGTATTCTTGTTCTGAGTGCTTAAAATGTTTTTCACAGAAGTCCCATCTTTACACACATGAAAGATCTCACACGGGGGAGAAGCCATATTTTTGTCCTGAGTGTGGGAAATGTTTTTCACAGAAGTCCCATGTTTACCCACATCAAAGATCTCACACGGGGGAGAAGCCACTTTCCTGTCCTGAGTGAGGGAAATGTTCCTCACTGAAGTCCTGTCTTCCTGTACATCTGGGATTATAATGGGGAAGACAGATCAGACAGGGGTCAGTACTTATTGGGGTTGGAATGGGGAAAGATGGGGGGAGGGCTATGGCAGATGGTAAGAAGGTTCCCATGTTATAAACAACCAGTGGAATTGGTACCATTTGTATGAAAATAAAAATTACACAAAAATCGTGTGAACAAGGTGTCAGTGATTGAACAAGGTGTCAGTGAATGAACAAGGTGTTGGTGAATGGCCAAGGTGTCGGTGAATGAAAGTGTTCACCAATGCCAGAAGTGTGCCCAGCACAATAGGTGAGTTGGAAGGTTTGGTGCATGAAGAGAACTAGGATTGAATTGGTATTGCTGAATCTTGGCTTCATTCCTCACATGACTGGGCCATTCATATTCCTGGCTCGGTTCTCTTTTGGAGAGACGGGGGAAATAAGAAAGGTGGTGATGTCTGTCTCTATGTGAGAAGTGATCTCAGAGTGAGTGTGAAAGAGGACCTAGTTGATGGAGAGTGTGATGAGGCTGAAGTATTATGGGTGGAACTGTACATGGGGGGCGGTACTACAAAGGTCATCATTGGAGTTTGTTATAGGCCTCCCAGTGTTAATGAGGAGGTGGAGACTCAGCTCCTCCCACAGATGGAAAGGGCTGGGACAGTGATAATAATGGGGGATGGTAACTACCCAGAAAGTGACTTGAGTAATGGTACTGCAGGAACAGTTAAAGGGCAAAAAGAATGTATAAACCTACTACAGGACAGTTTTATGGTGCAGTTCATAGAGGCCCCAACTAGGAATGATGCTCTGCTGGATCTGGTCATCTCCAACCATGCAGAGCTTATTACGAATGTCCATATATAGAACATCTGGGTAGCAGTGACCATAACATGATTGCATTTATTGTTAGCTGTAAACAGCGAGCACATACGGGGAAAATAAAAATGCTCAACTTTAAGAGAGTTAATTTTCCAAGGCTGAGAGCTGCTCTCCAAGACTTAGACTGGGAGGGCATATTGGCATTGATGAACACAACACAGAAATGGGAGTTCTTCAAAAAGACTGTATGTGACCACACTGCAAAATATATTCCCATGGGCAACAAGTATAAAAGGCTAAAAATCAAACCTATGTGGCTTACGGCCAAAGTTACAAAAGCGATAGATAATAAGAAAAGAGCTTTTATTAAATATAAAAATGAAGGAACGTGATCATCGTTTACACATTACAAAGAATAGAACAGAAGATGCAAAAAGGAAATACAGGTGCAAAAATTGAAAACAAACGACAGAAAGATATCAGGACGACCCCAAAACATTCCTCCAATATATGAATAGTAGAAAGGTCCGGTCCCAGCATGGAGGCCCTTTACAGAACCATCTAGAGGGGGTGACTGGGGACAAAGAGAAGGACAATGTATGAAATCCCTTCTTCAGCTCTGTGTATACAAAGAAGCATGGGGGGGCTCTTGTCCATAATGGGGGGGTGGTACTGACACCCCCCAGATGATCCACATTGGCTCACAATTGATATGATCCAGAAATATTTAGACAGAATAAAGGTGAATAAAGCCCCTGGACCGGATGGCAGACACCCACGGGGCCTTAAAGAAGTCAGCTCTGTCATCTCTCAGCCATTGTTTCTCCTTTTTAGGGACTCTTTAACCTCTTCAGCGCCAGCCACTGCATATGTATGTTTGCAGGGCGGCACGGCTGCACAAAACCACGTTTTAAAACGTGTTTTTGCAAAACAGGTGGGCGTGCGTGAGGCACGTGCCCGCCCTACCTGTCCCGCGGGTGTCAGCAGTGGGTCTCTGCCGCCGGGTCACGGCCGGTCATTACCGGCCGTTTCCCCACGATTCACGGTGATCGCTGACAGAGAGCAGGGCTGCATTGTTTACACACAGCCCTGCTCTGTGTCAGTTCCCTGACAGCTCGTGACAAGCTGAAGAGGGAGAGAAGAGTTTTTCTCTCTTGATCAGCCTGCCCTGTCCAGCACACACCCCCGCCCCCTAGTAAAACACTCCCCTCACACAGTAAACCCCTAAAATGTTAACCCCTTCCTCCCCAGTGCCATTAGTACAGTGTCAGTGGGGTTTTTTTTCACTGATCCCTGTATTGGTGTCAGGGCTCCAGGTATGACCAGAGGTATGTGGACTGACGCAGGGAAACGCAGGCTTCAGATATGTTATAACAATATAATTTATTAACACTAACAATACATAAACGCAGTGCAATACTAAAACATAACACAGTGCAAACGAACCAAACCAAACCACCCACAGATAACAATACATACAATGCAAGCGTAGTCAGGCAGGCCGGGTCAATAACAATCGGGCAGGTAGGAACAGGAGGAGCAGGCAGAGAGTAGTCAGGTCACGAGCCGGGTACAGCAACTAACGGGCAGGTAGGTACAGGGGGTCAGGCAGAGAATAGTCGGGGTCACAAGCCAGGGATCAAACAGGAGAAGTCAGCAGAGGTCCAGATCAAGCAGGGTCAGCAACGAATCAGTCAGACAGGGACAGGAACAGGGATGCAGGTAACAAGATACAGGGGCCCAGGAAAAACACACACACCAAGGCCCAGACTGCAGGTCTGGCCATCCCTTAAATACACCTGCATAATCAGCTTCAGGTGTTTGGCTGGCTGCAGGGTTGAGTCTCTGATTGCTAAGAGCACCCGCTGGCCAGCCCTGGTACTGCAGCCCACAAGGCAGGTCAGTCCCACCATTACTGGCAAGTCCATTCCTGACAATTGGTGTCACTGGGGATGTCAGTGACCCCAAGTTAGTTCCCCCCCAGTGTCAAAATGTCCGCCGCAGTCCTGCCATAAGTTGCTGATCACCCCGCCTTAAGTCGCGGATCGCCGCCATAAGTCGCTGATTGCCACCATAAGTCACTGATCGCCACCGTATGTTGCTGATCGCCGCCATTATTAGTATAAAAAAATTAAAAATCCCAGTATCTTTCCCGCCATTTGTAAACACTATAAAAATTTCATGTAAACCAATTAATTTACACATATCGGGATTTTTTTTTAGCAGAGACATGTCGCAGAATGCATTTTGGACAAAATTTGTAACAAAATTAATTTTTTTAATTGACATGTTTTATAGCAAAAAGTCCAAAATATTGTTTTTTTTTCTAAAAATTGTCAGCCTTTTATTTTAAAGCGTAAAAAAGTTAAAACGCACAGGCAATCAAATACCACCGAAAGAAAGCTCAATTTGTGTGAAAAAAAGGATGTAAATTTAATTTGGTGCAGTGTTGCATGACCGCGCAATTGTCCGTTAAAGTAACGCAGCGCCGTAACACAAACCTCTTCTGTAACCACTTCCTGACCACCCTACAGCAGAAATACTACTACAGGGCGGCATGGGTACGCAAAATCACATATATATATATATATACGTGATTCGCGCTCCCGTGGTTTTCACACCCCTCCCAGATAGCATCAAATTGTCCGTCAGTACACCAGTCATCACATTTAACCCCTTGATTGCCAGGAGCATGCTCATGTACAATAAACCTCCATTGTTAGTATAGTGTCTGAACGGGTCAATATCTTTGATCAGGCCAGCACTATACCAGCGTTCACATTAGTATAGCGTCCCCAAAAACGCAGCATTAGTGGGATCAGCCCCGGCACCTGTCAACACCTGCGTTTAGCCCCTACGCTTACCCCCCCTTCTCCCCCAGCAAGTGCAGTGTCAGTAGGTCACTGTCACTTGATACATTGCACACCAAACCGCAGTGTTCACAGAATCAGGCCTGATCTCTGTTAGCACTTGCTGGTAAATTTTGATAACGCTCATATGCAACAGAGTGCCAGTACTAGTGCCCCGCTACCTTTTGGTGAACTGGCGAGTACCAGCGGTCTAGTACATCCTGGTCTTTCACATACCTCCTTGATTTTTGGAGCTGTTTTTCACATAATATCTGTATGCGTTGATTGTGGATCAAAGCAGTTTATATGCACAACAATTTATTGCTGCCAACCCAAATTCAAACCTTGGCAGACCATTCGCATGGAAACTTATTACGGTTTTCAAATTTACATTTTTTTGGTCCTAACCCTCAACATGGGCATTACTAAAAGAAATGAATTGCGGTTGTATTGGTCCGCAGACCCGATTCATCATATGCCGTGTTCTCTGCTGCCATGGTCAGGCATAGATATGAGAGTATAATGTGTTTTATGCATTTCAATGACAATACACTCTGTCTTCCTCGGGGTGACGATGAATTTGACCGGCTCCACAAAATTCAGCCCCTCGCAAATCACCTTAACCTAAAATTTGCAGATATCTATACTCCCCAGCAAAACATCTGCGTTGATGAGTCCTTCATTCATTTTTCTGGCCGCCTTGCATTCAAACAATTCTCCCCAGCAAGCGTGCCAGATATGGGGTCAAGATGTAGAAGACCTGTGAGAGGACAACAGGCTATACTTATAAGTTTCGGATTTACGAGGGAAAAGATAGTCACGTGGAGCCCCCTGGATGCCCAGACTACATGGGGAGCAGTGACAAGTTAGTTTGGGACTTGGTGTCATCATTTCTCCATATGGGGTACCACTTATACGTGGACAATTTTTATTCAAGCGTACCACTATTTAGACATTTGTTCAATCTTGAAACTGGCGCATGTGGCACCGTGTGACCTAATGTGTGCCCACCATTAGAAGTGGGTGGATGCAGGGCGGTATATTCTAATGGTGGGCATACCACACACTTTTTCTGGCAGAGATTTCTTTTCTTTTTTCATTCAGTCCACAGGCTGCATACAAAAAAAAGAATATAGTATACATACCCAACAAGGACCAGCAATGTACTGGTACATCCCTGGACTTTGAATGGTTATACCAGGATGATGCCTACATCTGCAGGCATCATCCTGGTGTTGTTTTTTTCAGCCGGCGATCGGCTTTTATGTAAAAGCAATCCTAGTGGCTAATTAGCTGCAGGATTGCTTTTACAAGCAGCGGGATATGATGTCCCCCCTCCCCCGCTGCCTTCCACGGCCTTCTCGGGCAGTCCCGTGCCATCAGGGGAACCTGAGAATACAGCCGGTGTTTCTGCCAGCTGACCATAGAGCTGATTGGAGACCAGAATGGTGCCAATCATCTCTATAGTCTAAGAATTCGGAAGCTACGAGCATTTCATCACTTCAGTTTCGCAGGATATAAACAGCACCATTTGTAAATTGGGAAAGCATCTGATCACTGATCTTGGTTTGATTAGATAATGTAAGGGCAGAGGAGATATCCAGAGTCTGATAGAACCCAGATTTCTCAAAAAATAATATATGACAATGACCATTGAAGTTATAGGGGTTATTTGCATTCCCTGTTATAGCATTAAAAGTGATAAAAAAAAAAAATGAAAGGTACAAATGTAAAAATAATAAAAAAAAATCAAAATAACTAAAAAAAAAAAAAAAAAAAATTGCCCCTCCCACACGCGCACACCTGTGTGCACAAGCCTTGACTCTGTGCCGTTAGGTAAACAGCGGTTGCACCATACATGTGAGGTATTGCCGTGAACGTCAGATGAAGGGCAGTAATTCTAACACTAGACCTCCTCTGTAAATCTAAAATGGTGGCTTTTAAAGCGCTGCCTATGGATATTAAAAATGTTTGCAGTTTGTCGCCATTGAACGGGGCATGTGCAGTTTTAAAGAATGTCATGTTTGGTATCTATTTACTCGGCATACCATTATCTTTTATATTTTACCAAACAATTGGCCAACATATTTTGTTTTTGTGCATTAAAAGTAAAAAAAGTGTATTTTATTTTTTTAAAAATTGCTTTTGGAAAATCGCTGCGCAAGTACTATGTGCAATAAAAAATTGTAGTACCCACCATTTTATTCACTAGGGTGTCTGCTTTAAAAAAAATATATAATGTTTGGGGGGTTTAAATTAATTTCCTAGCAAAAAAAACTGTTTTTGTTCATGTGAACAAAAAGGCTTGGTCTTCAGGTGGTTAGAAGAGTGAATGATGTGTGGCATAAACTTCTAATGCTGGGCATAAAACACCCCCACCCCCCAAAATGACCCCTTTTTGGAAAGTAGTCACCCCAAACTATTTGCTGAGAGGAATGTTGAATCAATAGAAGAATTTATTTTTTTACCACAAGTTTTTGGAAAATGACAAAAATAAATATATATTTTTTTTTACACAAAATTGTCACTTAAATGATTTACTGCTCACACATGCCATGGTTATATGTGGAATTACACCCCAAAATACATTTTGCTACTTCTCCCGGGTATGGGGGTTCCACATGCGAGAGACTTTTTGGCAGTCTAGCCAAGTACAGGACCCCAAAATCCAATAAGCACCTTCAGGCTTTTAAAGGGCTTTATTTCCTCATTACACTTCCAGACTCCCTATCACAGTTTCGGAGGCCATGAAATGCCAGGATAGCACCTAACCCCCCCCCAAATTACCCCTTTTTGGAAAGTAGACGCCCCAAGGAATTTGATAAAAAGCACGGTAAGTATTTTGCAGATATCGTTTGTTGCCACAAGTTTTTTGAAAAATGAAGAAAAAAACAAAAACATATTTTTTCTATTTCAAAACCTTGTGGGAAAAAATGAGATCTGCAAAATACTCACCATGCCTCTTTTTAAATTCCTTGGGGTGTCTACTTTCTAGAAAGGGGTCATTTGGGGGGGTTTGGTGCTAATCTGGCATGTCAGGGCCTTCGAAACTGTGATAGGTAGTGAGGAAGTGTAATGAGGAAGTTACGCACCTTCAGGCTTTCAAAGTGGTCATTGGATTTCAGACTCCTGTATGTGGCTAGGCTCCCAAAAACTCTCACACATGTGGTATCCCCATACTCAGTAGAAGTAGCAGAACGTATTTTGGGGTGTAATTCCACATATACCCATGGCTTGTGTGAGAAATAAATCATTTAAATGACAACTTCGTGTAAACAAAAAAAAAAAAAAGTTTTGTCATTTTCCAGAAACTTGTGGAAAAAAAATAAATCTTCCATGGACTCAATATGCCTCTCAGCAGATAGCTTAGGGTGTCTACTTTCCGAAAAGGGGTCATTTGAGGGTGTTTGTACTCCTCTGGTATTTTAGCACCTCAAGAAATATGATGGGCAGTCAGAAAGTAAAAGCTGTGTAAATTCCATTATCTCTCCCATAGTTTGTAGACGCTATAACTTTCACACAAAGCAATCAATATACACTTATTGGGATTTTTTTAACCAAAAACATGTAGAAGAATACATTTTGGCCAAAATTTATGAAGAAATTTTAGTTTTTTTTAGATATTTTTTATGACCAAAATGAGAAAATATTGTTTTTTCCAAAAAAAAATTTTTTCTTCAAAATTTTTTCTGGTTATAGCGCCAAAAATAAAAAGTGCACAGGTGATCAAATACCACCAAAAGAATGCTCTATTTGTGTTAAAAAAGGACATAAATTTAATTTATGTACCATATTGCATGACCGCGCAATTGTCCATTAAACTAGCGCAGCGCTGTATAGCAAACAAATGGCGTAAATTGCAGTATCTATACCATAGTTTGTAGACGCTATAACTATCACACAAAGCAATCAATATACAATTATTGGGATTTTTTTTACCAAAAACATGGAGCAGAATACATTTTGACCTAAATTTATAACCAACTTTGAGTTTACTATATATTTTTTATAACTGAAAGTAAAAAATATTGTTTTTCTTCAAAATATTTGGTCTTTTTTTGTTTATAGCATGAAAAATAAAAAGCGCACAGGTGATCAAATACCACCAAAAGAAAGCTCTATTTGTGAGAAAAAAAGGATGTAAATTTCGTTTGGGTGCAGCATTGCATGACCGCGCAATTATCAGTTGAATTAGTGCTGCGCCAAGTAGCAAAAAGAGGCGTGGTCATTAAGGGGGGTAAATCCTCAGGAGGTCAAGTGGTTAAATTGCTGTGTAAGAATGTAGACGATTGGTTTGGGTTACTATTTCCAAACAGATTTTGAGCATAATATTTTTTGATGTGTAATTTTCTAATCAATTTTTGTAAACTGACATATGTTTCATACTTGTTGAGTCCCTTTGTTGGGGCAAATTTTAAACCTTGGTCCAGTACATAGATTTCTTCCTATATTCCACTTAAATTGAAAATCCCTTCTCCTAATTTCTTCTCCTTTTTTTGTTTGTGTTTTCTTCCTCCCCTTTTTCCTCTCTTTCTGCATTCTCTCTGTTGTGATTTTCTATTCCTGGGATTCCCGGCCATGGTGGGTTAGGAACTGATTAAATATTAGTATATCACATAAGAATATCTATTATCAATCATATATTCATTTAACAGGATACAGGAATATAACTAGAATTTATATTGGGTGTTTCCTTGTATTTGTACAATTAGTTTTTTATAATATATTATATTAATTTTATCTTTATTTTATATATATTTATTATTTGTAATATGACTACCCTACTCTGATATTAAATTGGCTCTGTGGTTTAGGGCAGTTTATAGTTATAATGAAACAGGAATACAATGTATATTTATGTTTTTAAATTTGTTTTATCTATTATACCAGACCTCCCTAGTAGTGTCCATCACACTCACGGACACTTCAACCGCAGGACACTGGGGCATACAATGTATCCATTATGCAACATTGTTTAAATTGTATCATTATTATCTAAATGCACAACATGTCAGCGGCATCTCCCTAGGTATAGAGAGATCAACCCCATAAAGATGGCAGAACATATTAAGTCTTCAAGAAAATGGCACCGTATGGCTATTGAAGGAGTCCAGCTAAGGTGCTTGTCTCACTACATCCCCCAGATGAAGCTACGAGTCCCTGTAACGTAACGCGTAGGGGAGGAGCAGAGACGTCACCAGTGATCTGACTACCCACACGGCGAGTATTGTCAGTGTGTGCTGACACACTAAAGAGGCTGGTCATCACCGCTTGCAGCGGCTTTTTATACAAAGTGTGATTTATCCTTTTAAATGTGAGTGCATATTGGGCACTTAATAAAATCCACTGTTTATGATAGGACACTATGTCATTTTTCTTACATGGCTGAAATGAGGAATAATGGAGAGCAGGAATAAGGAGCGCTCCAAGGAGGGAGAGGTCTGTCTGCCTGTCACTGAAGTATCTTCTCTACACAGACTACACCCATAAATCAGCAGGCTGCTTGGGAAGAGAGCACATCGCACTAACTATTTCATTGAACTCTGCACAAAGTTGGTTAACACTTTCTTTTCATTTGAAACATTTTTTTTTCATTGAAACTTATATTCACAATATATTTTCATCATTATAATATATTTTTGTCTAATTTATCATTTATAATTAATGAGTTTATATTTTCAAGTAGCGCACACAATTTGAATTTTTCAAAATTAATTAGGTGAATACATTTATTTCTTCTGTTTTCCACAGATACTATCACAATAATTAATATATTAGTTTCTTTAGTATTATTATCTCATTTCATCATATTATAAACTGTTCCTGACTATACTGTAGAGAGGACATAGTCACCACAAGTGAGTAAGCAACCATTAGTCCTAAACAGAGCGCGGTACCTTATAGTATATTCATTTTTGTCAATATTTGACTCACATTTATGAGGGTGAGAAAGGAAGCCAGCGCCCATATTAATATTTTTTATAATTTATTTTATACACTACAAATTTCTTTTGCATAAAAATCCAGAACAAACACTCCAGTGGCTCACAAGTAATCTTTACATAATTCAATGATCATAGTAACACCATGTGACTGGGCTGAATGAATGCTGGTCATATTAGTTCATCTATTCTCTAAGTGGGGTGGTATCTATTGGGCCAACCCTTTTACAAACCACACATAATAGTTCTCCTTCCTTCCTGTTGAGGGATAGGAGAAGGATGGACTGAAGACAGAGAGACGCTTCGGGGTCACCACTGTTCTGTAGAGCCTTGAAATGAAGGACATCAACTTCAGAAGTTCTTGTTGTCTGTGTAAAGTTCCCCGATAACGAGATCTGGGCTCTCCCGGCTTCTAGCTCTGTAACCCGCTATATCATTATCAGGAAACGCAACTCCGACACCCAAGAAGGGCTGAAGTTGTGTCCTTCATTTCTAGGATCTACTGACCACTCTGCACCCCGACATTTACTGCACTTCATCCATGTCTTTGGGGGCCTCTGATCTCCTTATCAACTGTTTCTTCCATGATGAAGGTCAGCCATGGAGTATATCTGAGGTGTATATCAGGGTGTGCTTCTTCCCCACATGAGAGCTGGGATGTCCAGCAACATTCATCTAGAAGACATTTCCTGCACTCAAGGCACTAATACACCTCCAGGGTTGTGTGGGACCCCTGATGTACAGGAAGACAGGACTTCAGTGAGGAACATTTCCCTCACTTAGGACAGGAAAATGGCTTCTCCCCCGTGTGACATCTCTGATGTCTGGAAAGATGGGACTTCCATGAAAAACATTTCCCACACTCAGGACAGGAATACGGCTTCTCCCCTGTATGAGATCTCTTATGTGCGTGAAGATAGGACTTTGCTGAAAAACATTTTCCACACTCAGGACAGGAATACGGCTTCTCCCCCGTGTGAGATCTCTGATGTGTGTGAAGATAAGACTTGTCTGCAAAAAATTTCTCACACTCAGGACAGGAATACGGCTTCTCCTCCGTGTGAGATCTCTGATGTTTGGAAAGACTGGACTTCTGTGAAAAACATTTCCCACACTCAGAACAGGAATATGGCTTCTCCCCCGTGTGAGATCTCTGATGTGTGTGAAGATAGGACTTGTCTGAAAAACATTTCCCACACTCAGAACAGGAATATGGCTTCTCCCCCGTGTGAGATCTCTGATGTGTGTGAAGATAGGACTTGTCTGAAAAACATTTCCCACACTCAGAACAGGAATACGGCTTCTCCTCCATGTGAGATCTCTGATGTTTGTATAGACAGGACTTGTCTGAAAAACATTTCCCACACTCAGGACAGGAATACGGCTTCTCCCCTGTGTGAGATCTCTGGTGTCTGTAAAGATTGGACTTCCTTAAAAAACATTTCCCGCACTCAGGACAGGAATACGGCTTCTCTCCTGTGTGAGATCTCTGATGTCTGTAAAGACTGGACTTCACTGAAAAACATTTTCCACACTCAGGACAGGAATATTGCTTTTCCCTCCTGTGAGATCTCTGATGTATGTGAAGATTGAACTTTTCTAAAAAACATTTCTCGCACTCAGGACAGGAATATGGCTTCTCCCCTGTGTGAGATCTTTGATGTCTGTAAAGATGGGACATATGTGAAAAACAGTTTCCACACTCAGGACAGGAATACGGCTTCTCCCCCGTGTGAAATCTTTTATGCACATTAAGACCATGTTTAGAACGCAAACCCTTCCCGCACTCAGTACAGGAGAAGCTCTTCCCTGTTGGATGGCCGGCCCGGTCCCGCACAGTCTGAGGTTCCTCAGGATACGAGGAATCTGATGGTCCATCTACACTGGGTGGTGCCGGATGGACATTGGAGGGAGCCGGGTTTTCTCCTGGACTATACTGTGTGATGTCCTCATCCTCTACTTTCCAGTCTGGAGACAAAGTGAGACAATCCTCGGAGGTTTTCCTCATCTCCCGGCCATGGACTAAAATACAAAGACAAAGAGGATTACTAGACAGGAGCTGATTGGTTCCCCCAAACCAGGACTCTGCCCACATCAGGCAGCTTGGTCTCTGAGGAGCTTACAATTCCACCCTCAAGGGAACTAGGAAATGGCTCCTCTGATCTCCTACCAGGTCATTTCTTTATTCATGGACCTTAGTCAGAGAGTGAGGAAACAACCAGAACTGTCTTTTATAGGAGGGACAGTGATGAGGGGTTTATAGGACGAGGGTCCCCACCCCCTCTATCACTCATCGCCATCTTCCCAATACAAGAAGTACTGCACTTCCTTATTTACTCCATGATTTAGTCATGAAGAACAGCGGGGCTGAGCCCCACCAGAGGTCAGAGAGTGAGGATGGGGGGAGAACAACCAAGATGAAGACTGGACTGATCCTGAAGACCACCATCATTGGGGTATTGACTCCTCCCTCATTACCACCATGTAAAAGTCTGTGCTCCAATCACATCATCCGATATAAAATGTCCAGCTGGGAGGAAATGGGTGTAATAAGAGAATCCATATTATGTGTATATAGCAGTGGGGGGAGGGGGGAGAGAAGAAGTCAGGAGTATGTAATGTACAACATAGAGTATATAGTGCAGGGGTCAGGAGTATGTAATGTATAATATCAATTATATAGTGTAAAGGTCAGGCCTCATAATTAGAGATGAGCGAATCGAACCAGGCGAACCGGAATTCGATATGAATTTCAGGAAAAATTTGATTCGCGGCGAATCCGAATATTTGCCTACTTCGGGTGCGCGAATCGGATTTATCCCGATCAGCCGGCAAAAGTGTCCCTGCAGAGAGCTCCGCTATTTCTGACATTTCTCTGACAGTTCCTTCACATGTACAGCGGTTGAAACATTGTATCTATTAGTTTCCATTTAGGATACAGATGTTTCAACCACTGTACATGTGAAGGAACTGTCAGAGAACTGTCAGAAATAGAGGAACTCTGCAGATACACTTTTTGCCGGTTTGGAATTCTTATTTTCATCCTACTTCTTCTTCTTCATCCTCATCCTCAGAAGAAGAAGAAGAGGATGAGGATGAAGAAGAAGAAGAAGAAGTAGGATGAAAATAAGAATAATTCCAAGCCGGCAAAAAGTGTATCTGCAGAGCTCCTCTAAGTGTATCTGCAGAATAGAGGAGCTCTGCAGATACACTTTTTGCCGGCTTGGAATTATTCTTATTTTCATCCTACTTCTTCTTCTTCTTCCTCTTCATCCTCATCCTCTTCTTCTTCTTCTGAGGATGAAGAAGAAGAAGAAGTAGGATGAAAATAAGAATAATTCCAAGCCGGCAAAAAGTGTATCTGCAGAGCTCCTCTATTCTGCAGATACACTTAGAGGAGCCCTGCAGATACACTTTTTGCCGGCTTGGAATTAATCTTATTTTCATCCTACTTCTTCTTCTTCTTCTTCATCCTCATCCTCAGAAGAAGAAGAAGAGGATGAGGATGAAGAAGAAGAAGAAGAAGAAGTAGGATGAAAATAAGAATAATTCCAAGCCGGCAAAAAGTGTATCTGCAGCGCTCCTCTAAGCGTATCTGCAGAATGTCATTTATGGAAACAAATAGATACAATGTTTCAACCGCTGTATGGAGTGAATGTCCCAGAACTGTCAGAAATAGACAGAAACTGTCACAGAACTGTCCTTCTTCTCATCCTTCTCCTTCTTCTCATCCTTCTTCTCATCCTTCTCCTTCTTCTCATCCTTCTCCTTCTTCTCATCCTTCTCCTTCTTCTCCTTCTTCTCATCCTTCTCCTTCTCCTTCTTCTCATCCTTCTCCTTCTTCTCATCCTTCTCCTTCTCCTTCTTCTCATCCTTCTCCTTCTTCTCATCCTTCTCCTCCTTCTTCTCATCCTTCTCCTTCTTCTCATCCTTCTCCTCCTTCTTCTCATCCTTCTCCTCCTTCTTCTCATCCTTCTCCTCCTTCTTCTCATCCTTCTCCTTCTTCTCATCCTTCTTCTCATCCTTCTCCTTCTCCTTCTTCTCATCCTTCTCCTTCTCCTTCTTCTCATCCTTCTCCATCTTCTCATCCTTCTCCTTCTCCTTCTTCTCATCCTTCTCCTTCTTCTCATCCTTCTCCTTCTTCTCATCCTTCTCCATCTTCTCATCCTTCTCCATCTTCTCATCCTTCTCCATCTTCTCATCCTTCTCCTTCTCCTTCTTCTCATCCTTCTCCTTCTTCTCATCCTTCTCCTTCTTCTCATCCTTCTCCTTCTCCCTCTTCTCATCCTTCTCCTTCTTCTCATCCTTCTTCTCATCCTTCTCCTTCTTCTCATCCTTCTCCTTCTTCTCATCCTTCTCCTTCTTCTCATCCTTCTCCTCCTTCTTCTCATCCTTCTCCTCCTTCTTCTCATCCTTCTCCTCCTTCTTCTCATCCTTCTCCTCCTTCTTCTCATCCTTATCCTCCTTCTTCTCATCCTTCTCCTTCTTCTCATCCTTCTTCTCATCCTTCTCCTTCTTCTCATCCTTCTCCTTCTCCTTCTTCTCATCCTTCTCCATCTTCTCATCCTTCTCCTTCTTCTCATCCTTCTCCTTCTCCTTCTTCTCATCCTTCTCCATCTTCTCATCCTTCTCCTTCTCCTTCTTCTCATCCTTCTCCTTCTCCTTCTTCTCATCCTTCTCCTTCTTCTCATCCTTCTCCTTCTTCTCATCCTTCTCCTTCTTCTCATCCTTCTTCTCATCCTTCTCCTTCTTCTCATCCTTCTCCTTCTTCTCATCCTTCTCCTTCTTCTCATCCTTCTTCTCATCCTTCTCCTTCTTCTCATCCTTCTCCTCATCCTTCTCCTTCTTCTCATCCTTCTCCTTCTTCTCATCCTTCTCCTTCTCCATCTTCTCATCCTTCTCATCCTTCTCCTTCTTCTCATCCTTCTCCATCTTCTCATCCTTCTCCTTATCCTTCTCCTTCTTCTCATCCTTCTCCTTCTCTTTCTTCTCATCCTTCTCCTTCTTCTCATCCTTCTCCTTCTCCATCTTCTCATCCTTCTCCTTCTTCTCATCCTTCTCCTTCTTCTCATCCTTTTCCTTCTTCTCATCCTTCTCCTTCTTCTCATCCTTCTCCTTCTTCTCATCCTTCTCCTTCTTCTCATCCTTCTCCTTCTTCTCATCCTTCTCCTTCTCCTTCTTCTCATCCTTCTCCTTCTCCTTCTTCTCATCCTTCTCCTTCTCCTTCTTCTCATCCTTCTTCTCCTTCTCATCCTTCTCCTTCTTCTCATCCTTCTCCTTCTCCTTCTTCTCATCCTTCTCCTTCTCCTTCTTCTCATCCTTCTCCTTCTCCTTCCTCATCTCCAAGGGCATTTAAATTAAAGGTACAGTGTTCTGCACTAATTTAAAGGCTCTCTGAAGCCTAGAAACCCTTTTTATAAGTTAATTTCGTAGCAAATAAATTTGCATCGAATCAAATTTCTTCCTGAAATTCGCCGAATCAGCCGAATCGAATTTTTGAATACTTCGCTCATCTCTACTCATAATATTGGCATTCCGTAATCAATTTTAATCTAAATGTTTACTGGAGATTACTGGTCCCACACCGCTGCCTCCATCTCCTGAGACTGCACTCAGTGACTTGGGTCTGAGACACTACAGACATATCCCTCCACCCGGCACAGCCAGCAGATAACAGAGAAGGTCCCCTGGAGGAGTCAGGCACAAGGCAGGAGACCCCAGTCACATGTCCTGGGTGCCTACATTATGCAATGCTTAGAGTAAAAATACACATTTTGCTGCCAGCTGAACCCCAGAACCTCCATAAATCCAGTCTAGATACATAAATTGTGTCTGCGGCATAGAGAAGGAAGATTATCCGAGAGAAATCCAGGAATACAGGATGGGGAACACAGCTCAGGAAAGTGACCAGGGGATTACAGGCTGATATCACCCAGTCCCCGCCCTACTCTGGACCAATCAGTGAGCAGTATGGGTGGAGGAATGGATTTAGTGTTCATGACCCACCTGTGCTGATCTCTGTAGGAGTGTCCTCCTCTATAAATGTCCCCGTTATTCCATCCTCCTCCATAGACTGCTGATCATCCCTCACATACGCCTCTTCTTCTTCTGCTTTCACCTCAAATTCTATATCGATTGGATCTCCACTCTAAATCAAGGAAATGAGAGAAAATATCATCTGTAAAATGTAAGATTTATGATTGTGACATCACACACAAAATCCACACATTGTCTCCCTTCACAGAAGCAGATCACATGTGATATGTGGGTACATTTCCCCTAAATACCGCATGCCATCCTGAAACTGTCCATTTCCTATCCCGTGTTGCGGTATTGACCACAAACACTGAACACGCTCAGTAAATACCGCATGAACAGGCGTTACATTCACAGAAGGAAATAAAGAATGAAATGCATGCGGTCATTAATTAGTGGTGGAGACATGCGGCATTCAGGAAATGTGTACTGCTTGGTAAAGAGTGGGCGGCCGCTGGCATCCTTAACCACTTCCTGTCCGGACACTTTCCCCCCCTTCCAGTCCGGACACTTTCCCCCCCTTCCAGTCCAGACACTTTCCCCCCCTTCCAGTCCAGACACTTTCCCCCCCTTCCAGTCCAGACACTTTCCCCCCCTTCCAGTCCGGACACTTTCACCCCCTTCCAGTCCGGACACTTTCACCCCCTTCCAGTCCGGACACTTTCACCCCCTTCCAGTCCGGACACTTCCCCCCCCCTTCCAGTCCGGACACTTTCCCCCCCCTTCCAGTCCGGACACTTTCCCCCCCCTTCCAGTCCGGACAATTTCACCCCCTTCCAGTCCGGACACTTTCACCCCCTTCCAGTCCGGACACTTTCACCCCCTTCCTGCCCCGGACACTTTCACCCCCTCCCCTCCCGGACACTTTCACCCCCTTCCTGCCCCGGACAATTTTCAGCTTTCAGCGCTATCACACTTTGAATGACAATTGCGCGGTCATGCAACACTGTACCCATATGCATTTTTTACCATTTTTTTAGACAGATAAAACTTTATTTTTGTGGTATTTATTCACCGCTGGGATTTTTTATTTTTTTGCAATGTAAATGAAAAAGTCCAAAAATTTTGAAAAAAAAGTGTTTTTCTTATAAAATTTTGCAAATAAATAATATTTCATCATAAATCTTGGCCAAAATGTATCTTTTTAGTAAAAAAAAAAATAAGCCAAATTATTTTATAACCAAAAATTATAATTCGTAAACAATTTTTTTTAATTTTAATTTTATTTTTTTATATTATTATTTATTTATTTTACATACTGTCACCCTAGCAGTGTGGGGTCACCATGGTGACACTGTACTACTTGTGGGAGGTGATGAAGATTTTTTTTTTTCTTTTTTTACATTGATTGCTTTTTACACCCATATAGGATGTAAAAGCAATCATTTCTCTTTCTCTCTGTCTGCATTCTTGCAGCCATTGAGAAATACTGTGTGAGCTGTGATTGGTCACAGCTTGTCACATGGTACAAGGCTGTTGTGAATAGCCCTGTACCATGTGACCTCTGTGATCATTCACAGATTTCACACGTAGTAAGCAATGAAGTCACAAATGTCATCTTGCTTACTACTCTGGATGTGATCACTGATTGGCCAATCAGTGATCAGATGATCGGGACCTCGTACAGAGGTCCCATCCAACGACCGGTGTTTCACTGTGTCCGGAGGACACAGCAGGCACCGGATCGTGGTGCTGCACGCTCCCAGGGAGTGCGCACAAGCAGGGGGTGGGGAGACCATTTATAAACAGCCACCCTACCCTGCAGTGCCACCATCCAGCCGTTTATATAGAACAGCCGGACGGGAGGTGGTTAACAACCAGTAAACAACATGGTTGTTAGGGAGTGAGCGGGTGCCGCGTCCTAACCAACCGATAAATCTGAAAAAAAGAATTATCGGCAATGAAAAATTAAGAAACGGGCGTGGGGTCCCCCCCTCGGGTCTGGTATGGATTTTGAGGGAGGACCCCATGCCAAAATGAAAGAAATACATACCAGACCCCTATCTGAGCATGCAGCCTGGCAGGTCAGTAAACGGGGGATGAGCAAGTGACCCCCCCTCCTTAAACATACCAGGCCACATGCCCTTAACATAGAGTGCATGCTCTGGGGCGGGGGGGCTTTGCTCCCCCAGAGCACCTTGTCCATGTTGATGGGGACAAGGGACTCTTCCCCACAACCCAGGCTAGTGGCTGTGGGGGTTTGCGGGAAGAGGACTTACAAAATTTAACAAGGAGGCCCTCAGATCCTTCACCCCATGTGAATGAGTATGGGGTACGTGGTACCCCTAATTATTCACCCCAACAAAGTATTCTGTTATATAGACAGCAGGCAGGTGTAGATCCATCATCAATCACGATGCTCGCTGTCACCGCTGACTCGGAAAGAAAAGCTCCGCTCCCAATGAAGACTCCCCTCTGTCTGACAGCTCTGCTGCCTCCTGCCACTAAATATACTAAAGGGCGGTGCCACTCGGTGACGTCACTGACCGGGGCATGTTGTATTGGTGATGTCACAAGAGGGCAAGGCTACCCAGTGATGTCACAGGGTAGTAGCAGTCCTTCGTGTTTTCAGAAGTGGGAGGCGGCGGAGCTGTCAGATGGAAGGAGTGGAGCTTTGTTTTTTCTTCCAGTCAGCAATGACAGCGAGTGTTGTGATTGGATCATCGATGGATCTACATCAGAGGGATATTGTTCTTTATTTTTGTTTTGTCAAAACTTTCTTACAGTTTTTTTTTACCCTTTTTTGGTAAATGAATAGGGGTACTATGTAATCTATACTCATTCACATTGTGGGGGGCTGGCATCTGGGGGCCTCCATGTTAAAGGAGGCTTCCAGATTTCAATAAGTCCCCCACCCACAGCCCCCCACAACCACTGGCCAGGGATGTGGGTAAGGGACCCTTTTCCCCATCGACATGGGGACAAGGTGCTTTTGGGGTGGCAGAGCGCCGCTGCCCTGAAGCACCCACCCCATGTTGAGGATATGTGGTCTGATATGGTTCAGGAGGAAGGTGGGCACTCACTAAGGGGCTGGTATTGATTTTGGAGAGAAACCCACGCCATTTTTTTTTTATTGTTTTGGCATTGGGGGATTCCCTCAAAATCCATACCAGACCTGTCACAGCTGTCAGCGGGGAACTTGGTGGCCGTCCTCTCCTTGTTTACTGGTTGTTGAGGACACTGGCGGCTGCCCTCTCCTTAACAACAAGCTATTTACAAGTGTTGCTATGGACACCAGTGGTAAATTACCCGCAGGATTCACTACTAAAAAACAGAATGCAGCATCTTACTACATACTGGGATACGGGAAGATACCGCTTTGTGATTGGAGCCCATAGTCTCTACAAGTCCATGTTCTAGATTCTCCATCCCACCAACCTTGTAATAGTGAGGGATGGTGTGACCTTCCTGTGTGGAATCCCGGGAATACAGAGGACGGGGACATCTCTCTGGTGGGTTCCTGGTATTAGGTGGCTCCATCATATCCTTGTGTCCTTCTGAAAACTCCTCCATCACTCCATACTCCTCATCCTCCTCTTTATACTCTTCTTTAACATCAATATTATCATCCCCGAGGATTCCACTCTGAAAGATATAATAAAACATTCATTGTAACAAACATGCTGTGTATAAATCACAACTACCAATAATTGTCATCATCTACCTGATGATGGTGAGGGATGGTGTGACCTTCCTGTGTGGAATCCCGGGAATACAGAGGACGGGGACATCTCTCTGGTGGGTTCCCATGACTGGATCCATCTGTAGGAAACACACACACTGACTGAATCCATTGTTTCTATGTGTTTATCAGATGATGGGGGATCTAGGTGGATCCTCCGTACTGCTCTCTCCTTTACAATAAAGTCTCCTCTTACCCGGTGATGTGAGGGGCGGCTGATTGTCCATCATGACGTCCTTGTAGAGATCCTTGTGTCCTTCTAAATACTCCCACTCCTCCATGGAGAAATAGACAGTGACACCCTGACACCTTATAGGAACCTGACACACACAATGATACAGTCACCATCCAGACACATCCCTTGTCTGTTACTGGAGAATGTCCCAGAATTCCCGGCACCGCTCACCTCTCCTGTCAGCAGCTCAGTGATCTCTCTGGTGACTTCTAGAATCTTCTTCTTCTTTCTCTCTTCTATCAGGGAGGGAGGTGGAGGCAATGTGATGTCATATGATCTCCAGACTTCACAGGAGGAAAACTCTACATCTGAACACAAATAGTCACATCAAATGATATTCCCAGAATCCTCCTCACCTCTCCATTCAGGTCTCCATTTTATTAAAGCCCCACTTCAGGCTGAGGTATAATTCCCCCCCACAGGACCCCCACACTACGCAGGGTATAGGCTTGTTGCAGCATTCTGATGTCATTACATACAACGCAGGACCAACAGTCCCACTTTACATGTGAGGATACCAAGGGACCCCACATCCTAAGAGCATCAGAAAAAAGCCAGATGGAGGGACATTGGGAGGAGGAGCTGTGAGGTCAGTGTGATGTCATAGGATTCTCTGACTCTGGATGGAGGGACATTGGGGGGAGGAGCTGTGAGGTCAGTGTGATGTCATAGGATTCTCTGACTCTGGATGGAGGGACATTAGGGGGAGGAGCTGTGAGGTCAGTGTGACGTCATAGGATTCTCTGACTCTGAATGGAGGGACATTGGGAGGAGGAGCTGTGAGGTCAGTGTGATGTCATAGGATTCTCTGACTCTGGATGGAGGGACATTGGGAGGAGGAGCTGTGAGGTCGGCGTGATGTCATAGGATTCTCTGACTCTGGATGGAGGGACATTGGGAGGAGGAGCTGTGAGGTCAGTGTGACATCATAGGATTCTCTGACTCTGGATGGAGGGACATTGGGGGGAGGAGCTGTGAGGTCAGTGTGATGTCATAAGACATATAGACTCTGGATGGAGGGACATTTGGATGGGGAGATTTGAGGGGTCCTCTATATGAGGCTCCCCTATAAACCAAATCCTTGTTCCTGGGTGCGTCCTACCTCTCCTAAACTGAAGAGTGACCTTTGACCTTTACCATCCAGAAATCTGTCCGGAATCTGTGGAAGTAAGCTGTCATGTGATCAGGTGACGTGCGGAGGAACGGAGTGTAAATAGCAGACAATTGTCTCCAGAGCCCCTAATGGTGGGGATGGATTTGGCAGCGTCCTGGTGCCAAGTTTCCTCCCCCCAGGGTCACTGCAGGTGTGGAGAAAAGCTGTGTAAGAGGATATGGAGGAGAGATGAGGAGGAGATCCAGGAATCAGGAGAAAGGTCAGGGCAAGCAACAGACGAGCGCATCCAAGAGACCAAGCCGGGGTCACTACACAGAAAATCAATCCAAGGAAACAACAGGCAGGACGAGGAATAGCAAGAAGGAGCTGAGAGACAAATGAGAATATTGCTCAGCCAATGGGAGATGATCTCAGCATGACTTCCATCATGAAGGAGATGAGGGGGAGGGGAGGAAGTCACTGAAGGTGACCATAGATCCATGGAAATTCAGCTGGTTCAGCAGGGATCGCTCACATTTCCATCCATGTGTGGCCACTGCCGGATAAAAGCCACTCCCCCAGCGGCTGCAGCCAATAGCTTCAGTGCTGATCCGTGTATTCTGAGAGCGGAGGATTCCCCCCATTGTCAGAATACAAGAGTGCAGCGGGGAGGATTCCCCTTCCACCTCCAATGTGTGGATGGGGAAACAGATCAGTTTTTATGGTCATCCCGCTGGCTGAACGATAAAACTGAACCATGTAGGCCAGCTTTGGGGGAAAATATATTATCATCAACTCCTCCCCCTGAAGGGGTTCATCTACGTATTACCTCCTCTGCTGCCAGATCCAGGAATGTCAACTCTCCGCTTCCTCCTGATTTACCTCTCCTCTAAAATGTCCTGTCTGTATCTGACATCACTTCCTGTCTGTACCTGACATCACTTCCTGTCTTCCATAGAGACTTCCTGTCTGGGTAGAAGCGAGATCCCCACCTTGTGGAGCTCAGAGGAACTGCAGCCCTGAGAAGCGTCTGGTAGTGTGACCCCGGCCTTGTGCTGGGTGTGTATGGACTGTAGATCCTTATAGAGGGGTCACCTCCACTCCCACCAAGGGGGACAGAAATATATGACTGCTCGGGGGAGGGGTTTTGGCCCCTTTGATTTTGCAGTAACATTGATTGCAGATTTAGTCCTGTAGAACATCTGGTATATGGATACAAAGCCCCCCAGCTGGGAGTAAAGGGTGGAGAGTGATTGAAGTAGATGCAAAGTGGAAGCGGTGGACTTGCAAAGAACACTATAATGAGCACACAATATTGTCTGTCTCCATGGATTTGCACAAGATTTGAGATGATTTCCTATAGCAGCAAATCTGATGAGATGAATGAAGTGGGTGTAAAGTGGAAGCAGTGGATGTGCAGGGAGCAGCATCTTGAGCACAATGCACTTTATGTTGTGGATGGATTTGCACACGGTTCAGTTTCCTTCATTTATTGATAAACCCCATAAGACCAATGAAGTGGGTGTAAAGTGGAAGCAGTGGATGTGCAGAGAATAGGATTTGGAGCCCCGAGCTCTCTATCTCTGAATGTCTCCACATATTTGTAGTGTATTTGTGATGATTTCTGTGCACACACAATAGGACAGCGCTGTGACACATAATGCTCTTCTAGATGACAGGGAATCCTTCCCTTTGTTACAGCAGCAGTCCGCTAGAAGGTTTTTGTAGGTTTGGAGTTGTTACACATAGCGCGGGTTTTATCCATTTATAGTGATGACATCATTGCCCAAATCTGGGGGTCACCAGCCATTTCCACCCTTTACTCCCAGCTGGGGGGCTTTGTATCCATATACCAGATGTTCTACAGGACTAAATCTACAATCACATTTACTGCAAAATCAAAGGGGCCAAAACCCCTCCCCCGAGGAGTCATATATTTCTGTCCCCCTTGGTGGGAGTGGAGGTGACCCCTCTATAAGGATCTACAGTCCATACACACCCAGCACAAGGCCGGGGTCACACTACCAGACGCTTCTCGGGGCTGCAGTTCCTCTGAGCTCCACAAGGTGGGGATCTCACTTCTACCCACACAGGAAGTCTCTATTGAAGACAGGAAGTGATGTCAGGTACAGACAGGAAGTGATGTCAGGTACAGGCAGGAAGTGATGTCAGGTACAGACTGGAAGTAGTGAGGAGAACTTGGTGGAAGTGGCAGCAGAGGAGGTAATAAGATGTTATTGTCTATTTACACCCAGTAACCCCCATCATGTCCGTCCTCTTCTTCCATAGTCACATCTGTCCTCTTCCTCCATAGTCACGTCCGTCCTCTGCCTCCATAGTCACGTCCGTCATCTTCCTCCATAGTCACGTCCGTCCTCTTCCTCCATAGTCACGTCCGTCCTCTTCCTCCATAGTCACGTCCGTCCTCTTTCTCCATAGTCACGTCCGTCCTCTTCCTCCATAGTCACGTCCGTCCTCTGCCTCCATAGTCACGTCCGTCATCTTCCTCCATAGTCACGTCCGTCCTCTTCCTCCATAGTCACGTCCGTCATCTTCCTCCATAGTCACGTCCGTCCTCTTCCTCCATAGTCACGTCCGTCCTCTTCCTCCATAGTCACGTCCGTCCTCTCCCTCCATAGTCACGTCCGTCCTCCTCCTCCATAGTCACGTCCGTCCTCTTCCTCCATAGTCACGTCCGTCCTCTTCCTCCATAGTCACGTCCGTCCTCCTCCTCCATAGTCACGTCCGTCCTCTTCCTCCATAGTCACGTCCGTCCTCTTTCTCCATAGTCACGTCCGTCCTCTTCCTCCATAGTCACGTCCGTCCTCTTTCTCCATAGTCACGTCCGTCCTCCTCCTCCATAGTCACGTCCGTCCTCTTCCTCTATAGTCACGTCCGTCCTCTTCCCCTTACATTGCTGCTCAGGAGGAAGGAAACATTCCCCAGCCGGCCATGAAGAATATGTTCCATCATTGGTGTCAGAGGGAGGGAAATACTGAGGGAAGTAGAGGAGCTGAGGGGTCTCTCAGGGGGTACTACAGATAAGGAACTTTGGGGCCCCTGAAGGGTAGTGGAGCTCAGGGCCAACCCTTTCAAGACCAAGGGACGTATTTGTCCCATGTTTTTAATTGCGTGTAGGATCTGATTAAGAACTTAAAACTTTTTTTTTTTGGTTTGAGTCAAAATATTAGTTCTTATCAACAAACAACAAATGGATGAAACTTTTTGCCAATTATTTCATGAAATGGCTTAGTTACAGCAATTGAAGTGTACGAACTTTAAAAACAAAAAAATTGATTCTTTTGGCGTTCCAAAATCTTACGGTCCTCAAAGGGTTAAGGAGGCAGAGTAGTTGAAAGACTCTGGGCCCTTGGTGGGCACTTTTATTAGAGGATGTCTGTTTTTGCAGCATTGCCTAAAAGGTAGTCAGGGATCAGTGCTGAACATCTTCAGGAGACACTCCAATACCTCCCATGACACAGGCTCTGGCAGTGCCCGGTGCTGGAATTCAGAGCCCCAGGAACCCACCACCACTCTGTACAATGTCCTGGATTCCAGACAATACTTGGCAACCAAGAGAACCCCCTATTGTCCTCCTACTCACACTGGGCTGTCATTGGAGGGAAGAGAACAGACTCCTCCCCCACAGCTCTCTATGACACCAGCACCATCCTCCTGCTATCCAATCCAATCCCTTCTCTTACTGCAGAGAGTGACAGTGACATCACTCCTGTCAGTCAGCAGGCTGCCGGAGATTGGAGCCTTGCAGCCGGATATCGGGCAATTATCCAGCAACTCCAATTAAATGTCGACAAGTTCCCCTTCCTGGACCTCATGATGACCCAACATTGACCTCACAGCACTGCCTCAGAGCAAACAAGTCATAGGAAGGATCGTATTTATCATTCCTTGTCTGCAGATCTAATACTCATCAAAACCAGTTCAGAGACCAAACAAACCCAACAGAGAAAAGGGGATTTCTGATCTGACAGGACAAGAGGGTCCCGGGACCTCAAATATGCATCAAACACTAAACACTCCAAAGTAAATGTGTTTCCAGGAGGACAGAAGTCCTGAACTGGTTCCCACCCGGCCTATTGTACAATGACGGCGGACAGGACCTCTCCTTCTGGAAGGACGTTGTATGATGTCCTCCCACTCTTGCTGTGCAGGTGGAGGGGGACGCAGCATGGTGATTGGTGGGGAGCTCAACGCATCACTGATCAGGGAAAAGATCCAATGATGTTGTCTCTTTACCATGTGATCAGCTGTATCCAATCACAGCTGATCACATGTTAACAAAAGCCGGTTATTGGGATTTCCTGTCCTCAGCGCTGTCACTGTCTGAGGAAAGGAAAGGAAAACTGATAACTGGCTTTCCTGTGACAGGGGACATTTACTGTGATTATTAGTGCAGCCCAATCAGTGCCACCTATCAGTGCAGCATATCAGTGCCTCTTCATCAATGCAGCTTTTTCAGTGCCGTTCAGTGAAGGAGAAAAACTGCTTTTTTTACAAACAAAGAAAAAAGCTTTTTTTTCTTCAAAATTGTTGGTCTTTTTTTGTTTGTTTAGCAATAAATGACCCCCCCAGTGGTGAATAAATACTGCACCACCCAAAGAAAGCTCTATCTGTCTAAAAAATGATACAAATGTCATTTGGGTTCAGTGTTGCATGACCACGCAAGGCCGCGGGAGGAAACGGAGGTGACACCGGGTTAGGACAGGAAGGGGAAGTGGGCTCGGAGATATGGAGACACACAGTATAAATAAGACCATCTACCACCAGCAGCCAATCCTCTTACAGCCCCCTAGAGGAGGGGAAATGCGTCAGTGACAGCTGCGGTGATGTAATTCCCGAATGGTGGGACTCATGTGGATGGGCCACTTTCAGTCGGACATTTTGCTTGTATATTATATACAAATGTGAGTGTATATGGTTTGCTGTAAAGGAAGTTTGTAATAAATGGAATGACACCATGTGGGTGATTGTTGTTATCTCCTCCCTGCATACATCATGAGATGAACCATCACTTGTATGATATATTGGGGGGGGGGAATTGTACACAATCATCCAGGAGGACTACAAGCTCCAGACTAACCAGGACCATGACACAGCACATACGACTCCTATTCCAGTGTAAGAGTCCACATCCTGTGGTGGGGGAGGAGAGCACTGGAGGGGGAGCACAGGAGGGGGAGCACTGGAGGGGAGTACTGGAGGGGGGGCACTGGAGGGGAGCACTGGAGGGGGGGCACTGGAGGGGAGCACGAGATCTGCACTTTGATGAAAGGAGAAGCACAAGGCACATTATTCCGCACGGTTGGTTGGCGCAGTGTGATTGGAGGAGCACAAGGCACTTTATTCCGCACGGTCGGTTGGCGCAGTGTGATTGGAGAGGCACAAGGCACTTTATTCCGCACCGTCGGTTGGCGCAGTGTGATTGGAGAGGCACAAGGCACATTATTCCGCACGGTTGGTTGGCGCAGTGTGATTGGAGAGGCACAAGGCACATTATTCCGCACGGTCGGTTGGCGCAGTGTGATTGGAGAGGCACAAGGCACATTATTCCGCACGGTCGGTTGGCGCAGTGTGATTGGAGAGGCACAAGGCACTTTATTCCGCACCGTCGGTTGGCGCAGTGTGATTGGAGGAGCACAAGGCACATTATTCCGCACGGTTGGTTGGCACAGTGTGATTGGAGAGGCACAAGGCACATTATTCCGCACGGTCGGTTGGCGCAGTGTGATTGGAGGAGCACAAGGCACATTATTCTGCACGGTCGGTTGGCGCAGTGTGATTGGAGAGGCACAAGGCACATTATTCTGCACGGTCGGTTGGCGCAGTGTGATTGGAGGAGCACAAGGCACATTATTCCGCACGGTCGGTTGGCGCAGTGTGATTGGAGAGGCACAAGGCACATTATTCTGCACGGTCGGTTGGCGCAGTGTGATTGGAGAGGCACAAGGCACTTTATTCCGCACGGTCGGTTGGCGCAGTGTGATTGGAGAGGCACAAGGCACTTTATTCCGCACGGTCGGTTGGCGCAGTGTGATTGGAGAGGCACAAGCACATCAACTGATATAAAAGAACTATTAATATTGATGATTTTATTTTTCTATTCAGTATTTATGAGGGATTTATATTGAATTTGGATGGATTTTCATGCAGTTGGACACGTTGAGAATGGGACACAATTTTTGCACAGACTAGGCAGCACCTAGAATAGTACTGTATATGACCGCACAATTGTCATCCAAACTGCGACAGCACTGACATCTGAAAAGTGTTCTGGTCAGGAAGGGGTGGAAGTGTCCGGTATTGAGGTGATTAGATGTCCAGCAACCCTCCTATTCCCCCCTCACATCCACATCCTATTATTGTGTGACCAATACCATCCAAATACACTCACTGGCCACCCTATCAGGTCCACCTATTCAATTGCTGGGTAACACAAACTTCTAATCAGCCAATCACATGACAGCAACTCAATGCATTTGGGCATCTAGACGTGGTGAAGATGACTTGCTGAAGTTCAAACTGAGTATCAGAATGGGGAAGAAAGGGGATTTAAGTGACTTTGAATGTGGTGTGGTTGTTGGTGCCAGGCAGGCTGGTCTGGGTATTTCAAAAACTGCTGATCTCCTGGGATTTTCACCCACAACCATCTCTAGGGTTTCCAGTGAATGGTCCAAAAAAGGGAAAATATCCATCAAGCGGCAGTTGCATGGAGGAAAATGTTTTGTCTATGTCAGAGGAGAATGGGCAGATTGGTTGCTGTGACATTCAGATGGTAGTGTCAGAATTTGGCATAGACAACATGAAAGCATGGATCCATCCTGCCTTGTATTCATGGTTCAGGCTGGTGGTGTCATGGTGGGGGGGAGATTTTCTTGGCCCTAGTAAGGTGGACCTAATAAAGTGGCCGGTGAGTGTAATTCTTACTTTCATTTCCCAAAGTTATCCGTCTACAAAGAGACCTGTATAGATCACATGATGGCACCAATGAGGATGGAGGAGGACCGGAGTCACATGACTGAGAAGATACTAAACCTCACCCTGGAGATCATCTACCTGCTGACCGGAGAGGTGAGGAGGATTCTGGGAGGTCACATGACATCACTCTTATCTCTATTAATAAAACACAGACCTGACCGGAGAGGTGAGGAGGATTCTGGGAGGTCACATGACACCACTCCTATCTCTATTAATAACACAGACCTGACCGGAGAGGTGAGGAGGATTCTGGGAGGTCACATGACACCACTCCTATCTCTATTAATAACACAGACCTGACCGGAGAGGTGAGGAGGACTCTGGGAGGTCACATGACACCAATCCTATCTCTATTAATAAAACACAGACCTGACCGGAGAGGTGAGGAGGATTCTGGAGGTCACATGACATCACTCTTATTTCTATTAATAACACAGACCTGACCGAAGAGGTGAGGAGGATTCTGGGAGGTCACATGACATCACCCATCTCTATTAATAAAACACAGACCTGACCGGAGAGGTGAGGATTCTGGGAGGTCACATGACATCACACAGACCTGACCGGAGAGGTGAGGAGGATTCTGGGAGTCTAACATGATATTCCTATTGGTTCCTCAATACAGAGATTTCCTCTTCTGAAGTCAGGTGATCATATGACCATCACAGTGCCTCCATGTGACTCCCTAAACCCTGAGAGACACAACATGCAGAAGATTCTAGAAGTCACCAAGAAGATGATGGAGCTGCTGACAGGAGAGGTGAGCGGTGCCGGGAATTCTGGGACATTCTCCAGTAACAGACAAGGGATGTGTCTGGATGGTGACTGTATCATTGTGTGTGTCAGGTTCCTATAAGGTGTCAGGGTGTCACTGTCTATTTCTCCATGGAGGAGTGGGAGTATTTAGAAGGACACAAGGACCTCTACAAGGACGTCATGATGGACAATCAGCCGCCCCTCACATCACCGGGTAAGAGGAGACTTTATTGTAAAGGAGAGAGCAGTACGGAGGATCCACCTAGATCCCCCATCATCTGATAAACACATAGAAACAATGGATTCAGTCAGTGTGTGTGTTTCCTACAGATGGATCCAGTCATGGGAACCCACCAGAGAGATGTCCCCGTCCTCTGTATTCCCGGGATTCCACACAGGAAGGTCACACCATCCCTCACCATCATCAGGTAGATGATGACAATTATTGGTAGTTGTGATTTATAAACAGCATGTTTGTTACAATGAATGGTTTATGTACATTATCTGCACTGTGTCAGGGCAGGATCTGAGGAACGGACAGGCAGGCCTAACAAAGTAATGCACTGACTGGCGACAACCACCACCCACAGACCAAAGTCCCTCAGGGCGCGGAGTCTAAGTCCCAGGCTGCCCTTCACCAGGGCCCCTGATGGTGGGGATGGACTTGACGCAGCCAGGAACCAGGTCGCGGCCCCCGAGACACCTCAGTTGCGGTAATGGCCACCGCCAATGGCGTGTAGCTGGTGGAAAAGACAAAAGAGTAGTCAGGCAGGCCGGGTCAACAACAACGGGACAAAACGGTACAGGACAGCAGACGAGAATCACAGGTCACAAGCCGGGTTCAGCAACAGAGGGTCAGATCAAAGGAGAACGCAAAGAATAGTCGAGTCACAAGCCGAGTCAGATTCCAGGACAGTCACGAGAGTCAGAACCGAGTAATAGCGACACAAGACACAAGTGCAAAGAGCATATGCGGACCACAGGCTTATATGTCATTAGCCACACCCCTCTGGGGGATGGACCTCAGAGACCTGAAGGCATAAAGGATTCCCACCATGCTCAGCAGAAATCCAAGATGGACGCCAGCACATGGAGTAATATAACCTCAGGGAAAAGGTAGGACCTTGACAGTACCTCCTCCTCAAGGGCCCCTCCCCCTCCGCGGCTCAACAAAAGGTTTCTGAGGAAAGCGGGTATGAAAAGCGCGGAGGAGAGCAGGAGCATGGATATCCGCGGAAGGAACCCAGGAACGCTCCTCGGGACCATAACCGCGCCAATGAACCAGGAACTGTAATCGACCGCGCACCAATCGAGAGTCCAGAATCCGGCTCACCTCATACTCCTCATGACCATCAACCTAGATGGGACGGGGCCGAGGCAGAGAGGTAGTGAAGCAATTGCAGATCAGAGGTTTCAACAGGGATACATGAAAGATATTGGAGATCCGCATCCCAGGCAGAAGGGCAAGGGCATAGGCCACCGGATTCACTTTGCGGAGAATGCGGAAAGGACCAACAAAACGGGGAGCTCGTTTGGGTGTGGGCACCCAAAGATTGAGGTTGCGAGTAGACAACCACACCCGATTGCCGACCTGGTATGAAGGAGCGGGCAACCGTCTGCGATCAGCCTGGAACTTCTGACACTGAGCCGAGTCCCTCAAGGCCCTCTGGATCTGCCCCCATGAAGAACGCAGGGCAGCAAGATGGTTCTCCACAGCCGGAATGTCCTGTGGTGAGAACCTCTCAGGTAATACTGCGGATTGGAACCCATAGTTGGCCATGAAGGGAGACATCCCGGAGGAGGAGTTGACCGCCGAGTTCCTGGCAAACTCTGCCCAAGGCAGGAGATCGGCCCAATCGTCCTGATGGTCCGAGATATAACACCGAAGGAATTGTTCTAAGGCCTGACTGGAACGCTCCGCAGCCCCATTGGACTGCGGGTGGTAGGCTGATGAAAAAGAGAGACTAATACCCAATTGGGAGCAGAAGGCGTGCCAGAATCTGGACACAAACTGACTCCCGCGGTCCGAGACAATCACCTTAGGCAACCCATGCAGGCGAAAAATCTCCCTGGAAAAGACCGTGGCCAGTTCTTGCGCTGTTGGTAATTTCCTGAGTGGAATGCAATGGCACATCTTGGAAAACCGATCGACGATTATGAGGATGACTGTATGACCCCGAGACACCGGGAGGTCTACAATAAAGTCCATACCTAGGTGTGACCAAGGACGCTCCCCATTGGGAAAGGGTTGCAGAAGACCCAAAGGGAGATGCCGTGGAGACTTATTCTGGGCACAGATCGAACATGCCGCTACATAAGAGGCAATGTCGGCACGGAGGGTTGGCCACTAGAATAAGCGAGAGACGACCCAGCACAGCTGGTTCTTAACCTGATGCCCGGCAGTTTTGGCGTTATGGTAGGTACGCAGCAGGCGGATGCGCAATCCCTCGGGTACGAAACATCTACCCTCCGGCCTCCCAGGAGGAGCATCAGTTTGAGCCGCCAAAATCTGATCCCCAAGAGGAGAGGTCAGACTGGTGTGAATGGCAGCCAGGATCTGATCTGGAGGTATAACTGAGATTGGCTCAGAGTCTTCCCTTGACAACTCAGAGTATTGCCGTGATATCGCATCAGCCCTGACATTCTTGGAACCAGGCAAATAGGAGACCACATAGTTGAAGTGTGACAAGAACAGAGCCAATCTGGCCTGGCGGGGTGTCAATCTCTTGGCCTCCGAAAGATAAGTCAGGTTCTTGTGATCGGTAAGAATGAGGACCGGAACCGCGGAGCCCTCGAGCAGGTGCCTCCATTCCTTGAGAGCCAGAATGATGACCAACAACTCCCTATCTCCAATCTGGTAGTTGCACTCTGCAGAGGAAAGCTTCCTAGAGTAGAACCCGCAGGGAAGTAGGGGTCCATCGTGCGACCGACGCTGAGACAGGAGAGCCCCTACTCCCGTCTCGGAAGCATCAACCTCGAGGACGAAGGGCAACCCAGGATTCTGATGCGAAAGAATCGGCCCGAAGCAAAGGCGGCTTTCAGAGCCTCGAAAGCTACGATGGCCTCGGATGGCCACTCGTGAGAGTTACTCCCCTTCTTGGTTAGGTCAGAGAGAGGCTTTGCCAATGTGGAGAAGTTCCTGATGAACTTCCGATAGTAGTTGGCAAAACCCAGAAAGCGCTGAATGGGCCGAAGACCATTGGGACGAGGCCACTGCAGAACCACCGCAACCTTCTGAGGGTCCATGGAGAATCCCTCCGCGGAAATGATGTAGCCCAAAAAGGCAACTTGGGATCGATGGAACTCGCACTTCTCGAGTTTACAAGAGAGTTTGTTCTCACGTAATCGTTCCAGCACCCGCTTGACATCCTGGACATGGGACTCCATGGAGGTAGAGTAAACCAAGATGTCATCCAGGTAAACCACTACGTACTGCTGCAACAAATCACAAAGGACATTGTTTATGAATTCATGAAAAACCGCGGGCGCGTTACACAACCCGAAGGGCATCACCAGGTATTCATAGTGCCCGGTTCTGGTGTTAAACGCGGTCTTCCACTCATCCCCCTGTCTGATCCGTACGAGGTTGTACGCCGCCCTAAGGTCGAGTTAGGTAAAGACTGTTGCTCCCTTTAGGCGGTCGAACAACTCAGTAATCAAGGGAATTGGGTATGCATTTTTAATGGTAATCCGATTGAGACCCCTATAATCGATGCAAGGCCTCAATTCCCCACCTTTCTTCTCTACGAAAAAAAAACCTGCTCCTGCTGGAGAAGTAGACTTACGAATGTGCCCCCGGGAAAGCGCATCCACAACGTACTCCTCCATGGCCTTATTCTCCGCAACCGAGAGAGGGTACACCCTGCCACGCGGAGGAGTGGCACCGGGTTGCAAGGACATGGCGCAGTCGTAAGGACGATGCGGCGGTAAGGCACCAGTGCGTACCTTATCAAACACGTCCCGGTACTCCCCATAGTCGGTGGGCAATGCAGAGTCCGAGGAGGCACACAACACCTTAACCGGCCCACGGATGCACCCGCCCCACACTGGAGACCATGAGAGAATCTCGGTTGTTTGCCAATTGAAGGTTGGATTGTGCTTCTGGAGCCAGGGATACCCCAAAACCACCGAATAGTGCGGAGAAGAAATCACCTGAAAACAGGCCAACTCCCTATGAACAGCCCCAATGGCTAAATCTATCGGCAGAGTCTCGTGGGTAACCTGCGGCGGTTGCAGGGGCCTGCCATCTATTGCTTCGAGAACCAATGGGGTAGCACGAGCCTGCAGGGGAATGGAGTGCTGTGCAGCAAACGAGCTGTCCAAGAACAACCCTCCGGCCCCAGAATCTACCAACGCCTGGGCCGTCACTGAGCCCTCCGTCCAAGAAAGGACCACGGTGATCAGTGGCTTATCCTTGCGGAACGCCAGGGACGAGGAAACTCCACCCAAGATCTGTCCCCGACATGATCTCAGGTGCGAGTGTTTCCCGGACAGACCGGACAAGACTGCTGAAAGTGCCCACTGAGGCCACAGTACAGGCAGCGACCCTCCCGACGCCGAGCGGCCCGATCTCCCTCGGAAAGGCGAGCAAACCCCAGCTGCATGGGCTCCCCACCAGACAAGCTATCCCCAGGAGGTGTGGGAGGAGAGGGAGGAACGGGTGGGACAGAAAACGCAGGTGCCAGTCGATTGGAAGGCCTCCGCAGGCGTTCCTTGAGTGAAGGCCTCTCCCTGAGCCTGGTGTCAATCAGGATCAGGAAAGAGATGAGCTCCAACAACTCCACAGGCAGTTCCTTAGCTGCAATCTCGTCCTTCAGTGTGTCAGAAAGACCATGGGAAAACGCAGCCACCAGAGCCTCATTGTTCCAACCCACCTCTGCCGCCAGGGTACGAAACTCTATGGCGTACTCGGCCACGGTCCGTGAACCCTGATGCATGGTCATGAGCAGCTTGGCAGCCGAGGCGGAACGAGACTGTACGTCGAATACTCTACGGAAGGCATCAACAAAACCGGAAAAATCTTGAATCACCGGGTCGTTCCTCTCCCATAAGGGATTTGCCCAGGCCAAGGCCTTGTCTGAGAGTAGTGAAATTAGGAACCCCACCTTTGACCTCTCAGACGGAAAGGCGTGGGGTATTAGTTCAAAATAAATACCTACCTGGTTGAGGAACCCACGACACTGACTCGGCTCACCCCCAAAGCGCTGTGAAAGAGGGGCAGAACCAGTCATACCTCTGGGCACCGCTGATGCAGCCGTCGAGGTGGTGGACACAATAAGCGGAGAATCAGCGGGAGAGACCACCGGAGCGACTACCGACCTAATAGCACCAGGAGCAAGGTGTGCAGTGCGTGCAAGCAGAGTTTGCAACGCCTGAGCGAACTGATCCAACAGGTGATCCTGTTGATTGAGTCTGGCGACTAGCGTTGGGAGCGAAGGCGTGCCTGCACCGTCAGGATTCATGGCACTTGTGTAATGTCAGGGCAGGAGGTGAGGAACGGACAGGCAGGCCTAACAAAGTAACGCACTGGCTGACGACAACCACCACCCAAAGACCGAAGTCCCTCAGGGCGCGGAATCTAAGTCCCAGGCTGCCCTTCACCAGGGCCCCTGATGGTGGGGATGGACTTGACGCAGCCAGGAACCAGGTTGCGGCCCCTGAGACACCTCAGTTGCGGTAATGGCCGCCGCCACTGGCGTGTAGCTGGTGGAAAAGACAAAAGAGTAGTCAGGCAGGCCGGGTCAACAACAACGGGACAAAACGGTACAGGGCAGCAGACGAGAATCACAGGTCACGAGCCGGGTTCAGTAACAGAGGGTCAGATCAAAGGAGAATACAAAGAATAGTCAAGTCACAAGCCGAATCAGAATACCAGGAGAGTCACAAGAGTCAGAACAGAGTAATAGCGACACAAGTGCAAAGAGCATGTGCGGACCACAGGCTTATATGTCATCAGCCACACTCCTCTGGGGGATGGACCTCAGAGACCTGAAGGCATAAAGGATTCCCACCATGCTCAGCAGAAATCCAAGATGGACGCCAGCACATGGAGTAACATAACCTCAGGGAAAAGGTAGGACCTTGACACACTGTTACCATTGATGTCATTTTTATTATATATTCAGAGTGGAATCCTCGGGGATGATAATATTGATGTTAAAGAAGAGTATAAAGAGGAGGATGAGGAGTATGGAGTGATGGAGGAGTTTTCAGAAGGACACAAGGATATGATGGAGTCACCTAATACCAGGAACCCACCAGAGAGATGTCCCCGTCCTCTGTATTCCCGGGATTCCACACAGGAAGGTCACACCATCCCTCACCATCATCAGGTAGATGATGACAATTATTGGTAGTTGTGATTTATACACAGCATGTTTGTTACAATGAATGTTTTATTATATCTTTCAGAGTGGAATCCTCGGGGATGATAATATTGATGTTAAAGAAGAGTATAAAGAGGAGGATGAGGAGTATGGAGTGATGGAGGAGTTTTCAGAAGGATACAAGGATATGATGGAGCCACCTAATACCAGGAACCCACCAGAGAGATGTCCCCATCCTCTGTATTCCCGGGATTCCACACAGGAAGGTCACACCATCCCTCACTATTACAAGGTTGGTGGGATGGAGAATCTAGAACATGGACTTGTAGAGAGTATGGGCTCCAATCACAAAGCGGTATCTTCCCGTATCCCAGTATGTAGTAAGATGCTGCATGCTGTTTTTTAGTAGTGAAGCCTGCGGGTAATTTACCACTGGTGTCCATAGCAACACTTGTAAATAGCTTGTTGTTAAGGAGAGGGCAGCCGCCAGTGTCCTCGACAACCAGTAAACAAGGAGCAGACGGCTGCCAAGTTCCCCGCTGACAGCTGTGACAGGTCTGGTATGGATGTTGATGGGAACCCCGATGCCAAAATAATAAAAATAAAGGTGTCGGCTCCCCTCCAAAATCAATACCAGATGGTTAGTGAGTGCCCACCTTCCTCCTGAACCATACCAGGCCACATACTCTAAACATGGGGTGCATGCTTGGGGATAGGGGCGCTCTGCCCCCACAAAATTACCTTATCCCCATGTCGATGGGGACAAGGGTCCCTTCCCTGCAACCCTGGGCAGTAGTTGTGGGTGTGGGTGGGGGGCTTATTGGAATCTAGAAGCCACCTTTAACAAGGCGGCCCCCCACAATGTGAATGAGTATAGAGTACATAGTACCCCTATTCATTCACCAAAAAAAGTGTAATAGAACACTGGAAGAAATTTTTGACAAAACAAAAATAAAGAAAAATATCCCCCTAATGTAGATCCATCGATGATCCAATCACGATACTCGCTGTCATTGGCTGACTCGACGAAAAAACAAAGCTCCACTCCTGCCATCTCACAGCTTCGCCGCCTCCCACTTCTAAATAAACTAAGGAGCGCTAATACCCTGTGACATCACTGGGTGGCCCTCTTGTGATGTCACCAATACAACATGCCCTGGTCAGTGACATCACCAATACAACATGCCCCAGTCAGTGACATCACCAATACAACATGCCCCGATCAGTGATGTCACCAATACAACATGCCCCGGTCAGTGACATCACCAATACAACATGCCCTGGTCAGTGACATCACCAATACAACATGCCCCAGTCAGTGACATCACCAATACAACATGCCCCGATCAGTGATGTCACCAATACAACATGCCCCGGTCAGTAACATCACCAATACAACATGCCCCAGTCAGTGACATCACCGAGTGGCACTGTCCCTTAGTATATTTAGTGGCAGGAGGCAGCAGAGCTGTCAGACAGAGGGGAGTCTTCATTGGGAGCGGAGCTTTTCTTTCCGAGTCAGCGGTGACAGCGAGCATCGTGATTGATGATGGATCTACACCGGGGGGGCATTTTGCTTTATTTTTGTTTTTTTAATAAAGGACTTGTCAAAAACTGTCATATATTTTGGGGTTAATAACTAGGGGTACCATGTACCCCATACTCATTCACATGGGGTGAGGGATCTGAGGGCCCCCTTGTTAAATTGTATAAGTCTCCTGCCTGCAAACCCCCACAGCCACTAGCCTGGGTTGTGGGGAAGATTCCCTTGTCCTCATCAACATGGACAAGGTGCTTTGGGGGAGCAAACCCCCCCCTGCAACAGAACATCCACTCCATGTTAAGGGCACGTGGCCTGGTATGTTTCAGGAAGGGGGGTCGCTTGCTCATCCCCCCCCTTTCCTGACCTTCTGGGCCGCATGCTCAGATAGGGGTCTGGTATGTATTTCTTTCATTTTGACAAGGGGTCCCCCTCAAAATCCATACCAGACCCGGGAGGGGGACCCCACGCCATTTTCTTAATATTTTGTTGCCGGTAAATCTTTTTTTTTTTTTAATTTATCGGTTGGTTAAGACACAGCGGCCGTTTGCTCCCTAACAACCATGTTGTTTACTGGTTGTTAAGGATGCCAGCGGCCGCCCACTCTTTACCAAGCAGTACACATTTCCTGAATGCCGCATGTCTCCACCACTAATTAATGACCGCATGCATTTCATTCTTTATTTCCTTCTGTGAATGTAACGCCTGTTCATGCGGTATTTACTGAGCGTGTTCAGTGTTTGTGGTCAATACCGCAACACGGGATAGGAAATGGACAGTTTCAGGATGGCATGCGGTATTTAGGGGAAATGTACCCACATATCACATGTGATCTGCTTCTGTGAAGGGAGACAATGTGTGGATTTTGTGTGTGATGTCACAATCATAAATCTTACATTTTACAGATGATATTTTCTCTCATTTCCTTGATTTAGAGTGGAGATCCAATCGATATAGAATTTGAGGTGAAAGCAGAAGAAGAAGAGGCGTATGTGAGGGATGATCAGCAGTCTATGGAGGAGGATGGAATAACGGGGACATTTATAGAGGAGGACACTCCTACAGAGATCAGCACAGGTGGGTCATGAACACTAAATCCATTCCTCCACCCATACTGCTCACTGATTGGTCCAGAGTAGGGCGGGGACTGGGTGATATCAGCCTGTAATCCCCTGGTCACTTTCCTGAGCTGTGTTCCCCGTCCTGTATTCCTGGATTTCTCTCGGATAATCTTCCTTCTCTGTGCTGCAGACACAATTTATGTCTCTAGACTGGATTTATGGAGGTTCTGGGGATCAGCTGGCAGAAAAATGTTGATGTTCCACATAGGTGTTGGTTGACCTGGGACATGTGTATTGGGTCTTTTGCCACATGTCAGGTCTAGTAAAATCTGTGACCAATCATTTCTGCCAGGGTTACTTGCTCTGTTGTCTGCTGGCTGTGCCAGGTGGAGGGATATGTCTGTAGTGTCTCAGCCCCAAGTCACTGAGTGCAGACTCAGGAGATGGGAGGCAGCGGTGTGGGACCTCTGCAGCTTGTCTCATGTGGACATCTAGGCCACCACTGATTGCTGAATAACAATATTATGAGTCCTGACCCTTACACTGTATAATTTATATTATACATTACATACTCCTGACCCCTGCACTATATACTCTATGTTGTACATTACATCCTCCTGACCCCTGCACTATATACGCTATGTTGTACATTACATACTCCTGACCCCTGCACTATATACTCTATGTTGTACATTCCATAGTCCTGACTTCTGCTCTCCCCCTCCCCCCACTGCTATATATATACATATAATATGGAGTCTCTTTTGTTCCCCCCATTTCCTCCCAGCTGGACATTTTATATCGGATGATGTGATTGGAGCACAGACTTTTACATGGTGATAATAATGTGATAACATCCTCCAACTTTGGACCCTTAAACAGAAAGTGATAATGAGGGAGGAGTCAATACCCCAATGATGGTGGTCTTCAGGATCAGTCCAGTCTTCATCTTGGTTGTTCTCCCCCCATCCTCACTCTCTGACCTCTGGTGGGGCTCAGCCCCGCTGTTCTTCATGACTAAATCATGGACTAAATAAGGAAGTGCAGTACTTCTTGTGTTGGGAAGATGGCGATGAGTGATAGAGGGGGTGGGGACCCTCGTCCTATAATCCCCTCATCACTGTCCCTCCTATAAAAGACAGTTCTGGTTGTTTCCTCACTCTCTGACTAAGGTCCATGAATAAAGAAATGACCTGGTAGGAGATCAGAGGAGCCATTTCCTAGTTCCCTTGAGGGGGGAATTGTAAGCTCCTCAGAGACCAAGCTGCCTCATGTGGGCGGAGTCCTGGTTGGAACGGGGATTTGTCCCGTCCTGACATTTGGGGGTATTTGTACCGTCCTGACATTTGGAGGGATTTGTCCCGTCCTGACATTTGGGGGGATTTGTCCCGTCCTGACATTTGGGGGTATTTGTACCGTCCTGACATTTGGGGGTATTTGTACCGTCCTGACATTTGGGGGGGATTTGTACCGTCCTGACATTTGGGGGGATTTGTCCCGTCCTGACATTTGGAGGGATCTGTCCCGTCCTGACATTTGGGGGGATTTGAACCAATCAGCTCCTGTCTTGTAATCCTCTTTGTCTTTGTATTTTAGTCCATGGCCGGGAGATGAGGAAAACCTCCGAGGATTGTCTCACTTTGTCTCCAGACTGGAAAGTAGAAGATGAGGACATCACACAGTATAGTCCAGGAGAAAACCCGGCTCCCTCCAATGTCAATCCGGCACCACCCAGTGTAGATGGACCATCGGATTCCTCGTATCCTGAGGGACCTCAGACTGTGCGGGACCGGGCCGGCCTTCCAACAGGGAAGAGGTTCTCCTGTACTGAGTGCGGGAAATGTTTCAGTTCTAAATCCCATCTTAATGTGCATAAAAGATTTCACATGGAGGAGAAGCCACATTCCTGTCCTGAGTGCGGGAAATGTTTTACAGACAAGTCCCATTTATACACACATCAGAGATCTCATACAGGGGAGAAGGCATATTCCTGTCCTGAGTGTGGGAAATGTTTTTCAGAGAAGTCCAGTCTTTACTCACATCAGAGATCTCACACAGGGGAAAAGCCGTATTCCTGTCCCGAGTGCGGGAAATGTTTTTCAAAGATGACCTATCTGTGCACGCATCAGAGATCTCACACGGGGAAGAAGCCGTATTCCTGTTCTGAGTGCGGGAAATGTTTTTTTTACTGAAGTCCAGTCTTCACAGACATCAGAGATCTCACACAGGGGAGAAGCCGTATTCCTGTCCTGAGTGTGGGAAATGTTTTTCAGTGAAGTCCCATCTATACACGCATCAGAGATCTCACACGGGGGAGAAGCCGTATTCCTGTCCTGAGTGCGGGAAATGTTTTTCACTGAAGTCCAGTCTTTACAGACATCAGAGATCTCACACGGGGGGAGAAGCCGTATTCCTGTTCTGAGTGCGGGAAATGTTTTTCACTCAAGTCCAATCTTTACAGACATCAGAGATCTCACACGGGGGAGAAGCCGTATTCCTGTCCAGAGTGCGGGAAATGTTTTTCAGAGAAGTCCAATCTTTACTCACATCAGAGATCTCACACAGGGGAAAAGCCGTATTCCTGTCCCGAGTGCGGGAAATGTTTTTCAAAGATGACCTATCTGTGCACACATCAGAGATCTCACACGGGGAAGAAGCCGTATTCCTGTTCTGAGTGCGGGAAATGTTTTTTACTGAAGTCCAGTCTTCACAGACATCAGAGATCTCACACGGGGGAGAAGCCATATTCCTGTCCTGAGTGTGGGAAATGTTTTTCAGACAAGTCCCATCTATACAAACATCAGAGATCTCACACAGGGGAGAAGCCATATTCCTGTCCAGAATGTGGGAAATGTTTTTCAGACAAGTCCCATTTATACACACATCAGAGATCTCATACAGGGGAGAAGGCATATTCCTGTCCAGAATGTGGGAAATGTTTTTCAGACAAGTCCCATTTATACACACATCAGAGATCTCATACAGGGGAGAAGGCATATTCCTGTCCTGAGTGTGGGAAATGTTTTACAAGGAAGTCTAATCTTTCCAAACATCAGAGATCTCACACGGGGAAGCAGCCACTTTCCTGTACTGAGTGAGGGAAATGTTCCTCACTGAAGTCCTGTCTTCCTGTACATCAGGGGTCCCACACAACCCTGGAGGTGTATTAGTGCCTTGAGTGCGGGAAATGTCTTCTAGATGAATGTTGCTGGACATCCCAGCTCTCATGTGGGGAAGAAGCACACCCTGATATACACCTCAGATATACTCCATGGCTGATCTTCATCATGGAAGGAACAGTTCATAAGGAGATGAGAGGCCCCCAAAGACATGGATGAAGTGCAGTAAATGTCGGGGTGCAGAGTGGTCAGTAGATCCTGGAAATGAAGGACACAACTTCAGCCCTTCTTGGGTGTCGGAGTTGCGTTTCCTGATAATGATATAGCGGGTTACAGAGCTAGAAGCCGGGAGAGCCCAGATCTCGTTATCGGGGAACTTTACACAGACAACAAGAACTTCTGAAGTTGATGTCCTTCATTTCAAGGCTCTACAGAACAGTGGTGACCCCGAAGCGTCTCTCTGTCTTCAGTCCATCCTTCTCCCATCCCCCAACAGGAGGGAAGGAGAACTCCGCCCCAAACTAGGGGGGAACTTTCCTCTCATTATTTCCCTTGGCTTCTGTGTGGGTTTGGGTGGTTGGAGGAGTGCGGCACGAGAGGGAACACAGCTTGTTGTTCTATGTCTACATATGGGGTCTGGGTAGAGGGGATCCACCGGAAAATATTTCTACTCTTTGATTTTGTGCAAATCATTTCTGTTTTCACTTTGAAGGGCGATATTTTGTGTGGTTTGTAAAAGGGATTGGCCCAATAGATACCACCCCACTTAGAGAATAGATGAACTAATATGACCAGCATTCATTCAGCCATGTCACATGTTGGGATCTTTTCTACAATACTTTGTTATAATAATGGAACACGTTGTGTATTGTATTGTACACCAATAATAATGACTCCGCCCCCACATTCCAGACAAGGGATCTTCCTGACCAATCAGATTCCTTCCTTTACTATTTCCTGATTCTATGATTACAATCTTGTTAGAAGTAAAACTATAATAAAGAATTTATTGAGTGAAAAGAATTGTGTGTGTCGGGGCCACGATGGGGATCTTTGGGGCCCAAACATTTCTCACAGGAGACACTTCACAAGCCTTTACAGGTCATCCAGTTTCTGGTTCACCATGAATAATGGCCCAGAGTGCAGGGGTCAGGAGACTACTTCATACAGCCCTGCAAACAACGTGCAGTGGTCAGGAGTATGTGATTTCCATCCCAGAGTACAGAGTGCAGTGGTCAGGAGTATGTGATTTCCATCCCAGAGTACAGAGTGTAGTGGCCAGGAGTATGTGATTTACATCCCAGAGTACAGAATGTAGTGGTCAGGAGTATGTGATTTACATCCCAGAGTACAGAGTGTAGTGGTCAAGAGTATGTGATTTACATCCCAGAGTACAGAATGTAGTGGTCAGGAGTATGTGATTTACATCCCAGAGTACAGAGTGTAGTGGTCAGGAGTATGTGATTTACATCCCAGAGTACAGAGGGTAGTGGTCAGGAGTATGTGATTTCCATCCCAGAGTACAGAGTGCAGTGGTCAGGAGTATGTGATTTACATCCCAGAGTACAGAGTGTAGTGGTCAGGAGTATGTGATTTACATCCCAGAGTACAGAGTGTAGTGGTCAGGAGTATGTGATTTACATCCCAGAGTACAGAGTGTAGTGGTCAGGAGTATGTGATTTACATCCCAGAGTACAGAGTGCAGTGGTCAGGAGTATGTGATTTACATCTCAGAGTACAGAGTGCAGTGGTCAGGAGTATGTGATTTCCATCCCAGAGTACAGAGTGTAGTGGTCAGGAGTATGTGATTTCCATCCCAGAGTACAGAGTGTAGTGGTCAGGAGTATGTGATTTCCATCACAGAGTGCAGTGGTCAGGAGTATGTGATTTCCATCCCAGAGTACAGAGTGCAGTGGTCAGGAGTATGTGATTTACATCACAGAGTGCAGTGGTCAGGAGTATGTGATTTACATCTCAGAGTACAGAGTGCAGTGGTCAGGAGTATGTGATTTCCATCCCAGAGTACAGAGTGTAGTGGTCAGGAGTATGTGATTTCCATCCCAGAGTACAGAGTGTAGTGGTCAGGAGTATGTGATTTCCATCACAGAGTGCAGTGGTCAGGAGTATGTGATTTACATCCCAGAGTACAGAGTGTAGTGGTCAGGAGTATGTGATTTACATCCCAGAGTGCAGAGTGTAGTGGTCAGGAGTATGTGATTTCCATCCCAGAGTACAGAGTGTAGTGGTCAGGAGTATGTGATTTACATCGAGGAGTGTAGTGGTCAGGAGTATATGATATACAGTCCCTATACAGAGTGAAGTAGTCAGAAGTAGTATGTCATGTATGTCACAGTGGGTAAGATCATGTCTTATACAGCCCAGCATTTAGAAGTGGTCATCGGTCAGGAGCATGTCATACATGGCTCAGAAAAAAAAGTGCAGTGGTTAGGAACATGTCATGTACAGCCCTTTGTACAGAGTGCAATGGTCAGGTTTATATCTTAGGTCTGTGTACAGAGTGCAATGTTCAGGAGTATATCATATACAGCCCTGTGTATAGAGTGCAGTGGTCAGGAGTATGTCATATACAGCCCTGTGTATAGAGTGCAGTGGTCAAGAGTATATCATATACAGCCCTGTGTACAGAGTGCAGTGGTCAAGAGTATATCATATACAGCCCTGTGTACAGAGTGCAGTGGTCAAGAGTATATCATATACAGCCCTGTGTACAGAGTGCAGTGGTCAGTGTTATATCTTAGGCCTGTGTACAGAGTGCAGTGGTCAGGAGTATATCATATACAGCCCTGTGTACAGAGCGCAGTGGTCAGGAACATGTCATAAACTGCCCTGTGAATAGAGTGCAGTGGTCAGGAGTATATCATATGCAGCCCTGTGTACAGAGTGCAGTGGTCAGGAACATGTCATAAACTGCCCTGTGTATAGAGTGCAGTGGTCAGGAGTATATCATATACAGCCCTGTGTATAGAGTGCAGTGGTCAGGAGTATATCATATACAGCCCTGTGTACAGAGCGCAGTGGTCAGGAACATGTCATAAACTGCCCTGTGAATAGAGTGCAGTGGTCAGGAGTATATCATATGCAGCCCTGTGTACAGAGTGCAGTGGTCAGGAACATGTCATAAACTGCCCTGTGTATAGAGTGCAGTGGTCAGGAGTATATCATATACAGCCCTGTGTATAGAGTACAGTGGTCAGGAGTATGTCCTATATAGCCCTGTGTATAGAGTGCAGTGGTCAGGAGTATATCATATACAGCCCTGTGTACAGAGCGCAGTGGTCAGGAACATGTCATATACTGCCCTGTATATATTGTGCAGTGGTCAGGAGTATGTCATATACTGCCCAGCATGCATAGTACAATGGTCAGGATTTTGTGGAAGAACAAAAATATTTCCTTTCCAAGATAACACCTAAGAGGAGATCACCACGAGCCCTGAAGGAAGTTTGCCTTGTATGGACATGACCAATTAGAAGCGTATACGTAGCCCAGTAACACTGCTCACCACCCTTGCATTATCTTGTATATATAAACTCACTTTTTCATTCCAATAAACTAGAAGTTTTCATAGACTACACGTGTGTCAGTGTGGCTTTCTTCATGTGTGCACTAAAGAGCTAGCATGATTAATTAGGACAGGAACAGATAATCATCGGACACTTAGTCCGGACTAAATCACTCCCATAACAAGCTGCTTGCTGTGGGGGCACTCAACAGGAGGAAGGGGCCAGGAGCACCTGTGGGGGACCCAAGAAGAGGAGGATCCAGGCTGCTCTGTGCAAACCCATCACACACAGCAGTAAGTATGACATGTTTGTTTTAAAAGAAAAAAAAATTTGCCTTTACAATCGCTTTAAGAGGAGTTTACTAATGGACACGACACCCTCCGACACCCACAGACCATAAACAAAGCAAAAGTGACACATAAATGTGACAGCAAATAACCAACCCAACAACCTGACTATAATACATTGTGTACAATGGAGGGAAGCTGACATACACCGGGCAGACCCAGGACTAGTAATCGGGAGCAGAGATGGGGGAACAGGATGCAGGAAACCAGAATCAGGGGAAAGTATACAAGATACAGGACACAGGATCCAGCAGGGAAGCAGCTCACAGGCAGAACACTGAGGCACTGATGAAAACTACAGGGGGGGATTATATACCTTCCCAGCAGCCAGCATCAGGTGGAGCCTCATTACTGACATCTTCTGTCTGCTGGGAGACACAGCAATGTCTCCTCTCCACTTCCTTCCAACTCACCTCTCACCCAGAGCATCCTGTCTGTACCTGACATCACATCCTGTCTGTTCCTGACATCACTTCCTGTCTGTACCTGACATCACTTCCTGTCTGTACCTGACATCACTTCCCATCTATACCTGACATCACTTCCCATCTGTACCTGACATCACTTCCCGTCTGTACCTGACACCACTTCCCGTCTGTACCTGGCATCACTTCCCGTCTGTACCTGGCATAATTTCCCATCTGTACCTGACATCACTTCCCATCTGTACCTGGCATTACTTTCTGTCTGTACCTGACATCACTTCCCATCTGTACCTGACCTCCTGTATGTACCTGACATCACTTCCCATGTGTACCTGACATCACTTCCCATTTGTACCTGACATCACTTCCTGTCTATACCTGATATCACTTCCCATCTGTACCTGACATCACTTTCCATCTGTACCTGACATTACTTCCTGTCTGTACCTGACATCACTTCCCATCTGTACCTGGCATCACTTCCCATCTGTACCTGACTTCCTGTATGTACCTGACATCACTTCCTGTCTGTACCTGACATCACTTCCCATGTGTACCTGACATCACTTCCCATTTGTACCTGACATCACTTCCTGTCTATACCTGATATCACTTCCCATCTGTACCTGACATCACTTCCTGTCTGTACCTGACATCACTTCCCATCTGTACCTGGCATCACTTCCCATCTGTACCTGACTTCCTGTATGTACCTGACATCACTTCCTGTCTGTACCTGACATCACTTCCCATCTGTACCTGGCATCACTTCCCATCTGTACCTGACATCACTTCCCATCTGTACCTGACATCACTTCCCATGTGTACCTGGCATCACTTTCCGTCTGTACCTTTCATCACTTCCCATTTGTACCTGACATCACTTCCCATCTGTACCTGACATCACTTCCCATGTGTACCTGACACCACTTCCTGCCTCTACCAGACATAATTTCCTGTCTGTACCCGACACCACTTCCCATCTGTACCCGACATTATTTCCCGTCTGTACCTGACATCACTTTCCATCTGTACCTGACATCACTTCCTGTCTGGGTAGAAGGGTGCTCACCACCTGGTGGAGCTCAGAGGAACTGCAGCTCCAAGAAATGTCTCATAGTTTGAACCTTGTTGTTGTTTCCAAGTGTTCTCCAATGTTCATGTCCATGTCTGGCAGGTTCCAGGACTCTTCAGAGTGGCAGTGAGGTGACGACTCCGGAACACTCTCTGGGTTCCATTACATTACATTACATTACATTGAGTTTATATAGCGCCAAAGGGTTTGCTCAGCGCTGTACAATAGAGGGGGGGACAATACATGAAACATTACAGCAGCTACGAACAGCACACGAGGGGTAAGAGGGCCCTACTCTTTCGAGCTTACAATCTGGGAGGGAGGGGGTAGTGGTACAGGAGGAAGTGGCTGTGGGGGATGGAGTGGTAGGAGGAATGAAGGAGAGCAGCAGTTAGGTGAGGGTGGGGTAGGCTTCCCTGAAGAGGTGGGTTTTCAGGGAGCGCCTGAAGGTGAGGAGGGAAGGTGACAGTCTGATGGATTGGGGTAGTGAGTTCCAGAGGATGGGGGAGGACCTGGAGAAGTCTTGCAGACGTGCGTGTGAGGAGGAGACCAGGGAGCAAGATAGAAGGAGGTCCTGTGAAGAGCGAAGGGTACGGGTAGGGTGGTACTTGGGAATCAGGTCGGTGAGGTAGTTAGGGGCAGTGTTGTGAATGGCTTTGTAGGTCAGAGTGAGTAGTTTGAATTTGATGCGTTGGGCACCATCACCAGGCACTGCAATTATACCCGACTGCTGGGAGCCGGCATCTCCTTTCCTACAGTGAAAGTATAATTCTGACATCAGCAGAGAGGTAGTGGGAGGGTGGGATCAGGTAAGTACCACCACTGACCACCTATGCTGGGCTGGAGGTATACTTTATTCTCACTGACACCAACAATGGGGCTTATTTTATCTCACTGACACCAACAATGGGGCTTATTTTTATCTCACTGACACCAACAATGGGGCATTTTTTATCTCACTGACACCAACAATGGAGCTTATTTTATCTCACTGACACCAACAATGGGGCATTTTTTATCTCATTGACACCAACAATGGAGCTTATTTTATCTCACTGACACCAACAATGGGGCTTATTTTATCTCACTGACACCAACAATGGGACTTATTTTATCTCACTGACACCAACAATGGGGCTTATTTTTATCTCACTGACACCAACAATGGGGCTTATTTTATCTCACTGACACCAACAATGGGGCTTATTTTATCTCACTGACACCAACAATGGGGCTTATTTTTATCTCACTGACACCAACAATGGATATCAAGGAAATCATGCCCACGGTGACTAGGTAACTGGAGATCCATGATTGGTGGAGAAGGAATGAGGGTGGAGCTTTCTCTGAATTCTCATCTGGTGACAATTGATGGACTGATCTGAATTCTGTGTGAAATATATCTGGTTGTTAATGATTGGCTGGAAATCAGGCGGTCACACCCCTAACCGATGACTCCTCATCTGTCGGCAGGTTTCCCCACTGACAGCTCAATGTCCACAAAAGAATTGTCAGCAATTACAAATTGTGGAAAACCCCTCAGAATGTCTCTGAGAAGAAATGATATTTTATCTTCTCTCCAACTCAGACTATATTTGTCTTAGACGTAAGAGGCCCAAAATCCCGAGTCCCTGTCAGGTCTGAGCTCCAGCCGGATACAATCACCTTCTCCACTCACATAGTTTGCTTTTGTAAATGAAGTGAGTACAGAATTGAGGAAAGCGAGGACACCCGGCAACAATGGGATTCTGTCCTATCTCCTGCACCCGGAGCAAATGAACAACATGTACCAGCCTTCCCAGCCCCATCAATGTACACTGTGGAGGCATCTTGTATGTAGACTCTGGATTCAACAAACCAGCAGCCTGGCCATTCAGGAACGTACCATTGTTCAGCTCTGGGGGGGAACAAACATCTCTCATGGAAAGGAGCTCTGGAGAGTCAACAGACCAATCTTTCATCTATACATATGTTTCCATCTCTCCACATCACTCCATTCTTTTTCTGGACAAAACCATTATAAATATCAGCGACAGATTTACAAATCTAGGATTTTACAATGAGAACACAATGTCACAAGGGATCTATAAAAGATTTTATCCGGACACAAGATCCCATTGTAAGAAAGGAATTCTGAATATGAACAGCGACTGTTATGTGGGATCCCATTATATTCAGGGCGGGGAAATGTATCTTTTATATTTTACTGAAACCTTAGATAATAAATTACATTTATGTCCCAGAAATTAACTTTACTGTATTTTTAACTGAAATTGTACCTTTCATAAATCATTGCACTAATATTGTGTAAAATAATAAAAATCATAAAACATCAGAACTACTAACAATTTATCCTCTAGTGTGTCTGCTGTTGTGAAGAAATATATATAATATTTGGGGGGTTTAAGTAATTTTAAGGTAGAAATTATTTTTAAAACATGTAAACAAAAGAATTAAAAATGTCTCCAGGACTCCATGGACCCCTTCATTCCACACAGTCTCCAGGAACCGGGAAACCACAGAGAAACCAAGTGTCCCCCGACTTCCTCTCCAGGCTGGGATGTCCCCCTGGTTGGGTGCCCCCTACAGTAGAAGAAGCAGACTGCACCTGCCTACATCTTCTTTATGCTTTGTCTGATCAGGATGGCGGTCATTTCTCCCTGAACACGGAGCCCCCTAAACATGAGGTAAACGTGGTGCAGCATTGAGCCCCGTCCAGCTGTAGTGTAGACTTTGACAGGCTGCAGGCAGCGGGGCTGGACGCTGTACCTGTGCCTATCAGGTGTATTATAATGCCAGCATTGCACCCACAGGGGCTGGACCCCCCCATGTACAAGGGGCCTAAGAGATACCATCAGCTGGTGTCCCATTCCACCAGACCCCTATAACTGGAAGAGGACATGTTTGGGGGGATGTGTTGTAGAAGAACCCAGACCACGGTATTGTGTGATGAAATTATAATTCAACTTTATTAAATGTGACACTTTAACAACAGAAGAAAAGAGATAAATTGTTGATTTATTTATACCATTTATATAATCTATTCTAAAAAACTGATTAACATATGACACACCCTTCATTAACACAAGCCACGCCCACTTATGTATCCCTCTAAACATCCAAATCCCTGTAAATTCCCAGAAGACACTTTCATCTTTTATCCACAACAAGCTGATTGGGTACAAGAGAACCCCGAGCCCCTCCTGCTCATTCCCACACAAGTCCATGTCACCATCTACAAGGTGAGAGGACCTGAAGGAGAACAAGACCATGACCACCAGGACCATCGCCTGACTGAAGCCATGCTCACATTTCTTTCTAATGCTGCTTCTATGGTCTCCTCAGATATAGATTTGGCAGATGGACATTAGTGGAACCCTTTCACTCCGGCCAACGTAAGGTTTCCATCAGCAGCAGCACGGCCTTATAGCTATAGCACCCGGGGGTTGTCTACATTTGTTAGGCCAACTGTCAGATTTCTGGTGGAAGTGATTCAGCCGCACTGAAGGTCCTCCCCCCACCAGGTATACTGGGCTCAGCTGTCCCTCCTGCAAGCCCAAGACAGGCATGGTGGGTGTCAGTGGTGAGAGCAGAAGGAGATCAGCAAACATCTGATCTCTGATCTCCCCTTCAGTGAATGGATGTGGGAGGTGGGAGATTATGTCATTTCTGGGTTCAGCGCTGTCATTCTCCAGTCACTATGGTTTGGGAAGGAGCTGATTAGGCATGATCTGTGCTTGACCATCTTTTTTGGGGTACAGAGGTGACATTGGGGGTCTAATAATGTTCTGATGTCTCTTTAAAGAGGACCTGTGACCACAAATTTGTACCAACCCCCCTTCTGATAGAAGTCATGCTAAGTGCAAAAGAGTTGAAAAAAATTAAAGTAACACTATAAAAATAAAAACCCACAAAACAAATCACACGACACATTTTACATATCATTGCACAAGTGAGAGTGAGAACATTCATTCTGAGGCCATCGTTCACGGATAACTATCTGAACTGATAACCTATAAAGGCTCTTAAAGCGTCATCTTTGAACAATTTTTGGTACTGAAGTTTGTCACCATTTCACAAGTACGCACAATTTGTAAAGTTTGACATGTTTGGTATCTATATACTTGATGACAACCCCATATTTTATATTTCACCAAACAAATTGGGTCATATATTGTGTTCTTTGAGCACTAACATTATCTTTAGTGTTTTTTACAGGAAATATGTATTTGATAAACAGCTGTGCTAATGTTCTGGGGCATAAAAAATGGCAACTACCACCATTATATTCTCCAGAGTCTCTGCTTTCAGAAAGTAAAATAAATGTTTGGGGTTTTATCTAATCTTAAGGCCTAAAATGTGAATTTAACTTTAAAAAAAGCAAAATAAACTCTGGCAGTGAAAGAAAATACAGCAATATATAACATTTCAAAATCAAAACTATGGTAGCAACTAATGGCTTAAGAAGCAAACCCACCATATTACTCAACCAGGTTCCAACTAAACCCACCCAAAACATTGGATCCCACCTCCTCCCACCCAGGTTCCTGTTGGAACTCCTTTACCTTGTGTAGATATCCCCTTCTGAGATCCTCATGATCTAATATAAATGTACAACACTCTCCATCTGACATCAGTTTGTAGACTCCACTTTGGTCTTCCAAGAGATAGTCAGCTGCCAAGCAGTTCTGTGACACCACCCTAGATGGTGGAGCCACTTCTGCTGTCAGCTCTGCTTATAACATCAATGGTGTCATTGGTTATCTGATCCATGACTCCAGTACACAATTTCAACTTACTTATCTTAGATTCCCCATCTATGAAGGGCTCACTGCATAAAGCATCTCCAATCCAGAGAAAATGTTTCTTCTCACTGAAAGGCCAGGGGAGTATTGGGAGAAATTGAGGCTTACCCTTACAGATATGAGGGGGAGGGACAACATAACCTAAAGCCATTGGACCCCATCCTAGACTCCGGTACTGAGGCATTGTTGGTCATGTATTGGTTGGTCAGATTCTGGCAATGAAGAAAACACACGGGAACATAGCTCAGTTAGTGAATGATGAAAATGCATTACATGTTCAGTCAATGCTCCATAAAAAAGGATAAAGATGAGAATGATGAAGAATACAGTTCAGTCTTTGCTGCTTATCTTTAAAAATGTCCAAAGGTAAAATATTCACAGGCCTTCTAGGTGTGTTTCTGATGGACATAAGCACTAAACCCAATGAATCCGATCATTAGAGTCCTGTTTGTTCAAAGTTTTTTTTTTTTTTTAAAGTAGCATCATGTCTTCCCTAGTTTGTGAGAAGACATTGGGCCTGTGAGCCCAATGGGACAGCTGCAACGTCTTTAATATTGCCCCTTCTTCTGGAGTTTCCTTTATGCAGCTCAAGCTTGTGAATCCTCTGGTGATAGCTTAGCCCGGCATTACCTGTAAAAGCTTTGCCACATTCAGAACACTGATGTGGTTTCTCTCCAGTGTGGACCCTTTGGTGTGCTATGAGATCTGACTTCTGTGTAAAAGCTTTGTCACATTCAGAACATTGATATGGTTTCTCTCCAGTGTGGATCCTCTGGTGTATGATAAGATATGACTTCCATGTAAAAGCTTTGCCACATTCAGAACATTGATATGGCTTCTCTCCAGTGTGCACCCTCTGGTGTGCTATAAGAGCTGACGTCTGTGTAAAAGCTTTGTCACATTCAGGACACTGATGTGGTTTCTCTCCAGTGTGGATCCTCTGGTGTGTGATAAGATCTGACTTATGTGTAAAAGCTTTGTCACATTCACAACACTGATATGACTTCTCTCCAGTGTGAACCTTCTGGTGTGTGATAAGATATGACTTCTGTGTGTAAGCTTTGTCACATTCAGAACACTGATATGACTTCTCTCCAGTGTGAACCCTCTGGTGTATGATAAGCTCGCGCTTAGTTAAAAAAGCTTTGTCACATTCAGAACACTGATGTGGTTTCTCTCCAGTGTGCCTCCTCTGGTGTATGATAAGGGTTGACTTCTGTGTAAAAGCTTTTTCACATTCAGAACACTGATATGACTTCTCTCCAGTGTGAATCCTCTTGTGTCTGATAAGATGTGACCTCTTTGTAAAAGCTTTGTCACATTCAGAACACTGATGTGGTTTCTCTCCAGTGTGAATCCTCTGGTGTATGATAAGATTTGACTTCCATGTAAAAGTTTTGTCACATTCAGAACATTGATATGGCTTCTCTCCAGTGTGCCTCCTCTGGTGTATGATAAGATATGACTTATGTGTAAAAGCTGTGTCACATTCAGAACATTGATATGGCTTCTCTCCAGTGTGCCTCCTCTGGTGTATGATAAGATATGACTTATGTGTAAAAGCTGTGTCACATTCAGAACATTGATATGACTTCTCTCCAGTGTGAATCCTCTGGTGTATGATAAGATGTGACATACATGTAAAAGCTTTTTCACATTCAGAACACTGATATGACTTCTCTCCAGTGTGAATCCTCTGGTGTATGATAAGCTGTGACTTCCATGTAAAAGCTTTGTCACATTCAGAACATTGATATGACTTCTCTCCAGTGTGAATCCTCTGGTGTCTGATAAGATATGACTTCCTTGTAAAAGCTTTGTCACATTCAGAACACTGATATGGCTTCTCTCCAGTGTGCATCCTCTGGTGTCTGATAAGATGTGACATACATGTAAAAGCTTTGTCACATTCAGAACACTGATATGGCTTCTCTCCAGTGTGCATCCTCTGGTGTCTGATAAGATGTGACATACATGTAAAAGCTTTGTCACATTCAGAACACTGATATGGCTTCTCTCCAGTGTGAACCTTCTGGTGTGTGATATGTTTTGCCTCCATTGTAAAATCTTTGTCACGTTCCAAACAAGAAATAGCTTGAAATGACTCCTCTTATGTATACATGGGTTGGACTTTACTGTAAAGCAATTGTCACTTCCAGAACACTGAAATGTCTTTTCTCTTGTTATCCTCTGAGGTTGGATCAGTGTTGAAGAGGACCCAAAGCACTTATGACATGTAGAACACGGATATGACTTGTGTCCTGTGTGACTCCTCCAGTGAACTGCAATAAAAACTTTCAGTCAATTACAACACCCAGATGTTTGGTTTCCCATGTGACTGAGTTGTATTCACAAAGACCAGCATGACCAAAAACGTGATTCGTCAATCCACCTGTACAAAAAATAAAAAATAAAAATCAGAATTCTATATAAAAGGGCTAAAGTTGTTTTTTATTTTTAATGATCATTAATAAATATATCTTATATATCCTCGCAGGCTGTGTCATCATTATGGTTGTCCTCAAAAGGCCAGTTGTAACTGTAAGACTAGATCTCCAGAGCACCTCACCCCCCCCCATTACATCAGATGCCAAGAACCCCACACCCACCCTAACATCACCGTGCACCTCCTTTGGGGGCAGAGCTGGAAAGCAGAAAGTGCAGGGTCTGGAGGAGGACCAGAGGAGGAGTGGAGTCAATTACCAGAGTCTGCTGAATGCTGAGACCAAGGGAGGTGAAGATGAGGGGATGCTGCAGCTGCACTGAGAGGTGCAGGATTTAGCAGAGGAGTTCCATTCTCTTCTCTGCTGCCGACTGCTGAGACAAGGTGGGGGAGGAGACAAGGGGGTACCTGCAGGAGAGGTGCAAGGGCCACATGAAATAACCTAGAGAGCCAGATCCAGATATATATAGAAAGCATATGTACATCATTGTGTGTATATATATGTGTGTATTATATTTTTTTATTAAATTAAATAGTATTTAAGACATTTTTTTTTAAGTGCACACAGTATATCCAACATTCAGCCCAGACAATGGAGTCATACATTCTAATGTATAAGCAGTTGTGGCAATGTTACAGATCATACAGAACAATAACTTGCTTTGTCTCTGGTGTCACTTTTACTTTCTATAAACAAATGAAAAGAGAAAAAAGAAGCAACGTAGAACAATTTACCTGTACATGGCAAGTAACTCTCTCCAGTACAGACATAGATAGCTGACTCCGTTCAAGTAGGCCTGTGTCTACAGGATCATACACCAAGTATCGGCCTCCAATGTAGTTACCATTTAGTAGGGTACAGTTGGCTGGTCCATTTTTAGGGGCCTAAAAAAGTTAAACCTATAAAAACCTATGACAAATGAAGTATGGGGAGTGAGTACCGGAGTATCCAGCCAGTTCTGCCAGAGAGCCATAAGTCTCCTAGGAGAAGTTAGGTTTTCATGTATTATTATGGAGTTCACCTGCTCAATCCATGCCTGGTGGGAGTATGAGTTGATAACCAGAATGCTTGGATTCGATTTGCAGGTTCGTTCAGAAAGTAAATCTAAGAATCCAAAAATTACAAGCTTAATCTCAGCTAGGGAGAGACTTTGTTCAATTAAAAGAAGGTGAGAAAATGTAAATGAGCAGCTGAGAGAAGAGCTAAAAACACTAAAAATACCCCCAAAGATCTATCCTAGAAATTCAGTCTAAAATGTAACAATTACACCAAGAAAACCCTCAACTGAGGGAAGAGATAATGACACCAAAGATACAAATGGAGCTCAACAATCAGGAAAGAGAATCAAAGAGGATGATTTATACAAAGTACCCATCAAGGAACAACAGACCGGTGAGACCAATCAGCTTCCGAAATGTAACAAGACAAAGACCAGCAATAGCCAAGACAACTCTACTAATCCTGAGACCACAAATAGTGATGGCGAACACCCCCCTGTTCAGGTCGCGGTCAAACATCCGAACCTAGAGAATGTTCTACAGTGAATGTCGAACACGAAGGACTGAGAGGTGTCTTACCGCATCTGAGTATGAAGATCCCGCTCAGTTACTAACATCCGGCATGAGTTCTATGATGAAGTCACGCGGTATTTTAGTAGTGAGACATTCATTCATGTTCCTGGTGTCAGTGGGGTTTCCTGCCGACACTTGAATGTCAAAAGAATTGTCAGGATTGCCCAGCAATTAAAAAAAAAACAGCTTGTTGTCCCCCTCTCATCCACACCAAGCACTTCGAGACTGGTATGGATTTTGAGAGGAACCCTCTATGCCAATAATATTTTTATAAATGGCATGGGGGTCCCCCAAAAATCCATATCAGGAGGTGAGCACCCCCTCTCCTGAACCATACCAGGCCACATGCCCGTAACATGGTGGGATGCCTTGGGTCGGGAGCCCCCCAAAGCACCTTGTCCACATATTGATGGGGACAAGGGCCTCTTTCCCACAACCGTAGCCTGTGGTTGTGGGGGTCTGTAACCTGGGGGGCTTATTGGAATCTGGAAGTCCCCTTTAACAAGGGGGCCCAAAGATCCTGGCCCCCCCGCCTATGTAAATGAGTAGGCAGTATATGGTACTGCTACCCATTCACAAAAAAAGTGTAGAAAATGACAGGAGACAGTCTTTAACAAGTCCTTTATTGAAAATAAACATTTTAAAAAATGTCCCCCAAAGTAGATCCAACGTCAATCACGATCCTGCCACCATCGCTACCCAACAAAGGGGAAAAAAGCTCTGCTTGCTATGCTGGCTCCTAGCTGTCTGACAGCTGCACCTGTGACAACAGTTTTTATATACCCCGCCCCCTTGTGACATCACCACGCACTGTGATTGGTCAAAGTATTACACCTGACTTGTGGTTAGGTGCATTGCTTTGTCCTATCACAATGCACTATCAGGGCGCAGTGCATTGTGGGGCATGGTGGGCAAACAGCCCACTGAATGCCCATACTGTTTGTGTTTGCTGAACACATGAACGGCCCATGTTCAAATCAAACTTAGGTTCAACTCGAACATGAAGCCCATCCCTACAAACAAACAATCATCAAACCACAAGAACAGCCAACAAACTCCGGATTCTTATTGTTATTAATAGACTCCAATGGGAAATATCTAAACACCAAACGGCTCTTCCCAGGAACAAGACAACAAAATTCAAGTCCAACAACTGAACAAGCGATAGGAGTCATCAATGATCCGTATTTCACCAACCCCAAACATATCATCATACACACCGACCCAAACATATCATCATACACACCGACCCAAACATATCATCATACACACCGACCCAAACATATCATACACACCGACCCAAACATATCATCATACACACCGACCCAAACATATCATCATACACACCGACCCAAACATATCATCATACACACCGACCCCAAACGTATCATCATACACACCGACCCAAACGTATCATCATACACACCGACCCAAACATATCATCATACACACCGACCCAAACATATCATCATACACACCGACCCAAACATATCATCATACACACCGACCCAAACATATCATCATACACACCGACCCCAACGTATCATCATACACACCGACCCAAACGTATCATACACACCGACCCAAACATATCATCATACACACCGACCCAAACGTATCATCATACACACCGACCCAAACGTATCATCATACACACCGACCCCAACGTATCATCATACACACCGACCCCAACGTATCATCATACACACCGACCCAAACGTATCATCATACACACAGACCCAAACGTATCATCATACACACAGACCCAAACGTATCATCATACACACCGACCCCAACGTATCATCATACACACCGACCCAAACGTATCATCATACACACCGACCCAAACGTATCATCATACACACCGACCCAAACGTATCATCATACACACCGACCCAAACGTATCATCATACACACCGACCCAAACGTATCATCATACACACCGACCCAAACATATCATCATACACACCGACCCAAACATATCATACACACAGACCCAAACATATCATCATACACACCGACCCAAACGTATCATCATACACACCGACCCAAACGTATCATCATACACACCGACCCAAACGTATCATCATACACACCGACCCAAACGTATCATCATACACACCGACCCAAACATATCATACACACCGACCCAAACATATCATCATACACACCGACCCAAACATATCATCATACACACCGACCCAAACGTATCATCATACACACCGACCCAAACGTATCATCATACACACCGACCCAAACGTATCATCATACACACCGACCCAAACATATCATCATACACACCGACCCAAACGTATCATCATACACACCGACCCAAACATATCATCATACACACCGACCCCAACGTATCATCATACACACCGACCCAAACATATCATCATACACACCGACCCAAACGTATCATCATACACACCGACCCAAACGTATCATCATACACACCGACCCAAACGTATCATCATACACACCGACCCAAACATATCATCATACACACCGACCCAAACATATCATACACACAGACCCAAACATATCATCATACACACCGACCCAAACGTATCATCATACACACCGACCCAAACGTATCATCATACACACCGACCCAAACGTATCATCATACACACCGACCCAAACGTATCATCATACACACCGACCCAAACATATCATACACACCGACCCAAACATATCATCATACACACCGACCCAAACATATCATCATACACACCGACCCAAACATATCATCATACACACCGACCCAAACGTATCATCATACACACCGACCCAAACGTATCATCATACACACCGACCCAAACGTATCATCATACACACCGACCCAAACGTATCATCATACACACCGACCCAAACGTATCATCATACACACCGACCCAAACATATCATCATACACACCGACCCCAACGTATCATCATACACACCGACCCAAACGTATCATCATACACACCGACCCAAACGTATCATCATACACACCGACCCAAACGTATCATCATACACACCGACCCAAACGTATCATCATACACACCGACCCAAACATATCATCATACACACCGACCCAAACATATCATACACACAGACCCAAACATATCATCATACACACCGACCCAAACGTATCATCATACACACCGACCCAAACGTATCATCATACACACCGACCCAAACGTATCATCATACACACCGACCCAAACGTATCATCATACACACCGACCCAAACATATCATACACACCGACCCAAACATATCATCATACACACCGACCCAAACATATCATCATACACACCGACCCAAACATATCATCATACACACCGACCCAAACGTATCATCATACACACCGACCCAAACGTATCATCATACACACCGACCCAAACGTATCATCATACACACCGACCCAAACGTATCATCATACACACCGACCCAAACGTATCATCATACACACCGACCCAAACATATCATCATACACACCGACCCCAACGTATCATCATACACACCGACCCAAACGTATCATCATACACACCGACCCAAACGTATCATCATACACACCGACCCAAACATATCATCATACACACCGACCCAAACATATCATACACACAGACCCAAACATATCATCATACACACCGACCCAAACGTATCATCATACACACCGACCCAAACGTATCATCATACACACCGACCCAAACGTATCATCATACACACCGACCCAAACGTATCATCATACACACCGACCCAAACATATCATACACACCGACCCAAACATATCATCATACACACCGACCCAAACATATCATCATACACACCGACCCAAACATATCATCATACACACCGACCCAAACGTATCATCATACACACCGACCCAAACGTATCATCATACACACCGACCCAAACATATCATCATACACACCGACCCAAACGTATCATCATACACACCGACCCAAACATATCATCATACACACCGACCCCAACGTATCATCATACACACCGACCCAAACGTATCATCATACACACCGACCCAAACGTATCATCATACACACCGACCCAAACGTATCATCATACACACCGACCCAAACGTATCATCATACACACCGACCCAAACGTATCATCATACACACCGACCCAAACATATCATCATACACACCGACCCAAACATATCATCATACACACCGACCCAAACGTATCATCATACACACCGACCCAAACGTATCATCATACACACCGACCCAAACGTATCATCATACACACCGACCCAAACGTATCATCATACACACCGACCCAAACATATCATCATACACACCGACCCAAACGTATCATCATACACACCGACCCAAACATATCATCATACACACCGACCCAAACATATCATCATACACACCGACCCAAACGTATCATCATACACACCGACCCAAACGTATCATCATACACACCGACCCAAACATATCATCATACACACCGACCCAAACATATCATCATACACACCGACCCAAACATATCATCATACACACCGACCCAAACATATCATCATACACACCGACCCAAACATATCATCATACACACCGACCCAAACATATCATCATACACACCGACCCAAACATCCTCCAGGGACAAAAGGAAGCCTCTGAGAATAAACTATTACAACTAACAGAGACCGCACAACAAAAATGTCCTCACTCCAACATCATACTGTCCTCCCTAATTCCAAGGATGGACATAACAAACAATAGAAAACTCAGCGAATCAACACAGAGCTGGCAGATAAAACCAGGTCAGAGCCTACCATTCACCTGACACAACATCATTCCATCATGACCCAACACCTCTATGACTACAAACACCTCAACTAACAAGGGGGCAGTCAACTAGCAAGAGAACCCAAAGACATTGTACTGAATGGAACTCACAACCCGGGATCTGCCACAAACCATCTCAGATGGACACAATGGGGCTGATTTACTAACACTGGAGTGTGCTAAATCTGGGGCAGCTGTGCATGTGGGCCAATCAGGTTCTGACTTCAGCTTGTTCAATTAAGCTTTGACATAAAACCTGGAAGCTGATTGGTTCCTATGCAGAGCTTCACCAGACTTTGCACTCTCCAGTATCTTATTGTCATCATATGCTGTGTCCATAATGACCACCCATCCCCCCTTATCAGCTGGCTTCAATGTTATATCTCCCCTTGCTGCTAATGATGGCAATGCACCTTTCTCCTCAATGGTCCCATTATTAGGATATGACCCCAGAGTTCCTGATTATAGACTGTCATTAGAGATGAGCGAATCGAAGTAGGCGAAGTGGAATTCGAGTCGAATATCGGAAAATTTTCGAATCCGAAAAATAGCCTACTTCGGACGGGCGAATCGAAATTTTTCCTAAAATGGCGGCGGACATGTGCGGCGACGGAGCGGGGATGTCTGGGAAGGCGCGCAGACAAGGCGCACTGACCCATAATGCATTCCTTAATGACATGTGATCGCATCAGCCAATCAGCAGCCAGCCAGCCAGCACTGTGTAATGGTCGAGCTATAAATAGCGGCCATTTTGGAATTCTTCATTTGCCTCCAGTCATTCAAGAGAGGCAGACCGCTCTGTATTAGGGACAGAGTTAGGGCCACAGAAACGTTACTTGGGGACAGAGAAACGTTACTTAGGGACAGAGAAGCATTACTCAGGGACACAGAATTGTTAATGAGGGCCACAGAATCGTTACTTAGGGACAAAGAAACGCTAGTTAGGGCCACAGAATTGTTACTCAGGGACAGACAGAATTGTTACTGAGTGCCAGAGAATTGTTACTTAGGGCCACAGAAACGTTAGTTAGGGCCACAGAATTGTTACTCAGGGACAGACACAGAATTGTTACTGAGGGCCACAGAACTGTTACTTAGGGCCACAGAAACGTTATTAGGGCCACAGAATTGTTACTCAGGGACAGACACAGAATTGTTACTGAGTGCCAGAGAATTGTTACTTAGGGCCACAGAATTGTTACTCAGGGACAGACACAGAATTGTTACTGAGGGCCACAGAACTGTTACTTAGGGCCACAGAAACGTTATTAGGGCCACAGAATTGTTACTCAGGGACAGACAGAATTGTTACTGAGTGCCAGAGAATTGTTACTTAGGGCCACAGAAACGTTAGGGCCACAGAATTGTTACTCAGGGACAGACACAGAATTGTTACTGAGGGCCACAGAACTGTTACTTAGGGCCACAGAAACGTTATTAGGGCCACAGAATTGTTACTCAGGGACAGACAGAATTGTTACTGAGTGCCAGAGAATTGTTACTTAGGGCCACAGAAACGTTAGTTAGGGCCACAGAATTGTTACTCAGGGACAGACACAGAATTGTTACTTAGGGCCACAGAAACGTTAGGGCCACAGAATTGTTACTCAGGGACAGACACAGAATTGTTACTGAGGGCCACAGAACTGTTACTTAGGGCCACAGAAACGTTATTAGGGCCACAGAATTGTTACTCAGGGACAGACAGAATTGTTACTGAGTGCCAGAGAATTGTTACTTAGGGCCACAGAAACGTTAGTTAGGGCCACAGAATTGTTACTCAGGGACAGACAGAATTGTTACTGAGTGCCAGAGAATTGTTACTTAGGGCCACAGAAACGTTAGTTAGGGCCACAGAATTGTTACTCAGGGACAGACACAGAATTGTTACTAAGGGCCACAGAACTGTTACTTAGGGCCACAGAAACGTTATTAGGGCCACAGAATTGTTACTCAGGGACAGACAGAATTGTTACTGAGTGCCAGAGAATTGTTACTTAGGGCCACAGAATTGTTACTCAGGGACAGACACAGAATTGTTACTGAGGGCCACAGAACTGTTACTTAGGGCCACAGAAACGTTATTAGGGCCACAGAATTGTTACTCAGGGACAGACAGAATTGTTACTGAGTGCCAGAGAATTGTTACTTAGGGCCACAGAAACGTTAGGGCCACAGAATTGTTACTCAGGGACAGACACAGAATTGTTACTGAGGGCCACAGAACTGTTACTTAGGGCCACAGAAACGTTATTAGGGCCACAGAATTGTTACTCAGGGACAGACAGAATTGTTACTGAGTGCCAGAGAATTGTTACTTAGGGTCACAGAAACGTTAGTTAGGGCCACAGAATTGTTACTCAGGGACAGACACAGAATTGTTACTTAGGGCCACAGAAACGTTAGTTAGGGCCACAGAATTGTTACTCAGGGACAGACACAGAATTGTTACTGAGGGCCACAGAACTGTTACTTAGGGCCACAGAAACGTTATTAGGGCCACAGAATTGTTACTCAGGGACAGACAGAATTGTTACTGAGTGCCAGAGAATTGTTACTTAGGGCCACAGAAACGTTAGTTAGGGCCACAGAATTGTTACTCAGGGACAGACAGAATTGTTACTGAGTGCCAGAGAATTGTTACTTAGGGCCACAGAAACGTTAGTTAGGGCCACAGAATTGTTACTCAGGGACAGACACAGAATTGTTACTGAGGGCCACAGAACTGTTACTTAGGGCCACAGAAACGTTATTAGGGCCACAGAATTGTTACTCAGGGAAAGACAGAATTGTTACTGAGTGCCAGAGAATTGTTACTTAGGGCCACAGAATTGTTACTCAGGGACAGACACAGAATTGTTACTGAGGGCCACAGAACTGTTACTTAGGGCCACAGAAACGTTATTAGGGCCACAGAATTGTTACTCAGGGACAGACAGAATTGTTACTGAGTGCCAGAGAATTGTTACTTAGGGCCACAGAAACATTAGGGCCACAGAATTGTTACTCAGGGACAGACACAGAATTGTTACTGAGGGCCACAGAACTGTTACTTAGGGCCACAGAAACGTTATTAGGGCCACAGAATTGTTACTCAGGGACAGACAGAATTGTTACTGAGTGCCAGAGAATTGTTACTTAGGGCCACAGAAACGTTAGTTAGGGCCACAGAATTGTTACTCAGGGACAGACACAGAATTGTTACTGAGGGCCACAGAACTGTTACTTAGGGCCACAGAAACGTTAGTTAGGGCCACAGAATTGTTACTCAGGGACAGACACAGAATTGTTACTGAGGGCCACAGAACTGTTACATAGGGCCACAGAAACGTTATTAGGGCCACAGAATTGTTACTCAGAGACAGACAGAATTGTTACTGAGTGCCAGAGAATTGTTACTTAGGGCCACAGAAACGTTAGTTAGGGCCACAGAATTGTTACTCAGGGACAAACACAGAATTGTTACTGAGGGCCACAGAACTGTTACTTAGGGCCACAGAAACGTTATTAGGGCCACAGAATTGTTACTCAGGGACAGACAGAATTGTTACTGAGTGCAAGAGAATTGTTACTTAGGGCCACAGAATTGTTACTCAGGGACAGACACAGAATTGTTACTGAGGGCCACAGAACTGTTACTTAGGGCCACAGAAACGTTATTAGGGCCACAGAATTGTTACTCAGGGACAGACAGAATTGTTACTGAGTGCCAGAGAATTGTTACTTAGGGCCACAGAAACGTTAGGGCCACAGAATTGTTACTCAGGGACAGACACAGAATTGTTACTGAGGGCCACAGAACTGTTACTTAGGGCCACAGAAACGTTATTAGGGCCACAGAATTGTTACTCAGGGACAGAGAATTGTTACTGAGTGCCAGAGAATTGTTACTTAGGGCCACAGAAACGTTAGTTAGGGCCACAGAATTGTTACTCAGGGACAGACACAGAATTGTTACTGAGGGCCACAGAACTGTTACTTAGGGCCACAGAAACGTTAGTTAGGGCCACAGAATTGTTACTCAGGGACAGACACAGAATTGTTACTGAGGGCCACAGAACTGTTACTTAGGGCCACAGAAACGTTATTAGGGCCACAGAATTGTTACTCAGGGACAGACAGAATTGTTACTGAGTGCCAGAGAATTGTTACTTAGGGCCACAGAAACGTCAGTTAGGGCCACAGAATTGTTACTCAGGGACAGACAGAATTGTTACTGAGTGCCAGAGAATTGTTACTTAGGGCCACAGAAACGTTAGTTAGGGCCACAGAATTGTTACTCAGGGACAGACACAGAATTGTTACTGAGGGCCACAGAACTGTTACTTAGGGCCACAGAAACGTTATTAGGGCCACAGAATTGTTACTCAGGGACAGACAGAATTGTTACTGAGTGCCAGAGAATTGTTACTTAGGGCCACAGAATTGTTACTCAGGGACAGACACAGAATTGTTACTGAGGGCCACAGAACTGTTACTTAGGGCCACAGAAACGTTATTAGGGCCACAGAATTGTTACTCAGGGACAGACAGAATTGTTACTGAGTGCCAGAGAATTGTTACTTAGGGCCACAGAAACGTTAGGGCCACAGAATTATTACTCAGGGACAGACACAGAATTGTTACTGAGGGCCACAGAACTGTTACTTAGGGCCACAGAAACGTTATTAGGGCCACAGAATTGTTACTCAGGGACAGACAGAATTGTTACTGAGTGCCAGAGAATTGTTACTTAGGGCCACAGAAACGTTATTAGGGCCACAGAATTGTTACTCAGGGACAGACACAGAATTGTTACTGAGGGCCACAGAACTGTTACTTAGGGCCACAGAAACGTTAGTTAGGGCCACAGAATTGTTACTCAGGGACAGACACAGAATTGTTACTGAGGGCCACAGAACTGTTACTTAGGGCCACAGAAACGTTATTAGGGCCACAGAATTGTTACTCAGGGACAGACAGAATTGTTACTGAGTGCCAGAGAATTGTTACTTAGGGCCACAGAAACGTTAGTTAGGGCCACAGAATTGTTACTCAGGGACAGACAGAACTGTTACTGAGTGCCAGAGAATTGTTACTTAGGGCCACAGAAACGTTAGTTAGGGCCACAGAATTGTTACTCAGGGACAGACACAGAATTGTTACTGAGGGCAACAGAACTGTTACTTAGGGCCACAGAAACGTTATTAGGGCCACAGAATTGTTACTCAGGGACAGACAGAATTGTTACTGAGTGCCAGAGAATTGTTACTTAGGGCCACAGAATTGTTACTCAGGGACAGACACAGAATTGTTACTGAGGGCCACAGAACTGTTACTTAGGGCCACAGAAACGTTAGGGCCACAGAATTGTTACTCAGGGACAGACACAGAATTGTTACTGAGGGCCACAGAACTGTTACTTAGGGCCACAGAAACGTTAGTTAGGGCCACAGAATTGTTACTCAGGGACAGACACAGAATTGTTACTGAGGGCCACAGAACTGTTACTTAGGGCCACAGAAACGTTACTCAGGGACACAGAATTGTTACTGAGGGCCACAGAACCGTTACTTATGGCCACAGAATTGTTACTCAGGGACAGACACAGAATTGTTACTCAGGGACACAGAATTGTTACTGAGGGCCACAGAACCGTTACTTAGGGCCACAGAAACGTTACTCAGGGACACAGAATTGTTACTGAGGGCCACAGAACCGTTACTTAGGGCCACAGAATTGTTACTCAGGGACAGACACAGAATTGTTACTGAGGGCCACAGAACTGTTACTTAGGGCCACAGAATTGTTACTCGGACAGACACAGAATTGTTACTCAGGGACACAGAATTGTTACTGAGGGCCACAGAACCGTTACTTAGGGCCACATAAACGTTAATCAGGGACACAGAATTGTTACTGAGGGCCACAGAACCGTTACTTAGGGCCACAGAATTGTTACTCAGGGACAGACACAGAATTGTTACTGAGGGACACAGAATTGTTACTGAGGGCCACAGAACCGTTACTTAGGGCCACATAAACGTTAATCAGGGACACAGAATTGTTACTGAGGGCCACAGAACCGTTACTTAGGGCCACATAAACGTTAATCAGGGACACAGAATTGTTACTGAGGGACACAGAACCGTTACTTAGGGCCACAGAAACGTTAATCAGGGACACAGAATTGTTACTGAGGGCCACAGAACCGTTACTTTGCGCCACAGAATTGTTACTCAGGGACAGACACAGAATTGTTTCTTGAGGGACACAGAATTGTTACTGAGGGCAACAGAACCGTTACTTAGGGCCACAGAATTGTTACTCAGGGACACAGAATTGTTACTGAGGGCCACAGAACTGTTACTTAGGGCCACAGAATTGTTACTCGGACAGACACAGAATTGGTACTCAGGGACACAGAATTGTTACTGAGGGCCACAGAACCGTTACTTAGGGCCACAGAATTGTTACTCAGGGACACAGAATTGTTACTGAGGGCCACAGAACTGTTACTTAAGGCCACAGAATTGTTACTCGGACAGACACAGAATTGTTACTCAGGGACACAGAATTGTTACTGAGGGCCACAGAACCGTTAATTAGGGCCACAGAAATGTTACTCAGGGACACAGAATTGTTACTGAGGGCCACAGAACCGTTACTTAGGGCCACAGAATTGTTACTCAGGGACAGACACAGAATTGTTACTGAGGGACACAGAATTGTTACTGAGGGCCACAACCGTTACTTAGGGCCACAGAATTGTTACTCAGGGACACAGAATTGTTACTGAGGGCCACAGAACTGTTACTTAGGGCCACAGAATTGTTACTCGGACAGACACAGAATTGTTACTCAGGGACACAGAATTGTTACTGAGGGCCACAGAACCATTACTTAGGGCCACATAAACGTTAATCAGGGACACAGAATTGTTACTGAGGGCCACAGAACCGTTACTTAGGGCCACAGAATTGTTACTCAGGGACAGACACATAATTGTTACTGAGGGACACAGAATTCTTACTGAGGGCCACAGAACCGTTACTTAGGGCCACATAAACGTTAATCAGGGACACAGAATTGTTACTGAGGGCCACAGAACCGTTACTTAGGGCCACATAAACGTTAATCAGGGACACAGAATTGTTACTGAGGGCCACAGAACCGTTACTTAGGGCCACAGAAACGTTAATCAGGGACACAGAATTGTTACTGAGGGCCACAGAACCGTTACTTAGGGCCACAGAATTGTTACTCAGGGACAGACACAGAATTGTTACTCAGGGACACAGAATTGTTACTCATGGACACAGAATCGTTGAATTAAAGAGTATGTCACACAACACGCAGAGGAGTGGCAGAGGAGGCAATGTTTTAGGAGCGAGCAGACGTGGCAGCAGAGGAAGGGGTCGAGGCAGCACTATTCGCAGCCAGAGGCCAGTGCTCCCGGTGTCATCCAGCGGTCATGTCTCCACCGACAACCCTGCCGTCATCGATTGGTTGGCTCGGTCGTCTTCCTCTTCCCAGGTCACCTCTGACACCTACAGCCAACGGTCGGTGGGTACGTCAGACACAACCGTTAGTTGGCATGGCCCGGGAGCAAGCCCACTGAAATCACGTGTCCTCTACCTGCCCCTGTCCTTTGCTGTTCCCTCACCAAGCGAAGTATCGCATGCTGTGGGCTCAGCCCCACTGTACTGTGAGGAAGAGCTAACAGAGGGCGGTCAGGAACGGGGGGAGACATCGGCCTTTTCAGCAGCCAGGCGAACAAGTACTGGCGAGGAGAGTGGCTCGGTAGCCGGTCTAGAGACAGGTCTGTCTCCTGACCCAGACGCAGCCGAGGGGGCTAGTAGTGAGGCGGAGACCCTACTTGATGATGAGGAGGTTGATCGCACTTGGCTGCCTCGTCGTCATCAGGCAATTTCTTCCGCATCATCAGCAGAAGAGGGTGCCAGCTTGGCAGCGAGCGAAACAGTCGGTGGGTTGCCCAGGAGGCAGCAGGGTCGCATCAGTGTCAGTGGAGCCAAACGGCCACGGAGTAGAGCACCAGCTCCACTGCAGCCTACCACCACGGCCAGTAGTGGTGCCGGTGCGCACGGAGGAAGTAGCAGTCAGCCAGTGAGGAGTAGCGGGGCAAAGTTTCCAACTCGGTGGTGTGGCAATTTTTCGTCAAGCCGCCCGAGGAAGTAAACGTAGCCGTATGTCGACTATGTGGCCAGAAATGCAAGCGTGGCCAGGGGGCCCATGTTGGGACTACAGCGTTGCGTCACCATATGCAGCGTCACCATTCGGTGGCCTGGGAAAACCGTGATAAAGATACGGCGGTTCTGCCTGCCCCAGCCCCCGCTCCATCACCCGCTCCGTTACTTGCTCCGTCACCCGACGTCGTCAATCGCCCTCTATCAGCCAGTCAAGGCTCCAACACCTCTGCTGAGGGGAGTTGTCGCTCGTTGGCATCTTCCGCTCGTTCAGATGCTCCTTCTCCTGCTACTCCTCTTCTTGGATTCCGTCAACAGTCTTTCTTGGAATCCGTTTCCAAGAGACAACAGTTTGCGAGCACGCACCCGACGGTGCAAAAGCTGAACGTCCTCCTGTCCAAGTTGCTGGTGCTGCAGTCCCTCCCTTTCCAACTGGTGGACTCAGCACCTTTCCGAGAAATGATGGCTTGTGCCGCGCCGCGGTGGAGAGCGCCAAGCCGTCATTTCTTCGCCAAAAAGGCAGTGCCAGCCCTGCATTCACATGTAGAAGAGATGGTGGGCCAGTCTTTGAGCATGTCGGTCTCTGCCAAAGTGCACGGCAGCGCCGACGTGTGGAGCTGTAACTACGGTCAGGGACAGTACATGTCATTTACGGCCCACTGGGTGAACGTGGTGCCGGCACAGCCGCACCAGCAACTTGGACAGGTCACGACGCTTTTGCCTCCACGTTTGCACGTCCTTGGTCCAGCAAACATGTCCGCCTCTACCACCTCTTCTTCCGCCGTGTCCTCAGCCGCCACCCCCGTGCCAAGTCCCATTACCCGACCGGCATATCACATGTGCAGGGCGCAACGGTGTCACGCTGTGCTGCACCTGGTATGCCTTGGCGAACGTAGTCACACAGGGGAGGAACTTCTGAGTGTAATGAACAGAGAAATCGACAGATGGCTGTCTCCGCGCAAACTGAAAATCGGAACCATGTTGACCGACAACGGAAAGAACATGGTGTCTGCTCTGCGTCAAGGAAGGTTGTGCCATGCGCCATGCATGGCTCACGTGTTCAATCTGGTTGTCAAGCGGTTCCTAAAATCCACCATCCCACTGCAAGACATCCTTAAAATGTCACGTAAACTGTGCATGCATTTCAGCCATTCCTACACCGCAAAGAACACCCTCATTGAGCTGCAGCGGCAGAACGGAATTCCACATCATCGCCTGATCTGCGACGTTGCAACAAGGTGGAATTCAACCCTACACATGTTAGACCGCCTTTACGAGCAGCGAAAGGCCATCACCGATTTCCTGATGTTACAAGCGGATAAAGGTACTCCCCTGTGTAACTTCGATGTCAGCCATTGGCAGCTCATGCGTGACACCTGCCGCTTGCTCAGGCCCTTTGAGGAGGCCACGCTATTCGTGAGTCGGCAGGACTATGGGATGAACGACGTCATTCCTCTGTTGCACGTCCTTGAACAAATGCTGTTAACAATGGCTGGTCAGGGTGCGGTAGACGTGGCGCACAGATTTCAACGCCACATGACCCCTGTGGGGCCAGGACAGGAAGAAGAGGAGGAGGTAGAGGAGGACATTTGTGCTCAGGAATTATTGAGTGAAATGGGTGGTTTTTCCACTCAGCGGACAGGAGTGGAGGAGCAGGAGCATCTGGGAGAGGAGGAGGAGGAGGAGACAGAGGACCCAGACGCACCGTGGCAGTATGCTGTGGAGATGGAGGCAGGGAGTCCCTCGCATTCCTTGGCGCAAATGGCCCATAGCATGCTCGGTTGCTTGCGTAGCGACAGCCGAATAATAACCATCAGACAGAGGGATGACTTTTGGCTGTCCACCTTGTTGGACCCTCGCTATCGTTACAAAATGGTGGCCTTTTTCACACCTGCTGAGAGGGAGGCCAAAATTACGTACTATAAAAACCACCTATGTAGTCAGTTGGTCTCTGCCTTTGTGCGCCAACGTCCATCCTCAGACACTGTGGGCCCTGTGCGCTCGCGTTCCGCTGCCATGGCAGCAGGGGAGGGGTGGGGTGGTAGGAGCAGTGGCAGCTCCACCAGCAGCGGCTGCCTCAGTCTGCAGTCGATGATGAGTAGCTTTCTTCACCAGCGCAGTGAGGAAACTACTAATCAGCCGCAGCAGCAGCAGCATCAGGTGGACCTGGAGCAGGAGCTCAAACAACAGGCTTGGGCCTACTTGGACAGCACCCTGCCAACCGAGGTAGACAATCCCCTTGACTACTGGGCAACGAAACTTGACCTTTGGCCCCAACTAGCTGAATTTGCCCTTGAAAGGCTGTCATGCCCGGCCAGTAGCGTGGCATCGGGCATGACAGCCCGTGGTATTGTAACTCCGCGGAGGACACGACTGTCCACCCAAAGTGTGGAGAGACTCACGTTTGTGAAAATGAATCAGGCGTGGATTAGTCTGGATTTCAAACCACCAGTTCCTGACACAACTGACTAAATCCGCCATGAATCATGCCACAAACATGTGCCACTTTCAGGTCTCCTCACACACTGCTGGTGTGTTCCATTTTTTGTCATAGGGTGCTGGCAGATTACGGGCCTCCCATTGCTGCTGTCTCCATCGCCACACTCTGCCATGTACCACATTCAGGTCTCTTCACACTGCTGGTGTGTTGAATTTTTTGACATAGGGTGCTGGCAGATTACGGGCCTCCCATAGCTGCTGCCAGGCCCCTAATCTGCCATGGGCCCCTGTACCGCCTCCTCATGCTGCTGCCAGGTCCACAGTCTCTCATGCCATGTGCCACTTTCAGGTCTCCTCACACTGCTGGTGTGTTGAATTTTTTGACATAGGGTGCTGGCAGATTACGGCCCTCCCATAGCTGCTGCCAGGCCCCTAATCTGCCATGGGCCCCTATACCGCCTCCTCATGCTGCTGCCAAGTCCAGAGTCTCTCATGGGTCCCTGTACGGCCTCCCATTGCTGCTGTCTCCATCGCCACACTCTGCCATGTGCCACATTCAGGTCTCTTCACACTGCTGGTGTGTTGAATTTTTTGACATAGGGTGCTGGCAGATTACGGGCCTCCCATAGCTGCTGCCAGGCCCCTAATCTGCCATGGGCCCCTATACCGCCTCCTCATGCTGCTGCCAAGTCCAGAGTCTGTCATGGGTCCCTGTACGGCCTCCCATTGCTGCTCTCTCCATCGCCACACTCTGCCATGTGCCACATTCAGGTCTCTTCACACTGCTGGTGTGTTGAATGTTTTGACATAGGGTGCTGGCAGATTACGGGCCTCCCATAGCTGCTGCCAGGCCCCTAATCTGCCATGGGCCCCTGTACCGCCTCCTCATGCTGCTGCCAGGTCCACAGTCTCTCATGCCATGTGCCACTTTCAGGTCTCCTCACACTGCTGGTGTGTTGAATTTTTTGACATAGGGTGCTGGCAGAATACGGCCCTCCCATAGCTGCTGCCAGGCCCCTAATCTGCCATGGGCCCCTATACCGCCTCCTCATGCTGCTGCCAAGTCCAGAGTCTCTCATGGGTCCCTGTACGGCCTCCCATTGCTGCTGTCTCCATCGCCACACTCTGCCATGTGCCACATTCAGGTCTCTTCACACTGCTGGTGTGTTGAATTTTTTGACATAGGGTGCTGGCAGATTACGGGCCTCCCATAGCTGCTGTCAGGCCCCTAATCTGCCATGGGCCACTATATACCGCCTCCTCATGCTGCTGCCAAGTCCAGAGTCTCTCATGGGTCCCTGTACGGCCTCCCATTGCTGCTGTCTCCATCGCCACACTCTGCCATGTGCCACATTTAGGTCTCTTCACACTGCTGGTGTGTTGAATTTTTTGACATAGGGTGCTGGCAGATTACGGGCCTCCCATAGCTGCTACCAGGCCCCTAATCTGCCATGGGCCACTATATACCGCCTCCTCATGCTGCTGCCAAGTCCAGAGTCTCTCATGGGTCCCTGTACGGCCTCCCATTGCTGCTGTCTACATCGCCACACTCTGCCATGTGCCACTTTCAGGTCTCCTCACACACTGCTGTTGTGTTGAATTTTTGACATAGGGTGCTGGCAGATTACGGGCCTCCCATAGCTGCTGCCAGGCCCCTAATCTGCCATGGGCCACTATATACCGCCTCCTCATGCTGCTGCCAAGTCCAGAGTCTCTCATGGGTCCCTGTACGGCCTCCCATTGCTGCTGTCTCCATCGCCACACTCTGCTATGTGCCACATTCAGGTCTCTTCACACTGCTGGTGTGTTGAATTTTTTGACATAGGGAGCTGGCAGATTACGGGCCTCCCATAGCTGCTGCCAGGCCCCTAATCTGCCATGGGCCCCTATATACCGCCTCCTCATGCTGCTGCCAAGTCCAGAGTCTCTCATGGGTCCCTGTACGGCCTCCCATTGCTGCTGTCTCCATCGCCACACTCTGCCATGTGCCACTTTCAGGTCTCCTCACACACTGCTGTTGTGTTGAATTTTTTGACATAGGGTGCTGGCAGATTACGGGCCTCCCATAGCTGCTGCCAGGCCCCTAATCTGCCATGGGCCCCTATACCGCCTCCTCATGCTGCTGCCAAGTCCAGAGTCTCTCATGGGTCCCTGTACGGCCTCCCATTGCTGCTGTCTCCATCGCCACACTCTGCCATGTGCCACATTCAGGTCTCTTCACACTGCTGGTGTGTTGAATTTTTTGACATAGGGTGCTGGCAGATTACGGGCCTCCCATAGCTGCTGCCAGGCCCCTAATCTGCCATGGGCCCCTATACCGCCTCCTCATGCTGCTGCCAAGTCCAGAGTCTGTCATGGGTCCCTGTACGGCCTCCCATTGCTGCTCTCTCCATCGCCACACTCTGCCATGTGCCACATTCAGGTCTCTTCACACTGCTGGTGTGTTGAATTTTTTGACATAGGGTGCTGGCAGATTACGGGCCTCCCATTGCTGCTGCCAGGCCCGTAATCTGCCATGGGCCCCTGTACCGCCTCTTCATGCTGCTGCCAGGTCCAGAGTGTGTCATGGGTCCCTGTACGGCCTCCCATTGCTGCTGCCAGGAGGCAGCAGGGTCGCAGCAGTGTCAGTGGAGGCAAACGGCCACGGAGTAGAGCACCAGCTCCACTGCAGCCTACCACCACGGCCAGTAGTGGTGCCGGTGTGCACGGAGGAAGTAGCAGTCAGCCAGTGAGGAGTAGCGGGTGCAAAGTTTCCTACTCGGCGGTGTGGCAATTTTTCGTCAAGCCGCCCTAGGAAGTAAACGTAGCCGTATGTCGACTATGTGGCCAGAAAGTCAAGCGTGGCCAGGGGGCCCATGTTGGGACTACAGCGTTGCGTCAGCATATGCAGCGTCGCCATTCGGTGGCCTGGGAAAACCGTGATAAAGATACGGCGGTTCTGCCTGCCCCAGCCCAGGGTTCCATTTTGTCATAGGGTGCTGGCAGATTACGGGCCTCCCATAGGTGCCGCCAGGCCCCAAATCGGCCATGGGCCCCCGTACCGCCTGGTCACGCTGCTGCTGGTCCCACAGTGTGACCTGGGTCCCTGTACGGCCTCCCATTGCTTCCACTCTGCCATGTGCCACTTTGAGGTCTCCTCACACTCCTGCGGTTTTCCATTTTGTCATAGGTTGCTGGCAGATTAAAGGCCTCCCATAGGTGCCGCCAGGCCCCAAATCGGCCATGGGCCCCCGTACCGCCTGGTCACGCTGCTGCTGGTCCCACAGTGTGACTTGGGTCCCTGTACGGCCTCCCATTGCTCCCACTCTACCATGTGCCACTTTGAGATCTCCTCACACTCCTGCGGTTTTCCATTTTGTCATAGGTTGCTGGCAGATTAAAGGCCTCCCATAGGTGCCGCCAGGCCCCAAATCGGCCATGGGCCCCCGTACCGCCTGGTCACGCTGCTGCTGGTCCCACAGTGTGACCTGGGTCCCTGTACGGCCTCCCATTGCTTCCACTCTGCCATGTGCCACTTTGAGGTCTCCTCACACTCCTGCGGTTTTCCATTTTGTCATAGGTTGCTGGCAGATTAAAGGCCTCCCATAGGTGCCGCCAGGCCCCAAATCGGCCATGGGCCCCCGTACCGCCTGGTCACGCTGCTGCTGGTCCCACAGTGTGACCTGGGTCCCTGTACGGCCTCCCATTGCTCCCACTCTACCATGTGCCACTTTGAGATCTCCTCACACTCCTGCGGTTTTCCATTTTGTCATAGGTTGCTGGCAGATTAAAGGGCTCCCATAGGTGCCGCCAGGCCCCAAATCGGCCATGGGCCCCCGTACCGCCTGGTCACGCTGCTGCTGGTCCCACAGTGTGACCTGGGTCCCTGTACGGCCTCCCATTGCTTCCACTCTGCCATGTGCCACTTTGAGGTCTCCTCACACTCCTGCGGTTTTCCATTTTGTCATAGGTTGCTGGCAGATTACAGGCCTTCCATAGGTGCCGCCAGGCCCAAAATCGGCCATGGGCCCCCGTACCGCCTGGTCACGCTGCTGCTAGTCCCACAGTGTGACCTGGGTCCCTGTACGGCCTCCCATTGCTTCCACTCTGCCATGTGCCACTTTGAGGTCTCCTCACACTCCTGCGGTTTTCCATTTTGTCATAGGTTGCTGGCAGATTACAGGCCTTCCATAGGTGCCGCCAGGCCCCAAATCGGCCATGGGCCCCCGTACCGCCTGGTCACGCTGCTGCTGGGCCCACAGTGTGACCTGGGTCCCTGTACGGCCTCCTATTGCTCCCACTCTACCATGTGCCACTTTGAGGTCTCCTCACACTCCTGCGGTTTTCCATTTTGTCATAGGTTGCTGGCAGATTACAGGCCTTCCATAGGTGCCGCCAGGCCCCAAATCGGCCATGGGCCCCCGTACCGCCTGGTCACACTGCTGCTGGTCCCACAGTGTGACCTGGGTCCCTGTACGGCCTCCCATTGCTTCCACTCTGCCATGTGCCACTTTGAGGTCTCCTCACACTCCTGCGGTTTTCCATTTTGTCATAGGTTGCTGGCAGATTACAGGCCTTCCATAGGTGCCGCCAGGCCCCAAATCGGCCATGGGCCCCTGTACCGCCTGGTCACGCTGCTACTGGTCCCACAGTGTGACCTGGGTCCCTGTACGGCCTCCCATTGCTCCCACTCTGCCATGTGCCACTTTGAGGTCTCCTCACACTCCTGCGGTTTTCCATTTTGTCATAGGTTGCTGGCAGATTACAGGCCTTCCATAGGTGCCGCCAGGCCCCAAATCGGCCATGGGCCCCCGTACCGCCTGGTCACGCTGCTGCTGGTCCCACAGTGTGACCTGGGTCCCTGTACGGCCTCCCATTGCTTCCACTCTGCCATGTGCCACTTTGAGGTCTCCTCACACTCCTGCGGTTTTCCATTTTGTCATAGGTTGCTGGCAGATTACGGGCCTCCCATAGGTGCCGCCAGGCCCCAAATCGGCCATGGGCCCCCGTACCGCCTGGTCACGCTGCTGCTGGTCCCACAGTGTGACCTGGGTCCCTGTACGGCCTCCCATTGCTCCCACTCTACCATGTGCCACTTTGAGATCTCCTCACACTCCTGCGGTTTTCCATTTTGTCATAGGTTGCTGGCAGATTAAAGGCCTCCCAAAGGTGCCGCCAGGCCCCAAATCGGCCATGGGCCCCCGTACCGCCTGGTCACGCTGCTGCTGGTCCCACAGTGTGACCTGGGTCCCTGTACGGCCTCCCATTGCTTCCACTCTGCCATGTGCCACTTTGAGGTCTCCTCACACTCCTGCGGTTTTCCATTTTGTCATAGGTTGCTGGCAGATTACAGGCCTTCCATAGGTGCCGCCAGGCCCCAAATCGGCCATGGGCCCCCGTACCGCCTGGTCATGCTGCTGCTGGTCCCACAGTGTGACCTGGGTCCCTGTACAGCCTCCCATTGCTTCCACTCTGCCATGTGCCACTTTGAGGTCTCCTCACACTCCTGCGGTTTTCCATTTTGTCATAGGTTGCTGGCAGATTACAGGCCTCCCATAGGTGCCGCCAGGCCCCAAATCGGCCATGGGCCCCCGTACCGCCTGGTCACGCTGCTGCTGGTCCCACAGTGTGACCTGGGTCCCTGTACGGCCTCCCATTGCTTCCACTCTGCCATGTGCCACTTTGAGGTCTCCTCACACTCCTGCGGTTTTCCATTTTGTCATAGGTTGCTGGCAGATTACAGGCCTTCCATAGGTGCCGCCAGGCCCCAAATCGGCCATGGGCCCCCGTACCGCCTGGTCACACTGCTGCTGAGCCCACAGTGTGACCTGGGTCCCTGTACGGCCTCCCATTGCTCCCACTCTACCATGTGCCACTTTGAGGTCTCCTCACACTCCTGCGGTTTTCCATTTTGTCATAGGTTGCTGGCAGATTAAAGGCCTCCCATAGGTGCCGCCAGGCCCCAAATCGGCCATGGGCCCCCGTACCGCCTGGTCACGCTGCTGCTGGTCCCACAGTGTGACTTGGGTCCCTGTACGGCCTCCCATTGCTCCCACTCTACCATGTGCCACTTTGAGATCTCCTCACACTCCTGCGGTTTTCCATTTTGTCATAGGTTGCTGGCAGATTAAAGGCCTCCCATAGGTGCCGCCAGGCCCCAAATCGGCCATGGGCCCCCGTACCGCCTGGTCACGCTGCTGCTGGTCCCACAGTGTGACCTGGGTCCCTGTACGGCCTCCCATTGCTTCCACTCTGCCATGTGCCACTTTGAGGTCTCCTCACACTCCTGCGGTTTTCCATTTTGTCATAGGTTGCTGGCAGATTAAAGGCCTCCCATAGGTGCCGCCAGGCCCCAAATCGGCCATGGGCCCCCGTACCGCCTGGTCACGCTGCTGCTGGTCCCACAGTGTGACCTGGGTCCCTGTACGGCCTCCCATTGCTCCCACTCTACCATGTGCCACTTTGAGATCTCCTCACACTCCTGCGGTTTTCCATTTTGTCATAGGTTGCTGGCAGATTAAAGGGCTCCCATAGGTGCCGCCAGGCCCCAAATCGGCCATGGGCCCCCGTACCGCCTGGTCACGCTGCTGCTGGTCCCACAGTGTGACCTGGGTCCCTGTACGGCCTCCCATTGCTTCCACTCTGCCATGTGCCACTTTGAGGTCTCCTCACACTCCTGCGGTTTTCCATTTTGTCATAGGTTGCTGGCAGATTAAAGGCCTCCCATAGGTGCCGCCAGGCCCCAAATCGGCCATGGGCCCCCGTACCGCCTGGTCACGCTGCTGCTGGTCCCACAGTGTGACCTGGGTCCCTGTACGGCCTCCCATTGCTCCCACTCTACCATGTGCCACTTTGAGATCTCCTCACACTCCTGCGGTTTTCCATTTTGTCATAGGTTGCTGGCAGATTAAAGGGCTCCCATAGGTGCCGCCAGGCCCCAAATCGGCCATGGGCCCCCGTACCGCCTGGTCACGCTGCTGCTGGTCCCACAGTGTGACCTGGGTCCCTGTACGGCCTCCCATTGCTTCCACTCTGCCATGTGCCACTTTGAGGTCTCCTCACACTCCTGCGGTTTTCCATTTTGTCATAGGTTGCTGGCAGATTACAGGCCTTCCATAGGTGCCGCCAGGCCCCAAATCGGCCATGGGCCCCCGTACCGCCTGGTCACGCTGCTGCTGGTCCCACAGTGTGACTTGGGTCCCTGTACGGCCTCCCATTGCTTCCACTCTGCCATGTGCCACTTTGAGGTCTCCTCACACTCCTGCGGTTTTCCATTTTGTCATAGGTTGCTGGCAGATTACAGGCCTTCCATAGGTGCCGCCAGGCCCCAAATCGGCCATGGGCCCCCGTACCGCCTGGTCACGCTGCTGCTGGGCCCACAGTGTGACCTGGGTCCCTGTACGGCCTCCTATTGCTCCCACTCTACCATGTGCCACTTTGAGGTCTCCTCACACTCCTGCGGTTTTCCATTTTGTCATAGGTTGCTGGCAGATTAAAGGCCTTCCATAGGTGCCGCCAGGCCCCAAATCGGCCATGGGCCCCCGTACCGCCTGGTCACGCTGCTGCTGGTCCCACAGTGTGACCTGGGTCCCTGTACGGCCTCCCATTGCTTCCACTCTGCCATGTGCCACTTTGAGGTCTCCTCACACTCCTGCGGTTTTCCATTTTGTCATAGGTTGCTGGCAGATTACAGGCCTTCCATAGGTGCCGCCAGGCCCCAAATCGGCCATGGGCCCCTGTACCGCCTGGTCACGCTGCTACTGGTCCCACAGTGTGACCTGGGTCCCTGTACGGCCTCCCATTGCTCCCACTCTGCCATGTGCCACTTTGAGGTCTCCTCACACTCCTGCGGTTTTCCATTTTGTCATAGGTTGCTGGCAGATTACAGGCCTTCCATAGGTGCCGCCAGGCCCCAAATCGGCCATGGGCCCCCGTACCGCCTGGTCACGCTGCTGCTGGTCCCACAGTGTGACCTGGGTCCCTGTACGGCCTCCCATTGCTTCCACTCTGCCATGTGCCACTTTGAGGTCTCCTCACACTCCTGCGGTTTTCCATTTTGTCATAGGTTGCTGGCAGATTACGGGCCTCCCATAGGTGCCGCCAGGCCCCAAATCGGCCATGGGCCCCCGTACCGCCTGGTCACGCTGCTGCTGGGCCCACAGTGTGACCTGGGTCCCTGTACGGCCTCCTATTGCTCCCACTCTACCATGTGCCACTTTGAGGTCTCCTCACACTCCTGCGGTTTTCCATTTTGTCATAGGTTGCTGGCAGATTAAAGGCCTCCCATAGGTGCCGCCAGGCCCCAAATCGGCCATGGGCCCCCGTACCGCCTGGTCACGCTGCTGCTGGGCCCACAGTGTGACCTGGGTCCCTGTACGGCCTCCTATTGCTCCCACTCTACCATGTGCCACTTTGAGGTCTCCTCACACTCCTGCGGTTTTCCATTTTGTCATAGGTTGCTGGCAGACTAAAGGCCTCCCATAGGTGCCGCCAGGCCCCAAATCGGCCATGGGCCCCCGTACCGCCTTGTCACGCTGCTGCTGAGCCCACAGTGTGACCTGGGTCCCTGTACCGCCTCCCATTGCTCCCACTCTGCCATGTGCCACTTTGAGGTCTCCTCACACTGCTGGTGTGTTCAATTTTTTGACATAGGGTGCTGGCAGATTACGGGCCTCCCATTGCTGCTGCCAGGCACGTAATCTGCCATGGGCCCCCGTACCGACTCCTCATGCTGTGACGTTGCAACAAGGTGGAATTCAACACTACATATGTTAGACCGCCTTTACGAACAGCGAAAGGCCATCACAGATTTCCTGATGTTAAAAGCGGATAAAGGTACTCCCTGTGTAACTTAGATGTCAGCCATTGGCAGCTCATGCGTGACACCTGCGCTTGCTCAGGCCCTTTGAGGAGGCCACGTTATTCGTGAGTCGGCAGGACTATGGGTTGAACGAGGTCAAATCGGCCATGGGCCCCCGTACTGCCTGGTCACGCTGATGCTGGTCCCACAGTGTGATCTGGGTCCCTGTACGGCCTCCCATTGCTCCCACTCTGCCATGTGCCACTTTGAGGTCTCACACTCCTGCGGTTTTCCATTTTGTCATAGGTTGCTGGCAGATTACAGGCCTCCCATAGGTGCTGCCAGGCCCCAAATCTGCCATGGGCCCCCGTACCGCCTGGTCACGCTGCTGCTGGGCCCACAGTGTGACCTGGGTCCCTTTACCGCCTCCCATTGCTCCCACTCTGCCATGTGCCACTTTCAGGTCTCCTCACACTCCTGCTGGTTTCCATTTTGTCATAGGTTGCTGTATGGCCTCCCATTGCTGCTGCCTCCACCGCCACACTGTGGCTCCAAACACTGGTTTTGGCCCCGTGACTGGCCAAATGAGTGAAATGTGCGGTGATTCTAAGATTGACGGCACTCATCTGCATGTCATACTGACTGACAGTATTATTTCTCATCCCCAGCAGACTCCAAGGGCATTTAAATTAAAGGTACAGTGTTCTGCACTAATATTAAGTCTCTCTGAAGCCTAGAAACACCCTTTTTTAAGTTAAATTCACAGCGAATATATTCGACTCGAATCGAATATTGTCCACGAATTCGCCGAATCGAATTTTTGAATACTTCGCTCATCTCTAACTGTCATACTTCACCATCTTTATCATCCAAATGAAGGAACATTTCTGCTGCTGCATATGTAGTGGGTGGTGGAAACTTGTATATTTTGTCTGTCAACCTCAGACAGACCTACTCAGTGGTGTGACTACAGATGATCCCTCAATATCGCCTCTCCAAGAATAATGTCCCTTCAATCTAATATTCCTAAAACATCTATACAAGTCCTGTGCCAACAAAAACTTCTTCATGATACCTTTAGGGCTAAAGCCCAAACCTTTCCCCAGAAGGTCCATCTTACCCGATGTCAGTCCAGCTGAGGAGAAGGTGACAATTCCGTCTATTTCTGTTGATGATGAATCATCTGTTGGGATGGTTGGATGAGTGGGAGATCCCTTGTTGCAGCGTTGATGTTTCCTAGCTCCCCTGTGGCCGGATCTCTGCTGTTTCCTTGATTCTGATGTACAATATGAGGTCGGTGTTGTCCCTCTATAGATCCTAATAAAGTGCCTCCAGCAGAGGAGGGAAGTGATGGGTCAGAGGCTGTAGAAGAAGCTCTAGTGAGCAGTCTAGATGGACAAGGTGAGTCTTGTGTAGGTGGTGCTCCAAGAGTACGCCTGATTAGTAGATGGTTAGATGTTGGACTCCTTCAGCTGCTCGGCTGACAATGCAGACTGCAGTGTAGACTCCACCTCTGTGATCTGTACAGCCAGAGCAGCTTCTTCCTTCTGGAGAAATGAAACTCGGAGAACAATGGAGCTCTTGTTTAGGACTTGTGTAACCAGACCACTGGACTCCTCCCTGTCCACAAACAGACCATTGAACTCCTCCCTGTCCACAAACAGACCATTGAACTCCTCCCTGTCCACAAACAGACCATTGAACTCCTCCCTGTCCACAAACAAAGCCGGGGTCAGTTTATCCCATAGACCCCTTGGAATACGCCGTGCTTTCTAATGTTCAGCTAAAGTTATCTTTTTACATAGACAAGACAGTTGTCTTTTTAGGAACTTCTCAGGAGGACTTTGATCTGGTGTCATTTACCCAAAAAAAACCCTTCCCCTCCTCCACTAAGAACACCCCCTTCTCCCCCCCACAGAGGACACCCCTCCCCCACTAAAGACACCCTCTCCACTGAGGATACTCCATTCCCCTCTTTTCCTCCTCTGAAGACACCCCTCCCTCTCCTTTCCTGCACTAGGGACACCCTTCCCCCTCCCGAGGACACTCTCTCCCCTAGTGTTGTCACCCCTTCCCCACTCAAGACACTCTTTCCACTGAGATCATCCCCTCCAGTTTAACATGTTGCCACCCAGCCTATAGCCAGATGGCAGCCGGGCGAAAAGCTCGTCCCTCCGGGTTTACACCATATGGCAAAAATAAAATAAAATTATCAATTTTTTTTTTGTGCTGTCACCAGTCAGTGTCCCTGATCACCGCCATGCCAGTTATATGATAATTCTGTACTGCACTGGTGACAGTATGTAAAAAAATAGTGAAAATATTTTTTTTTAATTTCTTCATTTTCCAAAAAATTATGACAAAAAAGTTACAACTTCAAAAAACTTGGCATGCCTCTTATGAAATATGTCACACTGTCTACTTTGCAAAAAGAGGTAATTTGGGGGATATTTGTACTCTCCTGACATTTGGGGGATATCTGTACCGTCCTGACATTTGGGGGATATCTGTACCGTTCTGACATTTGGGGGATATTTGTACCGTCCTGACATTTGGGGGATATCTGTACCGTCCTGACATTGGGGGATATCTGTACCGTCCTAACATTTGGGGGATATCTGTACCGTCCTGTCATTTGTGGTATATATGTACCGTCCTGACATTTGGGGGATATCTGTACCGTCCTGACATTTGGGGGATATCTGTACCGTCCTGACATTGGGGGATATCTGTACCGTCCTAACATTTGGGGGATATCTGTACCGTCCTGTCATTTGTGGTATATATGTACCGTCCTGACATTTGGGGGATATCTGTACCGTCCTGACATTTGGGGGATATCTGTACCGTTCTGACATTTGGGGGATATCTGTACCGTCCTGACATTTGGGGGATATCTGTACTGTTCTGACATTTTGGGGGGATATCTGTACCGTCCTGACATTTGGGGGATATCTGTACTGTCCTGACATTTGGGGGATATCTGTACTGTCCTGACATTTGGGGGATATCTGTACCGTTCTGACATTTGGGGGATATCTGTACCATCCTGACATTTGGGGGATATCTGTACCGTCCTGACATTTGGGGGATATCTGTACTGTTCTGACATTTTGGGGGGATATCTGTACTGTCCTGACATGGGGGGATATCTGTACCGTTCTGACATTTTGGGGGGATATCTGTACCGTCCTGACATTTGGGGGATATCTGTACCGTCCTGACATTTGGGGATATCTGTACTGTCCTGACATTTTGGGGGGATATCTGTACCGTCCTGACATTTGGGGGATATCTGTACCGTCCTGACATTTGGAGATATCTGTACTGTCCTGACATTTGGGGATATCTGTACTGTCCTGACATTTTGGGGGGATATCTGTACCGTCCTGACATTTGGGGGATATCTGTACCGTCCTGACATTTGGGGGATATCTGTACTGTCCTGTCATTTGTGGTATATATGTACTGTCCTGACATTTGGGGGATATCTGTACTGTCCTGACATATGGGGGATACCTGTACCGTCCTGACATTTGGGGGATATCTGTACCGTCCTGACATTTGGGGGATATCTGTACCGTCCTGACATTTGGGGGATATCTGTACCGTCCTGACATTTGGGGGATATCTGTACTGTCCTGTCATTTGTGGTATATATGTACTGTCCTGACATTTGGGGGATATCTGTACTGTCCTGACATTTGGGGGATATCTGTACTGTCCTGACATTTTAGGGGGATATCTGTACCATCCCGACATTGGGGGATATCTGTACCGTCCCGACATTTGGGGGATATCTGTACCGTCCCGACATTTGGGGGATATCTGTACCGTCCCGACATTTGGGGGATATCTGTACCGTCCTGACATTTGGGGGATATCTGTACCATCCTGACATTTGGGGGATATCTGTACTGTTCTGACACTTGGGGGATATCTGTACTTTCCTGACATTTGGGGGATATCTGTACTGTTCTGATATTTGGGGGATATCTGTACTGTTCTGACATTCTTGGACCTCAAGAAAATAGATTGGCTGTCAGTATTTCAGGATTGATCAATTTTCAGATATCTCCCATAGTTTGTGAACTCTATAACTTCCCTACAGACTAAATCATAAATAATAATTTGGGTTATTTTCACCAAAGACATGTAGCAGAATACACCTCGGCCTAAATGTATAAAGAACAATTATTTATTTGCAAACTTTTATAACAGAAACAAAGAAAAACTTGTTTTTTTTAATTTTCAGTCTTTTTTTGTTAATTTAGCAAAAAATAAAAACCCCAGGGGTGATTAAATAGCACCAAAAGAAATTTCTAGTTGTGTGAAGAAAATTATAAAATTTTAGTTTGGGTACAATGTTGTATGACCGCGCAATTGTCATTCAAAGTGTGAGAGCGCTGAAACCTGAAAACTGGCCTGGTCAGGAAGGGGGTAATGTGCCCGGTATGGAAGGGGTTAAGAAGCTCCGGGTAGTTCTGGTTATTAAGGATACGTGTGAGATTGGAACCTTGAGATTGGAAATAATATTTGGCCTTGCTCCAAATTCTGTCAATCAGTGCTAGAGTGGGGAACTGTGCTAGGGCTTTGAACTCACCTGCTTCCAGGCATTCCACTAAATGATCTGTGGACACAATCCCTAGAAGAAGTGAACTGACCGGGTCTGGGTGTGGATTGTCCTGCCAGGCTGGAAAGTGTTGTAACTGGGCCACAATATAATAAAGAGAAGGATTGGGAACCTCAGGGCCTCCCATATCTTTAGCCTCCTGTAGAGTTTCTAGTTCAATCCGAGGCGTGGCATCCACCAGATTAAGGAGCCAAACACCATATCAAATCTTCTAAAGATCCGTATAGGAATCCAAACAGGGACGTTGTGCAGAATATAAAGTCATTGAGGGGCCCAGATCATTCTGATTAAGTTACACCTCCCTACCACGGATCGAGGGAGTTTAGTCCAGCTAGTTGTTTTCTGTTGAAATGTTTTAATGAATGGATGTCAGTTTAGATCTGTATATTTCGATAGAGTGGGGTGAATGATAATACCCAGATATATAAAGGAGGCCACTATTTCAATCTGCGCAGCTTCAGGTGGTATGGGATGTGTAAGGGTGTCCAGTGGGAGAAGGGTGGACTTATCCCAATTTATTGAGAAGCCGGAGAAGGAGCCAAATTCACTGATTAATGTCATTAGGTGTGTCAATGACACGCAAATGTATCACCCAAAAACAGAAGGGTGTCATCGTCATAGAATGCTACTTTTTCCATCTGCTCTCCTCTACAAAAACCATTTACCCGGATCCTCTCCAATGGCAGCCACCAGAGGTTCTATCACTATAGCGAATAACAGCGGGGAGAGAGGACAGCCCTGCCGTGTCCCTCTGCCTAGTGTGAATGAGATGGACAGGGCATTGTTAACCCGAATGCGGGCCGACGGGGCACGATAGAATAATTGAATCCACAAAATTAAAGTGTCCCCCGGGGTTACATTTCACAAGGACTTGCCAAAGGTATCTCCATTCTACACAGCCAAACACCTTAGCAGCGTCGGGAGACAAAATCGCCATCACCCATATTATCAGAAGGGATTTGAAGGTTAAGATAAAGCCTATGACTATTGATTGCTGTAGATCTGAATGAAACCCGACTGATCCGGGTGAATAAGTGTAGAGATAACCCTAGTCAGTCTGGTCACCAGTACTTCAGTAATAATTATGAGGTCTGAGGTCAATAGTGATATGGGCCGGTAGGATTCTGCTAAGGTTGGGTCCCTCCCCGTCTTCAAGTACGACTATTATTGCCTCATACATGGGGAGGGAGTTCTGTTCCAATGCCACCTGGAGTATTTTAAGTAGTTCAGGTAGAAGTATTCCCCCAAAAAATTTGTAAATTTCCATCAGCAGCCCATCTACACCGGGAGCCTTGGAATTGGGGTATGAAGCTCCAGCCATCTGCAAGTCTTCAGGAGTGAGTGGTGCATTAAGCTTTTGCCTTTGTTGAAAAGTAAGTTGAGGAAGTGTTAAAAACTCCCGCATGGTAGAGTCATCTGAAGACACTTTGGGAGAGTAGAGCGTTTCATGAAAAGATCTAAAGCCTTGTAAGATGGAGGGGGTATATGTGACCAATTGAGTCGAGGGCAGTTTTGAAGAAGAGATATGAGAAGATGGTTACTGAGCTTTTGCAATGATTGTGAGAATATGACCCGTCTTTTCCCCCTCCTCAAGGTTTGAGAAGAAAAAATGTTTATTTTCAGCATGCCGAAGTTGGACAGTGCGCAGAAACTGTTGTGCCGCAAGTACCTCCTCTCTGTATCAGGGTTGGTATTGCTAAGATAGGCTTGTTCTGCCTTAGTTACAGATTGGCCGGCCTCAACCTCCCATTGTCTGGAGTTAGTCTTCATTCTGGAAATGTCTTTGATATACGTGCCTCTAATATATGCTTTCAAAGCATCCCAAACAATCATAGGAGATGTTGAGTGTCTGTATCCAAGTAGAAAGCCTTGTAATTGTTTATGCATTAAGTCAGTGAAGAGAGTTATCCAGAATGGATTGAGCTTCCCCAATGTAAATGTAGAGGACCTTTTCAGGGACAAGAATACATGCATTGGGGAATGATCAGATAGGCTCCTGGCTAAAGAGGTCACCTGAGGTGTATATGGTAGAATCAGATCGGAACCCAATGCCAAATCTATACGGGATAGAGAGGAGTGGGAGCTTGAGTGACATGAAAATTGAGCATCTAGTGGGTGGAGGGATCGCCATAAGTCCCGGAGTCCAATTTCCTTCATGTGGTGGACAAAAGGAGTGATTTGTCTAGGGCCAAGTGGGGAGAATTTTTTTTAAGAGATCTAAGGAAGTATCCAAAACTGTGTTAATGTCCCCCATTACCAATAATGGTGTTTGTGGATGGGTGGCTATAAATTGAAACAGACATCTCACCGTCTCCATATGAAATGGTGGAGGTACATACATATTTGCAAGAACACATAAATGAGAGTCCCAATTGTATAACAGAAATATATAACGACCCAACGGATCTATTTTGGATGAGATAACCATGAAAGGTACTCCTCTGACAACCTTTATACTCATGCCCCTAGAGTATTGAGAGTGGAACTGAAGGGGGAACTCAGAGCGTTTCAAAAGGTGAAGAGTATCCAAAGTCATGTGTGTCTCCTGAAGGCATACAATGGAAGGGTTTTGATGGCTGAGGAATGTGAAGACAGCCGTTCTCTTCTTTGGGTCATGCAGGCCATGGACATTCCAAGAAAGGACAATATCCTTTTGATTACTCATAGTTATGAAGGAGGTTATGAAGACTAGGAGTGTGATTCCTCCGGGGTAGTGTTCCGTGTCCCAAGGAAGTGTTTGGTGGGATATCGTCAGCACGATATATACAATTATAGGGAACACCCAGAGACGATGGATCTCCTCTCACACTCCAGTAGGCGATAATTGGTGTAGGATGTTTTCCGGTCCAGAGACAGCATAGCAAGTGAAAAAAATAGAAAAAATACCAACTTAGGCCAAAACATGGGCAAACCTGAGTCAACTCAAAAACGCCCCGCAGGATAACAGAAGGGGAAAGCAAAGGGACTATATGTGACATTCCAAAGGGTGTAGCCATGAGAGTCATCTGTTACTAAAGCAAAACAGGCAATCTACTCATCCCTGAACTCCGCTTTCATACTAAGGGAGAGACAAGCAGAAATTTGAGTTGTGAACGCCGGGCAATGGATAAGTCATACTGGAGCTGGACATAAGCGCCTTTCATTCCTATCCAGCCAGGTAGCTGCTGCTGCAGGGGAGTCATAGAATTGTACGGAGCCATCTGTTATGACTCGTAGCTTTGCAGGATAAATCATGGAGTAAGACACTTGGATCACACGTAGGCGGCATTTAACATCAGTAGATCTGGCTCACTTACGCTGGATTTCAGCTGAGAAATCTGGAAATATAGATATTTTTGCACCTTGTATTTCCATGGCAGGTTGTTGTCTAGCAAGATGGAGGATGACATCTCTATCCTTGTAATGTAAAAGTTTCAGTAGACAAGGTCTGTCAGGGGCCCCGTTGGAGGAGGACGGGGTGGGACCCGATAGGATCTTTCCACTGAGCAAAAAGGTGTTAGGTCATCTTTGCCGAATGTATTCAGTAACCAAGTCTCAATAAATCCCACAGGATTCTTTCCCTCAGCTTTCTCAGGCAAGCCTACCAGGTGAAGGTTGCTCCTACGTAGGTGATTCTCCATGTCCTCTGATCTGGCCAGGTGCTCAGATGTTCTCATGGTGTTAGAATGTACATCTTGTTACAATGGAGGGAGTTCATCCTCCAATGTGCTCACCCTGCCTTCAATGGTGGTCGCCCTCTCTCTCATCTTGTGCATATCATGGCGGATAAATAAAATGTCCTCTTTCATGCTTTTATATTCCACAGTAAGCTGTGTGAGCGATGTGCCATGAGTGTGGACTGCTGTTAATATTTCTTTCAGCGATGGTTCTGGGGGTTCAGGAACCTCTGCATGGCTCTCAGAGTGGGGAATAGGAGAGCAGATACTCACTGTGCCGGAGGACGGAGAAGGCTTTGCAGAGGCCTGAGGGAGCTGCCACCCCCCTCTATCACTCATCGCCATCTGCCCAACACAAGAAGTACTGCACTTCCTTATTTATTCCATGATTTAGTCATGAAGAACAGCGGGGCTGAGCCCCACCAGAGGTCAGAGAGGAAAGAAACAACCAGAACTGTCTTTTATAGGAGGGACAGTGATGAGGGGATTATAGGACGAGGGTCCCCACCCCCTTTATCACTCATCGACATCTTCCCAACACAAGAAGTACAGCACTTCCTTATTTACTCCATGATTTAGTCATGAAGAACAGCGGGGCTGAGCCCCACCAGAGGTCAGAGAGTGAAGAAACAACCAGAACTGTCTTTTATAGGAGGGACAGTGATGAGGGGATTATAGGACGAGGGTCCCCACCCCCTCTATCACTCATCGCCATCTTCCCAACACAAGAAGTACTGCACTTCCTTATTTACTCCATGATTTAGTCATGAAGAACAGTGGGGCTGAGCCCCACCAGAGGTCAGAGAGGAAGGAAACAACCAGAACTGTCTTTTATAGGAGGGACAGTGATGAGGGGATTATAGGACGAGGGTCCCCACCCCCTCTATTACTCATCGCCATCTTCCCAACACAAGTACTGCACTTCCTTATTTACTTCCTGATTTAATCATGAAGAACAGCGGGGCTGAGCCCCACCAGAGGTCAGAGAGTGAGGAAACAACCAGAACTGTCTTTTATAGGAAGGACAGTGATGAGGGGATTATAGGACGGGGGTCCCCACCCCCTCTATCGCTCATCGCCATCTTCCCAAAGAAGTACTGCACTTCCTTATTTAGTCCATGATTTAATCATGAAGAACAGCGGGGCTGAGCCCCACCAGAGGTATTGTAGCCCCACCTGGCAAGTATTGTTTTTAATCTTTATCCCTGCTGTGGGCAAGCTGCAGGGCTCTCCTTTCAGGTGCCAGCCTCTGCCACCCTGTGTGTGAGAACCTCTCCTGTACCTACTATGCTTCCCTGGCTCTGCTTGCGCATTTGTGGACCCGGTTCAGTGGGTTCCGGAGGGTAGAGGGGACGGAGGAGATGTTCACTCCCTTCTTGTCCTGACCCAGAAGTGACGTTATGACAGATTTCCCGACCATCGAGGACGGCAAAGAATGTAATGCGGTGTGATGTGCGCTACATTACATCCAATGGAGTACAGGGGAGACATTGGGGGTCTTTTAGACCCTGGATGTCTCAATAAAGAGAACCTCTCATCAAATGTCATCACATAGAGGACTTTGTCCCCTTAAGTAAAAATGTTTTTTTTTTAATTGTAAAGAATTAAAGTTACACCCAAATACATAACTCCTCCCCTTGAAAAATTTTAAGACCCCCCACCCCCACATATATGCATGGCAAAAGGTATCCAACATGTCAACTTAAGGTTTGACATGTTGGATATCTATTTACTCGCTGCAACCTCGGCTTTTATATTTTTACAAATAAATGGGTCATTTATTGCTTTTTTGTGCCCTGAAATTAACTTAAGTGTATCCTCCTTCGCACTCACACAATACACTCAATCCTCCACCCACATCGATGGGAACACCCTGGACCTCGTCTTCTCCCACCTCTATACCCTCAACCAGTTCACTAACACCCCCTTCCCTCTCTTCGACCACCACCTCCTCATGTTCTCTGTCTCCCCTTCCCCCAACTCCCCCCCAAAAGCGCCAAACCATCACCAGCCGCAACCTCCGCAACCTGAACCCGGCCCCCCTCCACTCGGCTGCCAACCGCCTACACGGCAGCATCTTTCCACTGTCATGTCCTGACCTAGCCACCACCATGTACAACGACTCTCTGTCAGCTGCCCTAGACTCTCTGGCACCCCTCACCACACGCAACATCAAACCTAGACTGCTTCAACCATGGCAGAACGACAGCACTAAATGTCGCAGTCGCACGCTGGAGAGACTATGGCGCAAAACCAGGTCCCCTCGTGCGTTCTCCCTCTACAAATCTGCCTTCCTCACTTACACAACCTCCCTCCACGCCGCCAAGCAGGCCTACTTTGTAAACCTGATCAACACCCTCTCCACCTGCCCTCGCTGACTCTTCTCCACCTTCAACTCCCTGCTTCCCCCCCCCCTCCACTCAGTACCTCACTCACCACCCACGAGATTGCCACTCATTTTCACAAGACTGAAGCAATCCGTAAGGACATAGTCAACTCGCAATCTACCTCCCCACCTAGCCTCCCCCCTATCACCCCCTCTTCTCTCCCCTCCCTTGACCTCGCAACCGCACTGCCCCCCACCACACCCAAGGCCCCACTTACTGTAACCCCCCCAGCACTGTACTCCTTCAGCCCTGCTACCACTGAGGAAGTCACCAGGGTCTTCTCAGAAGCCCACCTCACTACCTGCCCCCTGGACCCTATCCCTTCTCAACTCCTCCAGTCACCCCCCTCTTCCCTCATCCGCTCCCTCACCCACATCTTCAATCTCTCCCTCACTACTGGCACATTACCCTCCCCCCTAAAGCATGCACACATCACCCCCATACTCAAAAAGCCCTCCCTGGACCCCACTGACCCAAACAACCTCAGACCCATCTCCCTGCTGCCACTCACTTCCAAGCTCGAGCGCCTAGTCTACGACCGCTTAAGCGCCCACCTAACTGACAACAACCTCCTTGATCCCCTACAGTCCGGCTTCCACCCCCTACACTCCACCGAAACCGCCCTCCTCAAAATCACTAACGACCTACTAACCGCCAAAGCCAACTACTCAGTCCTCCTTCTCCTGGACCTCTCTGCGGCCTTCGACACAGTTGACCACCCCCTCCTCCTTAATAAACTACTCTCCCTTGGCATCAGAGACACCGCTCTCTCCTGGTTCTCCTCTTACCTATCCTAACGCTCCTTCAGCATTTCCTACAACGGTGCCACCTCCCCCTCCCTCCCCCTCTCTGTTGGGGTCCCCCAAGGCTCTGTCCTTGGACCCCTTCTCTTCTCCATCTACACCTCCTCCCGCGGCAAACTCATACACTCCCACGGCTTCAACTATCACCTCTACGCTGATGACACTCAAATTTACCTCTCCACCCCTCACCTCACCCCCACATTCTCCGCCAGCATCACTCACCTCCTAAACGACATCTCAGACTGGATGTCGCTCCATTTCCTCAAGATTAACCTCTCCAAAACCGAGCTCCTCGTCTTTCCCCCTGCCCTCACCCCCCCCATCCTATCCATCATCACCAACAACACCACCATCAATCCCGCCCCGCAAGCCAAAGTCCTTGGCGTCATTCTGGACTCAAACCTCTCCTTCCAACCTCATGTCAAATCACTTACAAACACATGCAGGCTTCACCTCCGCAACATCGCCAAGATACATACCTTCCTCACCCCAGACACCACTAAACTACTCGTACACTCCCTGATTGTCTCACGTCTGGACTACTGCAACTCCCTCCTCACCGGCCTACCCCAGTGCAGGCTGTCCCCGCTTCAGACCATCCTGAACTCAGCTGCCAGACTCATCCACCTCACCACCCGCTCCACCTCTGCCACCCCCCTCTGCCTATCCCTCCACTGGCTCCACCCCCCTCTGCCTCTCCCTCCACTGGCTCCCCATTGCCCAACGCATCAAATTCAAACTACTCACTCTGACCTACAAAGCCATTCATAACACTGCCCCTAACTACCTCACCAACCTTATTCCCAAGTACCGCCCTACCCGTACCCTTCACTCCTCACAGGACCTCCTTCTATCTTGCTCCCTGGTCTCCTCCTCCCACGCACAACTGCAAGACTTCTCCAGGTCCTCCCCCATCCTCTGGAACTCACTACCCCAATCCATCAGACTGTCACCTTCAGGCGCTCCCTGAAAACCCATCTCTTCAGGGAAGCCTACCCCACCCTCACCTAACAGCCGTTCTCCTTCATTCCTCCTACCACTCCATCCCCCACAGCCACTTCCTCCTGTACAACTACCCCCTCCCTCCTAGATTGTAAGCTCTAAAAAGTAGGGCCCTCGTACCCCTCGTACGTTGTTTGTATTTGCTGTAATGTTTCATGTATTGCCCCCCCTCTATTGTACAGCGCTGAGCAAACCCTTTGGCGCTATATAAACTCCATGTAATAATAATAATAATTTTTTACTGAAATTTCCTAGATCTTTGTGATATTTTGTGACATAAAAATTAGAACTGCCGCTATTTTATTCTCTAAAGTCTCTACTTTCAGAAAATTGATAATTTGGGGGTTTTGTGTCATCTTCAGGCTAAAATGATGTTTTAAACGTGCAAAAAATGCCAAAACGGCTCTGGGATTGAACAGGAGAAAGGATAAGCTGGACACTCCCCTTTCCTGAGGAGCAGCCAATCGGTTCTCATTACACTGCAAGGTCTCTCCCCTCCCTGCTAGTCCCCGGGTGGGGTGCTGGAGACAGGCGGGGGAGGGGAGGAGGAGATAAACAGAACAATGTTACACATATTACACATTTAAGTTGCTATAAAGTGCCTTTAACTTTTTACAGCCCTGGACATTCCTAAAAGAGCCTCAGATTTATATACATTTGTTGTAAATAGGAAATAACATCTTATTACCTCCTCTGCTGCCACTTCCAGCCACGTCTCCTCTATAATTCTTCCCGCCTCACCTCTCATCTGGAACTTCCTGTCTGCATCTGACATCACTTCCTGTCTGTCCCTGACATCACTTCCTGTCTGTCCCTGACATCACTTCCTGTCTGTCCCTGACATCACTTCCTGTCTGCATTCCATAGAGACTTCCTGTGTGAGTATAGGTGAGATCCCCACCTTGTGGAGTTCAGAGGAACTGCAGCCCCGAGATCCATCCCATAATCCCCCTTCCTGTATAATATGTACCTTACAGGGATACTACGGGAGATGAAACATTACTGAATAAAGGAAGAAGAAATAAATGTAACTCTTATGTAACCAACTGTTCAACAAACATCTCTTATTACATATAGAAAAGTCTTACAAACACAGAACACAAAATACAAATGTATAGCTAATGAGAGCGATCCCGCCAAACCTGATCCTTCTGGGGGGGACAATGCAAAAATACATCCTAAAATAGAAACATATACATCCCTGTAAGGTACATATTATACAGGAATGGGGATTATGGGACATATCAGACTGGATGTCGCTCCATTTCCTCAAACTTAACCTGTCCAAAACCGAGCTCCTAGTTTCCCCCCCCCATCCTATCCATCACTACTAACAACGCCACCATCACTCCCACCCCACAGGCCAAAGTCCTGGGTGTCACCCTGGACTCCCACCTCTCCTTCCTACCCCACATCCAACTGCTATCTAGATCATGCAGGCTCCACCTCCGCAACATCTCCAAGATACGCACATTCCTCACCCCAGACACCACCAAACAACTCGTACACTCCCTCATCATCTCACGCCTGGACTACTGCAACTCCCTCATCATCTCACGCCTGGACTACTGCAACTCCCTCCTCACCGGCCTACCCAAATGAGCGCTATCCCCACTCCAGTCTATCCTGAACTCAGCGGCCAGACTCATCCACCTCACCAACCACTCCACATCCTCCACCCCCTCTGCCAATCCCTTCACTGGCTCCTGATTGCCCAACGCATCAAATTCAAACTGCTAACTCTGACCTACAAAGCCATTCACAACGCCGCCCCAAACTACATAACTGACCTGATACCCAAATACTACCCTATCCGTGCCCTCCGCTCCTCACAGGACCTCCTACTCTCTACCTCCCTGGTCTCCTCCTCCCATACCCAACTGCAGGACTTCTCTAGGGCTTCCCCCATCTTTTGGAATTCCCTACCCCAATCCATCAGACTGTCACCTACCCTCCTCACCTTCAGGCGCACCTTGAAGATCCACCTCTTCAGGGAAGCCTACCCCACCCTCACCTAACACCTGACCTCACATAACAACTGATCTCCTCCACTCCTCCCACCACTTTATTCCCCACAGCCACTTCCTCCTGTACCACTTCCCCTCCCTCCTAGATTGTAAGCTCCAAAGAGCAGGGACCTCGAACCCCTCATGTATTGTATTGTTACTGTCTTGTCTCATGCTCTGTCCCCCTTTGTAATGTACAGCTCTGAGCATACCCTTTGGCGCTATATAAATACTGTATAATAATAATAATAATAATAATAATAATAATATATCAATCCACTCATAATGACATCATCTTCTGGAAGTGTCTGCAAATCCATCCATTTCATACAGATTTCATCTCTGATCTCCTGCAGCCTATTAGCTCCCATTTCCCTCTCTATGTCTCAGCAGATCCCTTGCATCCTATTAGCTCCCATTTCCCTTTCTTTGTCTCAGTACTCTGTGGGTGTGGAACTTGGGAGAACAAGACTCTGTGGGGGCAGGACTTGGTGAGCAGTACTCCGTGGGGGCAGGACTTTGTGAGCAGTACTCTGTGGGGGCGGGATTATGATTAGATTTATTATTCCATTCATTTTCTGCTCATATAAAGATGGAATTCAGATATAAAGACGGGAAGTATGGAGCAGAGAAATGAATAGACCTCCCAGCAATGTTATTACCAGGCTGCAGCTAGGGGGAGCTCTAATGTCACCCCAGCAGAGTGATCCCATCTAGCCCACATTAACCCTCTCACTGCCAGAGCTGGTTTTGCAGTGTGTAGGAGTCTGGGATGCGTTTTGTTGAGGTGGGGGAGGGGTTATGAATTGTTTCCATTGTCACTGTAGAATGTGCTGCAACAAAAGTGACATGAAGGCTCCTCCCACACTGATCCGCGGGACACGTATGACTTTTTGCTGCATTTCTGCCATGTTTTTACCGTGTTTGCATTGCACTTCTTAAAGATCATATGACTCAAAATCCGCACCGAACCCTCACTGTGGGGAATTGTTGATGCGTTTTGCCATGTTTTCCATTGATTTCAATGGGGAGGGGCGCTCTTAGAGCGTTTTCTTACCACACCAAACCTGCAGCAAGAATGCAACAAGCAGGACTTTAAAAAATGCAGCGGCCCCGCATCGGCTGAGTGTGACGAGTTCCAGGAATACACGGTCACATGATGTTCTTTTACTAACACAAACCTGGGAGAACACCGGATGGGGTGACAGCAGAGTGACCGATAATGACACACATTGAGCTGCCGATAAAACTTCATTTCCAGAGTCCCCCCACAATACAGGAGGGGGCGCTATGTACTGTGGGGTCTGGGGGAAGGAATCCGGGAGGGAAATGTCGTCTGCAGAACATTTCATACTCTGCTCTAGATTTATAAATGTCAGCGACGTGCGATGATTGACACCCCCTTACCCAGATAATGGGGACTTGTAATCTGACAGATTCACACAGGAATTGTTCATTGCTGAAGGAACCCCGAGAACCCTTTGGAGGAACCCTGACTGAGAAAGGCTGGACTAGGCAGTCATATATCTCTGTCCCCCTTGGTGGGAGTGGAGGTGACCCCTCTATAAGGATCTACAGTCCATACACACCCAGCACAAGGCCGGGGTCACACTACCAGACGCTTCTCGGGGCTGCAGTTCCTCTGAGTTCCACAAGGTGGGGATCTCACTTCTACCCAGACAGGAAGTCTCTATAGAAGACAGGAAGTGATGTCAGGTACAGACAGGAAGTGAAGTTACGTACAGAAAGGAAGTGATGTAATGTACACACAGGAAGTTCTGGGTAAGATGTGAGGCAGGAGGAAGCAGAGAGGAGACGTTGGTGGAAGTGGCAGAAAAGGAGGTAATAAGATGTTATTATTATTATACAGGATTTATGGTGCCAACAGTTTGCTCAGCACTGTACAATATAACGGGAGACAATACAGCAACAATACAGATCAATACAAGAGGCATAGGAGGGCCCTGATCCTTGGAGCTTACAATCTAGGAGATTTCCTATTTACACCCAGTAACCCCCCCATCATGTCCGTCCTCTTCCTCCATAGTCATGTCTGTCCTCTTCCTCCATAGTCATGTCTGTCCTCTTCCTCCATAGTCATGTCTGTCCTCTTCCTCCATAGTCATGTCCGTCCTCTTCCTCAATAGTCATGTCCGTCCTCCATAGTCACTGTGACGTCTTTTATCACCAGCAGATGATACACACATATATAGTGTGGGAACCCAGATTAACCCCTTCAGGGGCAGAACATTCCCCCACTTCCGGGGCCGGAACATTCTCCTCATTGTGGAGAGGTGTCACCTTCTCACCTCATCAGTCTATACTAATGGATTATACCACTTTTATTAGTTGTGGGGGATGGAGAATCCTATGACATCACACTAACCTCACAGCTCCTCCTCCCAATGTCCCTCCATTTGGCTCCTTACTTTTTATTCTATGGTGTTAGGATGTGGGGGACCCTTGGCATCCTCATAAGCAAATCAGAACTTTAGATCCTGTGTTGTGTTATGACGTCAGAATTCCTTATACCCTGCGTAGTGTGGGGGTCCTGTGGGGGGAATTATACCTCAGCCTGAAGTGGGGCTTTAATAAAATGGAGACCTGAATGGAGAGGTGAGGAGGATTCTGGGAATATCATTTGATGTGACTATTTGTGTTCAGATGTAGAGTTTTCCTCCTGTGAAGTCTGGAGATCATATGACATCACATTGCCTCCACCTCCCTCCCTGATAGAAGAGAGAAAGAAGAAGAAGATTCTAGAAGTCACCAGAGAGATCACTGAGCTGCTGACAGGAGAGGTGAGCGGTGCCGGGAATTCTGGGACATTCTCCAGTAACAGACAAGGGATGTGTCTGGATGGTGACTGTATCATTGTGTGTGTCAGGTTCCTATAAGGTGTCAGGGTGTCACTGTCTCTTTCTCCATGGAGGAGTGGGAGTATTTAGAAGGACACAAGGATCTCTACAAGGACGTCATGATGGACAATCAGCCGCCCCTCACATCACCGGGTAAGAGGAGACTTTATTGTAAAGGAGAGAGCAGTACGGAGGATCCACCTAGATCCCCCATCATCTGATAAACACATAGAAACAATGGATTCAGTCAGTGTGTGTGTTTCCTACAGATGGATCCAGTCATGGGAACCCACCAGAGAGATGTCCCCGTCCTCTGTATTCCCGGGATTCCACACAGGAAGGTCACACCATCCCTCACCATCATCAGGTAGATGATGACAATTATTGGTAGTTGTGATTTATACACAGCATGTTTGTTACAATGAATGTTTTATTATATCTTTCAGAGTGGAATCCTCGGGGATGATAATATTGATGTTAAAGAAGAGTATAAAGAGGAGGATGAGGAGTATGGAGTGATGGAGGAGTTTTCAGAAGGACACAAGGAGATGATGGAGCCACCTAATACCAGGAACCCACCAGAGAGATGTCCCCGTCCTCTGTATTCCCGGGATTCCACACAGGAAGGTCACACCATCCCTCACTATTACAAGGTTGGTGGGATGGAGCATCTAGAACATGGACTTGTAGAGACAATGTGTGGATATTTTATGTGACCTTATATTTTACAGATGATATTTTCTGTCATTTCCTTGATTTAGAGTGGAGATCCAATCGATATAAAAGTTGAGGTGAAAGCAGAAGAAGAAGAGGCGTATGTGAGGGATGATCAGCAGTCTATGGAGGAGGATGGAATAACGGGGACATTTATAGAGGAGGACACTCCTACAGAGATCAGCACAGGTGGGTCATGAACACTAAATCCATTCCTCCACCCATACTGCTCACTGATTGGTCCAGAGTAGGGCGGGGACTGGGTGATATCAGCCTGTAATCCCCTGGTCACTTTCCTGAGCTGTGTTCCCCGTCCTGTATTCCTGGATTTCTCTCGGATAATCTTCCTTCTCTGTGCTGCAGACACAATTTATGTATCTAGACTGGATTTATGGAGGTTCTGGGGTTCAGTTGGCAGCAAAATGTTCATTTCACCATAGGTTTTGAGTTATCTGGGACCTGTTCTGTGAGTCCTCTTCCTCATGCCCAGGTAAAATCTCCGATAGAGCAATCCTCCCAGGGTTCCTTGCTCTGTAGTCTGCTGGCTGTGCCGGGTGGAGGGATATGTCTGTAGTGTCTCAGACCCAAGTCACTGAGTGCAGTCTCAGGAGATGGGAGGCAGCGGTGTGGGATCTCTGCAACTTGTCTACAGTAAACATTTAAGCTTCCACTGATTACTGAATACAATATTATGAGTCCTGACCCCTTATTATATGATTTTATTGTACATTACATACTCCTGACCCCTGAACTTTATTCTCTATGTTGTATATTACATACTCCTGACCCCTGCACTATATACTCTATGCTCCTGTCTAGTAATCCTCTTTGTCTTTGTATTTTAGTCCATGGCTGGGAGATGAGGAAAACCTCCGAGGATTGTCTCACTTTGTCTCCAGACTGGAAAGTAGAAGATGAGGACATCACACAGTATAGTCCAGGAGAAAACCCGGCTCCCTCCAATGTCCATCCAGCACCACACAGTGTAGATGGACCATCGGATTCCTCGTATCCTCAGACTGTGTGGGACCGGGCCGGCCTTCCAACAGACAAGAGGTTCTCCTGTCCTGAGTGCGGGAAGGGTTTCCCTTCAAAATTCCATCTTAATGAGCATAAAAGGTCTCACACGGGGGAGAAGCCGTATTCCTGTCCTGAGTGCGGGAAATGTTTTTCACAAAAGTCTAATCTTCAAAAGCATATGAGGCTTCACACAGGTGAGAAGCCATATATCTGTACTGAGTGTGGGAAGTGTTTCCATTCTATGTTCAATGTTATTAGGCATAAAGAATCTCACAAAGGAGAGAAGTCATATTCCTGTCCTGAGTGCGGGAAATGTTTTATACAAAAATCACATCTTGTTACACATCAAAGGCTTCATACAGGGGAAAAACCATACTCCTGTTCTGAGTGTGGGAAATGTTTTTCAGACAAATCTTTTTATCACAGACATCAAAGATTGCACACAGGTGAGAAGCCATATACCTGTCCTGAGTGTGGGAAATGTTTTGTAGAAAAGGCAAAACTTGTCACACATCAGAGATCTCACACGGGGGAAAAGCCATATACCTGTCCTGAGTGCGGGAAATGTTTTTCAGACAAGTCCAATCTTTACAGACATCAGAGATTGCACACGGGTGAAAAGCCATAATACTGTTCTGAGTGCTGGAAATGTTTTGTTGAAAAATCAGAACTTGTCATACATCTTAGCTCTCATACAGGGAGGGAAAGGACGTTTTCCTTTTCTGAGTTTGGGAAATGTTTTTCACCGATGTCCTGTCTTGACAGACATCAGAGATCTCACACAGGGGACAAGCCACTTTCCTTTTCTGAGTGCAGGCATTTTTTTTTCAAGAAAGTCCATTCTTTATACCCACACAGGTGAAAAGCCGTATTCCTATCCTGAGTGTGGGAAATGTTTTTTCACGAATGTCCCATCTTCACAAACATTTGAGATCTCACACTGGGGGAAAGCCACTTTCCTGTCCTGAGTGAGGGAAATGTTCCTCACTGAAGTCCTGTCTTCCTGTACATCAGGGGTCCACACAACCCTGGAGGTGTATTAGTGCCTTGAGTGCGGGAAATGTCTTCTAGATGAATGTTGCTGGACATCCCAGCTCTCATGTGGGGAAGAAGCACACCCTGATATACACCTCAGATATACTCCATGGCTGATCTTCATCATGGAAGAAACAGTTGATAAGGAGATGAGAGGCCCCCAAAGACATGGATGAAGTGTGTGACCGGGTTGGCCATTGATAGCAGGAGAAGAATAAAAATGGAGTCCTGCCCTGTGATTGGCTGAGTACATTTTGTGGTGGGAAATTTCACAAACACTTGGAGGTCTTGTCACACTTACCTCTAACACTGGTGGTCAGACACTATATCTGGCTTCTGTGGTCCTTACCTGTAGCAGCCCCTTTCCCATAAGGCAGTCAGGCCTACTGGTACTCGGTGCCCCCAGGACTCATACACAATGCTATAGTGCCTGGCTACCACACCAGGGCAGGTGCAAACTGAGCACAGCAACAGGTGCTTGTGGTTGGCTGACAGGCAGAATGGTTCAATGACAGGCCAGGTACAAGGCGAGTTCATCTCCTGAAATGCATCAGATTTCCCAACCGTGCAGTATTTGGGACTGGACCCCATTGTCTGGGACTGAAGATCTGGCTCTGTCTGTTTTTATGGTCGGCTTGTGAGATTCCATTTGTGATCTTTTAATAAATTTGGTATTATGGTAATGCACCCTCTTGTGTGTTGTCTTTGACAGTTCCTAGATTCCTCCATCTGTGGAGGGCTGCACCTCATCAAGTGACAGATACCGTGTGGAATTGTGAAGCACCAAGATTTGAGTGCTGTTGTGTTTGGCAACATTTGATTGACAAGGCAGGCAATATTCGGAGTAATCAGGGTCCAATCCCTGGTCAAAAGACAGGCAGAGTTGAGAGAGTAGTTGATATCTGATCCAAGGTCATAAACAGAGGAATCCAAACAGCAGAGCAGGACAGACAGACAGAGAGCTTAAACGTGTATTACACACACTATCACTAACATGAGACTGCAGGTTTGGCTGGCTTAAATCAGATTTATTCTCCACCCAGAGACTTGCTGCATCATAGCTAAAACCAGGATGCTGTAATGAGACCACCAGTTGTGATGGATTGGGGGCGCTAGACGTTCCTGACATTAACCTCCATCTGAAAAGGGGCAAATAATCCCTTAAAGGCATGTTGGGCATCCAACAAAGGACCAGCATGCTGAGCAATGGTCAGGGGCAGGGGTGGACTGACCATTTGTAAACTTGGGCACTGCCCGGGGTCAGTAGGGGGCCCCATGAGATGCCCCTGGTACTTTTTTGATAGGCTTTTTTGAGTTTGGGCAAGGACAAAGGGGCCCCATGATCCCCTATTGTCAGGGGGCCCCATGAGTTGTCAGTCTGCCCCTGGTCAGGGGATCATCAAAGTCAGGTTGGTTAGCAGGCATAGAGTTTATGGAGCCAAACTGGACAGCAGAGAACATGTAACATCAGGTTGGATAGCAGGTGACATGGTACTGAAGTCAAGCTGAACGCAGGCTGGATGCAGAGTGGCTTGAATGAAAAGTTGTGGGCTCCACATGGCTGAATGAGGCAGTTTATCCAAAGGCTGGATGGAACTTCTTAGACAGGTTTGAGCAGATGCAGTTGCAGTAGGGTGAGGCCTGGTTACTGAAAGTCCCAGAAATGAAAAAGGAGGCTCAATTGGCCTGGGCTGAATCAGAACAACTGGTGCGGAGGCAGACTGGACCACATTGGCAGATGTAGAGACAGACTAGATGACATCAGCAGGTGTAGAGACAGACTAGACCGCATCAGCAGGTGTAGAGACAGACTAGACCGCATCAGCAGATGTAGAGACAGACTAGACCGCATCAGTAGGTGGAGAGACAAACTAGACCGCATCAACAGGTGTAGACACAGACTAGACCGCATCAGCAGATGTAGAGTCAGACTAGACCGCATCAGCAGGTGTAGAGACAGAGTAGACCGCATCAGCAGGTGTAGAGACAGACTAGACCATATCAGCAGGTGTAGAGACAGACTAGACCGCATCAGCAGGTGAAGAGACAAACTAGACCACATCAACAGGTGCAGAGACAGACTAGACCGCATCAGTAGATGTAGAGACAGAGTAGACCGCATCACCAGATGTAGAGACAGACTAGACCGCATCAGCAGGTGTAGAGACAGACAAGACCGCATCAGCAGGTGTAGAGACAGACTAGACCACATCATCAGGTGTAGAGACAGACTAGACCGCATTATCAGGTGTAGAAACAGACTAGACCACATCAGCAGGTGTAGAGACAGACTAGACCACCATCAGCAGTGTAGAGACAGACTAGACCGCATGAGCAGGTGTAGAAACAGACTAGACCACATCAGCAGGTGTAGAGACAGACTAGACCACCATCAGCAGTGTAGAGACAGACTAGACCGCATGAGCAGGTGCAGAGACAGACTAGATCGCATCAGCAGGTGTAGAGACAGACTAGACGTCATCAGCAGGTGTAGAAACAGACTAGACCACATCATCAGGTGTAGAGACAGACTAGACCGCATCAGCAGGTGTAGAGACAGACTAGACCGCATCAGCAGGTGTAGAGACAGACTAGACCGCATCAGCAGGTGTAGAGACAGACTAGACGTCATCAGCAGGTGTAGAGACAGACTAGACCACATCAGCAGGTGTAGAGACAGACTAGACCGCATCAGCAGGTGTAGAGACAGACTAGACCACATCAGCAGGTGTAGAGACAGACTAGACCACATCAGCAGGTGTAGAGACAGACTAGACCGCATCAGCAGGTGTAGAGACAGACTAGATGACATCAGCAGGTGTAGAGACAGACTAGACCACATCATCAGGTGTAGAGACAGACTAGACCACATCAGCAGGTGTAGAGACAGACTAGACCGCATCAGCAGGTGTAGAGACAGACTAGACCACATCAGCAGGTGTAGAGACAGACTAGATGACATCAGCAGGTGTAGAGACAGACTAGACCACATCACCAGGTGCAGAGACAGACTAGACCGCATCAGCAGGTGTAGAGACAGACTAGACCACATCATCAGGTGTAAAGGCAGTAGAACTTGAGGACAAGTCAGCCTGGATATGCATCCAAGGGTGTTTATGGACAGGCAAAGGAAGGGGCAATGCAGAGTGTTGGACTTTTGAGGACTTATAGTGAGCACAGATTCTGCAAGCTCTTACACAGAAACAGAAGTCCTTATGGAGAGAGGCCACTAAAGCCCACGAGAAACCAAAGAAAAGGTTTTATTACTCCCTGGGAGCTCGGCCATCTTAGCTGGATATGATTCTGAAAGCACTTTATGCCTAAGGTGGAGGGGAGCAAACAGCTTTCCAGGGGGTAGAATAAGCAGAGCACTAGACGGGCCCTAAAAATAGAGTTTAATAGTTCAGGGGAAGGGCCCTTTTCTTGGCTTATTGGAGCAGCTGGTGACACAGTGGCCATGGTCCTCACAGTATAAGCAGAGGCCCTGAGATCTTCTAGCCTTTTCCCCAGAGGATAAAGGATAGGCCTAACCTGAACCGGCTTCTTGGATCTGGGGCCTTCCACCCCGAGTCAGGTGACCAGTGGTGGAAATCAGAACAGTATTGTTCAGCGATGTATTTATCCTGATGGTTAGTTTCTGCTGAGTGGACACGGTCAGGATTATCATTGATTAAACCCAACTGACCTTCAGGCTGGGTCATCTGTGAGGAGACTAAAAGCCCAAGACTGGGGGCCCCTGCAACCACGTAACAACAAGGTTAACCCGCTGTGCTTCAGAACTAGAAGAGTGTGGTCTGAGCTTGAAGCATAGTAAACAACTGTTTTTAAAGTTGGAAAACATGTCGGGTCACCAGAAACATGATCAGGTAGGTTAACCCTGGGCTCTGGTTCCTGCATTACTGCAGGAGGTGCGTTTACATGCACAGACAGTTCCTGGACTTGACCTCTCAGTTTACATGCACAGACAGTTCCTGGACTTGACCTCTCAGTTTGCATATCTCCTCAGCAAATACATGATCCTGTGTAGAGTCCATCTTCACAGAAACATGTTCTTGTTAAAGACTTGTGATAATGTCACACTTACCCCTAACACAGGTGGTCACACACTAGAGATGGCTTCTGTGTTCTTTACCTAAAGCCGCCCCCTTTCCCATAAGGCAAGGTCAGTTACTCTCAGGACTTATACACAATGCTATAGTGCCTGGCTACCATGCTGGGGCAGGTCTGAACTGTGCACAGAAAAAAGGGACTTGAGGTTGTCAGACAGACAGATTGGTTCAATGACAGTCCAGGTACAAGGCAGGCAAGGTTCAGGGTACTCGGGGTCAGATCCATAGTCAAAAGACAGGCAGAGTTCAGAGAGTAGTAGATATCTGATCCGAGGTCGTCAATGAGGGAATCCAAACTGGCAGACAAACAGGGAGATTGGAGCATGTGTTAAAAACACAATATCACAAGCATGGGACTGCAGGCTTGGCTGGCTTAAATCAAGTTTGGTCTCCACCCAGAAACTGGCAACATCCATCAACTTTCAGCTGGACAGATAGACAGGGAGAATGTATTACATTCAAAACCAGGATGCTGGAATGAGACCAGCAGCAGTGATGGAGCAGGAGTGCTAAATGCTCCTGACAATTGTCCAAATGTGACCATTGGCCATATTTAGTCAGTGATGTCACTGCTATCCCCACCCCCTTCCTTACATGGCAGGGATTCCCAATGACATCACTGATTCCTGGGGATTTGGCAGTTACAAGTATCCGTTGCTTCCTTGGGCCCCAGTGCAGGACGCTGTTATATATAAACGTGTGTTTGGTTTCAATTTGTTTTTTTGTATGAAAATGTCATTTTCAGAGATTGAGATGTACAGCAATATTCTGGAAAAAACACCAACTTTATCAAATCCACCCGAACCAACGAATATACAAAACAAATGCTGGAAATACAAAACAAATTCTGAAGATGAATTGGGCCAACATAACGAAGGGGATTAAATGAAATTCTTCAACGAACGAATGTATCCAAACTAAATGGAAATCTCCAGTATGGACACGCCTAGTTATATATAGAAGTGGTAGAAATGTCTCTTCTACATGTGATGATCGGCTCCTGCAAAACACGGGACCGGAACAGGCAAAGTTTGGTTTGTACTGTCGTCTCATCCCTACTCTCCGACAACTAAACCCAGAGATCATCCCAAGCGGTCATTGTATTTGTCCCTTACATTGGTGACCAATGGGAGAAGGACCCCTTATATCAGTGGTCATTGTATTTGTCCCTTACATTGGTGAGCAATGGGAGAAGGACCCCCTTATATCAGTGGTCAGTGTAGTGGTCCCTTACATTGGTGACCAATGGGAGAAGCCCCCCCTTATATCAGTGGTCAGTGTAGTGGTCCCTTACAATGGTGATTAATGGGGGGAAGAGAACCCCCTTTTATCAGTGGTCAGTGTAGTGGTCCCTTACATTGGTGACCAATGGGAGAAGGACCCCCTTATATCAGTGGTCAGTATAGTGATCCCTTACATTGGGGACCAATGGGAAAGGACCCCCTTATATCAGTGATCAGTGTAGTGGTCCCTTACATTGGTGACCAATGGGAGAAGGACCCCCTTATAACAGAGTTCAGTGTAGTGATCCCTTACATTGGTGACCAATGTGAGAAGGACTCCCTTATATCAGTGGTCAGTGTAGTGGTCCCTTACAATGCTGATTAATGGGGGGAAGAGAACCCCCTTTTATCAGTGGTCAGTGTAGTGGTCCCTTACATTGGTGACCAATGGGAGAAGGACCTCCTTATATCAGAGGTCATTGTAGTGGTCCCTTTCATTGGTGACCAATGGGAGGACCCCCTTATATCAGTGGTCAGTGTAGTGGTCCCTTACATTGGTGACCGATGGGAGAAGGACCCTTTATATTAATGGTCAATGTAGTGGTCCCTTACATTGGTGGCCAATGGGAGGAGGACCCCTTTATATCAGTGGTCAGTGTAGTGGTCCCTTACATTGGTGGCCAATGGGAGGAGGACCCCTTTATATCAGTGGTCATTGTATTTGTCCCTTACAATGGTGATTAATGGGGGAAGAGAACCCCTTATATCAGTGGTCAGTGTAGTGGTCCCTTACATTGGTGACCAATGGGAGAAGGACCCCCTTATATCAGTGGTCAGTGTACTTGTCCCTTACATTGGTCACCAATGAGAGTAATCTCCTACAATACTGTACCACATCAGATTACTCACTGTGGCACAGTATTGTCTATGCCTTACTAACTATACTATTGTGCCAATAATGACCGTTCTCCTCCAACTGTATGATCTCCCACAGGGGGTTTCCTGGATATTAATTCTTGAAACAACCAACTACATTCACTTCTGTTCATTTATATTACATTATAGAAGAAACTATACAACTTCCTGGACTGGGTGTGATTTCTCTGAGTTTGTAGAACTCCGCCCCAGGCCCCACCTACTAGCTGTTACTAGGAGACAGAAATTATTCATTCCTGAAGGAACCCCTAGGAACCTTTGGAGGAACCCTGGCTGAGAAAGGCTGGACAAGGCAGTCATATATTTCTGTCCCCCTTGGTGGGAGTGGAGGTGACCCCTCTATAAGGATCTACAGTCCATACACACCCAGCACAAGGCCGGGGTCACACTACCAGACGCTTCTCGGGGCTGCAGTTCCTCTGAGCTCCACAAGGTGGGGATCTCACTTCTACCCAGACAGGAAGTCTCTATGGAAGACAGGAAGTGATGTCAGGTACAGGCAGGAGGTAATAAGATGTTATGTTCTATTTACACCCTGTAACCCCCGTCATGTCCATCCTCTTCCTCCATAGTCATGTCCGTCCTCTTCCTCCATAGTCATTGTGATGTCTTTTATCTCCAGCAGATGATGATACACACATATATAGTGTGGGAACCCAGATTAACCCTGTATATTCCAATGAGGGAATTTCTGGTCGGTACCAGGAGGGGAGGTATTGGTGTCATGAAATGCCAGTTCCAGACATTGTATGTGGGGGGAATGAAATGATAAGTACAGAAGCAGCAGCCTTCCCTCTCTGGCCACAGCCGCAACCCTCACTCTCTCATCTCCATCCCCCTGCTTCCATGCACCAACCCCTCCCTCCTATGTGCCCTCTGGAATGCCCGCTCAGCCTCTCTACTATCAATGACCTCTTCCTCTCCCACTCCCTCAACCTTCTTGCTATTACTGAAACCTGGCTCCAGGATTCTGACTCTGTCTCCTCAGCTGCACTCTCCCATGGCTTCCTCCTCTGGACTCACACACCAGACCCAGTGGATGAAAAGGGGGTGGAGTCAGACTTCTTTCCTCACAAATCACATTCCAGGTTCTTCCTGCCCCTCCGTCTCTGTCCCTCCGCTCTTTTGAAGTGCACTGTATTTGTCTCTTTTCTGCTGTTTGTCTGAGGATCGCTGTCATCTACCGGCCCCCGGGCCCAGCCACACTTTTTTTATGACTTTTCAGTATGGCTACCATACTTTCTCTCCTCTGAGGTGCCCGCCATCCTCGGTGACTTTAACATCCCAGTCAATGTTCACACCCCTGCCACCTCTCAACTACTCAACCTAACACAATGGTCACAATCCACCACCCACTCCAATGGCAACACCCTTGACCTTGTATTCACCCACCTCTGCACTGCCTGTAACCTCTCTAACACCCCTTTCCTCTCTCTGATCACAACTTTATCAGCTTCACACTCTCCCTGCCTCCTACCTCCCATGCCTCCTACCTCCCATGCCTCCAACCAGAAAACCGTTACCTGTAGAAGCCTCCACCACCGCAGCCCTGATCTTCTTCATTCTACTACTGAGCGGCTCTATGATAAAATTGCACCCCTGTCCTGCCCAGAGCTGGCCACATCTGCCTACAACAACTATCTATCATCCTTCCTGGATACTCTTGCTCCTCTCTCTACACGCAGAACCCGGCATCACCTGTCACAACCCTGGCAAGCAGATGACACCAGAAGTCTCAAGAGACGTAGCCGCACTCTTGAGTGAGCATGGCGTAAAACTAAATTCCTGAAAAACTTTACCCTCTACAAATCCGCTCTTCTCAAATACAACTCCAGCCTCCACGCTGCTAAGCAAACCTACTATAACACTCTCATCCAATCCTCGTCATCTCTTCTCTACCCTTAATTCCATACTCCACCCTCCACTGCCTCCACCCACCAACTTACTTACTGCACAGGAGATTGCCAGTCACTTCAAAAGAAGATGAACACAATTCGTGATGAGATCTCCAGTGTCAAGCTCCCTCCTCTAACCAACATACCAGGCCCAACACCAAACTCTACACTCTCCTCCTTTGACCCTGTTACCACCAAGGAAGTGACTGAACTCCTTTCCAAGGCCCACTTCACCACCTGTCCCCTGGATCCTGTCCCCTCACGACTGTTGCAGCCTCCTTCCTGCTCTATCCTAAACTCTCTAACCTACATCTTCAACCTCTCACGCTCCATGGGCACCTTTCCCTCCCCGATCAAACATGCACTGGTTACCCCCATCCTCAAAAAACTCTCGCTGGACCCCACCTGTTTGAATAACTTAAGACCCATTTCCCTGCTCCCATTTGCTTCCAAGCTTCTCGAGCGCCTTGTTCACAAATGTATAAACTGCTACCTCACCGACAACAACCTTCTTGATCCCCGACAGCCTGGCTTCCGCCCACAACATTCCACAGAAACTGCCCTACTAAAACTCACTAATGACCTACTAAGTGCTAAAACCAACGGCCACTACTCCATACTCATCCTAACCAATGGCCATTACTCCATACTCATCCCAACCAACGGCCATTACTCCATACTCATCCCAACCAATGGCCTTTACTCCATACTCATCCTAACCAACGGCCATTACTCCATACTCATCCTAACCAATGGCCATTACTCCATACTCATCCTAACCAACGGCCATTACTCCATACTCATCCTAACCAATGGCCATTACTCCATACTCACCCCAACCAATGGCCATTACTCCATACTCACCCCAACCAATGGCCATTACTCCATACTCATCCTAACCAATGGCCATTACTCCATACTCACCCCAACCAACGGCCATTACTCCATACTCATCCCAACCAATGGCCATTACTCCATACTCATACCAACCAATGGCCATTACTCCATACTCATCCTAACCAATGGCCATTACTCCATACTCATCCTAACCAATGGCCATTACTCCATACTCATCCTAACCAATGGCCATTACTCCATACTCATCCTAACCAATGGCCATTACTCCATACTCACCCCAACCAACGGCCATTACTCCATACTCATCCCAACCAATGGCCATTACTCTATACTCATACCAACCAATGGCCATTACTCCATACTCATCCCAACCAATGGCCATTACTCCATACTCATACCAACCAATGGCCATTACTTCATACTCATCCCAACCAATGGCCACTACTCCATACTCATACTCCTTGACCTTTCCACTGCCTTTGACACAGTCAACCACCCGCTCCTCCTCAGTACACTCCACTCCATTGGCCTCCATGACTCTGCTCTCTCCTAGTTCTCCTCTTACCTTTCTCAGTGCACGTTCAGTGTCACATACAACTCCTCCTCCTCCACTCCTCTTCCTCTTTCTGTTGGGGTACCCCAAGGTTCTGTTCTTGGGCCCCTCCTTTTCTCTCTCTATACCACCTCCCTGGGCCAACTGATAACCTCCCATGGCTTCCAATACCACCTCTATGCCGATGACACCCAGATCTATCTCTCCACTCCCCAGCTCACCCCCTCAATCTCCTCACGTATCACAAATCTACTAAGCAACATATCAGCATGGATGTCACATCACTACCTTAAACTCAATCTTTCCAAAACCGAGCTGTGATATTTCCTCCTCCCCGATCCCCCACTCATGACTTTACCACTAAGATCAACAGCACAACCATTGGTCCTTCCCCTCATGACAGAGTGCTAGGTGTAATCCTAGACTCTGACCTCTCCTTTGGGCCCCACATCCACTCACTGGCTAAATCCTGATGCCTCAACCTCCGGAACATTTCCAAAATCTGCCCCTTCCTGACCAATGACACAACAAAACAACTTATCCACGCCTTGGTTATATCCCGCCTTGATTACTGCAACTCCCTCCTCACTGGTCTACCGTTACACAGGCTATCCCCCCTTCAGTCTATGATGAATGCTGCTGCTAGACTCATACACCTTACCAACCGATCAGCGACTGCTGCTAAACTCATCCACCTTACCAACCGATCAGCGACTGCCGCTAGACTCATACGCCTTACCAACCGATCAGCGACTGCTGCTAGACTCCTACACCTTACCAACCGATCATCGACCACTGCTAGACTCATACACCTTACCAACCGATCAGCAACTGCCGCTACACTCATACACCTTACCAACCGATCAGCGACTGCTGCTAGACTCATACGCCTTACCAACCGATCAGCGACCACTGCTAGACTCATACACCTTACCAACTGATCAGCGACTGCTGCTAGACTCATTCGCCTTACCAACTGATCATCGACCACTGCTAGACTCATACACCTTACCAACTGATCAGCAACTGCTGCTAGACTCATACACCTTACCAACCGATCAGTGACTTCTGCTAGACTCATACACCTTACCAACCAATCAGCGACTGCTGCTAGACTCATACACCTTACCAACCGATCAGCGACTGCCGCTAGACTCATACACCTTACCAACCGATCAGCGACCACTGCTAGACTCATACACCTTACCAACTGATCAGTGACTGCTGCTAGACTCATTCGCCTTACCAACCGATCATCGACCACTGCTAGACTCATACACCTTACCAACTGATCAGCAACTGCTGCTAGACTCATACACCTTACCAACCGATCAGTGACTTCTGCTAGACTCATACACCTTACCAACCGATCAGCGACTACTGCTAGACTCATACACCTTACCAACTGATCAGCGACTGCTGCTAGACTCATACACCTTACCAACCGATCAGCGACTGCTGCTAGACTCATACACCTTACCAACTGATCAGCGACTGCTGCTAGACTCATACACCTTACCAACCGATCAGCGACTGCTGCTAGACTCATATACCTTACAAACCGATCAGCGACTGCTGCTAGACCCATACACCTTACCAACCGATCAGCGACTGCTGCTAGACTCATACGCCTTACCAACCGATCAGAGACTGCTGCTAGACCCATACGCCTTACCAACCGATCAGCGACTGCTGCTAGACTCATACGCCTTACCAATCGATCAGTGACTGCTGCTAGACTCATACGCCTTACCAACCTATCAGTGACTGCCGCTAGACTCATACGCCTTACCAACCGATCAGCGACTGCCGCTAGACTCATACACCTTACCAACCGATCAGCGACTGCCGCTAGACTCATACACCTTGCCAACCGATCAGCGACTGCTGCTAGACTCATACACCTTGCCAACCGATCAGCGACTGCTGCTAGACTCATACACCTTACCAACCGATCAGCGACTGCCGCTAGACTCATACACCTTACCAACCGATCAGCGACCACTGCTAGACTCATACACCTTACCAACTGATCAGCGACTGCTGCTAGACTCATTCGCCTTACCAACCGATCATCGACCACTGCTAGACTCAAACGCCTTACCAACTGATCAGCGACTGCCGCTAGACTCATACACCTTACCAACCGATCAGTGACTGCTGCTAGACTCATACACCTTACCAACCGATCAGTGACCTCTGCTAGACTCATACACCTTACCAACCGATCAGCGACTGCTGCTAGACTCATACACCTTGCCAACCGATCAGCGACTGCTGCTAGACTCATACACCTTGCCAACCGATCAGCGACTGCTGCTAGACTCATACACCTTACCAACCGATCAGCGACTGCCGCTAGACTCATACACCTTACCAACCGATCAGCGACCACTGCTAGACTCATACACCTTACCAACTGATCAGTGACTGCTGCTAGACTCATTCGCCTTACCAACCGATCATCGACCACTGCTAGACTCATACACCTTACCAACTGATCAGCAACTGCTGCTAGACTCGTACACCTTACCAACCGATCAGTGACTTCTGCTAGACTCATACACCTTACCAACCGATCAGCGACTACTGCTAGACTCATACACCTTACCAACTGATCAGCGACTGCTGCTAGACTCATACACCTTACCAACCGATCAGCGACTGCTGCTAGACTCATACACCTTACCAACTGATCAGCGACTGCTGCTAGACTCATACACCTTACCAACCGATCAGCGACTGCTGCTAGACTCATATACCTTACAAACCAATCAGCGACTGCTGCTAGACCCATACACCTTACCAACCGATCAGCGACTGCTGCTAGACTCATACACCTTACCAACCGATCAGAGACTGCTGCTAGACCCATACGCCTTACCAACCGATCAGCGACTGCTGCTAGACTCATACGCCTTACCAATCGATCAGTGACTGCTGCTAGACTCATACGCCTTACCAACCGATCAGCGACTGCCGCTAGACTCATACGCCTTACCAACCTATCAGTGACTGCCGCTAGACTCATACACCTTACCAGCCGATCAGCAACTGCTGCTAGACTCATACACCTTACCAACCGGTCAGAGACTGCTGCCCCTCTCTGCCAATCCCTCCATTGGCTTCCACTAACCCAACATATAACATTCAAAATACTAACCACAGCTTATAAAGCCATCCACAACACTGCCCCTAGCTACATCACCAATGTGATAAAACATGGGATCCATGGATTCCATACATCTCCATGCCCTAGTACTTCCTGATTTGGCTCTCCTCCCCCCCTTCCCCTCTCCTCTCCGCCTCTTCCCCTCCCCTCTCCTCTCTTCCTCCTCCACTCTCCCCTCCCCTCTCCTCTCTTCCTCCTCCTCCTAATCCTCCTCTCCTCCTCCTAATCCTCCTCTCCTCCTCCTCTCCTCCCCCCCTTCCTCTCTCCTCCTCATCCCCTCTCCTCCTCCCCTCCTCTCCTCCTCCTCTCCTCCTCCTCTCCTCCTCCCCTCTCTCCTCTCATTACTGTTACCCTCTTTTCTTCCTTTCTGCTGTCTCTTTTATTTTCCCATGTTCTGGTGCTAGTGTAGTTCCATGTTGTATGTGTTGTGCACTATGTGTGGTGTGTATGATGAATGCTCTGTGTGATCCATATGTCTCCTATTATTGCTTCCCCTGTACAAGGTGGACTTAATGCTGGGAATGTTCTATGTGACATCTCCAGTCATTATTGCACACATTTCCTGCTTCCCTGCGGGATGTCTGTTGTTTATTCATCCGCCTGTTTGTTGGGGATATTTCATACCTTATAACATGACACTTGTCTGTTACATTTTCTGTAACTTGAAAAATTTCAATAAAAATATTGGAAAATAAATAGTTGGTCGCATAAGAGCTAGATTTATTTTTTCTCAGATTTGTTTTAGTTATTTTTGATCTTTCATGGAAACCACAGGAACGGTTATTTTAATGTTTCTCGGGGCTGCAGTTCCTCTGAACTCCACAAGGTGGTGATCTCACTTCTATCCAGACAGGAAGTTATTATAAAAAACAGACAGGAAGTGATGTCAGGCACAGACAGGAAGTGATGTCAGGTACAGACAGGAAGTCATCTTGAATAAAGACAGGAAGTTCTATACCATACAAAGTGGTGAGGAGACATTGGTGTAAGTGGCAGCAGAGGAGGTAACAAGATGTTATGTTCTATTTACACCAAGTAACCCCCGTCATGTCAGTCCTCTTCCTCCATAGTCACGTCCGTCTTCACCTCCATAGTCATGTCTGTCCTCTTCCTCCATAGTCACTTCCGTCCTCTTCCTCCATAGTCATGTCCGTCCTCTTCCTCCATAGTCATGTCCGTCCTCCATAGTCACTGTGACGTCTTTTATCTCCAGCAGATGATGATACACACATATATAGTGTGGGAACCCAGATGAACCCCTTCAGGGGCAGAACATTCCCCCACTTCCAGGGCCGGAACATTCTCCTCATTGTGGAGATAAATTCTAGTAATATGGTCCTCTAAACAAACAGCACTGACAATAAATAGACAAGACAAGGACCATCCTGACCATACATGGCCTACAAAGGACAATGATGACACTACACAGGCAGCCAATGGGCAATCATTACACTATGCAGCCAACACAATGATGGAGTGCCGGGGTCAGGAGTATGGAGCATAGAGCCCCTTACATTGCTGCTCAGGAGGAAGAAAACATTCCCCAGCCTGCCATGAAGAATATGTTCCATCATTGGTGTCAGAGGGAGGGAAATACTGAGGAGTCTGAGGGAAGTAGAGGAGATGAGGGGTCTCTCAGAGGTTACTGAGGATGGGAGACTTTGGGGCCCCTGAGGGGATATTATTATTATACAGTATTTATATAGCGCCAAAGGGTATGCTCAGCGCTGTACAGTAGCAGGGGGGACATAACATGAGACAAGACACTAACAATACACTACACAAGGGGTTCGAGGGCCCTGCTCTTTCGAGCTTACAGTCTAGGAGATTAAAGAGGATAGTGAAGTTAAAGGGTTTTGAGGGGGTAGAGTAGCTGAAGGAATCTGGTAGGATAGGGTTGGTGGGGAGCAGGGCTCTGAGGAAAGAGAAGTTTGTCAGGCTTAGGGGGACACTGAGGTAAGGAGGTAAGCACTTACTTTCCAGACCTCCTTACAGAGCTTCTACTAGAAAAGGAAGGCAACCTTCACCTTCTTACCATCTCACTGGTCAAATAATGTATTACAAGATACCAAATAGAATGCAGAAGGACAATCCTTCACCCCTTGGTGGGCACTTGTTCTTAGAGGAGGACTCTTGGTGCATTTTTGACTAAAAGGTCAGTGCTATACATCTTCAGGAGACACTCCAATACCTTCCCATGACACAGGCTCTGGCAGTGCCCGGTGCTGGAATTCAGAGCCCCAGGAACCCACCACCACTCTGTACAATGTCCTGGATATTACAATATACTTGATACTCAAACCCTCCTGCTGTCCTCCTTCTACCCACACTAGGCTGTCATTGGAGGGAAGAGAATAGGCTCCTTCCTGACAGCTCTCTACTCTACCAGCACCATCCTCCTGCTACCCAATCCAATCTCTTCTCTTACTGCAGAGAGTGACAGTGACATCACTCCTGTCAGTCAGCAGGCTGCCGGAGATTGGAGCCTTGCAGCTGGAGTTCTGCCAATTGTCCTGATTAGCCAGCAACTCCGGCCAAAATTCATCAAGTTCCCCTTCCTGGACCTCATGATGAGCCGACATTGACCTCACAGCACTGCCTCAGAGCAAACAAGTCATAGGAAGGATCAGATTTATCATTCCTTGTCTGCAGATCTAAAACTCATCAAAACCAGTTCAGAGACCAAACAAACCCAACAGAGAAAAGGGGATTTCTGATCTGACAGGTCAAGAGGGTCCCGGGACCTCCAAAATGTAGCAAATGCTAAACAGTCCAGACTACTGTCTTCCCATGGGGGGAGTAGTTTTTCAATGTCCAGCAACCCTCCTATTCCCCCCTCACATCCACATCCTATTATTGTGTGACCAATACCATCCAAATCATTCTTACTTTCATTTCCCAAAGTTATCCGTCTACAAGGAGACCTGTATAGATCACATGATGGCACCAATGAGGATGGAGGAGGACCGGAGTCACATGACTGAGAAGATACTAAACCTCACCCTGGAGATCATCTACCTGCTGACCGGAGAGGTGAGGAGGATTCTGGAAGGTCACATGACATCACTCTCATCTCTATTAATAAAACACAGACCTGACCGGAGAGGTGAGGAGGATTCTGGGAGGTCACATGACATCACTCTTATCTCTATTAATAAAACACAGACCTGACCGGAGAGGTGAGGAAGATTCTGGGAGGTCACATGACATCACTCTCATCTCTATTAATAAAACACAGACCTGACCGGAGAGGTGAGGAGGATTCTGGGAGGTCACATGACATCACTCTCATCTCTATTAATAAACACAGACCTGACCGGAGAGGTGAGGAGGATTCTGGGAGGTCACATGACATCGCTCTTATCTCTATTAATATAACACAGACCTGACCAGAGAGGTGAGGAGGATTCTGGGAGGTCACATGACATCACTCTCATCTCTATTAATAAAACACAGACCTGACCGGAGAGGTGAGGAGGATTCTGGGAGGTCACATGACATCACTCTCATCTCTATTAATAAACACAGACCTGACCGGAGAGGTGAGGAGGATTCTGGGAGGTCACATGACATCGCTCTTATCTCTATTAATATAACACAGACCTGACCAGAGAGGTGAGGAGGATTCTGGGAGGTCACATGACATCACTCTCATCTCTATTAATAAAACACAGACCTGACCAGAGAGGTGAGGAGGATTCTGGGAGGTCACATGACATCACTCTCACCTCTATTAATAAAACACAGACCTGACCGGAGAGGTGAGGAGGATTTTGGGAGGTCACATGACATCACTCTCAACTTTTTTAAGAAAACAGACCTGACTGGAGAGGTGAGGAGAATTCTGGGAAGTCACATGACATCACTCACATTTCTATTAATAAAACACAGACCTGACTGGAGAGGTGAGGAGGATTCTGGGAAGTCACATGACAACACTCTCATCTCTATTAATAAAACACAGACCTGACCGGAGAGGTGATGAGGATTCTGGGAAGTCACATGACATCACTCTCAGCTCTATTAATAAAACACAGACCTGACCGGAGAGGTGAGGAGGATTCTGGGGGGTCACATGACAGCACTCTTATGTCTATTAATAATACACAGTGTGACAATTGCGATATCAAATCTCTGCCCCTCTCACCAGACTCGTGACCGAAGGACTAGCCAATCTAAAACCGCGATGTCAGGTGCGTAACAATGCCACGCCCAGCTGCACCCTGCACAATGATTTTCCAGCTGACTGGACCACAAATCTATGTACCGGCAACCTGAGCACGATTGTTACTGGGTCAGGTTAATTACGCAATTAACCCTTCACATTGCCACCACCTCCTTTTTGTACAGAGAAAGAGGAAACTCGGCAATATCAGCAATAACACTAGGGTGGTTGAAATAATCATCTGTATACCACTGTCACTGCAGACAGGTTATACAGAGGGTTAAACACACACAGTACCGCTCTTCAGCGGCAGGAATTCTTAAGTTGCATTAAAGAGCTTTAGAAACAGTTCAACAGTTTCAGAAAGTAAGATTTATTACTAAAAGGTCAAAATGGTGCAATAAAAATATTTACAGAAAAAAGATGTAACCAATATATATATAAATATATAGAGAGCAATAACACAGCAAAGAGATAACAGAAGTTTAGGTAGATAAGTACTAGCCAAAAAGCCTTGGGTTATGCAGTTTCAAGTCTCATAAGCCAATTTCTTGGCTCTACTGCTAGTCTCGATGTTAAAAGCAGGAGACTATTCTCTTCTCTCATCCACACTCCAAGCATAACAGCCTTTTTCTAGAAAATCCCAGCAGGGTGTCTCTTTGGAGTAGTAACCAATGGTCTCCTTTTGGGGAGGGGTGTTGGGTGGAGACCTAAGTTACAACCAGAATCTCTCCTAGCTTATATTTTGGCTCATAACATTTCCTAGGTACATTTGCCGGCCTGGTCACTAGTATATTAATACTCAGCCGCATCTGCGGAATGGTTAGAGATGAAACATGAAATATGCACTTAAATGGTTCAAGAGATATACTTTTCTGCTTTTCTCTGTATGTCAGCTAAGGGGTGTCACATACCAGGAGAATGGTCTCAATCTGAGCCTTCCGCATATAGGCTCCATGTTTAGGTAGTTATGTCCTACGTGAACATATCAACTTATATGTAAAGTGAGTTTTTAAAAGTAAGTCTGTGTTTACGACCCCTTGGAAGGTCTTTTGAAGTTCAGTGAGGGACTCGGTTTATACTTTTACTATGTGCCAGATTGCACAGTTAATAGACAGCTATGCACCCAGCTCATGAGGTTTTATAGCTCGGAGCTTCCTGCTGTGCTTTGGCCGCCTGTGACCCTTCTCATCACTCAGGCCACATGTCACCCCACAGCACGGGAGGGGGGTGAGAGATCTACAAGATGGAGGAGGTAGCCTGCTTTGGGAGTTAGAAATTGTATAACATAGAAAATTCTTAACAAAACGGAGGGCCGTGTCCGTCTCTGTGTGCACGATTCCTACAAACAGACCTGACCGGAGGGGTGAGGAGGATTCTGGGAGGTCACATGACATCACACAGACCTGACCAGAGAGGTGAGGAGGATTCTGGGATTCTAACATGATATTCCTATTGGTTCCTCAATACAGAGATTTCCTCTTCTGAAGTCAGGTGATCATATGACCATCACAGTGCCTCCATGTGACTCCGTAAACCCTGAGAGACACAACATGCAGAAGATTCTAGAAGTCACCAAGAAGATGATGGAGCTGCTGACAGGAGAGGTGAGCGGTGCCGGGAATTCTGGGACATTCTCCAGTAACAGACAAGGGATGTGTCTGGATGGTGACTGTATCATTGTGTGTGTCAGGTTCCTATAAGGTGTCAGGGTGTCACTGTCTATTTCTCCATGGAGGAGTGGGAGTATTTAGAAGGACACAAGGATCTCTACAAGGACGTCATGATGGACAATCAGCCGCCCCTCACATCACCGGGTAAGAGGAGACTTTATTGTAAAGGAGAGAGCAGTACGGAGGATCCACCTAGATCCCCCATCATCTGATAAACACATAGAAACAATGGATTCAGTCAGTGTGTGTGTTTCCTACAGATGGATCCAGTCATGGGAACCCACCAGAGAGATGTCCCCGTCCTCTGTATTCCCGGGATTCCACACAGGAAGGTCACACCATCCCTCACCATCATCAGGTAGATGATGACAATTATTGGTAGTTGTGATTTATACACAGCATGTTTGTTACAATGAATGTTTTATTATATCTTTCAGAGTGGAATCCTCGGGGATGAGAATATTGATGTTAAAGAAGAGTATAAAGAGGAGGATGAGGAGTATGGAGTGATGGAGGAGTTTTCAGAAGGACACAAGGATATGATGGAGCCACCTAATACCAGGAACCCACCAGAGAGATGTCCCCGTCCTCTGTATTCCCGGGATTCCACACAGGAAGGTCACACCATCCCTCACTATTACAAGGTTGGTGGGATGGAGCATCTGATGGACTTGCAGAGACAATGTGTAGATTTTTTATGTGACCTTACATTTTACAGATGATATTTTCTGTCATTTCCTTGATTTAGAGTGGAGATCCAATCGATATAGAATTTGAGGTGAAAGCAGAAGAAGAAGAGGCGTATGTGAGGGATGATCAGCAGTCTATGGAGGAGGATGGAATAACGGGGACATTTATAGAGGAGGACACTCCTACAGAGATCAGCACAGGTGGGTCATGAACACTAAATCCATTCCTCCACCCATACTGCTCACTGATTGGTCCAGAGTAGGGCGGGGACTGGGTGATATCAGCCTGTAATCCCCTGGTCACTTTCCTGAGCTGTGTTCCCCGTCCTGTATTCCTGGATTTCTCTCGGATAATCTTCCTTCTCTGTGCTGCAGACACAATTTATGTCTCTAGACTGGATTTATGGAGGTTCTGGGGTTCAGCTGGCAGCAAAATGTTCATTTTTACTCTAAGCATTGCATAATGTAGGCACCCAGGACATGTGACTGGGGTCTCCTGCCTTGTGCCTGACTCTTCCAGGGGACCTTCTCTGTTATCTGCTGGCTGTACCGGGTGGAGGGATATGTCTGTAGTGTCTCAGACCCAAGTCACTGAGTGCAGTCTCAGGAGATGGGAGGCAGCGGTGTGGGATCTCTGCAACTTGTCTACAGTAAACATTTAAAGTGGTTGTAAACCCTCCATATACCCAGTGCAATGACTGGCCTCAGGTGATGCACAGAGATAAAACAAATCCTCCTACATACGTTGTACCTGTTTATCTATAGCACTCATTTCTCTATATTTGTTCAAAGTCCAGAATTTATACAGGTTGTCTGAGCAGTCAGAAAAAAGGGGGCAGAGACCTGAAGTCACTCTCTTCACAGCTCAGTGAAGTGAGCTCTGAGAGATGATTGATGGGAAGGGACACACTTCCTTCACACAGGAACAGAGCTGAGGCTGTCAATCACAGGCTGTGTGCTGGAACTCCCTCCCTTGTCATCTTTTTTTCTCCTGGTGTCAGGAAGACTTGTCAGAAGGGACTCAACTGCTGATCGCAGAGGAAGGAGACAGCAGACAGAAATGACACTTAGTGCTCTGGACTGAGACAAGTACACACTGTAGAGGGATATTCTTTGTTCATATTCCATGTCTGAGGGTTACAACCACTGTAAGTGATCTCTGATTACTAAACACCAATTTGATGTGATCCTTACACTATTTATTAGTGTGGCCCCCTTGTCCTGAATAGAGGTACTATGTGGGTTTAGTTTGTGGCTGGGCTGTACTTGGCTCAGGCTGATTGTATAGTTCTTCACTTGGTTTCTCCCTAAGTTTAGGTTGTCTTGTGATGTTTCACTGTGGCCAGTAGATGTCGCTGCTATCACTGGACATAGGATGAGATTTCACCAACCAAACTAAAGGGATATTAGACCACAAATGTCCCATATTGCAGCTTACCAATCATTGGGTGTGGCGGCTGCATTCCTTTTCTTTGGCTTTTTTCCCTGTTTTCACCTGATGATCTGCCAGTAACACACCTTCTGTATTAGAGCGCCCCAACTCTGGAGATTGCAGCATGGTCAGTCTGGGGGGAGGGGAGTGTTAGATGTACTAGCAGATATAAAAACAGTAACTAATTGAAGCCAAACTCCAGCTCACACTTCATAATCAGTTTCATCAAACAGTTTTTTCCTTTTGGGATAAAAGTTTGTCATGAATAAATAAAAGCTGATCATTGTAAGCCCCCTGTCAGTGGTAAATGGTCTTTATAAAACAGCAGATTTACTGGCTAGATCACCAGATAAATATAGAAGAAAACTAATACTGTATAGTCCTAACTTTTGTATTCCGTATGATAAGTTGTACATTACATTGGCCTTACTTCTTTTCCACCCATTTCCTCCCAGCTGGACATTTTATATCGGATGATGTGATTGGAGCACAGACTTTTACATGGTGATAATAATGTGATAACATCCTCCAACTTTGGACCCTTAAACAGAAAGTGATAATGAGGGAGGAGTCAATACCCCAATGATGGTGGTCTTCAGGATCAGTCCAGTCTTCATCTTGGTTGTTCTCCCCCCATCCTCACTCTCTGACCTCTGGTGGGGCTCAGCCCCTCTGTTCTTCATGACTAAATCATGGACTAAATAAGGAAGTGCAGTACTTCTTGTGTTGGGAAGATGGCGATGAGTGATAGAGGGGGTGGGGACCCTCATCCTATAATCCCCTCATCACTGGCCCTCCTATAAAAGACAGTTCTGGTTGTTTCCTCACTCTCTGACTAAGGTCCATGAATAAAGAAATGACCTGGTAGGAGATCAGAGGAGCCATTTCCTAGTTCCCTTGAGGGTGGAATTGTAAGCTCCTCAGAGACCAAGCTGCCTGATGTGGGCGGAGTCCTGGTTTGGGGGAACCAATCAGCTCCTGTCTAGTAATCCTCTTTGTCTTTGTATTTTAGTCCATGGCCGGGAGATGAGGAAAACCTCAGAGGATTGTCTCACTTTGTCTCCAGACTGGAAAGTAGAAGATGAGGACATCACACAGTATAGTCCAGGAGAAAACCCGGCTCCCTCCAATGTCTATCTGGCACCACCCAGTGTAGATGGACCATCGGATTCCTCGTATCCTGAGGAACCTCAGACTGTGCGGGACCGGACCGGCCTTCCAACAGGGAAGAGCTTCTCCTGTACTGAGTGCGGGAAGGGTTTCCATTCTAAATACAAAGTTAATGTCCATGAAAGATCTCACACGGGGGAGAAGCCGTACTCTTGTTCTGAGTGCGGGAAATGTTTTGTAGAAAAATCAAAAGTTGTCAGACATCTAAGATCTCACACTGGGGAGAAGCCATATTTTTGTCCGGAGTGCGGAAAAAGTTTTTCACAGACGTTCAGTCTGCAGAAACATCAGAGATCTCACGCGGGGGAGAAGCCATATTCCTGTGCTGCATGCGGGAAATGTTTTTCACAGAAGTCTAGTCTGCACAAACATCAGAGATCTCACACAGGGGAAAAGCCATACTCCTGTCCTGAGTGCGGGAAATGTTTTTCAGAGAAATACCGTCTTTCCAGTCATCAGAGATCTCACACAGGGGAGAAGCCGTATTCCTGTGCTGTGTGCAGGAAATGTTTTTCAGAGAAGTCCAATCTGCACAACCATCAGAGATCTCACACAGGGGAGAAGCCTTTTGCCTGTCCTGAGTGCGGGAAATGTTTTTCAAATAAGTCCACTCTTTACACACATCGAAGATCTCACACGGGGGAGAAGCCGTATTCCTGTTCTGAGTGCGGGAAATGTTTTTTAGTGAAGTCCCATCTTTCCACACATCTGAGATCTCACACGAGGAATAAGACACTTTCCTGTCCTGAGTGAGGGAATTGTTCCTCACTGAAGTCCTGTCTTCCTGTACATCAGGGGTCTCTCACAGCCCTGGAGGTGTATTAGTGCCTTGAGTGCGGGAAATGTCTTCTAGGTGAATGTTGCTGGACATCCCAGCTCTCGTGGGGAAGAAGCACACCCTGATATACACCTCAGATATACTCCATGGCTGATCTTCATCATGGAAGAAACCGTTTATAGGTAGATCAGAGGTCCCCAAAGAAATGGATGAAGTGTGGGACCGGGTCCACCATTGATGGCAGGAGTAGAATAAAAATGGAGTCAATTTTCTAGCAGAAGCTCTCACAAACACTTGGAAGTCTGATGGAGGTGTGGAAGTGTGAAGTCCTGCCACTGTGACGATGACACAGGGTCCTCCTGGCTGCTTTTTGAGAATCTCCAACATGTATTTAGTGAGCAGAGAAAACTGTGTTCTAGGTTGTCAATGGATTTAGTAGGTCCGGGTCGGGACCTGGAGCTTGAAGGTTCCAGAGATTCTTAGTGGGGACAAGACCTTCAGTCAATATAACAATCTTCTAGATGATAATGATTATTAAAGATTAAATCTAGTAATAACTAATAATTTTAGAGTATTTCAGAGGTTATTTTCTCTCATTACGTGGCCATAGCAATGGAAGAAGATATTCCCTGATAAATTATACTCTAATTATTAATATTTAATAATTTATGAAATATGAAAAATTTGTAATATGACACCAACAATATCTAACAGTAATACGGAATCCCTCTATATATATAACCACCCAATACAGTTGTGATCACTCTAAGGTAATTCTTATTACTCTACACAACAGAGAAAATATACAATACAAAATTAAATGGACAGTCTCACCACACCCGGAATTCAGACTATGAAACTTCCCCAATGGATTCAGCTGGCAATGGTATGCCTTCAGGGATGACCACAGGGGGAAGTGAGATGTAGTTCAATAGTGTAGGAAAATGTAGGAAGTTAGAAGTACAGAGATTTAGAAATTTAGTAAAGTTTTTAGAAGTTTGAAAAGAGTTAATCAGTAGCTCTTCAGATGGATTTCAGCCTCGTCAGATTTCCTTCAGCTTGTCTCTCTTTGCTGTTTTTCAGTGAGGTTCTTCAGTGAGGTTTTTTTTCAATGAGGTTTTTTTTTTTTTAAATCAGGTGCATGGGTTTTTATACCATCTAAACTATTGTTCTAAGAGACCCTCCCACCAGGCTTTTTGATTGACTGGTTGAGAAATGTATGTATTTAAGCTATCTCTCACCTGTCCACTAAGTGGCAGTCAGAGCTCATAGAACAATTTGAGTATTGATGATGACTCACACCTCGGGTGGAACTCAAGGTGATTTCAGGTATTAAATATACGTCTTATCCAGATATATAAGTGATCATAGCTATAATGTTCTAAATAGGAACCATGGAATATAGGTGTATATTCGGTTATTCATCTCCCTGAGATACAAACTTGTGTGAAAGCATTTGTTTCCTGATAAGACATACAACTGATGCTAATTCACAATATATCTTACTTTTCCTCATCTCACTACTCAAGTTAGTGATATACAATCCCCATTCTGCTGAATATTTTGTGGTGTGTGAAACATATTCTTTATAACATCCATTGATAATATGCTTTTTGGTAATATCTCTGTGGGTAGATATATCCAGTTCTTAGCCTTATATGTCCTGAATTTACCCTTTTTGTGTTAGAACCAGAATTCCCATGAGGAGAAAAGACCCTCTGTTTACCTGTCTATTGTGTTGGAGTCAGAGTAAACAACCATTTATACTTTCAACCTTAGTGGATAATAGCATATTGTGATAGTTCGAGAAGTTTGTTGGTTCATCACACTCTACAAGGTTTTGGGTAAACTTTCAACCAGTTGAGTTCCCGTCTCATTATTGTTCACTTGTTATGACTTAATGTTTGAAGGTCGAAGTCCTATTTGACTATCTGTTTAACTTTTGTAGACGTCTTCAACTCAACCCCAATATATAAACAGTATTTGTTGACATATCCACACTTTAGCTATTCTCATAGTCTCCAATTTAAACCTTACCATTGTCCGGTCTTAAACTACCTGTGGATAGTCAAACAGTCTATTGTCTTGGAAAAAGCTCACTTCACCCATTGTTTGCATGTCTGAGTTGGAGGGTCCTTTGAATTTTCAACCAAAAAGAGTTAACCCTTAACGGGCGGCTAGGTTGGGTTGTTGAAATAAAGTCATGTTTTTGATACATAATTTCAAAAGTCACTACAAAATCTCCCTTTTTTGGGGTACAGGCACGTATAGATGGGTGTCTGTATTGCAAACCATGAGTGGGACTTTTGACTAGGGTGACCGTTCATCTTCTCATATGGGGTGAATGAAATAAAGAATTTTTTTTTTTTTTTTTTAGAAAAAATGGCAGCGGTGATGCTGGTTTGGTCCTCAACTTGACTCGGCGTTCTCAGACGGACACTTCTGATGACGATCCTGGTTTTGCGATGAGGCCGGCCTGGCCTGGCACATCCACCTTGGGGCCCATGGGGTCCTCCGCACGACAGGTCTCCTAGACGGTCTCCTAGGCGGGTCTTTTCCTCTGGACTGGCCCTTGGTGGCCTGGGACATCAGGTTATCGTCTCCGGATCGATCTCTGGCATCTGGTCTTTCCCACAGGACATTATAGCTTCCTTCTAGGGTCTGGTCATTGACACTTCCGATCACCGGTCTGGTCATCGTCTGGGCCTTCATTTCTAAATTATTAAAATAAACAGTTTAAGTATTGGATATATACAAACTTATATTACTGGATCCTGTAAGGCAAAAGATGAATAATAATGTTCCAAGGAAATTTAATAATGATCTCAATATCTCCAGATAGGAACTGGTGGGTTAGTCTTCCAACAACTGCAATTGAGACTTCAAATGGCAAGCACGTAATTGATTGATGTGCACCCATCTATCACTGATTTTACCATACCGGGAAACCTGCAATTTATATGCGACCGGAGAGATTTTATCAATGATAGAGAACGGACCTTTCCAAGATGGAAGGAATTTCCGTTCCTTGATCTGGTCTCTTGCAAAGTTGTATAGGTAGACTTTGTCACCAATCTCATATTCCTTCTTAGAGGTTTTGAGATCATAGTATGTCTTAGCACTAGTTGCAGCTCTTTCCAAATTTCGCTGGGCAAAGGCAAAAGCATATTGCAGATGTTTACGTAAATCCTCTATGTACTGGTGTGTGGTGGTAGCATTGATCAAATTTTGATCTGTAGTGCGATACAATAAGTGCTGGGGCAGTACCATCCGTCTACCTGTCATCAGTTCAAAAGATGACATTTTTGTAACTGTATTCGGAGTAGCCCTCAACGCCACCAGGACCAGCGGGAGTTTGACATCCCAATCTTTGCCTGTTTCCTTAACAAATTTCTTAAGGACATTAACGATGGTCTGATTGTATCGTTCTACACCACCACTAGAGGCTGGCCGATAGGCGATATGCAATTTCCTTTTAACCCCCAAAATTTTCCACAATTTGGCCATCACTTCGCTAGTGAAGTGCGATCCTCTATCAGACTCTATCCTCTGTGGTAGACCAAAACGTGAAAATACATGATTTATTAGCAATGCAGCACATGTCTCGGAGCTGTTATTTGGTGCTGGTATACACTCGACATACTTGGGGAATAAACATGTAACTGTTAACATATACCGATTTCCTCGTGAAGATTTTGTTACGAGCCCAATAAAATCCATTTGAAGGTCTGACCAAGGCATACATATCCCCCTTTTCTGGAGAGGTGCTCTGTGAGTTGGCTTGGTAGGTTGAAATTGGGGACATATTAGGCAACCTTGGCAGTACTCCTTCACATCACGTAACATATGAGGCCAGTAGGCATAATCCCGCAGGATCTCATACGTGATCTTCTCTCCACGATGACCGGAAGTGGGAGCATCATGGGCATGCTGTAGCATCAAACCTCTAAATTTAAGTGGGACGACCCATTGTTGTACGCCACCCATTGAGGTTCGTATCAACAATCCCTGGTATAAAGAGAATTGGGATTTGGATTTCATTAAGATACGTAAATCCTCCTTCCCACTACATACTTCCTTATTTACGGGATTTTGGTTGGGATCTTCTATATGACTATAAAACAAGCCAATTATTGGGTCTTCTTTTTGGGCAGTAATTAAATCCTCACTAGGAGAATCGTGACTCCACTGTAATGCATTCGGATCACCAGCTGTTCTGGCCTGTTGCCTGGTGACAGCTTCAACCTGTACGGTACCTAAAAATTGATCAATGTCTAACAGTTCACCGGTGATTGCCCCTTCCTTGGCTAAAGAATCGGCCAGATCGTTCCCTTCTTTCTCGGCACCTAGAACCTTGGAGTGGCCTTTGGTCTTCTTGAAGTGCAGAGTGAGATCATTGAACCTTACCAGTTCATCGATGTGACAAAAGAGATTACCATGTTTCACGGGTTTGTGATTACTCTTGTTCATGTTGTTTCGCTTCCACCTAGGGAAATACTCCACAAAACTATTCCTGACATAATTGGAATCGGTTATGATGGCACACTCTTTAATGTTGAATTCTATAGCCATCTCAACTGCTCTAAGGATTGCAGTAAGTTCAGCAACCTGACTGCTTTTTGGTCCAAGTTTGTATCCCACAGAAATTGGGGTGACACCTTGGGTCCAAACGATTCCAATACCTGCCACTAGTTGGAGCTGTTCCCCATCCTTGTGATGAAAAGCACAACCATCCACATATACACACGGCAGCTGTTTACAGTATTCTTCATCGTAAACCTTGTAGGGAGAGAACAGTTGTTCTTCCAGAAAGTCAGTGTCCGGGGCCTCCATAGCAGGCGTAGTTGCGGAACAATCATGGAGCTCGGCTAGGCCCTGGGCTACTGGACTTTCCTTGTTCTGTTTGTACCGAATTTCAAGAGGCCACCCTTGCAAAGACAAAGTCCAAGCAGTGATGCGGCTATTAGACACATTTCCTCCCTTGATACGTTCACTCTTTAAATACTGTAAAGGCTGGTGTGCCGTTTCAACAATGATTCTCTCTCCCTGAATGTAACTGCGAAAATTCTGTAATGCCCACACGGTGGACAATAGAGCTTTTTCACAGTCACTGAACTTTACTTCAACCGGGGACAAAGTTTTACTGGCATAGGCAATCACCTTACTGACATCATCACGTTTCTGGTAAAGAACAGAACTCATACTTACCTGCGTAAACCCTGTCTCTAGATAGAAATTTTTACCCCCTTCGGGATATCCTAGACACGGCGCTTGTGTGAGACGTTCCTTTAACTCCTTCATGGCGTCCTCCTGTTTCTTACCCCACGACCATCCGACATCTTTCTTCAGTAGGTGAAGCAACGGCTTGCTTATCTCGGCGTAATTATCAATAAACTTACGCGAGTAGTTTACCATACCTAGGAATGATCTCAATTCTTTAAGGTTAGTAGGGACTTTACAGTTCAGAACCACCTCAACTTTCTTCTTTTGTGGGTTCAAACCTTCAGCAGTAACTTCATGGCCTAGGAAGTTTACCTTCGTGCGACACCACTGGGCTTTTTGTAAGGACAGTTTAACTCCTGCTGCTTTCAATTGGCCCAGGACATGCCGAAGTTCTGTAATGTGTTTGGCCATATCAGTATTTTTGATCAGGATATCGTCCACATATGCCAACGTCCCCCTTTCGAAGGCGTCTGGCATGGCCTTGTGCATGAACACAGCAAATTCATGTCCGGAATTTATGAATCCGAAAGGCATTCTCACCCAACAATATTGTCGATTCCCAAAACTGAAGGCCAGTTTGTATTGGTCTTCCTCACTCACCTTTATGGTCCAATACCCCTGTGCACAATCCAAGGCTGTGAAAACTTGGGATCCTTGGAGCTGGGCGAGACATTGGTCTATGTATGGGACAGGCCATCCTGACATGTACACACGTTTGTTCAGCTGACGGAGATCAGCGCACAAACGCCATTGTCCATTGGGTTTTAAAATACCCAGGATCGGGTGGTTATAGGAGCTGTGGATGGGCCGAATTATACCCCTTTCATGTAACTTCCTGATAATCTCAGCTAGAGATTCATAGGAAGCTAATGGTAACCTATACTGTCTTACAAATACTGGTGGGGCATCTGGATCTGTTTGGATCCTAGCGATGTGTAGGTCAGTAGTCCCACAATCGTAAGAATCCTTGGCAAAGATTTCTTGGAATTCAAGGAGAAACTCTCGGAGCAATTGTCGGTCGAGATCATTGGAACACGCATCGGCGAGGGCCACCATCTCTTCCACTAACTCCTTGAATCCAGGAAAGCTTTCCGGCTGACCTATCTCATATGCCTCTTCAAGTTTTGTGGTGAGGTCATTGGGTATGTGATGTGTGTGTGTGTTCTCCTGCCATCCAGGTTCTTTGGGGTACTCTTGTTCTTTGATTGGGTGATCAAAGACAATTGATGTCTCTTCGATTCGACAGGTGCCATCTTTAGAATCGAATGGATAAATGGACTCTATGGTGAAAATACCCTCTGGTAGTGAATGGAATGTTTGTTCAATTAATTGTTCCTCCGACAAATATTCATCGGGGATGAGTCCAATCACCTGGTTAGTGACCCCAAAGGTGTAATATTCAGTCTCTACCGCTAGACCAATAAGGGTCTCTTTGGGTAAGACGATGTCCTGATTGGACAGATTATGTATGTAAATGTACATCGGGGATTGATGTGTGTTGACTAGGGGCGTGTGTGTAATGTTCAGTCCCTCCCCCTGCATTTTATGGGAGAGGCATACTAATGCATCTGACCCCTTCAGTCTATGTCCCTTTTTAACTTGGATGGGGAGTATGAAATTATTTATGCCCTTAGGAATTGTAATCTTTTGGGCTACCTGGACTTCAACAGCATAAGGCATCTGTTGCTGGGATTTTAAAGCTAAGTCCAGATTTTGGTATTTTTCGGGGTCCCCCTTTAGTCGACTCCATAAACAGTCATTAATTAGGTCGACTTGCATTGCAAAGCGATGTAATACATCGTTGCCAAAATAAATTTTAGTTTGGGGATTATCCAAGTTTAGGAACACATGGGTGGCTGTTTTGTTTCCTACAGTGACGTTTAAGAGACACCTAGCCATTGAATTGTGATCATCAGAGTCATCAAGGGAGTCTGAAATCCAATGACGCTGAGGTGTGGAGAAACGGATCATTTCCATTTCGGTCAGGTGTTTTATCAGCCCATGGCTTACAAAGCTGTGTTCCTGTCTCAAATCTAGTTTGGCATATTTTGACCTATTAAGACCATTTATCCGGATGGGGATAAACAAGTCGCTGTTAACCCTTTCAATACCTGTCAAGAATTGGGTATGATCTCCCCCTTTTCTTGGTTTATCCTCCTGATGAAAAGATATCGTAAGGATGTCATCTTGGAGGGAAATATCTTTTATTTTCTCTTGGGGAATTCTAAAAATGTGTTCCTCATCTCTTCTGATAGGGTTATGGTCATCAGGTTTGATAACCGTTACATCAGGAAGTTGGCTGTTCCTGAAATGGATTTCTAATGATCCAGGCCTCTCTTCCACCAGGTGGCAGTGTTGTCGGGAATGGGGAGTTTTAAGTTTCCCATATTTAATCGGGGTATTTACCTGTGACCACAGTACTTGGTTCACACAGTCAACTATCGTGTTCAGCCTTTTTAGGAAGTCCATCCCAATTATCATGTGGTGCCGGGAGATGCTGGCAATGATGATGGGGTGTCTCAGTTCCTTATTACCCAGTTTCAGTTTAAGCCAGGCGGTACCCATGACCTGTAAAGGGTCTCCACCTACACCAATCAATGAGCTGTCAAAACTTTTAAGTCTCGGCTTGGTGGGCATGACATTCGCCACTTTATCAAAATGTTCCTGTGACATGATGGTTGCTTGGGATCCAGTGTCTATTAAACCGACAATCGAAAGATCACTGGCATCCTGCACCTGTACTGTGGCATAATATCTCCCATCAGATTCAGTCAGCTCACACATGAAATTAGTGTGGTTGAAGATCTGTGGGCCCTTCAATAACATATGACTAGCTCTTATCTCACCGCATGTGGTGGACACATCACCCTTATCCTCCCTGGTGGGATTCTTGGACTGTCTCAAGACAGAAGCACAACTAGAAGTTGGTGCTCCGTCTGGCTTGTCAATCCCGACGACTTCCGATGCCGCGACTATATTAGAGGCAATAGATGGACACTGAAAAACAGGAGAATCATTAATACCCAACAACTGGTCCCCCTTTGCCTGAGAACTAGCTTCTCCATTAGTAGGCGTGTCAGGGACGGTACACACATCTCCTGTCATTCGACTCAGTGTTCTCCCCTGTTGGTTTAAGGCTTGGTTGCCTATTAATTCTGTGACCCTTGGTTGGTCACAGGAGCTGCTCCTAAAAAAGGATTGGATGGAAATTGAGTGACAAGCCTGTCCATTTGTTCAGCCATTTTGCTGACCTGTGCCTCTATTTGTCCAATACGCTCAGAGGAGTCATTCTGTTGATTCTCCCTTTTCCTATACTTGCGCTTGTATTTTGGACGGGACTGGTAATGAGACTAAGAGTCAGAACTACTGCTCTGGTCCCGACGCCATTGTTCTCTCTGAGGTTTTGGGGTCTCCCTGTTATTAAAGGGAGCCTGGGGTACTGTATCCCCCCTTTGAGCCTGAGGGTGTTCTTGGCGTGGAGGAAATCTTTGGAAGTCGGAATTTTTATTAAAATTGGGATTCTTATTGTAATTATGGTTCCTGTTGAAATTGGGGTTCCCATAAAAATTCCCATGTTGGTTTTGGCGAGGATAATAGAACCTCTGAGGATACCATTGACTCCTTTGATTCTCATCACTATACTGGCCCTTACCATACTTTTTATTCTTCTCACTTCCACTACCGTAGTTCCCTGGCTTTTGTCTATCCTTTCTCACCCACTGGTTTTGGGGTGCAAAGTTTTGGACCTCCTTCACTTGCTGGGTTTGAGGTACAAATCTAGGGGAACCATTGGTTTTACCCCCACGGACTACTTCCGCATATGATTTCTTCTCTGCCTGCAAATTTGGATTTGGAGGGGAAACGGTAGTGGCTGCTACTATCTTGGGGCTATTTTTAGGTTCTCTTTTCATCCTGCCCTCACTGGACTGTTGGATCGAGAATAAATAGTCACTCTCTCTCACCAACCAATCAAGAGAGCATCCCTTTCTGTAATCCTTTCCAAGTCCCAATTTTATGTAAGCAGGTAATGCTTCATAGAATAGGGTCTTGAATTCTGGCTGGTTAGGATTGGGATCCTTTTCAGCCAGGAAATAGGCATTTCTGAGGACAGCCAGAAATTCTGCAGGGCTTTGGTGAGGACCACACTTTAAATTGTAGGCCACAGCCTTGGCAGAGGTTACAGTTTTATAAGGCCCAAATTCCATGTGGCACTTATGTTTAACCTCTCTCCAGGACTGACTGGAATAGGCCCTCAAGGTCTCAAAGAATTGCCGGTATTTCTCTTCAAACACCCATGGCAGCAATTCTATTTTGGTGTGGTCATCTCTAATGCCCAGAATCTCTAACGTCTGTTCATATGTTTTCATGTGTTCGGTGATCTCAAGGGACCCTTTCTTAGAAAACATAGGAACAGTGTCCTTCAGGAACTTAATGACCTTTGGGGTGTCATATCTCCTGAATGACCCCTGGGATTTCCCTTCCTGCCTATATGAAACCTCATACTTTTCTTCAGAGCGCTCTGGAGTGTATCTTGAAAGCTTAGGAGGTGACCTATATTCTGACCCTGACTCACTATCAGATACTTCGCTGTGATGCGGGTATCTCCGCTCATCAGCCTCTGGCTTGACTGGGTTGGTCCGTCTTTGGACCCCAGAATTTATTTGGGCCGTCAACCTTATAATCTGCTCCTCCAGAGTTTTCTGCTCAGATTTTATCAAGGTAAGTTCTGACTGGTCATGCTTATCCCCTGGGTGAACTTTAATTTTAACAGGAGATAACCTCTCTGATCTGAAGTACTTCACCTCATCTTTTAAGTCCTGATACTTCTCTTGAAGTTGTTTTAATTCCTGAAAGTTTCTTTCATACAGGTCCTGAGCACTTCGAAAGTCTCCGACCAATCTATCATAATGTTTCTCGGATTCGTCTAAACGAACACCGGCATGACCAAGCTTCCCTTTCAAAGACTCAATGTCCTGATTTTTGCTTTCTAACAAGAGGCGGGCCTCTGACAACTCTTCCCTTAGAGTCATGGTCCGCTGGGCAGCTCCAGCGGTCATGAACCATAACATGGGCCAAGCTTCTAGGAGAAGTCTGTCACGGCTTCTATCACTTTCTGCTCCAGCAAATGCTATTAAAAACCCAACAACCTGGCCCTTTTGGTTGAACAGGTCCTCAAAGGTACTCATGGCCTGTTCTTTCTCTTCATCCACAAATTCATTATTGCTATCCCCCAAATTTAATCTCTTGCGGAGATAATCTATTACTTCACATTCAACATACTTCTGCCAAGCACCGGCAGCTTTCCGAGCTGGCTTCATAGCTTCCTGCTCAATGCCTTGAGCCGCCATATTTTCCTCGTTATGCTTGGAAGAGGTGGATCCGTGATTACTGGATGCCATTTTGATATAAAATATATGTTTGACCAAGTGTACAAATATACAATCACCAGTGCGTTTTGTGTTATGGTACGATTTCTATGGCTCTCAGCAGCGCCTCCAAATTTATGTTGTGGTGGTTTATGTAAGGATATATATTATTTATAAAGGGCGTGTCCCTTTCCCTTAGATGAAATATTACAGTGCCTCCAGCCGTTAAAATACGGCAAATATTTAGTAAACCAATAATTTGGACACCTTGATAATTTGATCACCACTTATTATTATACCTTGAATTCTTTTAGCCAATATGATTTCGTACCATACACACAAAATTTGCCTTATAATAGATAAATATAAAAATTTATTTATGTACAAAAATTATATATATATTAACACAAAACGCAAAAGACTGGTGATAAATGAACACTGGTACACACAATCAAAGATATATCCTACCAATGTAAGACACACTAATAAGGTCTCTAACTAATTACATCAATCACAAATTTTAAATGATATGATATTTATTAAATTTATTAATAATTAATAATTTCGAATATCTCAAAGGTTATATTCTTACAAGCCGTGGCCATAGGATTGCAAGAAGCAAGCCCTTGATATATGATACTCTGGTTATTAATATTCAATAAATTATGAAATATGAAAAAATTTATAATATGGCAATAAACAATTTTTAACAGTAACACAGTATCTTTCTACATATATCTAACTACCCAATATTGTTATGATACACTAAGGTAATTTTATGATTCCACACAACAGAGAAAATAATTAATACAAAATCAAATAAATATCTCACCACACCCGGAATTCAGACTAGGCAACTCTCCCGTGGATTTAGCTGGCAGTGGAACGCCTTTAGACTGATATATAGGGCAAGTGATAGATTCAGTAGGGGAGAATGTAGGAAGTTATAAGATTAGAGGTTTAAAGTTTTAGGAAGTTTGAAAAGATGGACGAGTAGTTATTCAGCAGAGATCTTCTTCAGATGTCAGGTCTTTCCATGAGGTTTTTATGAGGGATTCCTTTTTTTCTTAAAGCACATGGGCTTTTATATCCACTAGTCCATTGTTCTAAGATACCTTCCCACCAGGCTTCCTGATTGGCTAGTTGAGAAATGTGTGTACATAAGCTATTTCTCACCTGCCCGCCAGGTGGCGGTCATGTATCACAGAACAATGTGAGCATTTGAGATGATTCATACCTTGGGTGGAATCTTCAGGTAATTTCAGGAATTAAATATACGGCTCTTTCCAGATATAGCAGTGATCATACCTATATTATTCTAAATAGGGACCATGGAATATAGGTGTATATTCAGTTATTCCTCCTTGAAGTACCATCCTGTTTGTTTCCTGATAAGACATGTAACTAATGCTAGTCTATAATACATCTTACTTCCCATCATCTCAATATTCAAGTTAGTGATATATAGTTCCCATTGCTGAGTATTTAGTGGTGTTTAAAATCTATAACATCTTATTTATAACATGTTTTTGTAGTATATTTTTGTAATTATATACAGTGAACTTTTAGACTTAAATGTCCTGAATTTCACCTCTTTGTTTCAGAATCAACATTTTCTCTGTGTAGGAAAAAACTCTCTGTTTGCCTGGCCCTTGTATTGGACTCATGGTAAACAATTGTTAATGCTTTCACCCTTGGTGAACAATAGTATATGGTAATAGTTTCAGAGGTCTGTTGGTTCATCACACTCTACAGGTTTTGGTTAAGCTTTCAACCAGTTGAGTTCCCGTCTCATTATTGTTGAAATGTTTAAAAGTCAAAGTCCTATCTGGCTATGTGTTTGACTTTTCTGTATGTGCATTCTTCTCAACCTCCATATACAAATAGTCCTTGTTGACAGTTCAAACAGTCTTATTGTCTTGGAAAAGTTTTACTCCCCCCATTCTCTTCATTTCTTTAACTAGAATTCTTGATGGTTCAACCAAGACAAAATTAACTCTTAGCATCCGGCTATGCTGAGCTGTTTGCCATATAATATTATGTCTTGATAAAAGTCATATTTTTGAGACATGATTCAAAAGCCCACAACAGGACTATAATGAATCCAACATTAATGTGTGACCACCACTCAACAAGTGCCCACATGTACCAAAGTGTAAATTGCCGTGCTCCAGTCCCCAAACTTGGGACTATACTGCTATATAAATAGCAAAAAAAAAACACATAACAAATCAATTTATAAAAAAGTCTACAAAACACGTGCCACCAATTATTAATAAATAAAAACAAAATTGTCCACGTGTGTAATCTTCAATAAGGCTGGATATATAGAAACCTCCAACCATCAATAGAAATCTGGCAGGTGAACAAAAAGTGTAATCCTTCACCGGTAAGATTGCCCCCCTCACCTTCATGAAGTGACCCCACAGGGTCAAAGTGCTTTTCTGCTATTAAGCACAGCCAACCGCTCAATCCTCCACGTCAGATTCGGTATCACAAACAGTGGTGGTGTCCCCCTTCAGAACTTACAGGTATCACCTCTCCTGATATCCGGATGGTTTTCATATGATCTAATTGTACCTCAGCTTCCTCATCGGTGTTTATAAAACAAGAAGAATCCTTCCATCATGTGATATTGTTTCATTTATTGATGTAAAAGAATTCTATAAATGCTCACTCACATGTGTTATGAGAAAACAATGCTCACAGATCCTCATATGAACTCCTGGGTGTACTCCTATGGGTGTATCAAGATGGCCCTTCTGCCGGAAGTGATGTCACCACGTCTCTATCTATTTATACAGCAGTATAGTCCCAAGTTTGGGGACTGGAGCACGGCAATTTACACTTTGGTACATGTGGGCTCTTGTTGAGTGGTGGTCACACATTTATGTTGAAGAATTCATTACAGTCCTTGTAGATTGTCCTATAGTCAGGGATAATTTATCCTGACCGTCCTATTGGTTGTTTCTATAGGCACAATAGTGCCATTTGTCATTCCACTGCACCTTTGGGCATTCACTTCTGCCAAGTGTTTTATCACGTGTGGTTTAGTACCAGTTTGTGATTTCATCCTGTTTAGGAACACAAGTGGGTTTATGTATTGTGTTTTTATGTGTTTTGCACATATATATTTTATTTCATATGGTTTATCAAACATCACTATATAAGATTGTATAATAATATGAAGAATTGGGTTTGTGATAATTACACTCAGGAGGAGTCACTAGGGGTGTCACTGAAACCTCATTTTGATGTAATTATTTATATAAGTACAAGTGTGGGAGCGCAGCACCAATTGTATCATAATTTTCATGCCAATATGTCACTTAGTAGATTAGTAATGCGAAAGGAGACTGAAGGGGCGAGGTGAGGAGGAGACTGAAGGGGCGAGGTGAGGAGGAGACTGAAGGGGCGAGGTGAGGAGGAGACTGAAGGGGCGAGGTGAGGAGGAGACTGAAGGGGTGAGGTGAGGAGGAGACTGAAGGGGTGAGGTGAGGAGTAGAAAGATAGATTTGTGTGTCATCAGCATAGAGATGGTACTTAAAGCCATGGGAGTTTATCAAGTGACCAAGGGAGGAGGTGTAGATGGAGAAGAGAAGGGGTCCAAGGACAGAACATTGAGGGACCCCTACAGAAAGAGGAAGTGGAGAGGAGATATATATATATATATATATATATATATATATATATATATAAAAGGAGTTATAGGTAATGCTGAAGGAGCGCTGCAATAGGTAGGAGGAGAACCAGGAGAAAGCAGAGTCTTGGAGGCCAAAAGAGAAATTTTTTGAGGAGGAGAGGATGGTCAACAGTATCAAAGGCCACAGAGAGGTCAAGTAGTAAGAGTATGGAGTAGTAGCCATTGGTTGGGATTAGTATAGAGTAGTGGCCATTGGTTGGGATGAGTACGGAGTAGTGGCCATTGTTTGGGATGAGTATGGAGTAGTGGCCAATGGTTGGGATTAATATGGAGTAGTGGCCATTGGTTGGGATTAGTACGGAGTAGTGGCCATTGGATGGGATGAGTATGGAGTAGTGGCCATTGGTTGGGATGAGTATGGAGTAGTGGCCAATGGTTGGGATTAATATGGAGTAGTGGCCATTGGTTGGGATTAGTATGGAGTAGTGGCCATTGGTTGGGATTAGTACAGAGCAGCGGCTATTGGTTGGGATTAGTACGGAGTAGCAGCTATTGGTTGGGATGAGTACGCAGTAGTGACCATTGGTTGGGAGGAGTACGGAGTAGTGGCCATTGGTTGGGATGAGTATGCAGTAGTGGCCATTGATTGGGATTAGTACAGAGTAGCGGCTATTGGTTGGGATTAGTACGGAGTAGCAGCTATTGGTTGGGATGAGTATGCAGTAGTGACCATTGGTTGGAAGGAGTACGGACTAGTGGTCATAGGTTGGGATGAGTACGGAGTAGTGGTCATAGGTTGGGATGAGTACGGAGTAGTGGTCATAGGTTGGGATGAGTACGGAGTAGTGGTCATAGGTTGGGATGAGTACGGAGTAGTGGCCATTGGTTGGGATGAGTACTGAGTAGTGGCCATTGGTTGGGATTAGTACAGAGTAGTGGCCATTGGTTGGGATGAGTACGGAGTAGCGGCCATTGGTTGGGATGAGTATGGAGTAGTGGCCATTGGTTGGGATGAGGACGGAGTAGTGGCCATTGGTTTTAGCTGTTAGTAGATCATTAGTGAGTATTAGTAGGGCAGTTTCAGTGGAGTGTAGAGAGCGAAAGCCAGACTGTAAAGGGTCAAGAAGGTTGTTGTTGGTGAGGTCGGCGCTCAGGCGATTGTAGACTAAGCGTTCTAAGAATTTAGAGGTAAACAGGAGCAATGAGATGGGTCTTAAGTTGTTCAGGTTGGTGGGGTCCAGGGAGGGCTTGTTAAGTGTTGTGGTGGTTTATGTAAGGATATATATTATTTATAAAGGGCGTGTCCCTTTCCCTTAGATGAAATATTACAGTGCCTCCAGCCGTTAAAATACGGCAAATATTTAATAAACCAATAATTTGGACACTTTGATAATTTGATCACCACTTATTATTATACCTTGAATTCTTTTAGCCAATATGATTTCGTACCATACACACAAAATTTGCCTTATAATAGATAAATATAAAAATTTATTTATGTACAAAAATTATATATATATTAACACAAAACGCAAAAGACTGGTGATAAATGAATATTGGTACACACAATCAAAAATATATCCTACCAATGTAAGACACACTAATAAGGTCTCTAACTAATTTCATCAATCACAAATTTTAAATGATATGATTATTTATTAAATTTATTAATAATTAATAATTTCGAATATCTCAAAGGTTATATTCTCGCACGCCGTGGCCATAGGATTGCAAGAAGTAAGCCCTTGATATGTGATATTCTGGTTATTAATATTCAATAAATTATGAAATATGGAAAAATTTATAATATGGCAATAAACAATTTTTTTAACAGTAACACAGTATCTGACTACAGATATCTAACTACCCAATATTGTTGTAATACACTAAGGTAATTTTATGATTCCACACACAGAGAAAGTAATTAATACAAAATCAAATAAACATCTCACCACACCCGGACGTCAGACTAGGCAACTCTCCCGTGGATTTAGCTGGCAGTGGAACGCCTTTAGACTGATATATAGGGCAAGTGAAAGATTCTCAGTAGGGGAGAATGTAGGAGGTTATAAGATTAGAGGTTTAAAGTTTTAAGAAGTTTGAAAAGATAGAAGAGTAATTATTTCAGCAGAGATCTTCTTCAGATGTCAGGTCTTTCCATGAGGTCTTTATGAGGGTTCTTCCTTTTCCTTAAAGCACATGGGCTTTTATATCCACTAGTCCATTGTTCTAAGATACCTTCCCACCAGGCTTCCTGATTGGCTAGTTGAGAAATGTGTGTACATAAGCTATTTCTCACCTGCCCGCCAGGTGGCGGTCATGTATCACAGAACAATGTGAGTATTTGAGATGACTCATACCTTGGGTGGAATCTTCAGGTAATTTCAGGAATAAAATATACGGCTCTATCCAGATATAGCAGTGATACCTATATTATTCTAAATAGGGACCATGGAATATAGGTGTATATTCGGTTATTCCTACTTGAAATATCATCCTGTTTGTTTCCTGATAAGACATGTAACTAATGCTAGTTTATAATACATCTTACTTCCCATCATCTCAATACTCAAGTTAGTGATATATAGTTCCCATTGCTGAGTATTTAGTGGTGTTTAAAGTCTATGACATCTTATTCATAATCTGTTTTTGTAGTACATTTTTGTCATGATATACAGTGAACTTTTAAACTTAAATGTCCTGAATTTCACCCCTTTGTTTCAGAATCAACATTTTCTCTGTGTAGGGAAAAAAAACTCTCTGTTTGCCTGGCCCTTGTATTGGACTCATGGTAAACAACTGTTAATGCTTTCACCCTTGGTGAACAATAGTATATGGTAATAGTTTCAGAGGTCTGTTGGTTCATCACACTCTACAAGTTTTGGTTAAGCTTTCAACCAGTTGAGTTCCCGTCTCATTATTGTTGAAATGTTTACAAGTCAAAGTCCTATGTGTTTGACTTTCTGTATGTGCATTCTTCTCGACTTCCATATACAAATAGTCCTTGTTGACAGTTCAAATAGTCCCATTGTCTTGGAAAAGTCTTACTTCCCCCATTCTCTCCAGTTCTTTAACTAGAATTCTTGGTGGTTCAACCAAGACAAAATTAACTCTTAACATCCGGTTATGCTGAGCTGTTTGCCATATAATATTATGTCTTGATAAAAGTCATATTTTTGAGACATGATTCAAAAGCCCACAACAAATCCCCCTTTGTTTTTGGGGTATAGGCACGCGTAGAGGGGTGTCTGTATCGAAAAACATGAGTGGGACTTTTGGTTAGAGTGATCGTTCGTCTTCTCCGGTGAAGTGAATGAAATAATAAAAAAAAATTTTTTTTTTTTTTTTTATAATAAAATGGCAGCGGTGATGCTGGTTGGTCCTCAACTTGACTCGGCGTCTTTAGATGGACACTTCCGATGACGATCCTGGTCTTGTGATGAGGCCGGCCTGGCCTGGCACATCCACCTTGGGGTCCATGGGTCCACCGCACGACAGGTCTCTTAGACGGTCTCCTAGGCGGGTCTTTTCCTCTGGACTGGCCCTTGGTGGCCTGGGACATCAGGTTATCGTCTCCGGATCGATCTCTGGCATCTGGTCTTTCCCACAGGACATTATAGCTTCCTTCTAGGGTCCGGTCATTGACACCTCCGATCGCCGGTCTGGTCATAGTCTGGGCCTTCCTTTCTAAATTATTAAAATGAACAGTTTAAGTATGGGATATACATAAAATTATGTTACTGGATCCTGTAAGGCAAAAGATGAATTATATGTTTAAAGGAAATTTAATAATGATCTCAATATCTCCAGATAGGAACTGGTGGGTTAGTCTTCCAACAACTGCAATTGAGACTTTGGATGGCAAGCACGTAATTGATTGATGTGCACCCATCTATCACTGATTTCACCATACCGGGTAACCTGCAATTTATATGCGACCGGAGAGATTTTATCAATGATAGAGAACGGACCTTTCCAAGATGGAAGGAATTTCCGTTCCTTGATCTGGTCTCTTGCAAAGTTGTATAGATAGACCTTGTCACCAATCTCATATTCCTTCTTGGAGGTTTTGAGATCATAGTATGTCTTAGCACTAGTTGCAGCTCTTTCCAAATTTCGCTGGGCAAAGGCAAAAGCATATTGCAGATGTTTACGTAAATCCTCTATGTACTGGTGTGTGGTGGTAGCATTGATCAAATTTTGATCTGTAGTGCGATACAATAAGTGCTGGGGCAGTACCATCCGTCTACCTGTCATCAGTTCAAAAGATGACATTTTTGTAACTGTATTCGGAGTAGCCCTCAACGCCATCAGGACCAGCGGGAGCTTGACATCCCAATCTTTGCCTGTTTCCTTAACAAATTTCTTAAGGACATTAACGATGGTCTGATTGTATCGTTCTACACCACCACTAGAGGCTGGCCGATAGGCGATATGCAATTTCCTTTTAACCCCCAAAATTTTCCACAATTTGGCCATCACTTCGCTAGTGAAGTGCGATCCTCTATCAGACTCTATCCTTTGAGGTAAACCAAAACGTGAAAATACATGATTTATTAGCAATGCAGCACATGTCTCGGAGCTGTTATTTGGTGCTGGTATACATTCGACATACTTGGTGAATAAACATGTAACTGTTAACATATACCGATTTCCTCGTGAAGATTTTGTTACGGGCCCAATAAAATCCATTTGAAGGTCTGACCAAGGCATACATATCCCCCTCTTCTGGAGAGGTGCTCTGTGAGTTGGCTTGGTAGGTTGAAATTGGGGACATATTAGGCAACCTTGGCAGTATTCCTTCACATCACGTAACATATGAGGCCAGTAGGCATAATCCCGCAGGATCTCATACGTGATCTTTTCCCCACGATGACCGGAAGTGGGAGCATCATGGGCATGCTGTAGCATCAAACCTCTAAATTTAAGTGGGACGACCCATTGTTGTACGCCACCCTTTGAGGTTCGTATCAACAATCCCTGGTATAAAGAGAATTGGGATTTGGATTTCATTAAGATACGTAAATCCTCCTTCCCACTATATACTTCCTTATTTATGGGATTTTGGTTGGGATCTTCTATATGACTATAAAACAAGCCAATTATTGGGTCTTCTTTTTGGGCAGTAATTAAATCCTCACTAGGAGAATCGTGACTCCATTGTAATGCATTTGGATCACCAGTTGTTCTGGCCTGTTGCCTGGTGACAGCTTCAACCTGTACGGTACCTAAAAATTGATCAATGTCTAACAGTTCACCGGTGATTGCCCCTTCCTTGGCTAGAGAATCGGCCAGATCGTTCCCTTCTTTCTCGGCACCTAGAACCTTGGAGTGGCCTTTGGTCTTCTTGAAGTGCAGGGTGAGATCATTGGACCTTACCAGTTCATCGATGTGACAAAAGAGCTTACCATGTTTCACGGGTTTGTGATTACTCTTGTTCATGTTGTTTCGCTTCCACCTAGGGAAATACTCCACAAAACTATTCCTGACATAATTGGAATCGGTTATGATGGCACACTCTCTAATGTTGAACTCTATAGCCATCTCAACTGCTCTAAGAATTGCAGTAAGTTCAGCAACCTGACTGCTTTTTGGTCCAAGTTTGTATCCCACAGAAATTGGGGTGACACCTTGGGTCCAAACGATTCCAATACCTGCCACTAGTTGGAGCTGTTCCCCATCCTTGTGATGAAAAGCACAACCATCCACATATACACACGGCAGCTGTTTACAGTATTCTTCATCGTAAACCTTGTAGGGAGAGAACAGTTGTTCTTCCAGAAAGTCAGTGTCCGGGGCCTCCATAGCAGGCGTAGTTGCGGAACAATCATGGAGCTCGGCTAGGCCCTGGGCTACTGGACTTTCCTTGTTCTGTTTGTACCGAATTTCAAGCGGCCACCCTTGCAAAGACAAAGTCCAAGCAGTGATGCGGCTATTAGACACATTTCCTCCCTTGATACGTTCACTCTTTAAATACTGTAAAGGCTGGTGTGCCGTTTCAACAATGATTCTCTCTCCCTGAATGTAACTGCGAAAATTCTGTAATGCCCACACGGTAGACAATAGAGCTTTTTCACAGTCACTGAACTTTACTTCAACCGGGGACAAAGTTTTACTGGCATAGGCAATCACCTTACTGACATCATCACGTTTCTGGTAAAGAACAGAACTCATACTTACCTGCGTAAACCCTGTCTCTAGATAGAAATTTTTACCCCCTTCGGGATATCCGAGACACGGAGCTTGTGTGAGACGTTCCTTTAATTCCTTCATGGCGTCCTCCTGTTTCTTACCCCACGACCATTCGACATCCTTCTTCAGTAGGTGAAGCAGTGGCTTGCTTATCTCAGCGTAATTATCAATAAACTTACGCGAGTAGTTCACCATACCTAGGAATGATCTCAATTCTTTAAGGTTAGTAGGGACTTTACAGTTCAGAACCGCCTCAACTTTCTTCTTTTGTGGGTTCAAACCTTCAGCAGTAACTTCATGGCCTAGGAAGTTTACCTTCGTGCGACACCACTGGGCTTTTTGTAAGGACAGTTTTACTCCTGCTGCTTTTAATTGGCCCAGGACATGCCGAAGTTCTGTAATGTGTTTGGCCATATCAGTACTTTTGATCAGGATATCGTCCACATATGCCAACGTCCCCCTTTCGAAGGCGTCTGGCATGGCCTTGTGCATGAACACAGCAAATTCATGTCCGGAATTTATGAATCCGAAAGGCATTCGTACCCAACAATACTGTCGATTCCCAAAACTGAAGGCCAGTTTGTATTGGTCTTCCTCACTCACCTTTATGGTCCAATACCCTTGTGCACAATCCAAGGCTGTGAAAACTTGGGATCCTTGGAGCTGGGCGAGACATTGGTCTATGTATGGGACAGGCCATCCTGACATGTACACACGTTTGTTCAGCTGACGGAGGTCAGCGCACAAACGCCATTGTCCATTGGGTTTTAAGATACCCAGGATCGGGTGGTTGTAGGAGCTGTGGATGGGCCTAATTATACCCCTTTCATATAACTTCCTGATAATCTCAGCTAGAGATTCATAGGAAGCTAATGGTAACCTATACTGTCTTACGAATACTGGTGGGGCATCTGGATCTGTTTGGATCCTAGCGATGTGTAGGTCAGTAGTCCCACAATCGTAAGAATCCTTGGCAAAGATCTCTTGGAATTCAAGGAGAAGCTCTCGGAGCAATTGTCGGTCGAGATCACTGGCACACGCGTCGGCGAGGGCCACCATCTCTTCCACTAACTCCTTGAATCCAGGAAAGCTTTCCGGCTGACCTATCTCATATGCCTCTTCAAGTTTCGTGGTGAGGTCATTGGGTATGTGATGTGTGTGTGTGTTCTCCTGCCATCCAGGTTCTTTGGGGTACTCTTGTTCTTTGATTGGGTGATCAAAGACAATTGATGTCTCTTCGACTCGACAGGTGCCATCTTTAGAATCGAATGGATAAATGGACTCTATGGTGAAAATACCCTCTGGTAATGAATGGAATGTTTGTTCAATTAATTGTTCCTCCGACAAATATTCATCGGGGATGAGTCCAATCACCTGGTTAGTGACCCCAAAGGTATAATATTCAGTCTCTACCGCTAGACCAATAAGGGTCTCTTTGGGTAAGACGATGTCCTGATTGGACAGATTATGTATGTAAATGTACATCGGGGATTGATGTGTGTTGACTAGGGGCGTGTGTGTAATGTTCAGTCCCTCCCCCTGCATTTTATGGGAGAGGCATACCAATGCATCTGACCCCTTCAGTCTATGTCCCTTTTTAACTTGGATGGGGAGTATGAAATTATTTATGCCCTTAGGAATTGTAATCTTTTGGGCTACCTGGACTTCAACAGCATAAGGCATCTGTTGCTGGGATTTTAAAGCTAAGTCCAGATTTTGGTATTTTTCGGGGTCCCCCTTTAGTCGACTCCATAAACAGTCATTAATTAGGTCGACTTGCATTGCAAAGCGATGTAATATATCGTTGCCAAAATAAATTTTAGTTTGGGGATTATCCAAGACTAGGAACACATGGGTGGCTGTTTTGTTTCCTACAGTGACGTTTAAGAGACACCTAGCCATTGAATTGTGATCATCAGAGTCATCAAGGGAGTCTGAAATCCAATGACGCTGAGGTGTGGAGAAACGGATCATTTCCATTTCGGTCAGGTGTTTTATCAACCCATGGCTTACAAAGCTGTGTTCCTGTCTCAAATCTAGTTTGGCATATTTTGACCTATTAAGACCATTTATCCGGATGGGGATAAACAAGTCGCTGTTAACCCTTTCAATACCTGTCAAGAATTGGGTATGATCTCCCCCTTTTCTTGGTTTATCCTCCTGATGAAAAGATATCGTAAGGATGTCATCTTGGAGGGAAATATCTTTTATTTTCTCTTGGGGAATTCTAAAAATGTGTTCCTCATCTCTTCTGATAGGGTTATGGTCATCAGGTTTGATAACCGTTACATCAGGAAGTTGGCTGTTCCTGAAATGGATTTCTAATGATCCAGGCCTCTCTTCCACCAGGTGGCAGTGTTGTCGGGAATGGGGAGTTTTAAGTTTCCCATATTTAATTGGGGTATTTACCTGTGACCACAGGACTTGGTTCACACAGTCAACTATGGTGTTCAGCCTTTTTAGGAAGTCCATCCCAATTATCATGTGGTGCTGGGAGATACTGGCAATGATGATGGGGTGTCTCAGTTCCTTATTACCCAGTTTCAATTTAAGCCAGGCGGTACCCATGACTTGTAAAGGGTCTCCACCTACACCAATCAATGAGCTGTCAAAGCTTTTAAGTCTCGGCTTGGTGGGCATGACATTCGCCACTTTGTCAAAATGTTCCTGTGACATGATGGTTGCTTGGGATCCAGTGTCTATTAAACCGACAATCGAAAGATCACTGGCATCCTGCACCTGTACTGTGGCATAATATCTCCCATCAGATTCAGTCAGCTCACACATGAAATTAGTGTGGTTGAAGATCTGTGGGCCCTTCAATAACCTATGACTAGCTCTTATCTCACCGCATGTGGTGGACACATCACCCTTATCCTCCCTGGTGGGATTCTTGGACTGTCTCAAGACAGAAGCACAACTAGAAGTTGGTGCTCCGTCTGGCTTGTCAATCCTGATGACTTCCGATGCCGCGACTATATTAGGGGCAATAGATGGACACTGAAAAGCAGGAGAATCATTAATAACCAACAACTGGTCCCCCTTTGCCTGAGAACTAGCTTCTCCATTAGTAGGCGTGTCAGGGACGGGGCACACATCTCCTGTCCTTTGACTCAGTGTTCTCCCCTGTTGGTGTAAGTCTTGGTTGCCTGTTAATTCTGTGACCCTTGGTTGGTCACAGGAGCTGCTCCTAAAAAAGGATTGGATGGAAATTGAGTGACAAGCCTGTCCATTTGTTCAGCCATTTTGCTGACCTGTGCCTCTATTTGTCCAATACGCTCAGAGGAGTCATTCTGTTGATTCTCCCTTTTCCTATACTTGCGCTTGTATTTTGGACGAGACTGGTAATGAGATTCAGAGTCAGAACTACTGCTCTGGTCCCGATGCCATTGTTCTCTCTGAGGTTTTGGGGTCTCCCTGTTATTAAAGGGAGCCTGGGGTACTGTATCCCCCCTTTGAGCCTGAGGGTGTTCTTGGCGTGGAGGAAATCTTTGGAAATCAGAGTTTTTATTAAAATTGGGATTCTTATTGTGATTATGGGGCCTGTTGAAATTGGGGTTCCCATAAAAATTCCCATGTTGGTTTTGGCGAGGATAATAGAACCTCTGAGGATACCATTGCCTCCTTTGATTCTCATCACTGTACTGACCCTTACCATACTTTTTATTCTTCTCACTTCCACTACCGTAGTTCCCTGGCTTTTGTCTATCCTTTCTCACCCACTGGTTTTGGGGTGCAAAGTTTTGGACCTCCTTCACTTGCTGGGCTTGAGGTACAAATCTAGGGGAACCATTGGTTTTACCCCCACGGACTACTTCCGCATATGATTTCTTCTCTGCCTGCAAATTTGGATTTGGAGGGGAAACGGTAGTGGTTGCTACTATCTTGGGGCTATTTTTAGGTTCTCTTTTTATCCCCCCCTCACTGGACTGTTGGATCGAGAATAAATAGTCACTCTCTCTCACCAACCAATCAAGAGAGCATCCCTTTCTGTAATCCTTTGCAAGTCCCAATTTTATGTAAGCAGGTAATGCTTCATAGAATAGGGTCTTGAATTCTGGCTGGTTAGGATTGGGATCCTTTTCAGCCAGGAAATAGGCATTTCTGAGGACAGCCAGAAATTCTGCAGGGCTTTGGTGAGAACCACACTTTAAATTGTAGGCCGCAGCCTTGGCAGAGGTTACAGTTTTATAAGGCCCAAATTCCATGTGGCACTTATGTTTAACCTCTCTCCAGGACTGATTGGAATAGGCCATCAAGGTCTCAAAGAATTGCCGGTATTTCTCTTCAAACACCCATGGCAGCAATTTTATTTTGGTGTGGTCATCTCTAATGCCCAGAATCTCTAACGTCTGTTCATATGTTCTCATGTGTTCGGTGATCTCAAGGGACACTTTCTTAGAAAACATAGGAACAGTGTCCTTCAGGAACTTAATAACCTTTGGGGTGTCATATCTCCTGAATGACCCCTGGGATTTCCCTTCCTGCCTATATGAGACCTCATATTTTTCTTCAGAGCGCTCTGGAGTGTATCTTGAAAGCTTAGGAGGTGACCTATATTCTGACCCTGACTCACTATCAGATACTTCGCTGTGATGCGGGTATCTCCGCTCATCAGCCTCTGGCTTGACTGGGTTGGTCCGTCTTTGGACCCCAGAATTTATTTGGGCCGTCAACCTTATAATCTGCTCCTCCAGAGTTTTCTGCTCAGATTTTATCAAGGTAAGTTCTGACTGGTCATGCTTATCCCCTGGGTGAACTTTAATTTTGACAGGAGATAACCTCTCTGATCTGAAGTACTCCACCTCATCTTTTAAGTCCTGATACTTCTTTTGAAGTTGTTTTAATTCCTGAAAGTTTCTTTCATATAGGTCCTGAGCACTTCGAAAGTCTCCGACCAATCTATCATAATGTTTCTCGGATTCGTCTAAACGAACACCGGCATGACCAAGCTTCCCTTTCAAAGACTCAATGTCCTGATTTTTGCTTTCTAACAAGAGGCGGGCCTCTGACAACTCTTCCCTTAGAGTCATGGTCCGCTGGGCAGCTCCAGCGGTCATGAACCATAACATGGGCCAAGCTTCTAGGAGAAGTCTGTCACGGCTTCTATCACTTTCTGCTCCAGCAAATGCTATTAAAAACCCAACAACCTGGCCCTTTTGGTTGAACAGGTCCTCAAAGGTACTCATGGCCTGCTCTTTCTCTTCATCCACAAATTCATTATTGCTATCCCCCAAATTCAATTTCTTGCGGAGATAATTTATTACTTCATTTTCAACATACTTCTGCCAAGCACCGGCAGCTTTCCGAGCTGGCTTCATAACTTCCTGCTCAATGCCTTGAGCCGCCATATTTTCCTCGTTATGCTTGGAAGAGGTGGATCCGTGATTACTGGATGCCATTTTGATACAAAATATATGTTTGATAAAGTGTACAAATATACAATCACCAGTGCGTTTTGTGTTATGGTACGATTTCTATGGATCTCAGCAGTGCCTCCAAATTTATGTTGTGGTGGTTTATGTAAGGATATATATTACTTATAAAGGGCGTGTCCCTTTCCCTTAGATGAAATATTACAGTGCCTCCAGCCGTTAAAATACGGCAAATATTTAATAAACCAATAATTTGGACACTTTGATAATTTGATCACCACTTATTATTATACCTTGAATTCTTTTAGCCAATATGATTTCGTACCATACACACAAAATTTGCCTTATAATAGATAAATATAAAAATTTATTTATGTACAAAAATTATATATATATTAACACAAAACGCAAAAGACTGGTGATAAATGAATATTGGTACACACAATCAAAAATATATCCTACCAATGTAAGACACACTAATAAGGTCTCTAACTAATTTCATCAATCACAAATTTTAAATGATATGATTATTTATTAAATTTATTAATAATTAATAATTTCGAATATCTCAAAGGTTATATTCTCGCACGCCGTGGCCATAGGATTGCAAGAAGTAAGCCCTTGATATGTGATATTCTGGTTATTAATATTCAATAAATTATGAAATATGGAAAAATTTATAATATGGCAATAAACAATTTTTTTAACAGTAACACAGTATCTGACTACAGATATCTAACTACCCAATATTGTTATGATACACTAAGGTAATTTTATGATTCCACACACAGAGAAAGTAATTAATACAAAATCAAATAAACATCTCACCACACCCGGACGTCAGACTAGGCAACTCTCCCGTGGATTTAGCTGGCAGTGGAACGCCTTTAGACTGATATATAGGGCAAGTGAAAGATTCTCAGTAGGGGAGAATGTAGGAGGTTATAAGATTAGAGGTTTAAAGTTTTAAGAAGTTTGAAAAGATAGAAGAGTAATTATTTCAGCAGAGATCTTCTTCAGATGTCAGGTCTTTCCATGAGGTCTTTATGAGGGTTCTTCCTTTTCCTTAAAGCACATGGGCTTTTATATCCACTAGTCCATTGTTCTAAGATACCTTCCCACCAGGCTTCCTGATTGGCTAGTTGAGAAATGTGTGTACATAAGCTATTTCTCACCTGCCCGCCAGGTGGCGGTCATGTATCACAGAACAATGTGAGTATTTGAGATGACTCATACCTTGGGTGGAATCTTCAGGTAATTTCAGGAATAAAATATACGGCTCTATCCAGATATAGCAGTGATACCTATATTATTCTAAATAGGGACCATGGAATATAGGTGTATATTCGGTTATTCCTACTTGAAATATCATCCTGTTTGTTTCCTGATAAGACATGTAACTAATGCTAGTTTATAATACATCTTACTTCCCATCATCTCAATACTCAAGTTAGTGATATATAGTTCCCATTGCTGAGTATTTAGTGGTGTTTAAAGTCTATGACATCTTATTCATAATCTGTTTTTGTAGTACATTTTTGTCATGATATACAGTGAACTTTTAAACTTAAATGTCCTGAATTTCACCCCTTTGTTTCAGAATCAACATTTTCTCTGTGTAGGGAAAAAAAACTCTCTGTTTGCCTGGCCCTTGTATTGGACTCATGGTAAACAACTGTTAATGCTTTCACCCTTGGTGAACAATAGTATATGGTAATAGTTTCAGAGGTCTGTTGGTTCATCACACTCTACAAGTTTTGGTTAAGCTTTCAACCAGTTGAGTTCCCGTCTCATTATTTTTGAAATGTTTACAAGTCAAAGTCCTATGTGTTTAACTTTCTGTATGTGCATTCTTCTCGACTTCCATATACAAATAGTCCTTGTTGACAGTTCAAATAGTCCCATTGTCTTGGAAAAGTCTTACTTCCCCCATTCTCTCCAGTTCTTTAACTAGAATTCTTGGTGGTTCAACCAAGACAAAATTAACTCTTAACATCCGGTTATGCTGAGCTGTTTGCCATATAATATTATGTCTTGATAAAAGTCATATTTTTGAGACATGATTCAAAAGCCCACAACATAAGTATGGGAGTGATGTGCGCATGCTTTATAGGGGAGGGGAGGGGAAGGCACCAGTAGAGAGGGAAAGATTGAAGATGTGAGTGAGGGAGCATAGGATGGAAGAAGAGGGTGACCGTAGTAGTTGTGAGGCGACAGGATCCAGGGGGCAGGTAGTGAGACGGGCTTCTGAGAAAACCTTAGTGACCTCTTCAGTAGTAGCGAGGTCAAAAGAGGAAAGTGGTGAGGGAGGTTTAGCATAAGGTATGCTAAGTGGGAAGGATGTCTGTGCAGTGGAGATGTCCCTACAGATTGCATCAATCTTGTTTTTTAAATGATTTGCAATCTTGTAAGCAGTGAGTGAGGTGCTGGGTGGAGGAGGAGAAAGTAGAGAGTAAAAGTAGAGAAGAGACAACGAGAACTGGATGACAAGGTATTGATGAGAGTGACAAAGTAGGCTTGTTTGGCAGCATGAAGGGAGGAATTGTATGTGAAGAAAGCAGATTTATATCGGGTGAATGCTTGCTGGGATTGGGTTTTACACCACAATCGCTCCAGCACACGACTATGTTGTTTAAGATTTCTGGTGTGGTCAGTCTGCCACGGATGTAACGGTCGGGGCCTGATGCTTCGTGTTAGAGGAACAAGCGAGTCTAATGTGGATGACAATGAACTGTTGTAGACAGCAGTGGCAAGGTCAGGGCAGGACAGGGGAGAGATTCTGTCATAGAGTTGGTCAGTTGCAGAGTGGAAAGGAGCCGGGTTCAAGTTGTGAAGGTTTCTGCGGGTAATTGTTGGCTGCTTGGAGGGATAGGTGTTTGAAGACGAGGAGACTGTGAAGGTGATGAGATTGTGATCAGAGAGAGGAAAGGGGGTGTTTGTGAGGTTGTAGGGAGTGCAAAGATGGGAGAAAACAAGGTCTAATGTATTCCCATCAGAGTGAGCGGAGGACGGCGTCCATTGTGTTAGGGCAAAGATCAACTCATCCCCCTGAAGAGATTAGTATACAGATTACCTCCTCCGCTTCCACTTTGCATCTACTTCAATCACTCTCCGCTGGGGGGCTTTGTATCCATATACCAGATGTTCTACACGACTAAATCTGCCATCAATGTTACTGCAAAATCAAGCCTCTATGGAAGACAGGAAGTGATGTCAGGTACAGACAGGAAGTGATGTCAGGTACAGACAGGACGTTACATGAATGAGGAAGCAGAGAGTCCACATTCCTGGATCTGGCGGCAGAGGAGGTAATACGTAGATGAACCCCTTCAGGGGGAGGAGTTGATGATAATATATTTGCTCCCAAAGCTGGCCTACATGGTTCAGTTTTATCGTTCAGCCAGCGGGATGACCATAAAAACTGAAGCGATTCCCCCATCCACACATTGGAGGTGGATGGGGGAATCCTCCCCACTGCACTCTTGTATTCTGACAATGGGGGGACTCCTCCGCTCTCAGAATACACAGATCAGCACTGAAACTATTGGCTGCAGCCGCTGGGGGAGTGGCTTTTATCCGGCAGTGGCCACACATGGATGGAAATGTGAGCGATCCCTGCTGAACCAGCTGAATTTCCATGGATCTATGGTCACCTTCAGTGACTTCCTCCCCTCCCCCTCATCTCCTTCATGATGGAAGTCATGCTGAGATCATCTCCCATTGGCTGAGCAATATTCTCATTTGTCTCTCAGCTCCTTCTTGCTATTCCTCGTCCTGCCTGTTGTTTCCTTGGATTGATTTTCTGTGTAGTGACCCCGGCTTGGTCTCTTGGATGCGCTATATATCTCAGCCTGAAGTGGGGCTTCAATAAAATGGAGACCTGAATGGAGAGGTGAGGAGGATTCTGGGAATATCATTTGATGTGACTATTTGTGTTCAGATGTAGAGTTTTCCTCCTGTGAAGTCTGGAGATCATATGACATCACATTGCCTCCACCTCCCTCCCTGATAGAAGAGAGAAAGAAGAAGAAGATTCTAGAAGTCACCAGAGAGATCACTGAGCTGCTGACAGGAGAGGTGAGCGGTGCCGGGAATTCTGGGACATTCTCCAGTAACAGACAAGGGATGTGTCTGGATGGTGACTGTATCATTGTGTGTGTCAGGTTCCTATAAGGTGTCAGGGTGTCACTGTCTATTTCTCCATGGAGGAGTGGGAGTATTTAGAAGGACACAAGGATCTCTACAAGGACGTCATGATGGACAATCAGCCGCCCCTCACATCACCGGGTAAGAGGAGACTTTATTGTAAAGGAGAGAGCAGTACGGAGGATCCACCTAGATCCCCCATCATCTGATAAACACATAGAAACAATGGATTCAGTCAGTGTGTGTGTTTCCTACAGATGGATCCAGTCATGGGAACCCACCAGAGAGATGTCCCCGTCCTCTGTATTCCCGGGATTCCACACAGGAAGGTCACACCATCCCTCACCATCATCAGGTAGATGAGGAACAATCACTGATAGTATCATTAGGATCTGTACATTATCTGCATTGTTACCATTGATGTCATTTTTATTATATATTCAGAGTGGAAACCTGAGAGATCCTAAAGTTGAGGTTAAAGAAGAGATAAAAGAGGAGGAGGATGAGGATGGGGGGATGGAGGAGTCAGAGCTTCTAAGAGAACACAAAGATCTGTACCAGGACACCATGGTGGAGTCATCCAGCTACAGGAACCCACCAGAGAGATGTCCCCGTCCTCTGTATTCCCGGGATTCCACACAGGAAGGTCACTCCATCCCTCACCATTACAAGGTTGGTGGGGCGGAGAACATGGACTTGGGACAATATATGGATTTTTTATGTGACCTTATATTTTACAGATGACCTCTTCTATCATTTTCTTGGTTTAGAGTGAAGATCTGATAGACATCAAAGTTGAGGTGAAAGCAGAAGAAGAAGAGGCGTATGTGAGGGATGATCAGCAGTCTATGGAGGAGGATGGAATAACGGGGACATTTATAGAGGAGGACACTCCTACAGAGATCAGCACAGGTGGGTCATGAACACTAAATCCATTCCTCCACCCATACTTGTCATGCTTTCCTTCACATTGATCCAGCACCGGGTTTTGCCTCCTGTCCGTGTTGCTCGGGTTCCTGCCTATCCCCCCTGAACCTAGGTATTATCAAGTCTTTGTACCTGTGTATTAGTGTTCCAGCAACGTGTCTTCATGTGGAAGCCGGACCCCTCTGGTTCCTGTGGTGGTCACTGCCGCTTGAGTATTGCCATATTCTGTGTGCTGTTTGATCCTGTCTTTGTTCTCAGTGTTTTCCCTCTGGCTGTGCAGTTATATTCCCTTTGGTTTCTGTCCGTGGATCCCCTCATTTCCTGTTGCTGTGTGTCCTTCTCAGCATTGTTTCCTGTTGTTTGCCTGCAGCCCTTTCCATCTTGCTGAGTCTCTCTGTCTGCACCATTGCTCAGCATCCCTCCCTCTCCTGCACTTTACACGTGTTCCCTGCATCCTCTCCCCCGGAGCCCCTTCCTAGGTTGCTGCAGTAGGTGACCTTGGTTCCTGGTATCCTGTGTGTACCGCGTGTCCTTCCAGCATGCTATTTGGTTGCACTGTGCCTGCACGGGTGTGTTAGAGAGCTGCAACCTGGGGGCTGCCATGCAGCACAACATCCACCCCTCCAGTGGCTCTGGTGAAGACCGGATGGCTCCTTAGATCCTGCGACTCTTGTGTGCGGTCACACTGCTCCTGTATATGTGAGGACCGGTACCCAGGTACACCTGTTTAGTCGTTTCCACTGGCCCACTATAGATCCTGGGGTTACAGTACAGTACAGTTGGATTTATATTGATTCTGGGGTTCAGCTGGCAGCAAAGTGTTCATCTTCTACATAGGGGTTGCTCTACCTTGGCACTTGGGGCATGTGTCTTGGGGTTCTTACCAATGGTCGGATCTAGCAAGATCTGTTGTCTGCTGGCTGTGCCGGGTGGAGGGATATGTCTGTAGTGTCGCAGACCCAAGTCAGTGAGTGCAGTCTCAGGAGATGGGAGGCAGCGGTGTGGGATCTCTGCAACTTGTCTACAGTAAACATTTAAACTTCCTCTAAATACCCATAATTTGAGTCCTGACCCTTATACTGTATATTATATAGTATATTGCATGTTACATATACGTGACCCTGCACTATATACTCTATGTTGTACATTACATACTCCTGACCCCTGCACTATATACTCTGTGTTGTACATTACATACTCCTGACCCCTGCACTATATACTCTGTTGTACATTACATACTCCTGACCCCTGCACTATATACTCTATGTTGTACATTACACACTCCTGACCCCTGCACTATATACTGTATGTTGTACATTACATACTCCTGACCCCTACACTATATACTCTATGTTGTACATTACATACTCCTGACCCCTGCACTGTATATGTTGTACATTACATACTCCTGACCCCTGCACTATATACACTATGTTGTACATTGCATACTCCTTACCCCTGCACTATATACTCTATGTTGTACATTACATACTACTGACCCCTGCACTATATACTCTATGTTGTACATTACATACTCCTGACCCCTGCACTATATACTCTATGTTGTACTTTACATTCTCCTGACACCTGCACTATATACTATGTGTTGTACTTTACATTCTCCTGACACCTGCACTATATACTCTATGTTGTACATTACATTCTCCTGACCCCTGCACTATATACTCTATGTTGTACATTACATCCTCCTGACCCCTGCAGTATATAATCTTTGTTGTACATTACATACTACTGACCCCTGCACTATATACTCTATGTTGTACATTACATACTCCTGACCCCTGCACTATATACTCTATGTTGTACTTTACATTCTCCTGACACCTGCACTATATACTATGTGTTGTACTTTACATTCTCCTGACACCTGCACTATATACTCTATGTTGTACATTACATTCTCCTGACCCCTGCACTATATACTCTATGTTGTACATTCCATACTCCTGACCCCTGCACTGTATACTCTAGGTTGTACATTACATACTCCTGACCCCTGCACTATATACTCTAGGTTGTACATTACATAGTCCTGACCCCTGCACTATATACTCTATGTTGTACATTACATACTCCTGATCCCTGCACTATATACTCTATGTTGTACATTACATACTCCTGACCCCTGCACTATATACTCTATGTTGTACATTACATACTCCTGACCCCTGCACTATATACTCTATGTTGTACATTATATACTCCTTACCCCTGCACTATATACTCTATGTTGTACATTACATACTCCTTACCCCTGCACTATATACTCTATGTTGTACATTACATACTCCTGACCCCTGCACTATATTCTCTATGTTGTACATTACATACTCCTGACCCCTGCACTATATACTCCATGTTGTACATTACATACTCCTGACCCTGCACTATATACTCTGTTGTACATTACATACTCCGGACCCCTGCAGTATATACTCTATGTTGTACATTACATCCTCCTGACCCCTGCACTATATACAATATGTTGTACATTACATACTCCTGACCCCTGCAGTATATACTCTGTTGTACATTACATACTCCGGACCCCTGCACTATATACTCTATGTTGTACATTACATACTGCTGACCCCTGCACTATATACAATATGTTGTACATTACATACTCCTGACCCCTGCAGTATATACTCTATGTTGTACATTACATCCTACTGACCCCTGCACTATATACTCTATGTTGTACATTACATACTCCTGACCCCTGCACTATATACAATATGTTGTACATTACATACTCCTGACCCCTGCAGTATATACTCTATGTTGTACATTACATACTCCTGACTCCTGCACTATATACTCTGTTGTACATTGCATACTCCTGACCCCTGCACTATATACTCTTATGTTGTACATTACATACTCCTGACCCCTGCACTATATACTCTATGTTGTACATTACATACTCCTGACCCCTGCACTATATACTCTGTGTTGTACATTACATACTCCTGATCCCTGCACTATATACTCTATGTTGTACATTACATACTCCTTACCCCTGCACTATATACTCCATGTTGTACATTCCATACTCCTGACCCCTGCACTATATACTCTATGTTGTACATTCCATACTCCTGACCCCTGCACTATATACTCTATGTTGTACATTACATACTCCTGACTCCTGCACTATATACTCTATGTTGTACATTACATACCCCTGACCCCTGCACTATATACTCTATGTTGTACATTACATCCTCCTGACCCCTGCACTATATACTCTATGTTGTACATTACATCCTCCTGACCCCTGCAGTATATACTCTATGTTGTACATTACATACTCCTGACCCCTGCAGTATATACTCTATGTTGTACATTACATACTCCTGACCCCTGCACTATATACTCTGTGTTGTACATTACATACTCCTGATCCCTGCACTATATACTCTATGTTGTACATTACATACTCCTTACCCCTGCACTATATACTCCATGTTGTACATTCCATACTCCTGACCCCTGCACTATATACTCTATGTTGTACATTCCATACTCCTGACCCCTGCACTATATACTCTATGTTGTACATTACATACTCCTGACTCCTGCACTATATACTCTATGTTGTACATTACATACCCCTGACCCCTGCACTATATACTCTATGTTGTACATTACATACTCCTGACTCCTGCACTATATACTCTATGTTGTACATTACATACCCCTGACCCCTGCAGTATATACTCTATGTTGTACATTACATCCTCCTGACCCCTGCACTATATACTCTATGTTGTACATTACATACTCCTGACCCCTGCAGTATATACTCTATGTTGTACATTACATACTCCTGACCCCTGCAGTATATACTCTAGGTTGTACATTACATCATTCTGATACTATATAGTCCGGGGGTGTTAACATTTTTGAAAAAACTCTTTGTCCACGGACTAAATTGGTCTCCAATCTACTTGTCCAGATAAAAATAAAATGTAACCCAAACCGTATTAGGAATGTCGGTTATACAATCAAAAGGGGCTTTATGGCGACTTAAACATGTAATATTTTTACCATTGCGCTGTATATCTCCTCCTCCCCTCCCCCACCTGTCTCCATCCCCGCCCCCGAGGACTAGCAGGGGGGAGAGAGACATTGCAGTATAATGAGCACTGATTGGCTGCTCCTCAGGAAAGGGGAGTGTCCGGCTTATCCTTTTTCCCTTTCACTCCCAGAGCCGTTTTTTTGTTTTTTCTTCACAAGTTTAAAAAAATCATTTTAGTCCTGAAGATGACACAAACCCCCAAACATGAGATATTTTCTGAAAGCAGAGACCCCAGAGAGTAAAATTCTGGTAGTTCCAATGTTTATGTTGTATGATATTACCGCAAAAGTTCAGTAAAAATACAAGTAAGTTCATTTTAGGGCACAAAAAAGCAATAAATGACCTATATTTTGTAAAATATGAAAGACGAGATATCAGCAAGTAATTAGATATCCAGCGTGTCAGACCTGAAATTTGTGCGCACTCGTGAAATGGTGAACTTCAGTGCCCTATATTATCTATAGGTGACCCTTTCAAAGCCCCTCACAGGTCATCAGTATAGAGTACGGAGGAGGTCTGGTGCTAGAATTATCCTCTCATTCTGGCGTGTGCGGTGATATGTAACGTGTATCACAACCAATGTTTTCATGTGTAGGCGCTCCAGCTGTGCTTTTACATTTGTACGTGCGTATATGTGGGGGGGGGGCTATGTTTTTTCTTTTGAGGGGGTGTTATGTGCTTCGCAGTAACTTTTAATATTTTACAATTAAAAAAAACTACTTTTTTGACAGTTTCACTTTATTGAGACATCCAAGGTCTATAAGATCCCCAGTGTCTCCCCTGTACTCCCCTGGATGTAATGCTCTGCACACCGCACTGCATTGCATTCTTTGCCGGCCTCTATGGCTGGGAAATCTCTCAACCGCCACACAGAAGTGACATCATAATGCCACTTCTGGGCCAGGACAAGAAAGGGAGGGGAGAAGACATGTCTGATCTCCCCCCCCAGCTGAACTGGTCCTGGGCCCGCAGATGGGCAAGTGGAGCCTGGGAGACAGTAGGTGGGGGGAGGATCATGTGGGGGAGTGGGAGGCTAGAACTAAAGGTTGTGTGGGAGCAATTGGCGGAAGTGCTGCCACCCAAATACTTTCACCTGACAGGTGAGCCCTGATGCTTGCTCATAACAGGGCTAAGGGTTAAGCAAAACTACCTGCCCGGTGCCCGGAACTACATATCCCAGCATCGGGCGATACAAATTCAACATCCCTGTAGTATTATCAATTGTATCTTATACGATATGTTGTATGTTACATCCTCCTGACCCCTGCACTATATACTCTATGTTGTACATTACATCCTCCTGACCCCTGCACTATATACTCTGTTGTACATTACATCCTCCTGACCCCTGCACTATATACTCTATGTTGTACATTACATACTCCTGACCCCTGCACTATATACTCTGTTGTACATTACATCCTCCTGACCCCTGCACTATATACTCTATGTTGTACATTACATCCTCCTGACCCCTGCACTATATACTCTGTGTTGTACATTACATACTCCTGACCCCTGCGCTATATACTCTGTTGTACATTACATACTCCTGACCCCTGCACTATATACTATATGTTGTACATTACATACTCCTGACCCCTGCACTATATACTCTATGTTGTACATTACATCCTTCTGACCCCTGCAGTATATACTCTATGTTGTACACTACATCCTCCTGACCCCTGCAGTATATACTCTGTTGTACATTACATACTCCTGACCCCTGCACTATATACTCTATGTTGTACATTACATACTCCTGACCCCTGCACTGTATACTCTATGTTGTACATTACATACTCCTGACCCCTGCACTATATACTCTATGTTGTACATTCCACAGTCCTGACTCCTGCACTATATACTCTATGTTGTACATTACATACTCCAGACCCCTACACTATATACTCTATGTTGAACATTACATACTCCTGACCCCTGCACTATATACTCTGTTGTACATTACATCCTCCTGACCCCTGCACTATATACTCTATGTAGTACATTACATACTCCTGACCCCTGCACTATATACTCCATGTTGTACATTACATACTCCTGACCCCTGCACTATATACTCCATGTTGTACATTACATACTCCTGACCCCTGCACTATATACTCCATGTTGTACATTACATACTCCTGACCCCTGCACTATATATTCTATGTTGTACATTACATACCCCTGACCCCTGCACTATATACTCTATGTTGTACATTACATACTCCTGACCCCTGCACTATATACTCTATGTTGTACATTACATACTCCTGACTTCTGCTCTCCCCCCCTCCCCCCACTGCTATATATACACATAATATGGATTCTCTTTTGTTACACCCATTTCCTACCAGCTGGACATTTTATATCGGATGATGTGATTGGAGCACAGACTTTTACATGTTGATAATAATGTGATAACATCCTCCAACTTTGGACCCTTAAACAGAAAGTGATAATGAGGGAGGAGTCAATACCCCAATGATGGTGGTCTTCAGGATCAGTCCAGTCTTCATCTTGGTTGTTCTCCCCCCATCCTCACTCTCTGACCTCTGGTGGGGCTCAGCCCCGCTGTTCTTCATGACTAAATCATGGACTAAATAAGGAAGTGCAGTACTTCTTGTGTTGGGAAGATGGCGATGAGTGATAGAGGGGGTGGGGACCCTCGTCCTATAATCCCCTCATCACTGTCCCTCCTATAAAAGACAGTTCTGGTTGTTTCCTCACTCTCTGACTAAGGTCCATGAATAAAGAAATGACCTGGTAGGAGATCAGAGGAGCCATTTCCTAGTTCCCTTGAGGGTGGAATTGTAAGCTCCTCAGAGACCAAGCTGCCTGATGTGGGTGGAGTCCTGGTTTGGGGGAACCAATCAGCTCCTGTCTAGTAATCCTCTTTGTCTTTGTATTTTAGTCCATGGCCGGGAGATGAGGAAAACCGCCGAGGATTGTCTCACTTTGTCTCCAGACTGGAAAGTAGAAGATGAGGACATCACACAGTATAGTCCAGGAGAAAACCCGGCTCCCTCCAATGTCCATCCGGCACCACCCAGTGTAGATGGACCATCGGATTCCTCGTATCCTGAGGAACCTCAGACTGTGCGGGACCGGGCCGGCCTTCCAACAGGGAAGAGCTTCTCCTGTACTGAGTGTGGGAAGATTTTCTTTTCTAAATTCCATCTTAATGTGCATAAAAGATCTCACACAGGAGAAAAGCCATATTCCTGTCCTGAGTGCGGGAAATGTTTTTCAAAGAAGTTCCATCTTTCCACACATCAGATTTCTCACACGGGGGAGAAGCGATATTCCTGTCCTGAGTGCGGGAAATGTTTTTTAAGGATGTTCAGTCTGCACACACATCAGAGATCTCACACAGGGGAGAAGCCGTATTCTTGTTCTGAGTGTGGGAAATGTTTTTCAGTAAAGTCCAATCTTAACCGCCATCAGAAATCTCACAGGGGGGAAAAGCCATACTCGTGTCCTGAGTGCGGGAAATGTTTTGTAGAAAAATCAACACTTGTCAGACATCAGATTTCTCACACGGGGGAGAAGCCATATTCCTGTCCTGAGTGTGGGAAATGTTTTTCATGCAAGTCCAATCTTTCCATACATCAGAGATCTCACACAGGGGAGAAGCCATATTCCTGTCTTGAGTGTGGGAAATGTTTTGTAAAAAAATCAAAACTTGTCAAACATCAGAGATCTCACACAGGGGAGAAGCCATATTCCTGTCCTGAGTGCAGGAAATGTTTTTCAGAGAAGTCCAGTCTGCACGAACATCAGAGATCTCACACGGGGGAAAAGCCGTATTCCTGTCCTGAGTGCGGGAAATGTTTTTCAAGGAAGTTCCATCTTTCCATACATCAGCTTTCTCACACGGGGGAAAAGCCATATTTTTGTCCTGAGTGCGGGAAATGTTTTTCAGAGAACTCCAGTCTGCACAAACATCAGAGATCTCACACAGGGGAGAAGCCGTATTCTTGTTCTGAGTGCGGGAAATGTTTTTCAGTAAAGTCCAATCTTAACAGCCATCAGAAATCTCACAGGGGGGAGAAGCCATATTCCTGTCCTGAGTGCGGGAAATGTTTTGTAGAAAAATCAAAACTTGTCAGACATCAGATTTCTCACAAGGGGGAGAAGCCATATTCCTGTCCTGAGTGTGGGAAATGTTTTTCAGAGAAGTCCAGTCTGCGCAAACATCAGAGATCTCACACGGGAGAAGCCATATTCCTGTCCTGAGTGCGGGAAATGTTTTTCATGCAAGTCCAGTCTTTCCATACATCAGAGATCTCACACAAGGAGAAGCCATATTCCTGCCTTGAGTGTGGGAAATGTTTTGTAAAAAAAGCAAAACTTGTCAGACATCAGATTTCTCACACGGAGAGAAGCCATGTTCCTGTCCTGAGTGCGAGAAATGTTTTTCAGAGAAGTCCAGTCTGCACAAACATCAGATATCTCACACAGGAGAAAAGGAAAAGGGTCGAAATCCTTTCACCTGTCCTGAGTGCAGGAAATGTTTTTCACGCAAGTCCAGTCTTTCCATCGGTTTTCTCACAGGAGGGAGAAGCCATATTCCTGTCCTGAGTGTGGGAAATGTTTTTCAGATAAGTCCAGTCTTTACAAACATCAGAGATCTCGCACAGGGTAGAAGCCATATTCCTGTTCTGAGTGCGGGAAATGTTTAGTGAATTCCATCTTTCCATACATCAGAGCTCTCATACAAGGGAGAAGCCATATTCCTGTCCTAAGTGTGGGAAATGTTTTTCAGAGAAGTCCAAACTTTACAAGCATCAGAGAGCTCACACTTTCCTGTCCTAAATGAAGGAAATGTTCCTCACTGTCTTCATGTACATCAGGGGTCCCACACAACCCTGGAGGTGTATTAGTGCCTTGAGTGCGGGAAATGTCTTCTAGATGAATGTTGCTGGACATCCCAGCTCTCATGTGGGGAAGAAGCACACCCTGATATACACCTCAGATATACTCCATGGCTGATCTTCATCATGGAAGAAACAGTTAATAAGGAGATGAGAGGCCCCCAAAGACATGGATGAAGCGTGGGACCGGGTTGGCCATTGATGGCAGGAGAAGAATAAAAATGGAGTCCTGCCCTGTGATTGGCTGAGTACATTTTGTGGTGGGAGATTTCACAGACACTTGGAGGTCTATGGAGAACAATGTTGAACGGATGTGACCGGCATTCTCCAGCTGGGAGGAGTTTTGGCCATATTTTATTTCTTATGATCATTGGCTCCATCTAGTGGCCATAATATCATATTGGGCTAGTTTTACTGATGGAGATATTTCAGAAAAATCACCTCATTGTGGCCACTAGATGGAGCCGGCGATCATAGGAAATCACTGTGTTACTTAACATATGGCCGGATGTTGTCACAGCTGGAGGAATGATTGTCTCATTGGTCCAATGAATGTTCTATAAATAGAGCCCTTGGTTTCCTTCATCAGACACGGCTCCATACTAATCCCTGAGGTCACACTCCCGCACTCTGAGGTCACACTCCCTCCCGCACTCTGAGGTCATACTCCCGCACCCTGAGGTCACACTCCCACACCCTGAGGTCACACTCCCGCACCCTGAGGTCACACTCCCGCACCCTGAGGTCATACTCCCGCACCCTGAGGTCATACTCCCGCACTCTGAGGTCACACTCCCGCACTCTGAGGTCACACTCCCGCACTCTGATGCCATTCTCCCTCACTCTGAGGTCACACTCCTGCACACTCCCACACTCTGAGGTCACACTCCTGCACACTCCCACACTCTAAGGTCACACTCCCGCACTCTGAGGTCACGCTCCCGCACTCTGAGGTCACGCTCCCGCACTCTGAGGTCACGCTCCCGCACTCTAAGGTCACGCTCCCGCACTCTGAGGTCACGCTCCCACACTCTGAGGTCACACTCCCGCACTCTGAGGTCACACTCCCGCACTGAGGTCACGCTCCCGCACTCTGAGGTCACACTCCCGCACTCTGAGGTCACGCTCCCGCACTCTGAGGTCACGCTCCCGCACTCTGAGGTCACGCTCCCGCACTCTGAGGTCACGCTCCCACACTCTAAGGTCACGCTCCCGCACTCTGAGGTCACGCTCCCGCACTCTGAGGTCACGCTCCCGCACTCTGAGGTCACGCTCCCACACTCTAAGGTCACACTCCCGCACTCTGAGGTCACACTCCCACACTCTGAGGTCACACAAAACTTTATTTCGGTGGTATTTATTCACCGCTGGAATTTTTTTTTTGCTATATAAATGAAAATGTCTACAAATGTTGCAAATAAATAATCTTTCTTCATAAATCTTGGCCAAAATGTATTCAGATATCTTTTTAGTAAAAAAAAATAACCAAATTAGTTTATAACCAAAAATTATAATTTAAAAAAAATATTTTTACATTTTTATTTTTTTTTTATATTATTATTTATGTTTTTTTTACACCCATAAAGACTTTAAAAGCAATAATTTCTTCTCTCCGGCTGCATTCCTGCAGCCATTGTGTAATATTCATTTTTAATATCTATATAAGTTGTGAGATATGCCTGGCAGAGAATATACCCTCCTAATTGGATGTGAATGTGAGGTTTTGACATTGAGTGGTAACAGATGTGAATTATTTGTGTCTGGGTTACGTAATTAGGAGGAGCCGAGTCTATGTTTTCTTTAGAATAGTCATGTAATGTAGATCTTATTTTGAATTCATATAATGAGTCTGAGAGTTTAAATTGTATTCATAAATCATGTATTCAGACAGCTGTATAGAACTTCAGAGATCTCCTCTTAGAGGGTCCCTGTCAGTCATGGTAATTGGTTAGTTGATTGAATAGAAACACCTGTGGCTACACTGGGAGGTGACCAGGGGAGGGGTTAAGGAGCCCCTGAATCTGAAACAAAGGAGAATGGGAGGACTTAGTTCCTTGTGCATTTTAAGTACATAAGCCCATTCAAGGAATGAGGTCACTTGCTGACTTCTTCTCTTCACTTCATTCAGACATACCTACACTTCTGACACACAAAGGAGCACATGGCATGCTTGAACAAAGGACAACACATGGCCACTTCTTAGGAGCACATGTCTAGGCCAGGATCCTTCTAAGCTGAACAAAGGAACTACATCTTTCTTCTTATATCTAAGGAACAAGCAACGAATATTCTTTATTTTTATTTCATTTTAAGCTACATATCTTTTTGTATCTAAATTTACTGTTTTTATATTGACTTTGTATTTTTTGGTGTGTGATCAATTAAAGTCACACTGCTTTTTCCTAACTGGCTTCCAAAAGGATTTCTTCCCACAACCATCTACAAGTACAGGAATACTAATAGAGTTTTTTCACAACTCTTAAATTCCAACACATTGAGAAATACTGTGAGAGCTGTGATTGGTCACAGCTTGTCACATGGTACAAGTCTGTTGGGAATAGCCCTGTACCATGTGACCTCGGTGATCACTCACAGATTTCACACGTAGTAAGCAATGATATCAGGAAGTGACATTCTCCTTACTACTATTCATGTGATCACTTGTCTTCAGTTCACTTGTCTTCCCAGTGAATGCCTGTGCAGGGGGGGATGTCAGGACAAGTCTGATGATTGGAGGAGAGCAGACTGAGCTCCCAGCACAGCTACAAAATTGACCACGCTGAGCTCTCATGCCCAGTATGGTCAGTTTTAATAGGAAATCAGAGGGACTGGCAGGATCACCGGGGATCTCACACAAAGGAAGCAATACAGAGAGAAGAGGAGACGTCTTCATACCAGGACATGGGACAGCCGGCACAGATCAGGAATAGGACATGTTGGAGGAACATATTCTTTGAAGGAGAAGTTCAGGCAAAGCTCTTTTGTCTGTACTTCTCCTGTGGATCAGAGGAGTGCAGTTCATTCTGATCTCCTGTGACCCGTTTTCAGGTGAAGCCCGCTGTCAGCTGACGTCACTCAGCCGGTCCAGTCTGGGGAAAGATCCCGACATCAGAGTCTGGACCAGCCGCACCCTCCCCCTCCACAGCCCAGTGAGTGTGGGGGGGGGGCAGGGCAGAGAGCGGTGACTGACAGTCACCACTCTCTGCTCTGAACGGCTGTGAGAACTCATGGTCAGCAATCACGTGATCGCTGAGTTCTCACACTTGGATCCGGCGGGGGATGGGTGCAGCATCCACCTAGGGGCAAGGATGATTTTACAAAGTCAATAAATTAATGCCATACTTTTCTGGCCTTTAGATGGCGCTAAGTATCATAGAAATTAGAACATCTTATTGCCAAATGTGGTATTCTCCATTTTATATCCATGGAAACCATTCACCCCGCCCAGCACAGAGCCTACTCCCTCTACTCCCCCCATCCCATTCACACAGAGGGAATGACAGGCACATTCACCGGGTGTATTGCTGTGCAATTGTTTTATGAACAGACTCCTAGATGATTACAGCTACTTATATAGGGACATCAATTTACATATTACCCATCAGTCCCCGCCCCCGAGGAGCCTACAGTCTAAGGTCCCTAACATTCATACATACACATACTAGGGGACAATATAGACAGGAGCCAAATAACCTCCTAGAATGTCTTTACCCACGCAGGTACCTGGAGGAAACCCATGCAGGCACAGGGAGAGCATGCAAACTCCAGGCAGGTATAGCAGTGGTTGGGATTTAAATGCCAGTTCTTCTAGGAGGAAGTGCTAACCATTTATATGTTTCTATAAAGGTGGGAAGTATGTAGCAGTGAATAGACCTCCCAGCAATGTTATTACCAGGCTGCAGCTAGGGGGCGCTCTAATGTGTACAGTGTGACCCCAGCAGAGTGATCCCATCTAGCCCACATTAACCCTCTCACTGCCAGAGCTGTTTCTGCATGATTTTGCACACATGGGAAAATGCAGATTTTAGGCCTGAAGATGAGATAAACCCCCAAACATCTATTATTAGAGGCCCTGGAGAATAAAGTTTTGGTAATTTTCGGGGAATTCCGGATCATCATATACTAAGCAGGATTTGGATCCCGGTGGAGAACTTTCACCCCAAGAAAAAATGAGGGTGAGGTCAGCAGAGGAGCCCATAGTAAAGGAGGAAACTCTGAAATGTTTTCTTCAGAAGGTCGGAGTTTACTGGACAAGTGAATGTAAAATACACCATCAACGCGTTTCATGGCTTCAAAGTGTCACTTCATCAGGACAGGTGTAAGAAGACGATATAAAAATAGGGAATGAAGTAACAGTCCAGTATATGGTATTATAAAGACCCGAGTCACATACAATTCATGGACAGGACTGAGATTTATAGCATTCAGGATTTGTATGATGTTAGACAAGGTGAAGAGATATATGGAGAGGATGATCAATACATGGAGAAATCAATCTATTCTATCATAGAAGGGAATCAATAGATCAATAAATGACATCAACCAATCAATAAGATCCATTTCATGGGATAGATTTATCATTCTGTGCACTGGTTATGTTGGAGGATCAAACCGTGATCACTGGATATTGGAAACATTCCTATTGATCTGATGATTGCTGGCATGGATTCCTGATTGATTATTGCTGGGAATAAAGTCCAATAAACACGCAGATTTGATGGGATTATTGATAGAAAAATCTCTTCGTATTCCATGGAATAAATATGTGTAGAATAGTTTGGATTTGATGGAATAAATCTCTATAAAAAGACTTTGTGGGGTTTGTTGGTTCTTTTCTATTCCTCTCTAGGTCTGGATTTCAGGAAGAAGAAACAATTCCTCCAATTTCTAGTGGATGGTGAGGAGGGGAGAGATTTGGGGGAGTTTTGTACATACAGGAGGTAATAGAGAGAATCCGGCTAGTAATTGATGAGAGGAGATTTCACTGGAGAGTCCCATTGGAGAAAATTCAGGGCTGGGGGCACTGCTGGGGCCTGGAGGGTTCTGATTGGACCACCAGTACATGTGTCATTAATCTGGGGGTGTGCACTGCTGGGGCCTGGAGAGTTCTGATTGGACCACCAGTACACGTGTTGTATTAATCTGGGGGTTTGCACTGCTGGGGCCTGGAAGGTTCTGATTGGACCACCAGTAGACGTGTCATATAAATCTGGGGGTGTGCACTTCCGGAGCCTGGAGGGTTCTGATTGGACCACCAGTAGACGTGTCATATAAATCTGGGGGTGTGCACTGCTGGGGTCTGCAGGGTTCTGATTGGCTGATTGGACCACCAGTACATGTGTTGTATTAATCTGGGGGTGTGAACTGCTGGGGCCTGGAGAGTTCTGATTGGACCACCAGTACACATGTTGTATTAATCCGGTGGTGTGTGTTTCATCGTTGGAATGATTCTGGAAAGATGACCTCCAGATGTACACATGGGGGGTGTCCCGGGGGGGGTTACAATGTAGAGGGTGGAGAGAGAATACTGTACAGTGTGTAATAATATATTTGGAAAGCTGCCCCTATATACAATGGTGTAAAATCTAGTGGCAGAGCGCCCCTACATACAATGGTGTCATAGGGAGTCCTCTTCCTGATCCTGTTCTGGTGACACCCCAAATCTCAGGATTTTATATCACTTTCGGTAATAATTGTAAACAGGACAAATAGAGAGGCTGAATCTCCCTAAAGGAGGCCGAGGCAGCAATAGAAACCAACAGAAGGTCTAATCCCTCTCCACTCTCCAGAAAATCAATGCCTTTAGTTCTTCTGTAAAACAACCCAGTGAAGGGATGGGGGGAGGAAATATGTTTGTCTTTTCCAGAAGGTTGGATGCAGAATACTTTCATGTCCAGCATACTAAATGGGTCCAATACTGGGATCATCTGAGAAAATGTGTTCTGTATTCCTGGGAGGGAGGCACCTATGGGTTGGTGTTTGTAGAAAATGAACACAGAGAGGACAATGGCAAGTGCTGAATGGCAGAGATGACTGCATGGAGTCTGTAGTGCCAGAAACCTACTCAAATGTATTCCCCTCCCATCCTCTCCATGGTCCTTCCCCACCCCATCCTTTCTAGGCTCCTTACCCCCCAAACACTCTATGCTCCTTCCCCTCCCCAAACTCTCTAGGCTCAATTGCCTACAATTATCTAGGTTCCCTTCACTCTCCATCCTCTCTAGGCTCCTTCCCATCCTCTCTAGGCTCCTTCTCTTCTCATCCTCTCTGGGCTCCTTCCATACACTGTCCTCTCTGGGCTCCTTCCACTCACTGTCCTCTCTAGGCTCCTTTCCATCCCCATCCTTTCTATGCTCCTTCCCCATCCTCTATTATCTTTTTCCCCTCCCTATCCACCCTAGTCTCCTTCTCTCCCATTCTCCTTAGGTTTCTGCCCCACCCCATCCTCTCTAGGCTTCTACCCCTCCCCATCTTAACTAAGCTACATCCCCTCCCCATCCTCTCTAGGCTCCTTCCCCTCCTCATCCTTTAAAGGCTCCTTCCCCTCCTCATCCTTCCTAGGCTCTTTCCCCTTTCCATCCTTCTTTAGGCTCCTTCCCCTCCCTTTCCTTTCTAGGCTCCTTCCCCTCCTCATACTCTCTAGGCTCCTTCCACTTTCCCATCCTCTCTAGGCTCCTTCCACTTTCCCATCCTCTCTAGGCTCCTTCCACTTTCCCATCCTCTCTAGGCTCCTTCCACTCCCCATCCTCTTTAGGCTCCTTCCACTCCTCATCCTCATTAGGCTTCATCCCCTCCCTATCTTCTCTAGGCTCCTTCCACTCCCCATCCTCTCTAGGTTCCTTCCCCTTCCCATCCTCTCTAGACTCCTATTACTCCCCATCCTTTCTAGGCTCCCATTCTCTCTAGGGTCCATTCCCTCCCAATCCTTTCTAGGCTCCTTCCCTTCCCTATCTTATCTAGGCTCCTTTCCCCTCCCGTCCTCTCTAGGCTCTTTCTCCTCCCCATCCTCTCTAGGCTTCTTTCACTCCTCATCCTCGTTAGGCTCCTTCCCCTCCCCATCCTCTCTAGACTTCTTTCCCTTCCCCATCCTTTCTATGCTTCTTACCTCTCCCCATCCTTTCTATGCTTCTTCCCCATCCTCTATACTTTCCTTCCCTTCCTTTTCCACCCTTCTCTTCCTTTCTCCTTAGGTTTCTACCCCCCTCCCATCCTCTCTAAGCTTCTTTTTGTTCCCATTCTCTGTAGGCTCCTACTCCTTTCCTATCCTCTTTTGGCTCCTTCCCCTCCCCATCCTCTCTTGGCTCCATCCCCTCCCCATCCTCTCTAGGCTCCATCTCCTCCCCATCCTCTCTAGGCTCCATCTCCTCCCCATCCACTCTAGGCTCCATCCCCTCCCCATCCTCTCTAGGCTCCTTCTCCTCCTCGTCATCACTAGGCTCCTTCTCCTCCTCGTCATCACTAGGCTCCTTCTCCTCCTCGTCCTTTCTAGGCTTCTTCACCTCCCCATCCTCTCTAGGCTTCTTCACCTCCCCATCCTCTCTAGGCTCCTTCTTCTCCCCATCTTCTCTTGGCTCCTTCTGCTTCCCATCCAAGTGCTGTTTACTAATACATTGTCTTCCCGCTGCATAGTGGAAGTGTAGAGGCATGCCGTGTAGTCATCTGTGGATGACTAGGTCTGCAAAGAGGTCTAGTGTGTCTGGTGTGCTGAAGATGCTCATGTGACTCATGTGATGAAACACATTGACGTCACAGCATCATGATGCCCACGTCCCCGGCATCCAGGCCTCTCCACACAGCCTCACCACCTGGCCACATTGCTCTGGCCACACTAGACCTCTTTGCAGACCTCCTCATCCACAGATGATTACACGGCGTGCCTCTACACTTCCACTATGCAGCGGGAGGACAATGCATTAGCAAACAGCACTTGGATGGGTGAGCGGACTCTGTTTTTTGGACTAAGGCACTAATACACTGCGGGAGTCCCCATTCATGGAAATTGCTTGGCTGAGCTCCACCTGTCTGATGTCCTTGTTCCTATCACTGGCACACAGGGCTCTATCAGTCTCATATTTCTGCTCACCCACTGCCTACTGCACTATCTATCCTGTCATTATAACCCGCCATCCATATACTGGCAACACTGCTATTACCACAATTATCCGTGGATGACTACGTGGATTACCCCCTATGGGATCTATATGGGTCTGCCATGTATGTATATGACCTCACTGAGGATTGAGGGACTCTCCTGTGCTGAAAGTGAATGGTGACCGCTGCCTCCTTTGACTCTACAAGTGCCCCGTTCCGTCATCTCTTTACATCCATCTACTGGCTGTCTTTGTGCCAAGTGTGAGATAGCAGCGTGTGGCTTTATCTGATATCTCAGTGACTATCATCTACATATGAGGATACCTGAGGATTGTCCTCCATGACACCACCAGGGTCTATTATACATGTATGTGACCCCCATGAGGACTGATCGGGTCTGCCTCTACTATCAAGGAGCTTGATTCTGCCCGTCCCTTCATCACCTTCCATTGACTACAATGTCCACATTATCTATCCATTCTATTCTATTTCATGTTGTGTCAGTAATAAAAGTCACGGAGGGTTGGGAACCCTGCAAGGGGGGCAGAGATATGTGATTGCCTAGTCCAGCCTTTCTCAGCCAGGGTTCCTCCAAAGGGTTCTAGGGCTTCCTTGTCACTTCATTGGGCTGTATATGGAAGTGTCACCGACCAGCCGTTTCTGGATACACAGCTTTGTCATCATTGCACACACACAGGATTTTGTTTTTCATTCAATACATTTTTATTATAATTTTACATTTAACAAAATTGAAGCATAAAAATCAGGAACCAGTAAAGGCAGAAATCCGACTGGTCAGGAAGATCCCTTGTCTGGAATGTGGGGGCGGAGTCATTATTATTGGTGTACAATACAATACACAACGTGTTCCATTATTATAACAAAGTATTGTAGAAAAGATCCCAACATAGAAAATGGGGGAAAGGAGGAAATAAAGGCGGATATGAAGGGGAATCTGTGTACGGGGAACACCTTAACAATCACGTTAGAAAATATATTTTTTGGGGAGGTGTTTAGCTAACCTTCAGGCCCCAGATCTGCATTTTCCCATTTGTGCAAAAACAGCCCCGGCAGTGAAAGGGTTAATGGGAGCCAGTATGAGTATCTGTGGACATGGAGTGAATTGTGGGGCCCCCTTTGTGAGAATAGCTACCACATGTGTGGGACTGTGTTTGTAGGAGTGTGGTGCGGGTTTCTGTGGTGTGGTGCAGGTCTCTGTGGTGTAGTGTAGGTTTCTGTGGTGTGGTACTGGTCTCTGTGGTGTGGTGAGGTGCGAGTCTCCATGGTGTGGTGCAGGTCTCTGTGGTGTGGTGCGGGTTTCTGTGGTGTGGTGAGGTGCGGGTCTCCATGGTGTGGTGTGGGTTTCTGTGGTGTGGTGAGGTGCGAGTCTCCATGGTGTGGTGCAGGTCTCTGTGGTGTGGTGCGGGTTTCTGTGGTGTGGTGAGGTGCGGGTCTCCATGGTGTGGTGTGGGTTTCTGTGGTGTGGTGCGGGTTTCTGTGGTGTGGTCCGGGTCTCTGTGGTATAGTGTGGGTTTCTGTGGTGTGGTGTGGGTCTCTGTGGTGTGTTGTGGGTCTCTGTGGCGTGGTGCTGGTCTCTCTGGTGTGGGTTTCTGTGGTGTGGTACGGGCCTCTGTGGTGTGGTGCGGGTTTCTGTGATGTGGGTCTCTGTGGTGTGGTGCAGGTCTCTGTGGTGTAATGCGGGTTTCTGTGGTGTGGGTCCCTGTGGTGTGTTGTGGGTCTCTGTGGTGTGGTGCTGGTCTCTCTAGTGTGGGTTTCTGTGGTGTGGTGCGGGCCTCTGTGGTGCGGGTTTCTGTGGTGTGTTGAGGGTCTCTGTGGTGTAATGCGGGTTTCTGTGGTGTGGTGTGGGTCCCTGTGGTGTGGTGTGGGTTTCTGTGGTGCGGGTCTCTGTGGTGTGGGTCTCTGTGGTGTGGTGTGGTGTGGGTCTCTGTGGTGCGGGTCTCTGTGGTGTGGTGCGGGTCTCTGTGGTGCGGGTCTCTGTGGTGTGGTGTGGGTTTCTGTGGTGTGGTGCGGGTCTCTGTGGTGTAGTGTGGGTTTCTGTGGTGTGGTGCGGGTCTCTGTGGTGTAGTGTGGGTTTCTGTGGTGTGGTGCCGGTCTCTGTGGTGTGAAATTCTGTGGTGTGGTGCAGGTTTTTGTGGTGTGGTGTGGGTCCCTGTGGTGTAGTGCGGGTTTCTGTGGTGTGGTGCAGGTTTTTATGGTGTGGTGTGGGTTTCTGTGGTGTGGTGTGGTGCAGGTTTTTGTGGTGCGGGTTTCTGTGGTGTGGTGCAGGTTTTTGTGGTGTGATGTGGGTCTCTGTGGTGTGGTGCAGGTCCCTGTGGTGTGGGTCTCTGTGGTGTAGTGCGGGTTTCTGTGGTGTGGTGCGGGTCTCTGTGGTGTAGTGTGGGTCTCTGTGGTGTAGTGTGGGTTTCTGTGGTGTGATGTGGGTTTCTGTGGTGTGGTGCGGGTTTCTGTGGTGTGGTGCGGGTTTCTGTGGTGTGGTGCGGGTCTCTGTGGTGTGGTGTGGGTCTCTGTGGTGTAGTGTGGGTCTCTGTGGTGTAGTGTGGGTCTCTGTGGTGTAGTGTGGGTCTCTGTGGTGTGGGTCTCTGTGGTGTAGTGTGGGTCTCTGTGGTGTAGTGTGGGTCTCTGTTGTGTAGTGTGGGTCTCTGTGGTGTGGTGTGGGTCTCTGTGGTGTAGTGTGGGTTTCTGTGGTGTGGTGTGGGTCTCTGTGGTGTGGTGCGGGTCTCTGTGGTGTAGTTTGGGTCTCTGTGGTGTGGTGCGGGTTTCTGTGGTGTTGTGCGGGTCTTTGTGATGCGGTGTGGGTCTCTGTGGTGTGGTGCGGGTCTCTGTGGTGTGGTGTGGGTCTCTGTGGTGTAGTTTGGGTCTCTGTGGTGTGGTGTGGTGCAGTGGGCTCCAAATTTTCCTCCTCTCCAACTGCTTGTAGGCAAGCCCCATCCCACTAGGCCTCCTTCCTCCAGCCTCACATCTTCCACCTGACTGCTCACACTCCACTCCCCACTCCTACTACTCAGCAGGCTCTTACACTATTAAGGGAGTCCCAGCCCCTTGTCAAGCCTTCTGTTGGGGATTGGTTGAAATCTCTGAAGAGTGCAGCCTGGATGGCTCCTCAGATCTGCCCACTTCCTCTAAGGCCCTCTTCCAAAAGGTTCAAAACAGGGGAATCCCAGAGGGACTGGCCTACAGAGTCCCTCAGCCCTGACCACAATTTGACCCCTCTGGCTATCACACCATTAGGGTGTAGCTCCCCCTGGCTGTACTAGGAGGGCGCTACAAGGTATAATGTGTCTCAAAAGTTCATTTCACTATAATTGTTGTATGTCTATATGAGCTAGAAGGAATCACTCTCCTGTGGTCGACTCTAAACATTAGAGCTCCCCCTAGCTGCAGCCTGGTAATGACATTGCTAGGAGGTCTGTTCAGTTATCTGCTCCATACTTCCCGTCTTTATATAACATAATACAATGTAATACAATATGATACAATACAATATGATACAATAGAATACAATATATCTCCTGACATTTCGTGGTCTATTGATAAAACCTTTGTCTAGCAGAGCGCTCAGTGACAAAGCATGTACATTCCTTCTGTGTGATGGGGAACAATTTAAAATGATTTTTGACCTAAAATGTAAAATGTTGCCTTTTGTTAGAATTTCTATGAGGAAGATCATATTTTTATCGTTTCCCCGGGTTGAACCATGGGAGTTATTATACCAAATAATAGACAAGGGTCATTTTCAGGTCTCAAGTCCCGCAAGGGACAAACTTCTCCCCAACTGAAGTATTTAGTTCTGTGTATAGAGAAGGAATGGAAGCCGGGACCCCTCAGTGCAGGAACAAGGGGGGAGGGGATTACAAACACCAAATAATCCCGTGGTGGTCCACACATCCTCTAGTCTAGCTGAGATGTCATTGTTCTGCCAACGAGAAGGATGAACAAGATGAAGAGACGCGGTATATGGAAGTATTCTCTACGTTTCTGCAGACACAGCGGCCATTATTCCAAGCTGAGGGATTCTGGGAGAGCTCGGGAATAAATGTCACAATGGAAGAGTTTCTGTCCTCCAATGTAATGAGGACAAGAGAAGTCCCACATCATGGATTATAGTAGGAATGACAACTCTACAAAGCTGCACACCTTCCTCCATGTCTATGGATCCATCTAGGAATCTGTTGTGGTGGTTTATGTAAGGATATATATTATTTATAAAGGGCGTGTCCCTTTCCCTTAGATGAAATATTACAGTGCCTCCAGCCGTTAAAATACGGCAAATATTTAGTAAACCAATAATTTGGACACCTTGATAATTTGATCACCACTTATTATTATACCTTGAATTCTTTTAGCCAATATGATTTCGTACCATACACACAAAATTTGCCTTATAATAGATAAATATAAAAATTTATTTATGTACAAAAATTATATATATATTAACACAAAACGCAAAAGACTGGTGATAAATGAATATTGGTACACACAATCAAAAATATATCCTACCAATGTAAGACACAATAATAAGGTCTCTAACTAATTACATCAATCACAAATTTTAAATGATATGATATTTATTAAATTTATTAATAATTAATAATTTCGAATATCTCAAAGGTTATATTCTTACAAGCCGTGGCCATAGGATTGCAAGAAGCAAGCCCTTGATATATGATACTCTGGTTATTAATATTCAATAAATTATGAAATATGAAAAAAATTTATAATATGGCAATAAACAATTTTTAACAGTAACACAGTATCTTTCTACATATATCTAACTACCCAATATTGTTATGATACACTAAGGTAATTTTATGATTCCACACAACAGAGAAAATAATTAATACAAAATCAAATAAATATCTCACCACACCCGGACGTCAGACTAGGCAACTCTCCCGTGGATTTAGCTGGCAGTGGAACGCCTTTAGACTGATATATAGGGCAAGTGATAGATTCAGTAGGGGAGAATGTAGGAAGTTATAAGATTAGAGGTTTAAAGTTTTAGGAAGTTTGAAAAGATGGAAGAGTAGTTATTCAGCAGAGATCTTCTTCAGATGTCAGGTCTTTCCATGAGGTTTTTATGAGGGATCTTTTTTTCTTAAAGCACATGGGCTTTTATATCCACTAGTCCATTGTTCTAAGATACCTTCCCACCAGGCTTCCTGATTGGCTAGTTGAGAAATGTGTGTACATAAGCTATTTCTCACCTGCCCGCCAGGTGGCGGTCATGTATCACAGAACAATGTGAGCATTTGAGATGATTCATGCCTTGGGTGGAATCTTCAGGTATTTTCAGGAATTAAATATACGGCTCTTTCCAGATATAGCAGTGATCATACCTATAATATTCTAAATAGGGACCATGGAATATAGGTGTATATTCAGTTATTCCTCCTTGAAGTACCATCCTGTTTGTTTCCTGATAAGACATGTAACTAATGCTAGTCTATAATACATCTTACTTCCCATCATCTCAATACTCAAGTTAGTGATATATAGTTCCCATTGCTGAGTATTTAGTGGTGTTTAAAATCTATAACATCTTATTTATAACATGTTTTTGTAGTATATTTTTGTAATTATATACAGTGAACTTTTAGACTTAAATGTCCTGAATTTCACCTCTTTGTTTCAGAATCAACATTTTCTCTGTGTAGGAAAAAACTCTCTGTTTGCCTGGCCCTTGTATTGGACTCATGGTAAACAATTGTTAATGCTTTCACCCTTGGTGAACAATAGTATATGGTAATAGTTTCAGAGGTCTGTTGGTTCATCACACTCTACAGGTTTTGGTTAAGCTTTCAACCAGTTGAGTTCCCGTCTCATTATTGTTGAAATGTTTAAAAGTCAAAGTCCTATCTGGCTATGTGTTTGACTTTTCTGTATGTGCATTCTTCTCAACCTCCATATACAAATAGTCCTTGTTGACAGTTCAAACAGTCTTATTGTCTTGGAAAAGTTTTACTCCCCCCATTCTCTTCATTTCTTTAACTAGAATTCTTGATGGTTCAACCAAGACAAAATTAACTCTTCGCATCCGGCCATGCTGAGCTGTTTGCCATATAATATTATGTCTTGATAAAAGTCATATTTTTGAGACATGATTCAAAAGCCCACAACAAATCCCCCTTTGTTTTTGGGGTATAGGCACGCGTAGAGGGGTGTCTATATCGAAAAACATGAGTGGGACTTTTGGTTAGAGTGATCGTTCGTCTTCTCCGGTAAAGGGAATGAAATAATAAAAAAAAAAATTTTTTTTTTTTTTTTTTTTTTTTATAATAAAATGGCAGCGGTAATGCTGGTTGGTCCTCAACTTGACTCGGCGTCTTTAGATGGACACTTCTGATGACGATCCTGGTCTTGTGATGAGGCTGGCCTGGCTGGTCGTCCACATCCACATCAGGGTCCATAGGATCTTCCGCACGACGGGTCCTTGGGATGGTCTCATCGGCGGGTTTCTTCTTCTGAACTGGCCCTTGGTGGCCTGGAACGTCAGGTTGTCATTTCCGGATCGACTTTTGTCATCTAGTCTTTCCCACAGGACGTCATAGCTTCCTTCTAGGGTCCGGTCATCGACATCTCCGATCGCCGGTCTGGTCATTGTCTGGGCCTTCCTTTCTAAATTATTAAAATGAACAGTTTAAGTATTGGATATACATAAAATTATATTACTGGATCCTGTAAGGCAAAAGATGAGTAATATGTTTAAAGGAAATTTAATAATGATCTCAATATCTCCAGATAGGAATTGGTGGGTTCAGTCTTCCAACAACTGCAATTGAGACTTCGGATGGCAAGCACGTAATTGATTGATGTGCACCCATCTATCACTGATTTCACCATACCGGGTAACCTGCAATTTATATGCGACCGGAGAGATTTTATCAATGATAGAGAACGGACCTTTCCAAGATGGAAGGAATTTCCGTTCCTTGATCTGGTCTCTTGCAAAGTTGTATAGATAGACCTTGTCACCAATCTCATATTCCTTCTTGGAGGTTTTGAGATCATAGTATGTCTTAGCACTAGTTGCAGCTCTTTCCAAATTTCGCTGGGCAAAGGCAAAAGCATATTGCAGATGTTTACGTAAATCCTCTATGTACTGGTGTGTGGTGGTAGCATTGATCAAATTTTGATCTGTAGTGCGATACAATAAGTGCTGGGGCAGTACCATCCGTCTACCTGTCATCAGTTCAAAAGATGACATTTTTGTAACTGTATTCGGAGTAGCCCTCAACGCCATCAGGACCAGCGGAAGTTTAACATCCCAGTCCTTGCCTGTTTCCTTAACAAATTTCTTAAGGACGTTAACGATGGTCTGATTGTATCGTTCTACACCACCACTAGAGGCTGGCCGATAGGCGATATGCAATTTCCTTTTAACCCCCAAAATTTTCCACAATTTGGCCATCACTTCGCTAGTGAAGTGCGATCCTCTATCAGACTCTATCCTCTGTGGGAGACCAAAACGTGAAAATACATGATTTATTAGCAATGCAGCACATGTCTCGGAGCTGTTATTTGGTGCTGGTATACATTCGACATACTTGGTGAATAAACATGTAACTGTTAACATATACCGATTTCCTCGTGAAGATTTTGTTACTGGCCCAATAAAATCCATCTGAAGGTCTGACCAAGGCATACATATCCCCCTCTTCTGGAGAGGTGCTCTGTGAGTTGGCTTGGTAGGTTGAAATTGGGGACATATTAGGCAACCTTGGCAGTATTCCTTCACATCACGTAACATATGAGGCCAGTAGGCATAATCCCGCAGGATCTCATACGTGATCTTCTCTCCACGATGACCGGAAGTGGGAGCATCATGGGCATGCTGTAGCATCAAACCTCTAAATTTAAGTGGGACGACCCATTGTTGTACGCCACCCTTTGAGGTTCGTATCAACAATCCCTGGTATAAAGAGAATTGGGATTTGGATTTCATTAAGATACGTAAATCCTCCTTCCCACTACATACTTCCTTATTTATGGGATTTTGGTTGGGATCTTCTATATGACTATAAAACAAGCCAATTATTGGGTCTTCTTTTTGGGCAGTAATTAAATCCTCACTAGGAGAATCGTGACTCCACTGTATTGCATTCGGATCACCAGCTGTTCTGGCCTGTTGCCTGGTGACAGCTTCAACCTGTACGGTACCTAAAAATTGGTCAATGTCTAACAGTTCACCGGTGATTGCCCCTTCCTTGGCTAAAGAATCGGCCAGATCATTCCCTTCTTTCTCGGCACCTAGAACCTTGGAGTGGCCTTTGGTCTTCTTGAAGTGCAGGGTGAGATCATTGGACCTTACCAGTTCATCGATGTGACAAAAGAGCTTACCATGTTTCACGGGTTTGTGATTACTCTTGTTCATGTTGTTTCGCTTCCACCTAGGGAAATACTCCACAAAGCTATTCCTGACATAATTGGAATCGGTTATGATGGCACACTCTTTGATGTTGAACTCTATAGCCATCTCAAATGCTCTAAGGATTGCAGTAAGTTCAGCAACCTGACTGCTTTTTGGTCCAAGTTTGTATCCCACAGAAATTGGGGTGACACCTTGGGTCCAAACGATTCCAATACCTGCCACTAGTTGGAGCTGTTCCCCATCCTTGTGATGAAAAGCACAACCATCCACATATACACACGGCAGCTGTTTACAGTATTCTTCATCGTAAACCTTGTAGGGAGAGAACAGTTGTTCTTCCAGAAAGTCAGTGTCCGGGCCCTCCATAGTAGGCGTAGTTGCGGAACAATCATGGAGCTCGGCTAGGCCCTGGGCTACTGGACTTTCCTTGTTCTGTTTGTACCGAATTTCAAGAGGCCACCCTTGCAAAGACAAAGTCCAAGCAGTGATGCGGCTATTAGACACATTTCCTCCCTTGATACGTTCACTCTTTAAATACTGTAAAGGCTGGTGTGCCGTTTCAACAATGATTCTCTCTCCCTGAATGTAACTGCGAAAATTCTGTAATGCCCACACGGTGGACAATAGAGCTTTTTCACAGTCACTGAACTTTACTTCAACCGGGGACAAAGTTTTACTGGCATAGGCAATCACCTTACTGACATCATCACGTTTCTGGTAAAGAACAGAACTCATACTTACCTGCGTAAACCCTGTCTCTAGATAGAAATTTTTACCCCCTTCGGGATATCCGAGACACGGAGCTTGTGTGAGACGTTCCTTTAATTCCTTCATGGCGTCCTCCTGTTTCTTACCCCACGACCATTCGACATCCTTCTTCAGTAGGTGAAGCAACGGCTTGCTTATCTCGGCGTAATTATCAATAAACTTACGCGAGTAGTTCACCATACCTAGGAATGATCTCAATTCTTTAAGGTTAGTAGGGACTTTACAGTTCAGAACCGCCTCAACTTTCTTCTTTTGTGGGTTCAAACCTTCAGCAGTAACTTCATGGCCTAGGAAGTTTACCTTCGTGCGACACCACTGGGCTTTTTGTAAGGACAGTTTTAGTCCTGCTGCTTTTAATTGGCCCAGGACATGCCGAAGTTCTGTAATGTGTTTGGCCATATCAGTACTTTTGATTAGGATATCGTCCACATATGCCAACGTCCCCCTTTCGAAGGCGTCTGGCATTGCCTTGTGCATGAACACAGCAAATTCATGTCCGGAATTTATGAATCCGAAAGGCATTCTCACCCAACAATATTGTCGATTCCCAAAACTGAAGGCCAGTTTGTATTGGTCTTCCTCACTCACCTTTATGGTCCAATACCCCTGTGCACAATCCAAGGCTGTGAAAACTTGGGATCCTTGGAGCTGGGCTAGACATTGGTCTATGTATGGGACAGGCCATCCTGACATGTACACACGCTTGTTTAGCTGACGGAGGTCAGCGCACAAACGCCATTGTCCATTGGGTTTTAAAATACCCAGGATCGGGTGGTTGTAGGAGCTGTGGATGGGCCTAATTATACCCCTTTCATGTAACTTCCTGATAATCTCAGCTAGAGATTCATAGGAAGCTAATGGTAACCTATACTGTCTTACGAATACTGGTGGGGCATCTGGATCTGTTTGGATCCTAGCGATGTGTAGGTCAGTAGTCCCACAATCGTAAGAATCCTTGGCAAAGATCTCTTGGAATTCAAGGAGAAGCTCTCGGAGCAATTGTCGGTCGAGATCACTGGCACATGCGTCGGCGAGGGCCACCATCTCTTCCACTAACTCCTTGAATCCAGGAAAGCTTTCCGGCTGACCTATCTCATATGCCTCTTCAAGTTTCGTGGTGAGGTCATTGGGTATGTGATGTGTGTGTGTGTTCTCCTGCCATCCAGGTTCTTTGGGGTACTCTTGTTCTTTGATTGGGTGATCAAAGACAATTGATGTCTCTTCGACTCGACAGGTGCCATCTTTAGAATCGAATGGATAAATGGACTCTATGGTGAAAATACCCTCTGGTAATGAATGGAATGTTTGTTCAATTAATTGTTCCTCCGACAAATATTCATCGGGAATGAGTCCAATCACCTGGTTAGTGACCCCAAAGGTGTAATATTCAGTCTCTACCGCTAGACCAATAAGGGTCCCTTTGGGTAAGACGATGTCCTGATTGGACAGATTATGTATGTAAATGTACATCGGGGATTGATGTGTGTTGACTAGGGGCGTGTGTGTAATGTTCAGTCCCTCCCCCTGCATTTTATGGGAGAGGCATACTAACGCATCTGACCCCTTCAGTCTATGTCCCTTTTTAACTTGGATGGGGAGTATGAAGTTATTAATGCCCTTAGGAATTGTAATCTTTTGGGCTACCTGGACTTCAACAGCATAAGGCATCTGTTGCTGGGATTTTAAAGCTAAGTCCAGATTTTGGTATTTTTCGGGGTCCCCCTTTAGTCGACTCCATAAACAGTCATTAATTAGGTCGACTTGCATTGCAAAGCGATGTAATACATCGTTGCCAAAATAAATTTTAGTTTGGGGATTATCCAAGACTAGGAACACATGGGTGGCTGTTTTGTTTCCTACAGTGACGTTTAAGAGACACCGAGCCATTGAATTGTGATCATCAGAGTCATCAAGGGAGTCTGAAATCCAATGACGTTGAGGTGTGGAGAAACGGATCATTTCCATTTCGGTCAGGTGTTCTATCAACCCATGGCTTACAAAGCTGTGTTCCTGTCTCAAATCTAGTTTGGCATATTTTGACCTATTAAGACCATTTATCCGGATGGGGATAAACAAGTCGCTGTTAACCCTTTCAATACCTGTCAAGAATTGGGTATGATCTCCCCCTTTTCTTGGTTTATCCTCCTGATGAAAAGATATCGTAAGGATGTCATCTTGGTGGGAGATATCTTTTATTTTATCTTGGGGAATTCTAAAAATGTGTTCCTCATCTCTTCTGATAGGGTTATGGTCATCAGGTTTGATAACCGTTACATCAGGAAGTTGGCTGTTCCTGAAATGGATTTCTAATGATCCAGGCCTTTCTTCCACCAGGTGGCAGTGTTGTCGGGAATGGGGAGTTTTAAGTTTCCCATATTTAATTGGGGTATTTACCTGTGACCACAGTACTTGGTTCACACAGTCAACTATCGTGTTCAGCCTTTTTAGGAAGTCCATCCCAATTATCATGTGGTGCTGGGAGATGCTGGCAATGATGATGGGGTGTCTCAGTTCCTTGTTACCCAGTTTCAATTTAAGCCAGGCGGTACCCATGACTTGTAACGGGTCTCCACCTACACCAATCAATGAGCTGTCAAAACTTTTAAGTCTCGGCTTGGTGGGCATGACATTCGCCACTTTGTCAAAATGTTCCTGTGACATGATGGTTGCTTGGGATCCAGTGTCTATTAAGCCGACAATCGAAAGATCACTGGCATCCTGCACCTGCACCGTGGCATAATATCTCCCATCAGATTCAGTCAGCTCACACATGAAATTAGTGTGGTTGAAGATCTGTGGGCCCTTCAATAACATATGACTGGCTCTTATCTCACCGCATGTGGTGGACACATTACCCTTATCCTCCCTGGTGGGATTCTTGGACTGACTCAAGACAGAAGCACAACTAGAAGTTGGTGCTCCGTCTTGCTTGTCAATCCCGACGACTTCCGATGCCGCGACTATATTAGGGGCAATAGATGGACACTGAAAAACAGGAGAATCATTAATAACCAACAACTGGTCCCCCTTTGCCTGAGAACTAGATTCTCTATTAGTAGGCGTGTCAGGGACGGGGCACACATCTCCTGTCATTTGACTCAGTGTCCTCCCCTGTTGGTTTAAGGCTTGGTTGCCTGTTAATTCTGTGACCCTTGGTTGGTCACAGGAGCTGCTCCTAAAAAAGGATTGGATGGAAATTGAGTGACAAGCCTGTCCATTTGTTCAGCCATTTTGCTGACCTGTGCCTCTATTTGTCCAATACGCTCAGAGGAGTCATTCTGTTGATTCTCCCTTTTCCTATACTTGCGCTTGTATTTTGGACGAGACTGGTAATGAGACTCAGAGTCAGAACTACTGCTCTGATCCCGACGCCATTGTTCTCTCTGAGGTTTTGGGGTCTCCCTGTTATTAAAGGGAGCCTGGGGTACTGTATCCCCCCTTTGAGCCTGAGGGTGTTCTTGGCGTGGAGGAAATCTTTGGAAGTCGGAGTTTTTATTAAAATTGGGATTCTTATTATAATTATGGTTCCTATTGAAATTGGGGTTCCCATAAAAATTCCCATGTTGGTTTTGGCGAGGATAATAGAACCTCTGAGGATACCATTGACTCCTTTGGTTCTCATCACTGTACTGACCCTTACCATACTTTTTATTCTTCTCACTTCCACTACCGTAGTTCCCTGGCTTTTGTCTATCCTTTCTCACCCACTGGTTTTGGGGTGCAAAGTTTTGGACCTCCTTCACTTGCTGGGCTTGAGGTACAAATCTAGGGGAACCATTGGTTTTACCCCCACGGACTACTTCCGCATATGATTTCTTCTCTGCCTGCAAATTTGGATTTGGAGGGGAAACGGTAGTGGCTGCTACTATCTTGGGGCTATTTTTGGGTTCTCTTTTTATCCCGCCCTCACTGGACTGTTGGATCGAGAATAAATAGTCACTCTCTCTCACCAACCAATCAAGAAAGAATCCCTTTCTGTAATCCTTTGCAAGTCCCAATTTTATGTAAGCAGGTAATGCTTCATAGAATAGTGTCTTGAATTCTGGCTGGTTAGGATTGGGATCCTTTTCAGCCAGGAAATAGGCATTTCTGAGGACAGCCAGAAATTCTGCAGGGCTTTGGTGAGGACCACACTTTAAATTGTAGGCCGCAGCCTTGGCAGAGGTTACAGTTTTATAAGGCCCAAATTCCATGTGGCACTTATGTTTAACCTCTCTCCAGGACTGATTGGAATAGGCCCTCAAGGTCTCAAAGAATTGCCGGTATTTCTCTTCAAACACCCATGGCAACAATTCTATTTTGGTGTGGTCATCTCTAATGCCCAGAATCTCTAACGTCTGTTCATATGTTCTCATGTGTTCGGTGATCTCAAGGGACCCTTTCTTAGAAAACATAGGAACAGTGTCCTTCAGGAACTTAATGACCTTTGGGGTGTCATATCTCCTGAATGACCCCTGGGATTTCCCTTCCTGCCTATATGAAACCTCATACTTTTCTTCTGAGCGCTCTGGAGTATATCTTGAAAGCTTAGGAGGTGACCTATATTCTGACCCTGACTCACTATCAGATACTTCGCTGTGATGCGGGTATCTCCGCTCATCAGCCTCTGGCTTGACTGGGTTGGTCCGTCTTTGGACCCCAGAATTTATTTGGGCCGTCAACCTTATAATCTGCTCCTCCAGAGTTTTCTGCTCAGATTTTATCAAGGTAAGTTCTGACTGGTCATGCTTATCCCCTGGGTGAACTTTAATTTTGACAGGAGATAACCTCTCTGATCTGAAGTACTCCACCTCATCTTTTAAGTCCTGATACTTCTTTTGAAGTTGTTTTAATTCCTGAAAGTTTCTCTCATACAGGTCCTGAGCACTTCGAAAGTCTCCGACCAATCTATCATAATGTTTCTCGGATTCGTCTAAACGAACACCGGCATGACCAAGCTTCCCTTTCAAAGACTCAATGTCCTGATTTTTGCTTTCTAACAAGAGGCAGGCCTCTGACAACTCTTCCCTTAGAGTCATGGTCCGCTGGGCAGCTCCAGCGGTCATGAACCATAACATGGGCCAAGCTTCTAGGAGAAGTCTGTCACGGCTTCTATCACTTTCTGCTCCAGCAAATGCTATTAAAAACCCAACAACCTGGCCCTTTTGGTTGAACAGGTCCTCAAAGGTACTCATGGCCTGCTCTTTCTCTTCATCCACAAATTCATTATTGCTATCCCCCAAATTCAATTTCTTGCGGAGATAATTTATTACTTCATTTTCAACATACTTCTGCCAAGCACCGGCAGCTTTCCGAGCTGGCTTCATAACTTCCTGCTCAATGCCTTGAGCCGCCATATTTTCCTCGTTATGCTTGGAAGAGGTGGATCCGTGATTACTGGATGCCATTTTGATATAAAATATATGTTTGACCAAGTGTACAAATATACAATCACCAGTGCGTTTTGTGTTATGGTACGATTTCTATGGCTCTCAGCAGCGCCTCCAAATTTATGTTGTGGTGGTTTATGTAAGGATATATATTATTTATAAAGGGCGTGTCCCTTTCCCTTAGATGAAATATTACAGTGCCTCCAGCCGTTAAAATACGGCAAATATTTAGTAAACCAATAATTTGGACACCTTGATAATTTGATCACCACTTATTATTATACCTTGAATTCTTTTAGCCAATATGATTTCGTACCATACACACAAAATTTGCCTTATAATAGATAAATATAAAAATTTATTTATGTACAAAAATTATATATATATTAACACAAAACGCAAAAGACTGGTGATAAATGAATATTGGTACACACAATCAAAAATATATCCTACCAATGTAAGACACACTAATAAGGTCTCTAACTAATTACATCAATCACAAATTTTAAATGATATGATTATTTATTAAATTTATTAATAATTAATAATTTTGAATATCTCAAAGGTTATATTCTCGCACGCCGTGGCCATAGGATTGCAAGAAGTAAGCCCTTGATATGTGATACTCTGGTTATTAATATTCAATAAATTATGAAATATGGAAAAATTTATAATATGGCAATAAACAATTTTTTTTTAACAGTAACACAGTATCTGACTACAGATATCTAACTACCCAATATTGTTGTAATACACTAAGGTAATTTTATGATTCTACACAACAGAGAAAGTAATTAATACAAAATCAAATAAACATCTCACCACACCCGGACGTCAGACTAGGCAACTCTCCCGTGGATTTAGCTGGCAGTGGAACGCCTTTAGACTGATATATAGGGCAAGTGAAAGATTCTCAGTAGGGGAGAATGTAGGAGGTTATCAGATTAGAGGTTTAAAGTTTTAGGAAGTTTGAAAAGATGGAAGAGTAATTATTTCAGCAGAGATCTTCTTCAGATGTCAGGTCTTTCCATGAGGTCTTTATGAGGGTTCTCTTTTTTCTTAAAGCACATGGGCTTTTATATCCACTAGTCCATTGTTCTAAGATACCTTCCCACCAGGCTTCCTGATTGGCTAGTTGAGAAATGTGTGTACATAAGCTATTTCTCACCTGCCCGCCAGGTGGCGGTCATGTATCACAGAACAATGTGAGTATTTGAGATGACTCATACCTTGGGTGGAATCTTCAGGTAATTTCAGGAATAAAATATACGGCTCTATCCAGATATAGCAGTGATACCTATATTATTCTAAATAGGGACCATGGAATATAGGTGTATATTCGGTTATTCCTCCTTGAAGTACCATCCTGTTTGTTTCCTGATAAGACATGTAACTAATGCTAGTTTATAATACATCTTACTTCCCATCATCTCAATACTCAAGTTAGTGATATATAGTTCCCATTGCTGAGTATTTAGTGGTGTTTAAAAACTATACCATCTTATTTATAATATGTTTTTGTAGTACATTTTTGTAATGATATACAGTGAACTTTTAGACTTAAATGTCCTGAATTTCACCCCTTTGTTTCAGAATCAACATTTTCTCTGTGTAGGGAAAAAACTCTCTATTTGCATGGCCCTTGTATTGGACTCATGGTAAACAATTGTTAATGCTTTCACCCTTGGTGAACAATAGTATATGGTAATAGTTTCAGAGGTCTGTTGGTTCATCACACTCTACAAGGTTTGGGTAAGCTCTCAGACAATCAGTTTGGTTCCTCTATTGTCATGTCCAGACCTTGTATATGTTTACCTGCTTATTGAAGTCTGAATAATGGTGTTTGATCACCTGTAGAACTTTAAAATAGTATTGTCTCTAGGAGGAAAGAAAAACAATCCCTTCACCCATTACATTTCTCTAGCTAGATGGTTCAACCAAGACAAAATTAACTCTTAGCATTCGGCTATGCTGAGCGGTTTGCCATATAATATTATGTCTTGATAAAAGTCATATTTTTGAGACATGATTCAAAAGCCCACAACATAATAATAAATAATAATAATAAATCTTACATTTTACAGATGATATTTTCTCTCATTTCCTTGATTTAGAGTGGAGATCCAATCGATATAGAATTTGAGGTGAAAGCAGAAGAAGAAGAGGCGTATGTGAGGGATGATCAGCAGTCTATGGAGGAGGATGGAATAACGGGGACATTTATAGAGGAGGACACTCCTACAGAGATCAGCACAGGTGGGTCATGAACACTAAATCCATTCCTCCACCCATACTGCTCACTGATTGGTCCAGAGTAGGGCGGGGACTGGGTGATATCAGCCTTGTAACGGAACCGGAACCCAGACCGCACTGAGTTTTTCCGTTATAGCACAACTTCCCCTGTCCGAACACCATCCACGGACCACACCCTGAAATCCCTCAGGAAAAAAGGACAACACCCAACTCCTACTAAAACAGGAAGCCAACTACTCTTTATTTTACACAAAACACAGAATATATACAGAGGGCGGGGAAACACAACCAGGAACAGGAAATACATCATCAGCCCACCCTCTCAGTGGGAAGAGCTACAGTATAGGCAGGAAAAACCTCATCACCCCTCCCCATCCAACCAGACACAGAACAATGGGATGCAACCATGTGGCAAAGGACATTGACCAACCCCCACACCAATACAAACAGTACATCCCATAATAGTTCTCTGGACAGGAAGACACAGCACAATGGGGGGTAGCACATGGCAGTAGACAAAGGAACACACACTATACACAATACTGGGACATTCACATACACACCCTGTAACCCTTAACAGGCACAGGGTGGGTTAAACATAATGATTTGGGGAGATGATACAGAGGTCCCCCCACCCCCAAAAGTCACTCCCGTCACAAGCCTGTAATCCCCTGGTCACTTTCCTGAGCTGTGTTCCCCGTCCTGTATTCCTGGATTTCTCTCGGATAATCTTCCTTCTCTGTGCTGCAGACACAATTTATGTCTCTAGACTGGATTTATGGAGGTTCTGGGGATCAGCTGGCAGCAAAATGTTGATTTTTACTCTAAGCATTGCATAATGTAGGCACCCAGGACATGTGACTGGGGTCTCCTGCCTTGTGCCTGACTCCTCCAGGGGACCTTCTCTGTTATCTGCTGGCTGTGCCGGGTGGAGGGATATGTCTGTAGTGTCTCAGACCCAAGTCACTGAGTGCAGTCTCAGGAGATGGGAGGCAGCTGTGTGGGACCTACATAGTTACATAGTTAGTCTGGCTGAAAAAAGACATTCCATCTAGTTGCACCATTAAAATAAAAGTTATAATCCGACACCCACAGCTGATCCTCCAGAAGGCAAAAACCCAGCAAAGCGCGATCCAATCTCCTCCTGCAGGGGAAAAAAATCCTTCCTGACCCCCGAGAGGCAATCGGATATTCCCTGGATCAACTTTCCCTATAAATGTTATATCCAGTTATATTCTGTGTATCCAAGAAAGAATCCAGGACTTTCCTACAGCAATCCCCCCTTATGTATTATACATGGAGATCATATCCCCCCTTATGTATCATACATGGTGATCATATCCCCCCTTATGTATTATACATGGTGATCATATCCCCCCTTATGTATTATACATGGAGATCATATCCCCCTTATGTATTATACATGGAGATCATATCCCCCCCTTATGTATCATACATGGTGATCATATCCCCCCTTATGTATTATACATGGAGATCATATCCCCCCCGTTATATATTATACATGGAGATCCTATCCCCCCTTATGTATTACACATGGGGATCATATCCCCCCTTATGTATTACACATGGGGATCATATCCCCCCTTATGTATTACACATGGTGATCATATCCCCCCTTATGTATTACACATGGAGATCATATCCCCCCTTATGTATTACACATGGAGATCATATCCCCCCTTATGTATTATACATGGAGATCATATCCCCCTTATGTATTATACATGGAGATCATATCCCCCCTTATGTATTATACATGGAGATCATATCCCCCTTATGTATTATACATGGAGATCATATCCCCCTTATGTATTATACATGGTGATCATATCCCCCCTTATGTATTATACATGGTGATCATATCCCCCCCTTATGTATTATACATGGAGATCATATCCCCCCTTATGTATTATACATGGAGATCATATCCCCCCTTATGTATTATACATGGAGATCATATCCCCCTTATGTATTATACATGGAGATCATATCCCCCTTATATATTATACATGGAGATCATATCCCCCCCTTATGTATCATACGTGGTGATCATATCCCCCCTTATGTATTATACATGGAGATCATATCCCCCCCTTATGTATTATACATGGAGATCATATCCCCCCTTATGTATTATACATGGTGATCATATCCCCCCTTATGTATTATACATGGAGATCATATCCCCCCCCCCTTATGTATTATACATGGAGATCCTATCCCCCTTATGTATTATACATGGAGATCATACCCCCCCCTTATGTATTATACATGGAGATCATATCCCCGTTATGTATTATACATGGAGATCATATCCCCCCTTATGTATTATACATGGAGATCATATCCCCCCTTATGTATTATACATGGAGATCATATCCCCCCTTATGTATTATACATGGAGATCATATCCCCCCTTATGTATTATACATGGAGATCATATCCCCCCTTATGTATTATACATGGAGATCATATCCCCCTTATGTATTATACATGGAGATCATATCCCCCTTATGTATTATACATGGAGATCATATCCCCCCTTATGTATCATACATGGTGATCATATCCCCCCTTATGTATTATACCTGGAGATCAAATCTCCCTTATGTATCATACATGGAGATCATATCCCCCCTTATGTATCATACATGGTGATCATATCCCCCCTTATGTATTATACATGGAGATCATATCCCCCCCTTATGTATTATACATGGAGATCATATCCCCCTTATGTATTATACATGGAGATCATATCCTCCTTATGTATTATACATGGAGATCATATCCCCCTTATGTATTATACATGGAGATCATATCCCCCCCTTATGTATTATACATGGAGATCATATCCCCCTTATGTATTATACATGGAGATCATATCCCCCCTTATGTATTATACATGGAGATCATATCCCCCCTTATGTATCATACGTGGTGATCATATACCCCCTTATGTATTATACGTGGAGATCATATCCCCCCTTATGTATTATACATGGTGATCATATCCCCCTTATGTATTATAAATGGAGATCATATCCCCCTTATGTATTATACATGAAGATCATATCCCCCTTATGTATTATACATGGAGATCATATCCCCCCTTATGTATTATACATGGAGATCATATCCCCCCTTATGTATTATACATGGAAATCATATCCCCCCCCTTATGTATTATACATGGAGATCATATCCCCCCTATGTATTATACATGGAGATCATATCCCCCCCTTATGTATTATACATGGAGATCATATCCCCTCTTATGTATTATACATGGAGATCGTATCCCCCCTTATGTATTATACATGGAGATCGTATCCCCCCTTATGTATTATACATGGAGATCATATCCCCCCCTTATGTATCATACATGGTGATCATATCCCCCTTTATGTATTATACATGGTGATCATATCCCCCTTTATGTATTATACATGGAGATCATATCCCCCCCTTATGTATTATACATGGAGATCATATCCCCCCCCTTATATATTATACATGGAGATCCTATCCCCCTTATGTATCATACATGGAGATCATATCCCCCCTTATGTATTATACATGGAGATCATATCCCCCCTTATATATTATACATGGAGATCATATCCCCCTTATGTATTATACATGGAGATCATATCCCCCTTATGTATTATACATGGAGATCTTATCCCCCCCTTATGTATTATACATGGAGATCATATCCATCCCCCCCTTATGTATTATATATGGAGATCATATCCCCCCTTATGTATTACACATGGGGATCATATCCCCCCTTATGTATTATACATGGAGATCATATCCCCCCTTATGTATTATACATGGAGATCATATCCCCCTTATGTATTATACATGGAGATCATATCCCCCCTTATGTATTATACATGGTGATCATACCCCCCTTATGTATTATACATGGAGATCATATCCCCCCTTATGTATTATACATGGAGATCATATCCCCCCTTATGTATTATACATGGAGATCATATCCCCCCTTATGTATTATACATGGAGATCATATCCCCCCTTATGTATTATACATGGAGATCATATCCCCCCTTATGTATTATACATGTAGATCATATCCCCCCTTATGTATTATACATGGAGATCATATCCCCCTTATGTATTATGCATGGAGATCATATCCCCCCTTATGTATTATACATGGAGATCATATCCCCCCTTATGTATTATACATGGAGATCATATCCCCCCTTATGTATTATACATGGTGATCATATCCCCTCTTATGTATTATACATGGAGATCATATCCCCCTTATGTATTATACATGGAGTTCATATCCCCCCCTTATGTATCATACATGGTGATCATATCCCCCCTTATGTATTATACATGGAGATCATATCCCCCCCCTTATGTATTATACATGGAGATCATACCCCCCCTTATGTATTATACATGGAGATCATATCCCCCCTTATGTATTATACATGGAGATCATATCCCCCCTTATGTATTATACATGGTGATCATATCCCCCCTTATGTATTATACATGGAGATCATATCCCCCCCCCTTATGTATTATACATGGAGATCCTATCCCCCTTATGTATTATACATGGAGATCATACCCCCCCCCTTATGTATTATACATGGAGATCATATCCCCGTTATGTATTATACATGGAGATCATATCCCCCCTTATGTATTATACATGGAGATCATATCCCCCCTTATGTATTATACATGGAGATCATATCCCCCCTTATGTATTATACATGGAGATCATATCCCCCCTTATGTATTATACATGGAGATCATATCCCCCCTTATGTATTATACATGGAGATCATATCCCCCTTATGTATTATACATGGAGATCATATCCCCCCTTATGTATTATACGTGGAGATCATATCCCTCTTATGTATTATACATGGTGATCATATCCCCCCTTATGTATTATACATGGAGATCATATCCCCCCTTATGTATTATACATGGAGATCATATCCCCCTTATGTATTATACATGGAGATCATATCCCCCTTATGTATTATACATGGAGATCATATCCCCCTTATGTATTATACATGGAGATCATATCCCCCTTATGTATTATACATGGAGATCATATCCCCCTTATGTATTATACATGGAGATCATATCCCCCTTACGTATTATACATGGAGATCATATCCCCCTTACGTATTATACATGGAGATCATATCCCCCGTTATGTATTATACATGGAGATCATATCCTCCTTATGTATTATACAAGGAGATCATATCCCCCTTATGTATTATACATGGAGATCATATCCCCCCTTATGTATCATACATGGTGATCATATCCCCCCTTATGTATTATACCTGGAGATCAAATCTCCCTTATGTATCATACATGGAGATCATATCCCCCCTTATGTATCATACATGGTGATCATATCCCCCCTTATGTATTATACATGGAGATCATATCCCCCCCTTATGTATTATACATGGAGATCATATCCCCCTTATGTATTATACATGGAGATCATATCCTCCTTATGTATTATACATGGAGATCATATCCCCCTTATGTATTATACATGGAGATCATATCCCCCCCTTATGTATTATACATGGAGATCATATCCCCCTTATGTATTATACATGGAGATCATATCCCCCCTTATGTATTATACATGGAGATCATATCCCCCCTTATGTATCATACGTGGTGATCATATACCCCCTTATGTATTATACGTGGAGATCATATCCCCCCTTATGTATTATACATGGTGATCATATCCCCCTTATGTATTATAAATGGAGATCATATCCCCCTTATGTATTATACATGAAGATCATATCCCCCTTATGTATTATACATGGAGATCATATCCCCCCTTATGTATTATACATGGAGATCATATCCCCCCTTATGTATTATACATGGAAATCATATCCCCCCCCTTATGTATTATACATGGAGATCATATCCCCCCTATGTATTATACATGGAGATCATATCCCCCCCTTATGTATTATACATGGAGATCATATCCCCTCTTATGTATTATACATGGAGATCGTATCCCCCCTTATGTATTATACATGGAGATCGTATCCCCCCTTATGTATTATACATGGAGATCATATCCCCCCCTTATGTATCATACATGGTGATCATATCCCCCTTTATGTATTATACATGGTGATCATATCCCCCTTTATGTATTATACATGGAGATCATATCCCCCCCTTATGTATTATACATGGAGATCATATCCCCCCCCTTATATATTATACATGGAGATCCTATCCCCCTTATGTATCATACATGGAGATCATATCCCCCCTTATGTATTATACATGGAGATCATATCCCCCCTTATATATTATACATGGAGATCATATCCCCCTTATGTATTATACATGGAGATCATATCCCCCTTATGTATTATACATGGAGATCTTATCCCCCCCTTATGTATTATACATGGAGATCATATCCATCCCCCCCTTATGTATTATATATGGAGATCATATCCCCCCTTATGTATTACACATGGGGATCATATCCCCCCTTATGTATTATACATGGAGATCATATCCCCCCTTATGTATTATACATGGAGATCATATCCCCCTTATGTATTATACATGGAGATCATATCCCCCCTTATGTATTATACATGGTGATCATACCCCCCTTATGTATTATACATGGAGATCATATCCCCCCTTATGTATTATACATGGAGATCATATCCCCCCTTATGTATTATACATGGAGATCATATCCCCCCTTATGTATTATACATGGAGATCATATCCCCCCTTATGTATTATACATGGAGATCATATCCCCCCTTATGTATTATACATGTAGATCATATCCCCCCTTATGTATTATACATGGAGATCATATCCCCCTTATGTATTATGCATGGAGATCATATCCCCCCTTATGTATTATACATGGAGATCATATCCCCCCTTATGTATTATACATGGAGATCATATCCCCCCTTATGTATTATACATGGTGATCATATCCCCTCTTATGTATTATACATGGAGATCATATCCCCCTTATGTATTATACATGGAGTTCATATCCCCCCCTTATGTATCATACATGGTGATCATATCCCCCCTTATGTATTATACATGGAGATCATATCCCCCCCCTTATGTATTATACATGGAGATCATACCCCCCCTTATGTATTATACATGGAGATCATATCCCCCCTTATGTATTATACATGGAGATCATATCCCCCCTTAATCTCCTCTTCTCAGTAGAGAATACATTCAGTCCCTCTAATCTTTCCTCATAGCTGATCTCCTCCATGCCTCGTATCAGTTTGGTTGCCCTTCTCTGTACTTCCTCCAGTTCCCCAATGTTCTTTTTATGAATTGGAGCCCAAAACTGAACTGCATATTCCAGATGAGGTCTTACTAATGATTTGTACCGGGGGGGAGGGGGGGGGTGATATCTCTCTCTCTGGAGTCTATACCTCTCCTAATACAAGAGAGATTTTTGGTCGCTTTAGAACACGCAGCTTTGCATTGCTGCCATTATTAAGCTTGTGATCTACTAGAACCCCCAGATCCTTCTCCACCAGTGACCCCCCCACATCCTTCACCACTGACCCCTACCTCTCTAGATCCTTCTCCACCATTTCCCCCCCCAGAACCTTCTTCACCATTGACACCCCCAGTTGTACCCCCCTAGTATGTATGATGCATATTCTTAGCCCCCAAGTGCAGAACCTTACATTTATCACCATTAGCCCTCATTGGCCCCATAGTCCCCCAATTACACAGAGCATTGAGGTCGGCTTGTAAGTTGGAGACATCCTGTAAGGACGTTATTCCCCGGCACAGCTTGGTGTCATCTGCAAAGACTGGAATGGGGTTTATAATCTCACACCCCACATTGTTTATATATATATTAAAAAGTAAGGGGCCCAACACTGATCCCTGGGGTACCCCACTAATAACACTGAACCCTGGGGTACCCCACTAATAACACTGAACCTTGGGGTACCCCACTAATAACACTGATCCTTGGGGTACCCCACTAATCACACTGAACCTTGGGGTACCCCACTAATAACACTGAACCTTGGGGTACCCCACTAATAACACTGAACCTTGGGGTACCCCACTAATAACACTGAACCCTGGGGTACCCCACTAATAACACTGAACCCTGGGGTACCCCACTAATAACACTGAACCTTGGGGTACCCCACTAATAACACTGAACCTTGGGGTACCCCACTAATAACACTGAGCCTTGGGGTACACCACTAATAACACTGACCCTTGGGGTACCCCACTAATAACACTGAACTTTGGGGTACCCCACTAATAACATTAATCCCTGGGATACCCCACTAATAACACTGAACCTTGGGGTACCCCACTAATAACACTAAACCCTGGGGTACCCCACTAATTACACTGATCCCTGGGGTACCCCACTAATAACACTGAACCTTGGGGTACCCCACTAATAACACTGATCCCTGGGGTACCCCACTAATAACACTGAACCCTGGGATATCCCACTAATAATACTGACCCTTGGGGTACCCCACTGACACCCCCAGACCATTCAGAGTATGAAAAATTAACCACTACTCTCTGAATACCATCTTTTAGCCAGTTTTCTATCCATTTACATTCAGATTTTTCCAGCCCATAGACTTTACCTTACACATTAGCCGTGTGTGGGGAACTGTGTCCAAGTATACCACGTCCACCGCCACCCCTCTGTCCAAGTATACCACGTCCACCGCCACCCCTCTGTCCGAGTATACCACGTCCACCGCCACCGCTCTGTCCAAGTATACCACGTCCACCGCCACCCCTCTGTCCAAGTATACCACGTCCACCGCCACCCCTCTGTCCCAAGTATACCACGTCCACCGCCACCCCTCTGTCCAAGTGTACCACGTCCACCTCCACCCCTCTGTCCAAGTGTACCACGTCCACCTCCACCCCTCTGTCCAAGTATACCATTTCCACTACCACCGTTTTGTCCAAGTATACCACGTCCACCGCCACCCCTCTGTACAAGTATACCACGTCCACCGCCACCCCTCTGTACAAGTATACCACGTCCACCACCACCCCTCTGTCCAAGTGTACCACATCCACCGCTACCCCTCTGTCCAAGTGTACCACATCCACCACCACCCCTCTGTCCAAGTGTACCATGTCCACCACCACCCATCTGTCCAAGTATACCACGTTCACAGCCACCCTCTGTCCAAGTATACCACGTCCAATACCACCCATCTTTCCAAGTATACCACGTCCCCAGGCTACCCTCATTCCAAGTATACCACATCCACCAGCACCCCTCTGTCCAAGTATACCACGTCCACCACTACCCCTCTGTCCAAGTATACCACGTCCACCACTACCCCTCTGTCCAAGTATACCACATCCACCGCCACCCCTTTGTCCAAGTATACCACGTCCACCACCACCCCTCTGTCCAAGGATTTGCTCACTTCCAATCTAACCTGTTTCATGATGGTTTAATCCCAACTCACCTCTACATGTTGTCTTCAATAAACATTTAAGCTTCCACTGATTACAGAATACTAATACTGTGAGTCCTGACCCTTATACTATATAACTTGTACATTACATCCTCCTGACCCTTGCACTATATACACTATGTTGTACATTACATACTCCTGACCCCTGCACTATATACTCTATGTTGTACATTACATACTCCTGACCCCTGCACTGTATACTCTATGTTGTACTTTACATACTCCTGACCCCTGCACTGTATACTCTATGTTGTACATTACATACCGCTGACCCCTGCACTATATACTTTGTAGTACATTACATGCTACTGACCTCTGCACTATATACTCTATGTTGTACATTACATACTCCTGACCCCTGCACTATATACTCCATGTTGTACATTACATACTCCTGACTCCTGCACTATATACTCTGTGTTGTACATTACATACTCCTGACCCCTGCACTATATACTCTATGGTGTACATTACATCCTCCTGACCCCTGCACTATATACTCTATGTTGTACATTACATACTCCTGACCCCTGCACTATATACTCTATGTTGTACATTACATACTCCTGACCCCTGCACTATATACTCTATGTTGTACATTACATACTCCTGACCCCTGCACTATATACTCTATGTTGTACATTACATACTCCTGACCCCTGCACTATATACTCTATGTTGTACATTACATACTCCTGACCCCTGCACTATATACTCTGTTGTACATTACATACTCCTGACTCCTGCACTATATACTCTATGTTGTACATTACATACTCCTGACCCCTGCACTATATACTCTATGTTGTACATTACATACTCCTGACCCCCTGCACTTTTTTTTCTGTTGTACATTACATACTCCTGACCTCCTGCACATTATATTCTGTTGTTCATTACATACTCCTGACCCCTGCGCTATATTCTCTATGTTGTACATTACATATTCCTGACCCCTGCACTATATACTCTGTTGTACATTACATACTCCTGACCCCTGCACTATATACTCTATGTTGTACATTACATACTCCTGATGCCTGCACTATATACTCTATGTTGTACATTACATACTCCTGACCCCTGCACTATATACTCTATGTTGTACATTACATACTCCTGACCCCTGCACTATATACTCCATGTTGTACATTACATACTCCTGACCCCTGCACTATATACTGTATGTTGTACATTACATACTCCTGACCCCTGCACTATATACTCTGTGTTGTACATTACATACTCCTGACCCCTGCACTATATACTCTGTGTTGTACATTACATACTCCTGACCCCTGCACTATATACTCTGTGTTGTACATTACATCCTCCTGACCCCTGCACTATATACTCTATGTTGTACATTACATACTCCTGACCCTTGCACTATATACTCTGTTGTACATTACATACTCCTGACCCCTGCACTATATACTCTATGTTGTACATTACATACTCCTGACCCCTGCACTATATACTCTATGTTGTACATTACATCCTCCTGACCCCTGCACTATATACTCTATGTTGTACATTACATACTCCTGACCCCTGCACTATATACTCTATGTTGTACATTACATACTCCTGACCCCTGCACTATATACTCTATGTTGTACATTACATACTCCTGACCCCTGCACTATATACTCTATATTGTACATTACATACTCCTGACCCCTGCACTATATACTCTATGTTGTACATTACATACTCCTGACCCCTGCACTATGTACTCTGTTGTACATTACATACTCCTGAGCCCTGCACTATATACTCCATGTTGTACATTACATACTCCTGACCCCTGCACTATATACTCCATGTTGTACATTACATACTCCTGACCCCTACACTATATACTTTGTTGTAAATTACAAATCCCTGACCCCTGCATTATATACTCTATGTTGTACGTTACATACTCCTGACCCCTGCACTATATACTCTATGTTGTACATTACAGACTTCTGCTCTCCCCCCCTCCCCCACTGCTATATATACACATAATATTGATTCTCTTTTTGTAATGGACCACCCGGCGGTACCACTAGCACTCCACTAAATAGGTGTTCCCAGAGCACGGAGTCTAAGTCCCAGGGTGGTTGTTCACCAGGGCCCCTGATGGTGGGGATGGACTTGGAGCTCCCCGAGACCAGGTCGTGGCTACTGGGTAAACCCATCAGTGGTAGTGGTATACGCCGAGGGCTCCCACGGGGAAGATCCTGATATGAGGAGGTCAGAAGACCCCACTGGGAGGGATGGATGGATGGATGGCTGAGCAGGTGCAAAGTCAGACAAGCGGGGTCGGTAACAGGGAGGACGGTATGGTACAAGGCAGCGGGCAGAGAATAGTCGGGTCACACGCCAGGTCAGTAACAGCAGGTCAGATCCAATAGGGGGCATTCAAGAGAGAGGTCAGGCAAAGCAAGGGTCAGGGCAGGAGAATACAACAAGGTCAGAGCACAATCCGGGTCAGCAACTTACAATTCACAGGTTCGCAGGATACAGGATACAGGGAAGACCAGAAGGCACTGAATGACAGCTCAGGGCCATTTAAATATCCCACCCTGCGCTGCCATTGGTGCCCAGCGGGCGGGCTTCTACTGCGCATGCGCAAACTCGAACGCCGCGGCCGGCCCGGACCTAGTGCCCGAGTCCCTGAACAGGGCGGCGCACTGCGCCTGCGCCGGGACCATCGCGGCAGGGATCGAGGAGATCCCTGACATTGCCCTCCCCTACGGGCAACCTCCGGATGCCCACTTGATCTCTCCACCACGGGTGATCGCGAAAAAACCTCTGGACAAGTCTGGGTGCATGGACATTATGGGCTGGTTCCCAAGAATTGTCCTCAGGGCCGTAGCCCTTCCATTTGATTAGGAATTGGGTCTGGCCCCCCCTCCTTCGGCACTTCAGGATTGTTTCTACCTCAAATTCTTCTTCTCCTTCGACCGTTATGGCCTCCGGAGGTCTAGATTCTCGGTCAGGGAAGGCATCTGGGATCACTGGCTTCAGCAGGGACACATGGAAGACTGGGTGGATCTTGAGTGTGTGAGGGAGAACAAGTTCGTAAGCCACCTCGTTGACCATCGGCTTAACGCAAAAGGGTCCTATAAATTTAGGTCCCAATTTCTTTGAGGGGCAAAGCATCTTTAAGTTGGATGTAGACAACCAAACCTTCTCTCCGGGTCGCAACACCAGATCTCCCCTTCGTTTCTTGTTAAATGCCTTCTTGTAGTCTTCTTGGGCCCGAATGATGGCTTCCTGTAGCTTCTTGTTGTTCGAGGAGAAGAATGTTAATGTATCCTGCGTTGCTGGAACTGGGCATTCAGGGACCACGTCCGGGAGGAAGATAGGGTGAAACCCATAATTGGAAAAGAAAGGGGACTGCCCCGTTGCCGAATGGCACGCGTTGTTGTACGCGAATTCTGCCAAGGGTAGAAGTGGTATCCAGTCATCCTGAGCGAAAGATGTATAGCAGCGTAGGTATTGCTTCAGAGTCTGGTTGGTTCTTTCGGTCTGTCCGTTGGACTGAAGGTGGAATGCAGAAGAGAGGGACAGTTGGATGTCCAGGGCTTTACACAGAGCCCTCCAAAATCTTGAAGTAAACTGAACCCCTCGGTCTGAGACAATGTCTTTAGGGACCCCGTGCAGTCTTACAATTTCTTGAATGAATACTCGCGCAGTTTCGGCTGCCGATGGAGTCTTCCTTAATGGTATGAAGTGGGCCATCTTAGATAAACGGTCCACGACCACAAGGATTGCTGTGTGGTCTAGTGATGGTGGGAGCTCGACTATAAAATCCATCGAAATCTTCTGCCGAGGCCGTTCGGGAATCGGTAAAGGCCGCAGAAGACCCCAAGCCTTGTTCCTTGAAGGTTTGTTCCTCTGGCAGGTGATGCAGGATTTTACATAGTGTTTGCAATCTTTAGCCATATCAGGCCACCAGAAGGAGCGTCAGAGGAGCTCTAGGGTCTTGGCCTAGCCAAAGTGCCCTGCCATCGGGTGGTCATGGCAATGTCCCAAGACCAGGGTTCGGGTTTCCTCTGGCACCATAATCCGATCCCCCTTCCATAGGAGTCCCCCCTTGTTCTGGAGGGGCACCCCGGCTGGGATGGGTATGGCCGTGGATGCCTCCATTATCTTGGACCGAAGGTCCGTCTGCAGCGCCAAGAAGTTTCCCGAGGACAGGATAGTGTCGGGCACTGGGACCTCCTTGGCGTCCTCGTACATGCGTGACAACGCATCTGGCTTCATATTCTTTGATCCAGGCCTGTACGTAATGTGGAAATTAAATCTTGAGAAGAACAATGCCCATCTCGCCTGTCGTGGGCGTAAGCGTTTGGCGGTCCTCAGGTACTCCAGATTTTTGTGATCTGTAAATATCAAGATGGGGTGTGAGGCACCTTCCAGCAGGTACCTCCATTCCTCTAACGCTGTCTTAATAGCCAGAAGTTCACGATCACCGATATCGTAGTTCCTTTCCGCCGGGGTGAGTTTTCGTGAGAAGAATGCCACAGGATGGAGCAATTCCCTGGTGCCCTTTCGCTGGGATAGGATGGAACCTACTGCATTCTCCAATGCATCTACCTCCAAGATGTAGGGTAAGGCGGCATCTGGGTGACCCAGGATGGGTGCCGAGGTGAATAGCTTCTTCAAAGCTTCAAAAGCTTCCTGTGCCTCTGGCGTCCACCTGAACCGAGTTCCAAGCTTGGTTAGCTGAGTAATGGGGGAGACCAGACCCGAGACGTTCTTGATGAACTTGCGGTAAAAGTTTGCGAACCCAACAAACCGTTGGACGCCTTTCCTGTCTGTGGGTTCAGGCCAATCCAGTATTGCAGAGACTTTCTGAGGGTCCATCGCGACCCCCGCAGTGGAGATAATCAGACCCAGAAAAATAATGCTGGATTGTTCAAAGCAACATTTGTCAGCCTTGGCGTACAAGCCGTGCTGCCGCAACCGCCCCAATACCCTTACTACATGAACTCTGTGCTCCCCCAGAGAAGGTGAAAAAATCAAAATATCGTCTAAGTAGATGATAACAAAGACATCCAGGAAATCCCTAAAAATGTAATTCACAAAGTGTTGGAAAGTGGCCGGTGCATTGCGCAGACCGAACGGCATGACCAGATATTCGAAGTGGCCAAAGCGGGTGCGGAATGCCATTTTCCACTCATCCCCCTCCCTTATGCGAACCAAGTTGTATGCTCCCCTTAAGTCCAGCTTTGTGAACACCACTGCAGCCTTTAAACTCTGAAATAACTCTGGTACCAATGGCAGGGGGTAACGGTTTTTGATTGTGACTCTATTCAACTCCCGGTAATCAATACACGGTCTCAAGGTCCTGTCTTTTTTTTCTACAAAGAAAATCCCTGCCCCTGCCAGAGAGGTAGAGGGGCGGATGAATCCCTTCTGGAGGCTGTCTTCAATGTATTCCCTCAGAGCCCCCAATTCGAGCTCCGAAAGGGGGAAGATCCGCCCAAAAGGGATCTCTGAGCCAGGTAACAGGTCAATAGGACAGTCATACGGGCGGTGGGGGGGTAGAGTATCTGCTTCCCGTTTACTGAATACATCAAGGAATTCATGATAGGCTTGCAGGAATGACCTGCCTTAAGTCGGCATCCCCTTCCGAGCACACGAGGACCTGGGGGACCCCCAGGCCCAAAGTGCGGCAGTGTTCCCAACAGCATGGGGAAGGGAACGAGATTACTCCGGTCTCCCAGTCAATTTGGGGGTTATGAGCCCGTAACCATGGGAGCCCCAGAATGACTGGGAAAAGGGGTGATGCGATAGCATCCAAGCGGAGGAGTTCCTGGTGTTGGCTGGCAATGGTAGTGGCAATGGAAGGGGTCTCCTGGTTAACCACCCCTGATCTTATCCGGGACCCATCGGCCAGAAATATGTTGAACCCCTTTTCTTTTGGTTGGAGGGGAATACCCTGCTGGTGAGCAAAATTAATATCTACAAAACAGCTGCATGCCCCCGAGTCAATTATGGCTGTCACTTCCACGGTCATCTCTGGAAGCTGAAAGGAGAGGGGCACAACTAAGTATTGGGAAGAATGAACATCGCCAACAGATAAGGAAGAAGAGGTGCACTTACTCAGTTTCTGCGGGCAGGATCGTACTATGTGACCAGCTTCACCGCAGTAGAGGCACAGGTTCTGGGAGCGTCTGCGCTGGCGTTCCTCTGGAGATAGCTTAGGTCGCGCCAGGCCTAGCTGCATGGGTTCAGGAGTATCCTCCGGCGGTGGGTTCTGGAAATGTGGCCTAGTGGATTGGCTGGGACCCTGGAAAGACCCCCAGGTACTTCCACGACCCTGACCGGACCTCTCAAACCTGCGTTCCCGCAGTCTACGGTCAATCTTGATGGTTAGTGCAATTAAGTCTTCTAGCGCCTCAGGCATTTCTACCCAGGCGAGCTCGTCTTTCAGGGCCTCTGACAGGCCCATACGGAACTGGTGCACAAGGGCAAACTCGTTCCAGCGTGTGTCCCCCATCCAACTCCTAAAATCAGAGGCGTACTCCTCCACCGCCCGTCGGCCCTGCCGGAGCGCGTACAAGGTTGCTTCGGCCGAAGCTGCCCGCTGTGGGTCATCGTATAAGATGGCCATTGCGTCAAAAAAAACGTTAACTGAGCCTAGGTGGGGGTCGTTGTTCCCTCTCAGTCGGTGGGCCCAGTGCCTGTGGTGCAGGGACAGATATAGTGCAGGCCTGGAACCGATTTTCAATCTGTAAACACCTGTCCTGTAATACGTTTACAGCTTGTGTCAGGGTAGCCAGGTGCCTACAAACTTCCTCCAGCGGGGAGGGTCCTCCTCGAGGCTCCGTCATGACCTTCTGGTACTGTAAGGGACCACCTGGAGGTACCACTAGCACTCCACTAAATAGGCGTTCCCAGAGCACGGAGTCTAAGTCCCAGGGTGGTTGTTCACCAGGGCCCCTGATGGTGGGGATGGACTTGGAGCTCCCCGAGACCAGGTCGTGGCTACTGGGTAAACCCATCAGTGGTAGTGGTATACGCCGAGGGCTCCCACGGGGAAGAGCCTGATATGAGGAGGTCAGAAGACCCCACTGGGAGGGATGGATGGCTGAGCAGGTGCGAAGTCAGACAAGCCGGGTCGGTAACAGGGAAGATGGTACGGTACAAGGCAGCGGGCAGAGAATAGTCGGGTCACACGCCAGGTCAGTAACAGCAGGTCAGATCCAATAGGGGGAATTCAAGAGAGAGGTCAGGCAAAGCAAGGGTCTGGGCAGGAGAATACAATCCGGGTCAGCAACTTACAATTCACAGGTTCGCAGATACAGGATACAGGGAAGACCAGAAGGCACTGAATGACAGCTCAGGGCCATTTAAATATCCCACCCTGCGCTGCCATTGGTGCCCAGCGGGCGGCCGCAGCTTCTACTGCGCATGCGCAAACTCGAACGCCGCGGCCGGCCCAGACTTAGTGCCCGAGTCCCTGCACAGGGCGGCACACTGTGCCTGCGCCGGGACCATCGCGGCGGGGATCGAGGAGATCCCTGACACTTTTGTTCCCCCCATTTCCTCCCAGCTGGACATTTTATATCGGATGATGTGATTGGAGCACAGACTTGTACATGGTGATAATAACGTGATAACATCCTCCAACTTTGGACCCTTAAACAGAAAGTGATAATGAGGGAGGAGTCAATACCCCAATGATGGTGGTCTTCAGGATCAGTCCAGTCTTCATCTTGGTTGTTCTCCCCCCCATCCTCACTCTCTGACCTCTGGTGGGGCTCAGCCCCGCTGTTCTTCATGACTAAATCATGGACTAAATAAGGAAATGCAGTACTTCTTGTGTTGGGAAGATGGTGATGAGTGATAGAGGGGGTGGGGACCCTCGTCCTATAATCCCCTCATCACTGTCCCTCCTATAAAAGACAGTTCTGGTTGTTTCCTCACTCTCTGACTAAGCTCCATGAATAAAGAAATGACCTGGTAGGAGATCAGAGGAGCCATTTCCTAGTTCCCTTGAGGGTGGAATTGTAAGCTCCTCAGAGACCAAGCTGCCTGATGTGGGCGGAGTCCTGGTTTGGGGGAACCAATCAGCTCCTGTCTAGTAATCCTCTTTGTCTTTGTATTTTAGTCCATGGTCGGGAGATGAGGAAAACCTCCGAGGATTGTCTCACTTTGTCTCCAGACTGGAAAGTAGAAGATGAGGACATCACACAGTATAGTCCAGGAGAAAACCCGGCTCCCTCCAATGTCCATCCGGCACCATCCAGTGTAGATGGACCATCGGATTCGTCGTATCCGGAGGAACCTCAGACTGTGCGGGACCCGGCCGGCCTTCCAACAGGGAAGAGGTTCTCCTGTACTGAGTGTGGGAAGGGTTTCCGATATAAATCCAATCTTAATGAGCATATAAGATCTCACACGGGAGAGAAGCCGTATTCCTGTCCTGAGTGCGGGAAATGTTTTTCACGGAATTCAATTCTTTACTTACATCAGAGAACTCAGATGGGGGAGAAGCCGTATTCCTGTCCTGAGTGCGGGAAATGTTTTTCACGGAAGTATCTTGTTTACTTACATCAGAGATCTCACACGGGAGAGAAGCCGTATTCCTGTCCTGAGTGTGGGAAATGTTTTTTACAGAAGACCAGTCTTTACATACATCAGAGATCTCACACAGGGGAGAAGCCGTATTCCTGTCCTAAGTGCGGGAAATGTTTTTCAAGGAAGTCCTATCTTTACATACATCAGAGATCTCACACGGGAGAGAAGCTGTATTCCTGTCCTGAGTGCGGGAAAAGTTTTTCACAGAAGGCAAATCTTTACACACATAAGAGATCTCACACGGGAGAGAAGCCGTATTCCTGTCCTGAGTGTGGGAAATGTTTTTCACAGAAGTCCCGTCTTTACACACATCAGAGATCTCATACAGGTGAGAAGCCATATTCCTGTCCTGAGTGTGGGAAATGTTTTTTAGAGAAGCGCAGTCTTTACAGACATCAGAGATCTCACACTGGGGAGAAGCCATATTCCTGTCCTGAGTGTGGAAAATGTTTTTCAGATAAGTCCAGTGTTTACAGACATCAGAGATCTCACACGGGAAAGATGCCGTATTATTGTCCTGAGTGTGGGAAATGTTTTTCAGTGAAGTGCCATCTTTCCATACATCAGAGATCTCACACAGGGGAGAAGCCATATTCCTGTCCTGAGTGTGGAAAATGTTTTTCATATAAGTCCAATGTTTACAGACATCAGAGATCTCACACAGGAGAGAAGCCGTATTATTGTCCTGAGTGCGGGAAATGTTTTTCAGACAAGTCCAGTCTTAATAAACATCAAAGCTCTCACATGGGAGAGAAGCCATATTCCTGTCCTGAGTGAGGGAAATGTTCCTCACTGAAGTCCTGTCTTCCTGTACATCAGGGGTCCCACACAACCCTGGAGGTGTATTAGTGCCTTGAGTGCGGGAAATGTCTTCTAGATGAATGTTGCTGGACATCCCAGCTCTCATGTGGGGAAGAAGCACACCCTGATATACACCTCAGATATACTCCATGGCTGATCTTCATCATGGAAGAAACAGTTCATAAGGAGATCAGAGGCCACCAAAGACACGGATGAAGTGTGGGACCGGGTTGGCTATTGATAGCAGCTCAGTGGTTAGCCCTTCTGCCTGGCAGTACTTGGGTCATTAGTTTGAATCCCAACCATGGCACCACCTGCCTGGAGTTTGCATGTTCTCCCTGTGCCTGTGTGGGTCTCCTCCAGGTACTCTGGTTTCTTCCCACATGCCAAAGACATGCTGATAGGTTTATTGGCTCCTGTCTATATTGTCCCCTAGTATGTGTATGTATGAATGTGAGTTAGGGACCTTAGATTGTATGCTCCTCGGGGGCGGGGACTGATGGGAATGAACAATTTATGTGTAAATGGACAGTGCTATAGAAGTACCTGTAATAAATATGGAGTCATCACCTCTCATTGGCTGAGTATATTTATGGTGGAAGCTTTCACAAACATTTAGAGGTTTAGTAAAAAAACAAACAAAAAAAGTTAGAAGGAATGTGAGTGACATTTGCCCGGCCATGACGAATATTGGGCATACTTTATTTCATACTCTGATTCCTTTGGCTCCATCTAGTGGCCATAATGTGCTGTTATTGATTGCTGTATTTCAGGAAAAATCCCCCATTATGTCCAATAGATGGAGGGCAATGTTATTACCAGGCTGCAGCTAGGGGGAGCTCTAATGTCACCCCAGCAGAGGGATCCCATCTAGCCCACATTAACCCTCTCACTGCCAGAGCTGTTTCTGCATGATTTTGCACACATGGGAAAATGCAGATTTTGGTCCTGAAGATGAGATAAACCCCCAAACATCTATTCTGTGACATCAGAGGCCCTGGAGAATAAAATGGTGGTGATTGTTAAGGTGTTCCCCGTACACAGATTCCCCTTCATATCCGCCTTTATTTCCTCCTTTCCCCCATTTTCTATGTTGGGATCTTTTCTACAATACTTTGTTATAATAATGGAACACGTTGTGTATTGTATTGTACACCAATAATAATGACTCCGCCCCCACATTCCAGACAAGGGATCTTCCTGACCAATCGGATTCCTTCCTTTACTATTTCCTGAATTTTTGTTTCCAATCTTGTTAAAAGTGAAATTATAATAAAAAATATATTGAATGAAAACAAAATCCTGTGTGTGTGCAATGATGACAAAGCTGTGTATCCAGAAACGGCTGGTCGCTGACACTTCCATATACAGCCCAATGAAGTGACAAGGAAGCCCTAGAACCCTTTGGAGGAACCCTGGCTGAGAAAGGCTGGACTAGGCAGTCACATATCTCTGCCCCCCTTGCAGGGTTCCCAACCCTCCGTGACTTTTATTACTGACACAACATGAACATTTACTGACGGAGGACATGTTTTTCGTGACATCCTGAAAAATGACAGAACTCCTGTTAGGATTATTATTATTGTTAGAAATCAAAATTTATGATTCGGCACTTATACTGATGGCAAGCTTGCAAAATATTTGTTTTTTTATCATTAATCATAATTAATATTAATATGTTTGAATGGACGCCTTAAGCCAATAGTATTACAATTCTTCAGATATAACTGAGACTGGGACCGGGTTGGCCATTGATGGCAGGAGAAGAATAAAAATGGAGTCCTGCCCTGTGATTGGCTGAGTACATTTGTGGTGGGAGATTTCACAAACACTTGTAGGTCTATTATTAATACTTTGTGGACAAATGTTCCAAGCAGTCATTAGGCCCACAGTTGGAGGTGAGGACAATACTTGCATGGTGGGGGATCACTGAAGAGGTGGGTGGTAATAAAATGTCCCAATTCTAGGAGAGTGACTGATGGTGTACACATGGAAGCAATGGAATTGTGTGTATACCGGGAATGAAGGAGTGATTGGTGAATGCACATATGGGGACTTTCCCGTGTCTTTCTCCATACATGTTTCTTCTTGTATGTTTCCCGTGATACAAATGTCTGTGTATATGATCGGCACATGATGGTCTGTCTATGACAAACGTTTCATTGATCTGATCATTTCCATGGTGATTGTGGACACATTGTGATTGGTTGATGGGGGATGGAAAGCACAGAGAGCAGGAAGTAGAGCGCCATCCTTTCTACCTTTCTCTATTCCTAGTTCAGATTTGTAGCAGAAATCCCCAACATGTAGCAATACACGGACAATTGATATCAGACAATGAGGCAGAGGAAGGCCAATCATGAAGCTGGGGGTGGTGCAGCATAGACTGGAACAGGGTCCTCCAGGAGTGCAGCTCACACTGCGGGCAGAACTCCTCCTACTGGGACATTCAGGCTTCACACAGCTACAGCTGCACTCCCGGGACTGCCACGCCTGGACTGTATATGGGGCGGGTGTGGAGGGAGGAGGAGCAGGTCTTGGCTAATGGAAAGTGGGAGCATCTCTGAGTTACCGATGGATATTCAGTATATGGAGATCAAGGAGAGTTCATCTTCTGCCGGCTATAGATGGGGCCCTTCAACAGTTGGAGAATAGGGGATGATAATGACTTGGTGAAATCTTCAGAGAAGATGGAGTAATGGGATCTCCTTGGATGAAGTGGGGTAGAGGTGTCTGCTAGTCTGAGAAGCAGAGCGGACGTGGGGGAGGGTAAAGGTGTCTGCTAGCTGTGTCCACGTGTGAGAAGTAGAGCAGAAGTGGGGGAGGGTAGAGGTGTCTGCTAGTGGTGTCCACTTGTGAGAAGTAGAGCAGAAGTGGGGGAGCGTAGAGGTGTTTGCTAGCAGTGTCCACGCATGAGTAGAGTGAAAGTGCGGGAGGGTAAAAGTGTCTGCTGGCGGTTGGTGGTCAATGTAGCGTCTCCTGACATTCGTGGTCAGTGCAGTGTCTCCTTACATTGGTGATCAATGTGGTTCTACCTTGCATTGGTGATCAGGTTAGTTCCTCCTTATATTTGTGGTCAGTGTAGTGTCTCCTTACATTGGTGGTCAGTGTAGTGTCTCTTTACATTGGTGATCAGTGTAGTTCCTCCTTACATTGGTGATCAGTGTAGTGTCTCCTTACATTAGTGATCAGTGTATTGTCTCCTTACATTGGTGATCAGTGTAGTGTCTCCTTACATTGGTGGTCAGTGTAGTGTCTCCTTACATTTGTGGTCAATGTAGTGTCTCCTTACATTGGTGATCAGTGTAGTGTCTCCTTACATTGGTGATCAGTGTAGCGTCTCCTTACATTGGTGATCAGTGTAGTGTCTCCTTACATTTGTGGTCAGTATAGTGTCTCCCTACATTGGTGATCAGTGTAGTTCCTCCTTACATTTGTGGTCAGTGTAGTGTCTCCTTACATTGGTGATCAGTGTAGTTCCTCCTTACATTGGTGGTCAGTGTAATGTCTCCTTACATTGGTGATCAGTGTGGTTCCTCCTTACATTGGTGGTCAGTGTAGTGTCTCCTTACATTGGTGATCAGTGTAGTGTCTCCTTAAATTTGTGGTCAGTGTAGTGTCTCCTTACATTGGTGGTCAGTGTAGTGTCTCCTTACATTGGTGATCAGTGTGGTTCCTCCTTACATTGGTGATCAGTGTAGTTCCTCCTTACATTGGTGGTCAGTGTAGTGTCTCCTTACATTGGTGATCAGTGTAGTTCCTCCTTACATTGGTGATCAGTGTAGTTCCTCCTTACATTGGTGATCAGTGTAGTTCCTCCTTACATTGGTGATCAGTGTAGCGTCTCCTTACATTGGTGATCAGTGTAGTTCCTCCTTACATTGGTGATCAGTGTAGTTCCTCCTTACATTTGTGGTCAGTGTAGTGTCTCCTTACATTGGTGATCAGTGTAGTGTCTCCTTACATTGGTGGTCAGTGTAGTGTCTCCTTACATTGGTGGTCAGTGTAGTGTCTCCTTACATTGGTGATCAGTGTAGTTCCTCCTTACATTGGTGATCAGTGTAGTTCCTCCTTACATTGGTGATCAGTGTAGTTCCTCCTTACATTGGTGGTCAGTGTAGTGTTTCCTTACATTTGTGGTCAGTGTAGTGTCTCCTTACATTGGTGATCAGTGTAGTGTCTCCTTACATTGGTGATCAGTGTGGTTCCTCCTTACATTTGTGATCAGTGTAGTGTCTCCTTACATTGGTGGTGAGTGTAGTTCCTCCTTACATTGGTGATCAGTGTAGTGTCTCCTTACATTGGTGAATAGTGTAGTGTCTCCTTACATTTGTGGTCAGTGTAGTGTCTCCTTACATTGGTGATCAGTGTAGTGTCTCCTTACATTGGTGGTCAGTGTAGTGTCTCCTTACATTGGTGGTCAGTGTAGTGTCTCCTTACATTGGTGGTCAGTGTAGTGTCTCCTTACATTGGTGATCAGTGTAGTTCCTCCTTACATTGGTGGTCAGTGTAGTGTCTCCTTACATTGGTGGTCAGTGTAGTGTCTCCTTACATTGGTGATCAGTGTAGTGTCTCCTTACATTGGTGGTCAGTGTAGTGTCTCCTTACATTGGTGGTCAGTGTAGTGTCTCCTTACATTGGTGATCAGTGTAGTGTCTCCTTGCATTGGTGATCAGTGTATTTCCTCCTTACATTGGTGATCAGTGTAGTTCCTCCTTACATTGGTGGTCAGTGTAGTATCTCCTTACATTGGTGATCAGTGTATTTCCTCCTTACATTGGTGATCAGTGTAGTGTCTCCTTACATTTGTGGTCAGTGTAGTGTCTCCTTACATTGGTGGTCAGTGTAGTGTCTCCTTACATTGGTGATCAGTGTAGTGTCTCCTTACATTGGTGATCAGTGTATTTCCTCCTTACATTGGTGATCAGTGTAGTTCCTCCTTACATTGGTGGTCAGTGTAGTGTCTCCTTACATTGGTGATCAGTGTATTTCCTCCTTACATTGGTGATCAGTGTAGTGTCTCCTTACATTGGTGGTCAGTGTAGTGTTTCCTTACATTTGTGGTCAGTGTAGTGTCTCCTTACATTGGTGATCAGTGTAGTGTCTCCTTACATTGGTGGTCAGTGTAGTGTTTCCTTACATTTGTGGTCAGTGTAGTGTCTCCTTACATTGGTGATCAGTGTAGTGTCTCCTTACATTGGTGATCAGTGTAGTTCCTCCTTACATTGGTGATCAGTGTAGTGTCTCCTTACATTGGTGATCAGTGTATTTCCTCCTTACATTGGTGATCAGTGTAGTTCCTCCTTACATTGGTGATCAGTGTAGTGTCTCCTTACATTGGTGATCAGTGTATTTCCTCCTTACATTGGTGATCAGTGTAGTGTCTCCTTACATTGGTGGTCAGTGTAGTGTCTCCTTACATTGGTGGTCAGTGTAGTGTCTCCTTACATTGGTGGTCAGTGTAGTGTCTCCTTACATTGGTGGTCAGTGTAGTGTTTCCTTACATTGGTGATCAGTGTAGTATCTCCTTACATTGGTGATCAGTGTAGTTCCTCCTTACATTGGTGATCAGTGTAGTTCCTCCTTACATTGGTGGTCAGTGTAGTGTCTCCTTACATTGGTGATCAGTGTAGTTCCTCCTTACATTGGTGGTCAGTGTAGTTCCTCCTTACATTGGTGGTCAGTGTAGTGTCTCCTTACATTGGTGATCAGTGTAGTATCTCCTTACATTGGTGATCAGTGTAGTTCCTCCTTACATTGGTGGTCAGTGTAGTGTCTCCTTACATTGATCAGTGTAGTGTCTCCTTACATTGGTGATCAGTGTAGTTCCTCCTTACATTGGTGGTCAGTGTAGTGTCTCCTTCCATTATTATTATTATACAGTATTTATAAAGCGCCAACGGTTTGCTCAGCGCTGTACATCACAATGGGAGACAGTACACGAGACAGTACAGTAACAGTACAATACGATACACGAGGGGTTCGAGGGCCCTGCTCCTTGGAGCTTACAATCTAGGAGGGAGGGGATAGTGGTACAGGAGGAAATAGCTGTGGGGGATGGAGTGGTAGGAAGAGTGGAGGCGATCGGCAATTAGCTGAGGGCGGGGTAGGCTTCCCTGAAGAGATGGGTCTTCAGGGTGCATCTAAAGGAGAGGAGGGTAGGTGATAGTCTAATGGATTGGGGTAGGGAGTTCCAGAGGATGGGGGAAGCCCTTGAGAGGTCCTGGAGGCAGGCATGGGAGGAAGAGACCAGGGAACTAGAGAGTAGGAGATCTTGTGAGGAGTGAAGAGTATGTTTTGGGTGGCAGATGGATGTCAGGTCAGTGATGTAGTTTGGGGCAGTGTTATGAACAGCTTTGTACGTCAATGTTAGTATTTTGAATTTTATTTGTTGGGCAATCAGAAGCCAGTGGAGGGATTGACAGAGGAGGGTGGCTGATACGGAGCGGTTGGTAAGGTGAATGAGTCTGACCGCAGAATTTAGGACAGACTGAAGCGGGGATAGCCAGCGGCGAGGCAGGCCAGTGAGGAGGGAGTTGCAGTAGTCGAGTCGTGATATAATAAGGGAGTGAACGAGTTGCTTAGTGGTTTCCGGGGTTAGGAACGTGCGTATTTTGGAGATGTTGCGGAGGTGGAGTCTACATGAGTTTGTCAGCGATTGGACCTGGGGTTGGAAAAACAGGTTGGAGTCTAGGATGACAACAAGTACTCTGGTGTGTGGGGTGGGACTGATGGTGGTGTTGTTGGTCTTGATGGAGAAGTCAGGGGGGTACGGGCTTGGGGGAAAATTAGGAGCTCGGTTTTGGAAAGGTTTAATTTGAGGAAGTGAAGCGACATCCAATCCTATACCTCGTTCAGTAGGCTAGTGATTCGGGCAGAGACTGAGGGGGTGAGGCGAGGGATAGACAGATTTGCGTGTCATCGGTATAGAATTGGTAGTTGAAGCTGTGAGAGTGTATCAGTTGGCCAAGGGAGGAGGTGTAGATGGAGAAGAGAAGGGACCCTAGGACAGAATCTTGAGGGACCCCAACAGAGAGGGGGAGGTGGTAGCATTATAGGTAACATTGAAGGAGCGCTGTGATAGATAGGAGAGAGCGGAGTCTCTGAGGCCAATAGGTTATAGTTTTTGAGGAGGAGGGGGTGGTCAACTGTGTCGAAAGCCACGGAGAGGTCGAGGAGTAGGAGCACTGAGTAGTGGCCATTAGCTTTGGCGGTTAGCAGGTCATTAGTGATTTTGAGTAGGGCGGTTTCGGTGGAGTGAAGGGGACGGAAGCCAGACTGTAGGGGATCAAGGAGGTTGTTGTCGGTGAGGTGGGAACTCAGGTGATTATAGACAAGGTGCTCAAGGAGTTTGGATGTAAATGGCAGCAGGGAGATGGGTCTGAGGTTGTTCAGGTCGGTGGGATCCAGGGAGGGTTTTTTAAGTATGGAAGTGATATGCGCGTGCTTCAGAGGGGAGGGGAAAGTGCCAGCAGAGAGGGAGAGATTAAAGATGTGAGTCAGGGAGCGTAGGATGGAGGAGGAGGGTGACCGTAGGAGTTGTGAGGGGACAGGGTCAAGGGGGCAGGTGGTGAGGTGGGCTTCAGAGAAGACCTTAGTGACCTCTTCAGTGGTAGCAGGGTCAAAGGAGTGGAGTGTTGAGGGGGTTTTTGTGCGGGGAGTGTTAGGTGGGGTGGATGTCTGGACAGTGGTGAGGTCAAAGGAGAGGGGAGTTGAGGGGGTTTTCGTGTGAGGGATGCTAGGTGGGGTGGAAGTCTGAGCAGTGGCAATGTCCCTACGAATAGTGTCGATCTTATTTTTGAAGTGATTGGCAATCTCGTGGGCGGTGAGTGAGGTACTGGGTGGAGGTGGGGGTGGAGAGAGTAGAGAGTTAAAAGTAGAGAAGTGCCAGTGAGGACTGGAGGAGAAGGTATTGATGAGGGTCACAAAGTAGGATTGCTTGCAGTGTGGAGGGAGGAGGTGTAGGTGAGGAAGGTGGATTTATATCGGGTGAACGCTTGCTGGGATCTGGTTTTGTGCCATAGTCGCTCCAGTGCACGATTGCGTTGTTTGAGATTTTTGGTATGATCAGTCTGCCAGGGTTGAAGCGGTCGGGGTCTAATGCTTTGTGTGGTTAGAGGCACTAACGAGTCCAGAGCGGCTGACAGCGAGTTGTTATAAAAAGTAGTGGCCCGGTCAGGGCAGAGCGGGGAAAGGATACTGTTGTATAGTTGTTCAGCTGCAGAGTGGAAAGGGTCAGGGTTCAAGTTGCAGAGGTTTTGGCTGGTGATAGTTTGACATTTGGAAGGGTAGGTGTTTGAGGACGAGGAGACGGAAAAGGTAATAAGGTTGTGGTCAGAGAGAAGAAAGGGGGTGTTTGTGAGGTTGTGGGGAGTGCAGAGATGAGAGAAAACAAGGTCCAGGGTGTTCCCGTCAAAGTGGGTGTGGGTGGTGGACTGTATACACTGTGAAAATTCAAAAGAAGAGGTTAAGTGGAGGAGTTGGGATGTAACCGGGTTTTTAATGTTGATAGGGATGTTGAGGTCTCCAAGGATGATGGTGGGTAGCTCAGAGGAGAGAAAGGAGGGTAGCCAGGTGGAGAAGTCATTGAGGAAGTGGGACACGGGTCTAGGAGGCCGATAGACTACCGCAATCCTCAGAAGGATTGGAGAGAATAGTCAGATGCCATGGGCATCAAAGGAGGAGAAGGATAGGGTGGAGGGGTTTGGGAGGACTTGGAAGGTGCTCAGCAGTGACAGGAGCATGCCAACCCCACCACCTTTCCGACCGTTGGGTCTGGGTGAGTGGGTCCAAATGAGACCTCCGTGGGAGAGTGCCGCAGGGGAGGTAGAGTCAGAGGCTTGGATCCAGATTTCAGTGATCGCTTGGAGGTTGAGGGAGTGGGAGGCAAAGAGATTGTGGATGGCGGTGAGTTTGTTGCAAACCGATTGGGTGTTCAAGAGTGCACACGAAAATGGGGGGGGGGGTGGTTTTGGGGAGCAGAGGGACAGGTACTAGGTTGAGGGGGTTGCGGCAGTTCATGGAAGTAGGAGGGTGCCTTGTGGGTGAGCAAGGTGGTGGAGGACCAGGGTTCGGGGAGATGTCCCCTGCTGTTAGAATAAGAAGGGTGAGAAAGGTGGCATGGGAGCGGGATGTACAAGAGCACGTAAGTCTACCAGTGGAGGTGTTTGGGTCAGTGGGAGAGTGGAGTATCAGGAGGAGGTGGAGAGAGCCGTAGAGGGGAGAAGGGAGCAGTGAGGGCGCAATGTACAGATGTTTGGGAGGAGCACAGGAATATAGAGAAGAGATTTTGGGAATAAAGGAGAGGAGTATGAGGAGGAGTATGAGTGAGGTGATCAGTGTAGTTCCTCCTTACATTGGTGGTCAGTATAGTGTCTCCTTACATTGGTGGTCATTGTGGTTCCTTCCTACATTGGTGTGTTTTGGCGGTTTTCCTACTGCACTTATTTACTTGTTTCTATCTAATATTTTAATGAAATAAGTGATCACAACCTTTTCCCTCTACATGAATGGAGCCAATCCTCATGTGGATACTACCAATAATGTTAATAGCAAAGGAAAACAACTGTGCAAAAAGTAAAGATCTGATTTATTTACACAGCAAAGAAGCTGACTACTAATCAGTTATGACCAAATAAATAGTAGCCGGTATAACTTTAAAAGTAGTAATATAACAATTCAAATACAGAATGTTACCAATACAAAGAGATGGAAGTTATAGAAAAGAAACAGAGCAATGCTGGTACATTACACAGACATCCTGATGTTCTGAGGTCTGGGCTCCGGAAGAGACAAAGGGACAAAGAGAATGTTGGGGGTTTTGCTAAGGGGTTATATACACTTTGCAAAGGACCACCCCTAGACTCACCCACCCAAGTAAATTTACACTAAAAAGGTTGTGAGAACCACAATCGGGCTCAGGGTAGGATTTCTGCTGCTGTACCTAATTTTGAGATATGGATTGCGTGCACGCCGGAAAATAATTACACGGACAACTGTCCAGTACAACCACTTTCACATCATCTCATCTCTGTTTATTGCAGGGCGGTGCTTAACCTTTTATACATAGAGAACAATAGAGTACACGTCACTATTACGTATATACAGTCACATTCTAAAAGGCACATTTTGCTTGGCTGAAATATAGGAGAAATGTAGAAACTTGAAGCTTGAGGCCCGTTATCTTTTTCACTCCTCCTCACATACTCAAAGTAAAATCCTCTCAGTGCAAGGGGAGGGGTTGAGAGCATCGGTCTGAGCAAAACAAGTTAAGGAGGACTGCAAAGCCCAGCAGACAAAATATATATATATATATATATACTCACAACACATATATTTAGAAATATGAAAAAGTATAAAAGTAAATATGTATAAAATGTATATTTTAAAACAGGAAACAGAATAGGCATTTTACCAAATCCATCACAGTCCCCCCTTAAAATGACTATTTTCCTCTGTCCCTATAAGACCTCGCTCATCTGTCCTCATGTACCTTGGAACTCTTTTATGCTGTAGGTTAGACAAGTGATGACTATTTCATCTCCCCCCTTGCCACAGACTTTGTACATAAGGAAGTCAGATGCTATCCCTACAAAATTGTGAAATTGCTATTGGTGGGGAGGGACCGTAGAGGAGTGAAAGGTTTATCCTCTTCCATCACAAGGGGGTCCTCCTCTTCTTGATGGAGAAATGCAGGTGTGCTGTTGTCTACAACCTTGCTTATTAACTTCTTTACAAATGGTAGAATACAACATACAATCAGGGCTAAAAGAACTAGAATTATTAGTACCGTTACCCCTATTTGGGCGAGCACTTTTTGCCACCCACTCATCCAGCTAAAATATTGATCCCACGGGTCTGTGAACCCTGAATTCTTCTTCAGCTCCACTGACAGATCTTCTAATTTCTTTATAGCCAGAGTAACCTTACCATTCGGGCCAGTATTGTCAGGAATATATGTACAACATGTTCCGGTTCCTTCTATCATTTTACAGACACCTCCTTTTTCCGCTAAAATCATGTCCAGAGCCATCCTATTTTGGAATGTCATGTAGGATGTAGGGGCTAACTGGTAAACAATTCCTTGGAGGGCATCCCTGGTGTAATTCACAAGCCTCTGTTGGTTGTAGTATATGTAATTTATCCAATCTGCATTTTTATTAACAGTTATCATGGGAATCAGGGATTCGAAGCCTGCTTTTACTTGGTCTCTGGCTTTGAATTCATTAGGCACCCCCCTTGGGACTCCAATGGCATCTATATACACATGTGGGTCAAAACTGCCAGAAGGAGCTTTTTGTTTCCTCCTACGGCCAGGCGTTGGGTCGGGTATTTTCTGTTAGGATATGGAGAGGCATAATGACCTTTGCAAGAGCATACTCACCAGTCCAACTCCCTTCCAATCTGGTTCTAATCTTTTGGTCCCCAGTAATCATCCATGACACATATGTATACCTGGTCACTACTATCGGAACATGCTCGTTGTGTCAAGATCATATAGATTACGGTCATAGCAGCACATGGGATCTATACTACAGAAATCAAAGGTGAAAATAGCTACATGAGTGTTGGATGAGTTGTACCAAAATATAGTGGTGTCACCTATTTCGGTGATATCCACCTGTTGAGCCTCTGTCAGACTTATAAGAAAAAGGATATACAACATAGTTGTCATGGTGTAGATGACTCCTTTTCCTCAGGGGTTGGACATTCTTGCAGTGGGAGGCGTGTATCCAAGTGTTCTTCCCGGCCACCTTGTCAGAAGTGGCTGTGGTCAGCAGAACTTGGAATGGACCATTATATCTTGGCTCAAGGGAATGTTTCCTCATAAATGTCTTTACTAATACCCAATCTCCGGGTAATAGGCTGTGAGTTCCTGTATCTGACTCAGAATCTGGAATGGAGAAAACACTTGGACATAGATATGGGTTAATTCACGTGATAATACAGTCACATAATCAGTTAACACATCAGATTGTAATTGCAACTGTTGCGGAAAGTAACAGCCAAGTCTGGGGGGCTGAGCTAAACAAAATTTCTTAAGGGGACAGGGCATGTTTCCCCCGGGGGGTGTGTCTGACACTAAACAGAGCAATGGGCAAACTGTCTGGCCAACTCATGTTAGTCTCTTGGGCCATCTTTAGCATCCTGTTTTTTAGAGTCCCATTCATCCTTTCTACCTTCCCACTGCTTTGAGGGTGATAGGGGGTGTGTAAGGCCAACTCGACCCCCAGTGCTGTCCAAATCTCTTTTATAAGGGTTGCTGTGAAGGCTGGACCCTGATCACTCTCTATCACCTCTGGGACCCCAAATCTACAGACTACCTCACTCAGTAATTTCTTAGCCGTGGTCTTGGCTGTCATGTTTGTAACAGCATAGGCTTCCGGCCAACCTGAGAACATGTCCACCACCACTAGGGCATATTCATATCGGCCACTTTTCGGCATTTGTATATGATCAATCTGTATTCTCTGGAATGGATAGAGGGGTTTTGCCAGATGTTTCTGCGGTGTCTTTTCCGTCCTCCCCGGGTTGCATTTTGCACATACTACACACGAGGCGCAATAATTTCTGGTTAAAGTAGTTATCCCTGGAGCCCAGTAATACTTGCTGATCAGTGAGTTCATTAAGTTCTTAGAGAGATGTGCATGTCCATGCGTCCATTGGACAATTGCTGGATACATATCTTTTGGTAAACAAGTTTTTCCTTTCATCGAATACAATTCTCCATCGTAGTCTGCTCCTTTATCAATCCATTCCAGCCTTTCTTCTGTATAAGCAGCCATTTGCATTGAAATCAGGTATTGCTTGTCTGATGGCACATGCACCACCAAAAATATCTGTGCTGAGGTCTCACTCTCCTCTTTGGCCACCTCAGACATTTTTCGTTGGTTTTTCGCTGCTTCTTTGGCAGCTATATCCGCCAAGTGATTCCCTCTGGCCTCTTGAGAATTCAGTTTACCGTGTGCTTTAACCTTCAAGACAGCCACTTGGTCAGGCAGGAGCAGTGCTTCCATTAAATCCTTGATGGCTGGGCCGTGTTTTACCGGTGTTCCAGCCGCTGTCAGAAAACCTCTGGCTTTCCAGATGATACCGAAGTCATGAGCTACTCCAAAGGCGTACCTTGAATCTGTGTAAATATTGGCTCTTTTACCTTCTGCCATCTTACACGCTGTAGTGAGGGCTTGAAGCTCTGCTTCCTGGGCAGAGAAAGTTGGTGATAATGCTCCTGCTTGTAGAATTTCAAATTCCGAGGTCACAGCATAACCTGTGTGGTACTTGCCTCCTTCATCTGCATATCTGGAACCATCCACAAAAAGTGTGTAGTCAGGGTTTTCCAGAGGAATTTCACTCACTGTAGGGAGATGTGTGGTTTCCATGCGCATCATTTCAAGGCAGTCATGTGGAGTAGTGCAGGGGTCTCCTTCTTTGCCTTCTTCTCCCCCCTAGAAAAATGGAAGAAGGGTGGCTGGGTTGAGGGTGAGACACCTTTGGAGGGTCACATTGTCAGGAATGAGGAGGAAGATTTGCAACCGTAGATGTCTGGCCGTGGACTGGGGTCGGGGTTGTACTTGATTCAGGATGGCAGCAATGTCATACGGTGCCAGAAGAAGCAGGAGGTGTGCTAAAACGAGATCTGAAGTTTTGTCCAACAGTGCTTGAGCAGCGAAGATGGCTCTTTAGACATGAAGGACCACCCCTAGCTACGGGGTCCAAATGGCAAGAATAGTACCCAATGGGTCTGGTTTGCCCTCCATGTACTTGAGCTAGGACCTTCGTGGCGTGGCCTTGCTTTTCTGACACAGTTTGAAAGGTTTCTCATAATCTGGAAGTCCCAAGGCAGGAGCGGTGGATATTGCTTGCTTCAGCAGAATAAAATTGTCCAGGGCCTCGCTTGACAAAGTAAATGGCACAGACTTGAGAGCATCAGGGATTCATGTCCTGCAGTAGGATATGAATCCAAGAAAGGCATGCAGTTGTTTAGCTGCTTTAAGTTGAGGAATATCCTGGATTACAGCTACACGGTACCCCAGTCTTGTTTGAAAATACTGCCATAAGGAGTGACACGGGTTTGCCCATTTCCTAACGAGAGTTGGGGCGTGGTGGTTGATATTCACACTGCCCTTCTCGGGGGTCCCTGTCTTGTCTGGGATATCTTGGGGCTCTGCATTCTCTTCTAAAGTGTCCCCGTTTCCCACAGTTATAACAGGTGATCCTTTCCCTGATATTTGGCAATGGTGGTGGACAAGTGTAGGTGGGATCTTCGTCATTGACCACCATGAGGGGCGCTGTTTTTTTCCCTTTTTGATTTTCTATGCCTCTGGCCACCAACAGTAAATCAGACATCTTCATAGAGCGGTATTCAGGGCGGGCCACTATCAGACCTTTCCTGATATCTTCTTTGAGCCCTGAGACAAAAGCAGTTGAGAGCATGTGTGTGTGTGCCTTTTCATATTGAGAGAAGCCCAGATCATCAAAGGCCTGTATGAGTCTGGCATAATACTTCTCCACAGACTCCCCTTTATCTTGGGTGATGTCTTGAATCGTGGTAGTCTGATCTGCCAATTTCTCCTTTGCCCAGTCATGGAGCTGGGCACAAAACTCCACACCTGAAGAACAGGAAATAGCACTTGTCAGGCAGGCATCATTGAAGGCCGTCTGCATAACTGGCCAGAAAACATGTCCTGCTTTAATTTGGCATAGACTGAGCAGGTCTTTCCAAGCAGCTGAGTAAGTTTCTTGTATCTGCACTACCCTGCGATAAAAGGGTATTGGCTGTTTCTCTGGGTCAGTCAGACTCGTCACTAAGGCCGCTGCTTGTGATGGGGTAAAAGCGACATACACTACCGGTGCCCCTTCCGGTAATCTTGAATGTCGGGGCTGTCTTGTGTACTGTTCCTGTTTAGGTTGTACTCCACTGTGCGTGGGTTTGGGAGTCAAATCCATTGGCGCCCTTGTCGCTTGCAGCTGTTGATCACTCCATTCAGATGCATCGTCATTCAATTGGACATCTGACATAGGTTTGGGAGTCATACCTATTGGCATCCTTCCTGCTTGCGGTTGTTGATCATTCAGCTCGAATACATTGTCATTCATGTATCCGGCTTGTGAAGGTGAAGCTTCCATATTGGGGAAAACGGGAGTGTGGTAGGAAGCATCCTGGTTTAGAACAGGGAGAACTGGGTATGTGCCTTATTTAGGCCTTCCGGGTGTACCAAGATGGCTGCCAGGCAGAAGTGCACTGGGCTGGACAGGAAATGACCATACAGATGTAGCAAGATGGCTGCCAGGCAGAAGTGCACTGGGCTGGACAGGAAATGACCATACCGATGTAGCAAGATGGCTGCTAGCAGGAAGTGTACTGGGCAGGGCAGGAAGTGACAACACAGGTATAGCAAGATGGCTGCTAGCAGGAAGTGCACTGGGCAGGGCTGGGGTGGTGGGCATAAAGTGGGCGTTAGATGAAGGGCAGGGCTGTCCCTCCCCTCTTCCACCCCACATTCCAACATAGGGCGGTTGTTTTAGCACACACTTCCATTTACAATTTTGTGATACAAATACATTATACAATTGCCATTTTCTTGAATTTCTTCCAACTATCCTTCTTTATGCAACACTTTTCCAGTTCTGTTCCAAACTTCTCTCACGTTCAGCAAACCTTCATCACATAACATTCCTCTCTGTTCCTACAATGATTTATGCCAGTCCTCTGACCTTCAGCTTACAAACTTTCGCTACTTTAGATAACTTTTTAACTGCTTCACTTCCTTCTCTCCTCTTCACTATATCACTTGCTAACAATCCTTGCTGTGGCTTGACTGTCTTCTGACCCATCTTCCCCCTCTCTCTGGGTCACCCAACTTCTCACTCTGTTCTGTTCTTTCACCTTAGTCTCAGCTAACGGTTTCAGAGGCAGTGAGGGCAACTATTAAATTAATATCCCTATTCCGCTGCTTCAGAGGCAGCGCGGGCAACTATTAGATTAATATCCCTATTCCGCTGCTTTCTGTCTTATCTCAGAACAAACAGTGATTCACAAATACACTCAGAACAGGACATTACACCTGCCGCCCCTCGCTCCGTGAAGCCTCAGCAGCTGAGCTAAACCCTCAGAGGTCTCACACCGTCAACCCCGAGTCACCGTCCGTAGACGCTTGTTGCAAGGTTCCGTCTTCCAGGGGCCAACAGCTCACCTGGTCAGAAATCTCATTGCAACATATTGCAAGGTTCCGTCTTCCAGGGGCCAACAGCTCACCTGGTCAGGACACTCATTGCAACTTATCTTTCAGTCTACTGAGTTATCACAGTCGCACAGGATGACAGACACTGAACAAATACACAGTCAGCAGAGATCCAATGGCAGGTTCGTTAAACAGCCCCAGGCGAGAAATAAAAATTACCTGCCTCTAGAGGACCTCCGGAAGCCGACAAGACTGGCGCCAGACTGGTCAGAAACAAATCGCACAGTGGTAAGTATAAAAAGTACCTACCGTACTTAGGGTTGCGCAGGCCCTTTTGTTCTGTCCCAGCCAGCCGCTCAGTCCCTCGTGCGGTCTTCCGTCAGTCAGAACCTGGGGCCCCACGTTGGGCGCCAGCTAAAAAGGTTGGGAGAACCACAATCGGGCTCAGGGTAGGATTTCTGCTGCTGTTCCTAATTTTGAGATATGGATTGCGTGCACGCCGGAAAATAATTACACGGACAACTGTCCAGTACAACCACTTTCACATCATCTCATCTCTGTTTATTGCAGGGCGGTGCTTAACCTTTTATACATAGAAAACAATAGAGCTCATTCACAAGGATAGAGTGGCCCCAACCCTACTCTATGTGAGTGAGCCCATTTGGGTGAAACATATCTTGGGAGTTTGGTTTATCAGGAGGAGATCATGTGTATGGAGGTATTTCATCAACAGAATGAAATATTAAGAGGGAGCTAATTACAGAGTGCAGCTCTTCATCTTTTTTGTTCCTATTCATGATTTCATGCTGGAGAAGAGACGGGGTACAAGTGCTATCACCTGGATGGTCCGTGGTCATTAGGGGGTACAGGGTTGGAGTGGTGCCGTGGATTTGGGTATGTTCTTAAAAAGGTTGGGAGAACCACAATCGGGCTCAGGGTAGGATTTCTGCTGCTGTTCCTAATTTTGAGATATGGATTGCGTGCACGCCGGAAAATAATTACACGGACAACTGTCCAGTACAACCACTTTCACATCATCTCATCTCTGTTTATTGCAGGGCGGTGCTTAACCTTTTATACATAGAAAACAATAGAGTACACGTCACTATTACGTATATACAGTCACATTCTAAAGGCACATTTTGCTTGGCTGAAATATAGGAGAAATGTAGAAACTTGATGCTTGCTTCTCAACCCGTTATCTCTGTTCACTCCCCTTCACATTCCCAAAGTCTAAGTGAAATCATCTCAGTGCAAAGGGAGGGGTTGAGAGCATCGCTCTGAGCAAAACAAGTTAAGGAGGACTGCAAAGCCCAGCAGACAAAATATATATATATATATATATATATATATATACTCACAACACATATATTTAGAAATATAAAAAAGTATAAAAGTAAATATGTATAAAATGTATATTTTAAACAGAAAACAGAATAGGCATTTTACCAAATCCATCACATTCTTACTATACGGTCTACACTCATCATCTGTGATCTAGGAATCCCTCATATACCAGGCTACCAGATGGTACGGCAAGGGAAATGTACCCAGCCCAAAGGCTAAGCGGTAAAGACCTCCAGCAGCTGTTCATTGCAGTGTGAACCAGGCCTTAGAATTTTGGAACTGTTCCCCTCCTTACTTCATGCTTCATGTTTTTTATTTGATTCTACACAAGTACTTGGATCTCCAGATAGTCAAGCCCTGCTGTTACAAAGCCTGATTTTTCCAGCCTTATGGTGTCAGTGGGCATACTGGATTGACTATTGCAGCCAAAAAGGTTTTAAGAGACAGAAGTACCTAGGCCTTTTGTTGTTTCTGCTCTTTTGAAGGCTAGGAATTCTAAATCATGGAGACTTCCCGCAGGTCTTTACAATCATATTTTGTGTTTTGTTGACCTGAGAGGTTTCCTCCTTGTTTTGGTCCATGTCTTGGTTTCCTTCTTGGGGTGGGGGGTGAATGTGTGCCTGGCCTTGTGTATAATTGTAATATTAATTTTTAATATCCAAACTTTAATTCGGTCTTTAGTAGTTCTGAAATATATGCTGGCAGAAAATACCCTCTTAATTGGATGTGAATGTGAGGTTTTGCATTTCAGTGGTCAGATGTGAATTATTTGTGTCTGAGCTAAAGGTAATCAGCAGAGGTTTAAATTCATGTTTTCTTTTAAAATACTCTATGTAATGTATACTCTATTTTGAATTCTTTTAATGAGTCTGAGAGTTTAAATTGTAGTCATAAATCATGGATTTCGACAGTTCTATGTAACATAAGAACTCCAGAGACCTTCTTTCAGAGCCTGCATGTCAATCATGATAATGACTTAGTGGTTTGAATAGGAACACATGTCTTTAGTTAAGCTGGGAGTGACTATGGGAGTGTGTGTTAGGAGCCCGCGAATTTGAAACAAAGCTTAATGGGAGGACTTAATTTCTCATGCATTTTAAGTATGCAGTTTTTCAAGGAAAGAGAGGCAGTTGATTCTAGCTCTTCACTCACACACACAGAGACATTTTTGCACACACTCTAACTCAAAGCATGGCATGTAAACTAAGAACAAAGGCAGCACATGGCAAGAGGTTAACATTGAACAAAGGAAGAAACTAGGCCTGAAAACTTTTATTTAAGCTTTTCAAAGGAACTACATTTTCTTCTAATATTCAAGGAACAAGCAACTTATATTCTTTATTTTTATTTCATTTTAAGCTACATATATCTGAATTTACTGTTTTTTATTGACTTTGTATTTTTGGTGTGTGATCAAATAAAGTCACACTGCTTATACTGAACTGGCTTCCATAAGGATTTCTTCCCACAACCATCTACAAGAACCTAGAAATATTAATAGAGTTTTTTCATAACTCTGGAAATCTAACAATAATCAAGAGTCAGATTTCAGCCTTGGCAGTCTCTTCTTTCAGGGGCTGATTGCATTACACTTTCTAGTTGCATGCGTTGGTACTAGATGTCATGCATGTTGTTCCTCCGGTCAGCCTGTCATTGTTTCTATGGGATCTCTTTCTGTTTTTACAGAATTCTCTGTTTGAGCCCATTCAGGACCTTCCTTTTGTATCCTCTGTTCTTTCACAAAGATGGCTTTTTTACCTTAGCTTTTTATTTATTATTTTTATCTAAAGGGGTTTGTACCTTTCCATCTCAGCCGGGACAGCGTATTACCTTCCTTTGTCCTCATCTCAGCCGGGACAGCGTATTACCTTCCTTTACCCTCATCTCAGCCGGGACAGCGTATTACCTCCCTTTACCCTCATCTCAGCTGGGACAGTGTATTACCTCCCTTTACCCTCATCTCAGCCGGGACAGCGTATTACCTCCCTTTACCGTCCTCTCACCCGGGACAGTGTATTACCTCCCTTTACCCTCATTTCAGCCGGGACAGCGTATTACCTTCCTTTACCCTCATCTCAGCCGGGACAGCGTATTACCTTCCTTTACCCTCATCTCAGCCGGGACAGCGTATTACCTTCCTTTACCCTCATCTCAGCCGGGACAGCGTATTACCTTCCTTTACCCTCAGCCAGGACAGCGTATTACCTTTCTTTACCCTCAGCCAGGACAGCGTATTACCTCCCTTTATCCTCATCTCAGCCGGGACAGCGTATTACCTCCCTTTACCCTCATCTCAGCCGGGACAGCATATTACCTTCCTTTACCCTCATCTCAGCCGGGACAGCGTATAACCTTCCTTTACCCTCATCTCAGCCGGGACAGCGTATTACCTCCCTTTACCATCATCTCAGCCGGGACAGCGTATTACCTTCCTTTACCCCCATCTCAGCCGAGACAGCGTATTACCTTCCTTTACCCTCATCTCAGCCGGGACAGCATATTACCTCCCTTTACCCTCATCTCAGCCAGGACAGTGTATTACCTTCCTTTACCCCCATCTCAGCCGGGACAGCGTATTACCTCCCTTTACCCCCATCTCAGCCGGGACAGCGTATTACCTTCCTTTACCCTCATCTCAGCCGGGACAGCATATTACCTCCCTTTACCCTCATCTCAGCCGGGACAGCGTATTACCTCCCTTTACCCTCATCTCAGCCGGGACAGCGTATTACCTTCCTTTACCCTCATCTCAGCCGGGACAGCGTATTACCTTCCTTTACCCTCATCTCAGCCGGGACAGCGTATTACCTCCCTTTACCCTCATCTCAGCCGGGACAGCATATTACCTCCCTTTACCCTCATCTCAGCCGGGACAGCGTATTACCTCCCTTTACCCTCATCTCAGCCGGGACAGCGTATTACCTTCCTTTACCCTCATCTCAGCCGGGACAGCGTATTACCTTCCTTTACCCTCATCTCAGCCGGGACAGCGTATTACCTCCCTTTACCCTCATCTCAGCCGGGACAGCGTGTTACCTTCCTTTACCCTCATCTCAGCCGGGACGGCGTATTACCTTCCTTTACCCTCATCTCAGCCGGGACAGCGTATTACCTCCCTTTACCCTCATCTCAGCCGGGACAGCGTATTACCTTCCTTTACCCTCATCTCAGACGGGACAGCGTATTACCTTCCTTTACCCTCATCTCAGCCGGGACAGCGTATTACCTCCCTTTACCCTCATCTCAGCCGGGACAGCGTATTACCTCCCTTTACCCTCATCTCAGCCGGGACAGCGTATTACCTTCCTTTACCCTCATCTCAGCCGGGACGGCGTATTACCTCCCTTTGCCCTCAGGCTCAGTAACTGGGGGAATAGGTTTTTATCACGTTGGGTATTTGTTTGTCTATCAGGTTACCTGTAGTTGACAGCCGCAATTTGGCGACAGGATTTCTCTTTGTGGCTCCTGAGGACCGAATAGAAGGATCCCGCAGCTTCCATGTCTACGTTTATTCCCTGAATTTGTCGGCTTGTTGCTCCAGTTTCCAGTATGAAAGGACAGGTTCCCCCTTTATAAGGGATGACACTACCTACCTTCAGTGTATCATGTTGGTGAAGCCTCTACCTGGTCTTCGGTGCACTCTTTATGATGTTACCAGGTGGATGTTGGAGTCACTAAGGACTCTTCCCTTTGGACACATTGGTTTTTGCAGGCTGCTGCATGAGGTTCTTTCCTATTTCTGGTTGTTTTTTGGGACCTGTTGGCTTGTTGTCCTCCCCTTATGTTCTAGGTGGGACATCCCTGTTAGTAAGGAATGTAAAAGATGTTCTGTGTCCTGTGATGTGCGACAAAGAAAATGACATTTTGTGGTTTACCTGTAAAATCCATTTCTTGGAGTCCCTCAGGAATCCCAGAGATCCGTCCCCTCCTGTTATGGGCTATGGCTTGCTACAAACCTTTCCTATGTCGGAGATCTGCTCTACAAGGGGACGTCCTGTCTATTGTTGGCCAATGTCCGATCACCTGTAGGTGGGCATAACAGTGTTAGGAAGGATTTATAAAGATGCTTCGTGTCCTGTGATGTATTCCAAGAAATGGATTTTACAGATCATTGATGCCATTTGTTACTAAGAGACAGGAATTGTTCATTGCTGAAGGAGCCCCTAGAAACCTTTGGAGGAACCCTGGCTGAGAAAGGCTGGACTAGGCAGTCATATATTTCTGTCCCCCTTGGTGAGAGTGGAGGTGACCCCTCTATAAGGATCTACAGTCCATACACACCCAGCACAAGGCCGGGGTCACACTACCAGACGCTTCTCTGGGCTGCAGTTCCTCTGAGCTCCACAAGGTGGGGATCTCACTTCAACCCAGATAGGAAGTCTCTATGGAAGATAGACAGGAAGTGATGTCATGTACAGGCAGGAAGTGATGTCAGGCACAGACAGGAAGTCTCTATGGAAGACAGACAGGAAGTGATGTCAGGTACAGGCAGGAAGTAGAGAGGAGACGTGGCTTGAAGTGGCAGCAGAGGAGGTAATAAGATGTTATGTTCTATTTACACCCAGTAACCCCCCATAATGTCTGTCCTTTTCCTCCATAGTCATGTCCGTCCTCTTCCTCCATAGTCATGTCTGTCCTTTTATTCCATAATCATGTCCGTCCTCTTCCTCCATAGTCATGTCTGTCCTTTTATTCCATAATCATGTCTGTCCTCTTCCTCCATAGTCATAGTCCATGCAAGTGAAACTGTCAAAAGGTGATCTTCACTCTGGTGCATAAATCCTCAGATGTCAGCAATGCCTTCTCACCTCCACACACTGACCACACAGGGCCAAAGGCTAGTAACCTCCTCTGTACCAGATCCTCATAAATATGCTCCTCATCCAGGGACATGCATCACCTCGTAACCAGAAATGGTGTACCGATACACGTGACGCAACGCGTCGGTACGCCATTTCTGGTTACGAGGTGACGCATGTCCGGACGCAGCGGCCATATTGCTTCCCCCAGATACCATGCAGTACACCCATAGGATGTGGTGACAGGCTGATGTGTCTGGGAATTACACGTGATGCAATATAACTTTTATCCATTCTTACAATAAACAATACTGCACTATGGAAGGATCTTTCTGTGTCACTTACATGCCCTGGAGGGGAGGTGGAGTGGATAAGGTACGCTTGGGAGGATCTCCATTTATCCTGTGGTCCCTGGATGAGGAGCATATTTATGAGGATCTGGTACACAGGAGGTTACTAGCCTTTGGCCCTGTGTGGTCAGTGTGTGGAGGTGAGAAGGCATTGCTGACATCTGAGGATTTATTCACCAGAGTGAAGATCACCATTTGACAGTTTCACTTGCATGGACTTTATATTTTGAATATTCACGGATGGTTTTTTCTGCATTGATTCACATTCTGATGTCATTTAATATTGAGTGGTTATTAGTTTTGTAAAATATATTGTTAATGCATTCGATATATATTTCTTTATATCACTTGAACTTTATTTATTTCTATATATTCTTTGTGTAGTGGTGTCACATTAAGGATAGTTTATCCCGTTTGCGGGTCATTTTTACCACTGAGCACTAATATGTTGACACATTTTGCACAATTAAGTATACATTTTTATTTATGATTAGGATTTGGGTTTATATAGCGCTTCACTATTTTATGTATGTTTAAATCCCATCAAGCATTCACCCGATATAAATCTGCTTTCTTCACATACAATTCTTCCCTCCATGTTGCCAAACAAGACGACTTTGTCACTATCATCAATACCTTGTCATCCAGTCCTGGTCATCTCTTCTCTCCTGGTTCTCCTCCTACCTATCACAGAGCTCCTTCAGCGTTACCTATAACTCTCTCTCCCCCTCTCCACTCCCTCTCTCTATAGGGGTCCCTCAAGGTTCTGTCCTGGGACCCCTTCTCTTCTCCATCTACACCTCCCTTGGTCACTTGATAAACTCCCATGGCTTTAAGTACCATCTCTATGCTGATGACACAAATCTATCTTTCTACCCCTCACCTCACCCCTTCAGTCTCCTCCTCACCTCACCCCTTCAGTCTCTTCCTCACCTCGCCCCTTCAGTCTCCTCCTCACCTCACCCCTTCAGTCTCCTCCTCACCTCACCCCTTCAGTCTCCTCTCGCATTACTAACCTACTAAGTGACATATCGGCATGGATGTCACTCCACTTCCTCAAACTCAATCTTTCCAAAACTGAGTTCTTAGTATTCCCCCCAGCCTGTGCCCCCTCCCCTGACTTCTCCATCAAAAGCAATAATACACCCATCAGTCCCTCCCCTCATGCCAGGGTACTAGGTGTAATCCTAGACTCCCATCTGTCCTTTCACCGCCAAATCCAATCGCTGTCCAAATCTTGTAGACTTCACCTCCGCAACATCTCCAAGATACGACCGTTCCTAACCTCGGAAACCACTAAGCAACTTATTCACTCCCTTGTTATATCTCGCCTTGACTATTGTAACTCCCTCCTCATTGGCCGACCTCATCGCAGGCTATCCCCTCTTCAGTCTATCATGAATGCTGCTGCCAGACTCATCCACCTTACTAACCGTTCTCAGTGTCCTCCCACCCCTCTCTGCCAATCCCTCCACTGGCCTCCATTCAGTGTCCTCCACCCCTCTCTGCCAATCTCTCCACTGGCCTCCGTTCAATGTCCTCCCCTCTCTGCCAATCCCTTCACTGGTCTCCATTCAGTGTCCTCCACCCCTCTCTGCCAATCCTTCTCCCCAATTCCACTTAGTGTCCTCCACTCCTCTCTGCCAATCCCTCCACTGGCCTCCATTCAGTGTCCTCCACTCCTCTCTGCCAATCCCTCCACTGGCTTCCCATTGCCCAACAGATAAAATTCAAAACACTAACAATAACACCGATCTTGTCTCCAAATATCACCCAAACCGTCCTCTCCGCTCCTTGCATGACCTCCTGCTCTTTAGCTCCCTTGTCTCCTCCTCCCATGCTCAGCTCCAAGACTTTTCCAGAGCTTCACCCATCCTCTGGAACTCTCTACCCCATTTTATCAGACTATCGCCTGCTCTGCTCACTTTTAGGCTATCTCTGAAAACCGATCTCTTCAGGGAAGCCTATCCTGCCCTCAGCTAATACTGGAATCTTCTACTCCTCCTACCAGTCCATCCCCCACAGTTACTACCTTTTGTACCACTAGCGCCTCCCTCTTAGATTGTAAGCTCCAAGGATCAGGACCCTCCAAACCCTCTTGTATTGAACTGTATTGTTGCTGTATTGTCTCCCAATACATTGTAAAGCGCTGAGCAAACTGTTGGCGCCATAAATCCTGTATAATAATAATAATAAAAATGTCCTGAAAGCATATTTCTCCATAATGATCCCAGTCTCAGATATTCATCCTACAATGTGATCAATAAAGTCTCCGGAGAACACGGAGATCTGAGAAATATGATGTGTCCTGGCAAAGCCCAAAGACAAAGTTCATCTTTCATGTTTGGAGAAATGGGGTGCACCTGGGAGCAATGTACAGAAACCTCACAGAGCGCCCCCCCCCAAAGCTCCTCCTCCCAATGTCCCTCCATCCAGAGTCAGAGAATCCTATGACATCACACTGACCTCACAGCTCCTCCTCCCAATGTCCCTCCATCCAGAGTCAGAGAATCCTATGACATCACACTGACCTCACAGCTCCTCCTCCCAATGTCCCTCCATCCAGAGTCTATATGTCCTATGACATCACACTGACCTCACAGCTCCTCCCCCCAATGTCCCTCCATCCAGAGTCAGAGAATCCTATGACATCACACTGACCTCACAGCTCCTCCTCCCAATGTCCCTCCATCCAGAGTCAGAGAATCCTATGACATCACACTGACCTCACAGCTCCTCCTCCCAATGTTCCTCCATCCAGAGTCAGAGAATCCTATGACATCACACTGACCTCACAGCTCCTCCTCCCAATGTCCCTCCATCCAGAGTCAGAGAATCCTATGACATCACACTGACCTCACAGCTCCTCCCCCCAATGTCCCTCCATCCAGAGTCAGAGAATCCTATGACATCACACTGACCTCACAGCTCCTCCTCCCAATGTCCCTCCATCTGGCTTTTTCCCTGATGCTCTTAGGATGTGGGGCCCCTTGGTATCCTCACATGCAAAGTGGGACTGTTGGTCCTGCGTTGTATGTAATGACATCAGAATGCTGCAACAAGCCTATACCCTGCGTAGTGTGGGGGTCCTGTGGGGGGAAATTATACCTCAGCCTGAAGTGGGGCTTTAATAAAATGGGGACCTGAATGGAGAGGTGAGGAGGATTCTGGGAATATCATTTGATGTGACTATTTGTGTTCAGATGTAGAGTTTTCCTCCTGTGAAGTCTGGAGATCATATGACATCACATTGCCTCCACCTCCCTCCCTGATAGAAGAGAGAAAGAAGAAGAAGATTCTAGAAGTCACCAGAGAGATCACTGAGCTGCTGACAGGAGAGGTGAGCGGTGCCGGGAATTCTGGGACATTCTCCAGTAACAGACAAGGGATGTGTCTGGATGGTGACTGTATCATTGTGTGTGTCAGGTTCCTATAAGGTGTCAGGGTGTCACTGTCTATTTCTCCATGGAGGAGTGGGAGTATTTAGAAGGACACAAGGATCTCTACAAGGACGTCATGATGGACAATCAGCCGCCCCTCACATCACCGGGTAAGAGGAGACTTTATTGTAAAGGAGAGAGCAGTACGGAGGATCCACCTAGATCCCCCATCATCTGATAAACACATAGAAACAATGGATTCAGTCAGTGTGTGTGTTTCCTACAGATGGATCCAGTCATGGGAACCCACCAGAGAGATGTCCCCGTCCTCTGTATTCCCGGGATTCCACACAGGAAGGTCACACCATCCCTCACCATCATCAGGTAGATGATGACAATTATTGGTAGTTGTGATTTATACACAGCATGTTTGTTACAATGAATGTTTTATTATATCTTTCAGAGTGGAATCCTCGGGGATGATAATATTGATGTTAAAGAAGAGTATAAAGAGGAGGATGAGGAGTATGGAGTGATGGAGGAGTTTTCAGAAGGACACAAGGATATGATGGAGCCACCTAATACCAGGAACCCACCAGAGAGATGTCCCCGTCCTCTGTATTCCCGGGATTCCACACAGGAAGGTCACACCATCCCTCACCATCATCAGGTAGATGAGGAACAATCACTGATAGTATCATTAGGATCTGTACATTATCTGCATTGTTACCATTGATGTCATTTTTATTATATATTCAGAGTGGAAACCTGAGAGATCCTAAAGTTGAGGTTAAAGAAGAGATAAAAGATGAGGATGGGGGGATGGAGGAGTCAGAGCTTCTAAAAGAACACAAAGATCTGTACCAGGACACCATGGTGGAGTCATCCAGCTACAGGAACCCACCAGAGAGATGTCCCCGTCCTCTGTATTCCCGGGATTCCACACAAGAAGGTCACACCATCCCTCACTATTACAAGGTTGGTGGGATGGAGAATCTAGAACATGGACTTGTAGAGACTATGGGCTCCAATCACAAAGCGGTATCTTCCCGTATCCCAGTATGTAGTAAGATGCTGCATTCTGTTTTTTAGTAGTGAATCCTGCGGGTAATTTACCACTGGTGTCCATAGCAACACTTGTAAATAGCTTGTTGTTAAGGAAAAGGCAGCCGCCAGTGTCCCCAACAACCAGTAAACAAGGAGCGGATGGCCGACAGGTTCTCCGCTGATGGTCTGTGACAGGTATGAATTTTGAGGGGAACCCGATGCCAAAATTATAAAAATAATGGCGTGGGTTCCCCTCCAAAATCAATACCAGACCCTTAGTGAGTGCCCACCTTCCTCCTGAACCATATCAGACCACATACCCTGAACATGAGGTGGGTGCTTCAGGGCAGGGGCGCTCTGCCTCCCCAAAAACACCTTGTCCCCATGTCGATGGGGACAAGGGTTCCTTCCCCACAACCCTGGGCAGTGGGTGTGGGTGGGGGGCTTATTGGAATCTAGAAGCCACCTTTAACAAGGAGGCCCCCAGATCCAGGCCCCCCCACTATGTGAATGAGTATAGAGTACATAGTACCCCTATTCATTCACCAAAAAAAAAATGTAGTTTAAGAAAACACTGGAAGTAATTTTTCACAAAACAAAAATAAAGAAAAATGTCCCCCTGATGTAGATCCATCGATGATCCAATCACAATACTCGCTGTCATCGCTGACTGGAAGAAAAAACAAAGCTCCACTCCTGCCATCTGACAGCTCCGCTGCCTCCCATTTCTAAATAAACTAAGGACCTGTGACATCACTGGGTGGCCTTGCCCTCTTGTGACATCACCAATATAACATGCCCCGGTCAGTGACATCACCAATACAACATGCCCCGGTCAGTGACGTCACCAATACAACATGCCCCGGTCAGTGACGTCACCAATACAAACATGCCCCGGTCAGTGACATCACCAATACAACATGCCCCGGTCAGTGACATCACCAATACAACATGCCCCGGTCAGTGACATGACCAATACAACATGCCCCGGTCAGTGACGTCACCAATACAACATGCCCCGGTCAGTGACATCACCAATACAACATGCCCCGGTCAGTGACATCACCGAGTGGCACCGTCCCTTAGTATATTTAGTGGCAGGAGGCAGCAGAGCTGTCAGACAGAGGGGAGTCTTCATTGGGAGCGGAGCTTTTCTTTCCGAGTCAGCGGTGACAGTGAGCATCGTGATTGATGATGGATCTACACCGGGGGGACATTTTGCTTTAGTTTTGCTTTTTTAATAAAGGACTTGTCAAAAACTGCCTGCTGTCTTTAACAGAATACTTTTTTGGGGGTGAATAATTAGGGGTACCATGTACACCATACTCATTCACATGGGGTGAGGGATCTGAGGGCCCCCTTGTTACATTTTGTAAGTTCTCTGCCTGCAAACCCCCACAGCCACTAGCCTGGGTTGTGGGGAAAAATCGCTTGTCCCCATCAACATGGACAAGGTGCTCTGGGGGAGCAAAGCCCCCCTGCCCCAGAGCATCCACTGCATGTTAAGGGCACGTGGCCTGGTATGTTTAAGGATGGGGGGTCGCTTGCACTCCCCCCCATTCCTGACCTGCTGGGCTGCATGCTCAGATAGGGGTCTGGTATGTATTTCTTTCATTTTGGCAAGGGGTCCCCCTCAAAATCCATACTAGACCCCCCAAAGGGGGGGACCCCACGCCATTTTCTTAATATTTCATTGCCGGTAATTCTTTTTTTTTAGATTTATCGATTGGTTAGGACGTGGTGGCCGCTCGCTCCCTAACAACCATGTTGTTTACTGGTTGTTAAGGATGCCAGCGGCCGCCCACTCTTTCCCAAGCAGTACACATTTCCTGAATGCCGCATGTCTCCACCACTAATTAATGACCGCATGCATTTCATTCTTTATTTCCTTCTGTGAATGTAACGCCTGTTCATGCGGTATTTACTGAGCGTGTTCAGTGTTTGTGGTCAATACCGCAACACGGGATAGGAAATGGACAGTTTCAGGATGGCATGCGGTATTTAGGGGAAATGTACCCACATATCACATGTGATCTGCTTCTGTGAAGGGAGACAATGTGTGGATTTTGTGTGTGATGTCACAATCGTAAATCTTACATTTTACAGATGATATTCTCTCTCATTTCCTTGATTTAGAGTGGAGATCCAATCGATATAGAATTTGAGGTGAAAGCAGAAGAAGAAGAGGCGTATGTGAGGGATGATCAGCAGTCTATGGAGGAGGATGGAATAACGGGGACATTTATAGAGGAGGACACTCCTACAGAGATCAGCACAGGTGGGTCATGAACACTAAATCCATTCCTCCACCCATACTGCTCACTGATTGGTCCAGAGTAGGGCGGGGACTGGGTGATATCAGCCTGTAATCCCCTGGTCACTTTCCTGAGCTGTGTTCCCCGTCCTGTATTCCTGGATTTCTCTCGGATAATCTTCCTTCTCTGTGCTGCAGACACAATTTATGTATCTAGACTGGATTTATGGAGGTTCTGGGGTTCAGCTGGCAGCAAAATGTTCATTTCACCATAAGTGTTACTAGACCTAGACACCTGGACATGTTCTTTTGATGTTATGCCTCATGGTGGTGACATAGCAATTCTTCCAGTATTTGTCACTTGTGCCAGGGGAGGGATATGTCTGTAGTGTCTCAGACCCAAGTCACTGAGTGCAGTCTCAGGAGATGGGAGGCAGCGGTGTGGGATCTCTGCAACTTGTCTACAGTAAACATTTAGATTACAATTAAATACTGAATGCCAATATTATGAGGCCTGACCCTTACACTGTATCATTTATATTGTCCATTCCATACTCCTGACCCCTGCACTATATACTCTATGTTGTACATTACATACTCCTGACCCCTGCACTATATACTCTATGTTGTACATTACATACTCCTGACCCCTGCACTATATTCTCTATGTTGTACATTACATACTCCTGACCCCTGCACTATATACTCTGTTGTACACTACATACTCCTGACCCCTGCACTATATACTCTATGTTGTACATTACATACTCCTGACCCCTGCACTATATACTCTATGTTGTACATTACATACTCCTGACCCCTGCACTATATACTCTATGTTGTACATTACATACTCCTGACCCCTGCACTATATACTCCATGTTGTACATTACATACTCCTGACCCCTGCACTATATACTCTATGTTGTACATTACATACTCCTGACCCCTGCACTATATACTCTGTGTTGTACATTACATCCTCCTGACCCCTGCACTATATGCTCTGTGTTGTACATTCCATAGTCCTGACTTCTGCTCTTCCCCCTCCCCCCAGTGCTATATATACACATAATATGGATTCTCTTTTGTTACACCCATTTCCTCCCAGCTGGACATTTTATATCGGATGATGTGATTGGAGCACAGACTTTTACATGGTGATAATAATGTGATAACATCCTCCAACTTTGGACCCTTAAACAGAAAGTGATAATGAGGGAGGAGTCAATACCCCAATGATGGTGGTCTTCAGGATCAGTCCAGTCTTCATCTTGGTTGTTCTCCCCCCATCCTCACTCTCTGACCTCTGGTGGGGCTCAGCCCCGCTGTTCTTCATGACTAAATCATGGAGTAAATAAGGAAGTGCAGTACTTCTTGTGTTGGGAAGATGGCGATGAGTGATAGAGGGGGTGGGGACCCTCGTCCTATAATCCCCTCATCACTGTCCCTCCTATAAAAGACAGTTCTGGTTGTTTCCTCACTCTCTGACTAAGGTCCCTGAATAAAGAAATGACCTGGTAGGAGATCAGAGGAGCCATTTCCTAGTTCCCTTGAGGGTGGAATTGTAAGCTCCTCAGAGTCCAAGCTGCCTGATGTGGGCGGAGTCCTGGTTTGGGGGAACCAATCAGCTCCTGTCTAGTAATCCTCTTTGTCTTTGTATTTTAGTCCATGGCCGGGAGATGAGGAAAACCTCCGAGGATTGTCTCACTTTGTCTCCAGACTGGAAAGTAGAAGATGAGGACATCACACAGTATAGTCCAGGAGAAAACCCGGCTCCCTCCAATGTCCATCCGGCACCACCCAGTGTAGATGGACCATCGGATTCCTCGTATCCTGAGGAACCTCAGACTGTGCGGGACCGGGCCAGCCTTCCAACAGAGAAGAGGCTCTCCTGTACTGAGTGTGGGAAGGGATTTAATTTTAAATGCCATCTTAATGTGCATAAAAGATCTCACACAGGGGAGAAGCCGTATTCCTGTCCTGAGTGCGGGAAATGTTTTTCAGTGAAGTCCAATCTTTACACACATCAGAGATCTCACACGGGGGAGAAACCGTATTCCTGTCCTGAGTGCGGGAAATGTTTTTCAGAGAAGTCCACTCTTTACACACATCAAAGATCTCACACAGGAGAAAAGCCGTATTCCTGTCATGAGTGTGGGAAATGTTTTTCAGATAGGTCTATTCTTTACACACATCAGAGATCTCATACAGGAGAGAAGCCGTATTCATGTCCTGAGTGTGGGGAATGTTTTTCACAGAAGACCAATCTTTACACACATCAGAGATCTCACACGGGGGAAAAACCATATTCCTGTTCTGAGTGTGGGAACTTTTTTTCATTGAAATCCCATTTTCACAAGCATCAGAGATATCACACAGGGGAGAAGCCGTATTCCTGTCCTGAGTGCGAGAAATGTTTCTCAGAGAAGTCCAGTCTTTACAGACATCAGAGATCTCACACGGGGGAGAAGTTGTATTCCTGTCCTGAGTGTGGGAAATGTTTTTCACAGAAGTCCCATCTTTATACACATCAGAGATCTCACACGGGGGAGAAGCCGTATTCCTGTCCTGAGTGCGGGAAATATTTTTCACAGATATCCCATCTTTACACACATCAGAGATCTCACACGGGGGAGAAGCCGTATTCCTGTCCTAAGTGCGGGAAATGTTTTTCAGTGAAGTCACATCTTTCCAGACATCAGAGATCTCACACGGGGGAGAAGCCACTTTCCTGTCCTGAGTGAGGGAAATGTTCCTCTCTGAAGTCCTGTCTTCCTGTACATCAGGGGTCCCACACAACCCTGGAGGTGTATTAGTGCCTTGAGTGTAGGAAATGTCTTCTAGATGAATGTTGCTGGACATCCCAGCTCTCATGTGGGGAAGAAGCACACCCTGATATACACCTCAGATATACTCCATGGCTGATCTTCATCATGGAAGAAACAGTTCATAAGGAGATCAGAGGTCACCAAAGATATGTATGAAGTTTCTCTATTCCTAGTTCAGATTTGTAGCAGAAATCCCCAACATGTAGCAATACACGGACAATTGATATCAGACAATGAGGCAGAGGAAGGCCAATCATGAAGCTTTGGGTGGTGCAGCATAGACTGTAACAGGGTCCTCCAGGAGTGCAGCTCACACTGCGGGCAGAACTCCTCCTACTGGGACATTCAGGCTTCACACAGCCACAGCTGCACTCCCGGGACTGGCACGCCTGGACTGTATATGGGGCAGGTGTGGAGGGATGAGGAGCAGGGATTGGCTAATGGAAAGTGGGAGCATCTCTGAGTTACCGATGGATATACAGTATATGGAGATCAAGGAGAGTTCATCTTCTGCCGGCTATAGATGGGGCCCTTCAACAGTTGGAGTATAGGGGATGATAATGACTGGGTCAAATCTGCAGAGAAGATGGAGCAATGGGATCTCCTTGGATAAAGTAGGGTAGAGGTGTCTGCTAGCAGTGTCCACATGTGAGAAGTAGAGCGGAAGAGGGGGAGGGTAAAGGTGTCTGCTAGCTGTGTCCACGTGTGAGAAGTAGAGCTTAAGTGGGGGAGGGTAAAGATGTCTGCTAGCGGTGTCCACATGTGAGAAGTAGAGCTTAAGTGGGGGAAGGTAAAGATGTCTGCTAGCGGTGTCCACGTGTGAGAAGTAGAGTGGAGGTGGGGGAGGGTAGAGGTATCTGCTAGCTGTGTCCACGTGTGGGAAGTAGAGTGGAGGTGGGGGAAGGTAGAGGTGTCTGCTAGTGGTGCCACGTGTGAGAAGCAGAGCGAAAGTGGGGGAGTGTAGAGGTGTCTGCTAGCGGTGTCCACCTGTGAGAAGTAGAGCGGAATTGGGGGAGGGTAAAGGTGTCTGCCAGCGGTGTCCACGTGTGAGAAATAGAGCGGAAGTGGGGGAGGGTAAAGGTGTCTGCTAGCAGTTTCCACGTGTGAGAAGTAGAGGGTAGAAGTGTCCGCTAGCAGTGTCCACGTGTGAGAAGTAGATGGGAAGTGGGGGAGGGTAAAGGTGTCTGCTAGCCATGTGGGTGGGTCTGCTCCTCACGCTCCTGGGGAGATCTCATCTTTTTAAAATGGCGACTTCCCTAAAACTACTTTATCCACTTCAATCCATTCCTCTACTACTCCGGCATGGAGACGTAACCAAACTAAAAACAGCTCTCTCACAATTTCTCTGGAGGGGTCGCCGTCCACGCATAGCTTTGCAAAACCTCTATCTCCCGAGGAGCGAGGGGGGATCGGGCCTTCCCAACATTCACATACCGGAGGAGCGAGGGGGGATCGGGCCTTCCCAACATTCACATACCGGAGGAGCGAGGGGGGATCGGGCCTTCCCAACATTCACATACCAGAGGAGCGAGGGGGGATCGGGCCTTCCCAACATTCACATATATAACCTTGCATGTCTCTTACACATCAGTCTAGACTGGCTACAAGGCGTCTATTTACTCCACCAGCTAGAATCTGACATGGTAACCCGCACAATGTAGCTGCTATTTTACATGCAATATAAACCAGCTTCCAACTCCCCTAAAAAACAAGCCTCTTTTACGTGACACTTTGGTGGCCTGGAGAGAAATCAGACGCAAATTGGGAGTGTCCCCATGGGTTTCCCTCTACCTCCCTATTCATGGTAATCCATCTTTCCCTCATCCACAACAATACGCGGCCTACGCTAATGGCACACCCAAGACCTTACACTTGTTTCACAATCTTTGACTCTTCCTCCGGTAAACCTCCACCAATCCTGCGGACATTAGGGAGCCTGGACTTGCCCTCACACCATTTTATATATGCAATGCAAGTAATAAACTTTGTTAAATCACCAGCTCCTGACAAGCCTTCTCTTTTTCAAACCACATTGGTTGACACTCTGTTGAGCAGAGGCAGGTTCAAGATTTCAGATATTTACTCCCCACTTAACCTTTGCTTTACTAAACCTTTAGGCCCTGATTTACTAAGACGTGAGTCTACCAGCAGACTCTGACCATTCAGGCAGACTCAGTGAAATCAATCAAGACCTGTCAGTCTTCTGAGCGACGTCTAGCAATCTCATTGACGAACGTCTACTTTGCTATTAGTAAATGTGGAATCGCGTCTGGCACATTTTTAGGTGCAATACCGGATATGTTCGCTAGATGGCGCACAAGCGCGGGCTTTATAGCATTGGCGTTTTTCTGTTAGCAAAAGAGAATACTTAGAATGTAACATAATTAGTACTCCTGTATTAGAATTGTTTTTTTTTTTTGCTGTTTCTCCAAAATGATCAGACAACTAATGCATTTACTAATGAATGTCATACAGTCTATTTTCAAATGTTAAACATTTTCACACTTATATCTCAAATAATTTGGATAGTTCTAATTTCCCAATATAATAATATATCTTCATTCTCTTTAATCACGTAACTATTCTATGTTAAAGTCAAGTGCAGCGCTATAAATGCATGTGATCAATAATGAACGCATGGAAAAACCAAAAAGTGCAAATAATTGCAATAATGACGTAAAATGGTAAATGGTGCTAAAATAAGTTCATATAATCATTCCTGAATAATGGAATGTCCTTGGTGTGAGAGTACCAACTCAGAGAGTGCCTATGAATGGCACGTGTGGTCTCTCCATGACGGACAGTAGTGCATGAGCTCGTGAAAGGTAAACCACCCTTGGGACTGGTCTACACTCACCAGAACAAAAGTATTAATGCGTATGGGTTATACACATCACACATCTGGGGGTGCAGCGGTATGCTGGCAGCTATGGGTTAGTCATCCAGCTCCAGCCATCCATCCATCAGGGTGGGTGCCCAAATGGTCCTGGGGAAGAATTAGCTCAGCCACAGGAGCCAGAAAGGTGCTCAATAGTGTAGTACACTGTCACAGGGGTGGATGACCTTTCACCAGTTCATGCACTACTGTTCGTGGTTATATTTATCTTGTGTAATACCATTTTACTAGTCTATATCATTTGACCAGCGCTCGCTTTATCATTTTTAAACAATGTAACTATTCTACATTATAGCTCAAACTGTGTCTCCCACAGTGGTTTAGTGGTTAGAGCTCAAAACTTGGGTCATGGGTTCTAATCCCAGTCATGGCTGCATCCCAGTTTGCATGATTTCCCTGTATGGATGTGTTTCTGCCAACACTCAAAAGACATGTTGTTAGGTTCATTGGGCCTGCATAAATGTTAAAAAATAACATTTATGAATGTTAACAAAATGGACATCAATTTTCTGGGTTGTGTCAGTGCCAGGAATATTGATCAATCAATTATGATTTTGCCTAATGACTAGAAAGTGGATGAATGTTACCTGCGTCCTGTTCTTCCACCAATTTGGAAATGTGCAAGTTTCATGCTGTGTATATTTCATTGTAACCTTTTTATCTTCTTTTAAATCTGTCTCCTTATACAACTTAACCCCCTCCCCCACCCCATCATCACCTGTCCCATATTCAAATCTATGGATCACCGCCCCACTCTTTTTAACTATTTACTGATTAAGTGAATGTGTCTCATTTTCTATCAGCTACAGCTCAGATCTCACATTATTATACAATTGCTGATTGTATCTCACCACTAGTCTGTTTGAATTCACAATTCCTGGTCAGTCCCGTTCCCTTACCTCTAATAATCTTTAGGACCAGTTCACCCTACATGTGTTTCAGTTGCTTTTTCGGCATCACAAACGCACAGAAAGAAGGTTATATGGTTGTCAATGTCATAGTTCACATCAGCGCTTGCATTTTCAGTGCATTGCAGGTGCTGTAAACAAAGTTGACCACGCTGCATTGTTTCTGCACAGAACTGTACTGGAACACATTGAAATGCCCTTGAATGTACTAAAACGCACAGGTCCCTAATTAAATTGAATAAAACGAAAGTAGAAAAAACTAACTGGAAGGGATGCAAAAATGCAATGCAACGTGTCCAAAACGCATCCAAAATGTACTGGAACACACTAAACATGCATGCCAAAAGGGCATGAAAAAAAATGCATCAGGAACACATCTAGACTGTTTCTATAGTATGAACCGGCCCTTAGGACTTGTTCACACCATTGGTGGTGCAGAAATGCATGCAAGAACACACATTTTCCAGCACAGCGAAGAAATGCAATGCCCTCTGCACAGGTACTATAATGAAAACGTAATTGCACCTCCACACGTCTATTAAAAACAGCCCCATTCACAGCCACAAAAACACATGGCACCACACTACTGTGCGGTTAGGTGTAACAGACTTTGAAAATAACATGCCTGCAGTATTTTGGCATGTTTCCACATGTTAAGCAACCCATTGAATTCAATGGGCTGAGGACAAAAAAAACACAAAATGCCCCATTCACACAGGTTCCTTGGCCTGTACAACACTGTTTATGTGGCTGGAGCCAACTATTACACTATGGGGACACAGCAGCTGTATGAACACAGGTTGTCATCTGACAGGTGTGGGGAAGTGGCCCTGATTGCTCACTGTGTGTGTTCAGGGCTGTACACCTGCAACCATATGCTTGTCAAATTAGGATCTGCAGTATTCACATAGTGTAACATAGGTTGCATGCTAATGGCGACAGCCACAAAAACCAAACACTGATTCCCACTCTACAGGCCACAGCACCCATGTGAATGAGCCCTCAATTACACAACGTTTGATTTATTAACTCAGTACAGTTGTATCATTTGGATTGAACAGGAATTTGTTTGTGATTGTGTCCATGAAGAAAATGTTGTGTATTTTTACCATATATATAATTTGGATATTTTCTCTGGTGGTGGGGGCCTGTCAGGTATGCTGTATGGGGCCCCGTGATATCTAACAGTGGCCCTGGGTGTATGCTTGTGTCTGTGCCACCTGTATAGTTAGGAAGAACAATAAGTTCTTCTATGGAGTATCTTGAACCTCTGCTATGTACCTCAATGCATCTAGGGATCGGCCACGTTTTCCTATGAAAAATAACAAAATTTGTTACAATGTTTCCCCTGAAGCAAGCGTGAACTGACCCCTTCATATTATAAAGCATCCGAATTGGCATTTTCCACAATTATGCATAGGCCAGATCTGTGTGCCCAGATAGGACCTCCTAGTGGCTATTCTATGGACAAGGTACACTTTTCTGTATGCCTGATCTTTATTGAGCTGCAATAGTCAATACGCTGCAATGGGCAGAAATATTTGGAAACAAACCACATGAGCTCAAGTATCCAAACGTGAATGTTCCTTCATAGCAAGCCTCCATGATGTACTGTATGGGCCTGGCCCACTCCAAATGAATGCATTGTTCTGGTAGGTCCTCCTATGACAGACTTTAGCTACTTGTGGAGGACATTGCACTGACTTTTCCTCAGATTGCATATTATCTGGCCATCTGAAGTCTCGGGAATACAATCAAGAGGATCTGACACTTTTTTAAGGTAACAAAAAATAGTCTTTAATTGACTCAACATAAAAATAAGCCAACATGGCTAAAACATATCTTGAAAATATGGGGACTCTGATATCCAGCGACAGTCCGTTCACCAACGAAAAGCAATTCTGCACCCCTAAAACCAACACAGAGGAAAGGGATGGTCAAATTGCTGTGCTGCTTCCAAACCACCTCTGGCATGCCAGGGTCTTCATGAAGGTCCTCGATGCCAATTCTTGCCTGGGGCCACAAAATATCCACTGGCCACAAGTGAAGGTGAGTGGAGGACGTGATGGTGGATTTCTACCAGCTTCTTGTTCAAACAATTTTATTAACAATAAACAGGGATGACACAAACAAGGAGACATTGTTAATACATATTAGGCATTGATGTGACAGTAGGATACAATAAAATGAATGAGGGTCAAGGCATTAACGCCTATACATTTCTAACGGAAACCGGTAAATAGAAATCAATGACAGAATGCAAGATGGTATCAGTCAATCATGGTAATGTCTCCCAAGTGCATTAAAGAAATAGGGGGAATTCTGGAGGGGGTCAGACAGGGGCGGAAGGGGGGGAGGAGGGGAAGAAGAACAACAACCATGTCTCCATGAATATTCATCAAGTTCACAACAGTCTCTATGCGCTACGCACGAGGGGTTATGTACCATATCCTTGTCGTACAGTACTGAACTCAAGGGAGAAGCAGTGACTCATCAAAGTTAGACGGAAGGAAATGCTCTACCCAAGGGCTCCATATGCGCAGGAATTTAGGGATCGTGTCAAGAACTGTGGCTTCCACCTTTGCGTGTATCATGGCTTGATTTATTCTGGTTTTGACAGCCGCGACACTAAGAGTAGGGGATTTCCAAGACTTTGCTATAACCTGTTTAGCCGCTGTCGTGACTTGCATAAACAGCTTAAATTGCGAGCTGGAGATGCCAGGGGGGCATTGGTTGAGTAGGGCTGTCGTTGGGTCTGGCTGTATAGTGATAGTGCTAAATGTAGATATCATGGTAAAAATTTCATCCCAAAAGGTTCGGGCTACAGGACAGTCCCACCACATATGGTAATGTGTTCCTGGGTCTGTACAGCCTCTGAAACAGTTGGGCGAGTAATTAGGGGTAAATTTTGCGATTCTTGCTGGGACCAAGTACCAGCGGGTTAAAACTTTATAATTCGTTTCCAATGCTACAACATTCTGCGAAGACGATTTTGTGTTGGCCCAAATGTGGTCCCAATCAGACGGGTCGAATTTCTTACCTAGATCCACTTCCCATTTATGGGTGTATAGAGGGGGGGACGTGGTGGTCGAAGTGGCGAAGAGTGAGTATAAGCAGGAGATAAGCCCACGTCTATGAGGGTCTTTGCAACACGCTCGTTCAAAGAGAGACATGGCGTCTGTTCGATTGGTTATTGTAGCGTATGGGGCGTAAAAGTGTTGTAGCTGCAAGTATCTAAATATCTCAGAGGCCGGGAGGCTATGCGTTTCCCGCAGCGAGGCAAAGGATTTAAACTTATTCCTCTGTAGGAAGTGATGCATACGGAGCAAATTAGCAGAGGACCAGGCTTTGAATAAACGGGGTGTCTGCCACGCCGGGGGAAAAACTGGGTTTCGTAGAAACGAGAGCATAGGATTATGTAGTGATTGGAGGAGGTAACGGGTTTTCAATTTATCCCATAAGGATAAAAAATGAGAAGTGATGGGGTTGGTTATAGAGCGGCGGTCTATCGGCCTCAACCAGAGTAGGTTAGCGGTGGATAGGGGATCGCATTCTATTGATTCAAGCGCAACCCATTGAGGGATTTCAAAGGTTGCATGATACTTAGGTAATTGGGCTAAATGCGCTGCTTGATAATATTTGCTGATGTCGGGTAGGCCTAGACCTCCAGCGAGCTTAGGGCGGTATAGGGTGGAGCGGGGTAAACGAGGGCGAGTATTGCCCCATACATAGGAAAAGATGCGACGCTGCAGTGTGCAGAGGTAATGAGGGGGGACTGGGACTGGAAGGACTCTAAACAGATATAGAATTTTTGGGAGGATTGACATCTTGATAACTGCTATTCTGCCTAGCCATGCGAGGGGGAGGGAAGACCATTTGGACATAAGGGCAGAGAGATGGTTTAGCATCGGAAGATAGTTAGCTGCGTAAAGGTCTGATAATCTAGGAGTCAGTTTGATTCCCAAGAAAGGGATATGACACTGTGACCAAGGGAATGGTAAAATCTGTTTCAGATGCGTCAACTCTTTAGGGGGGAGAGAAATGTTAAGTGCTGTAGATTTATTCGGGTTTATTTTTAGACCAGAAAGCGCGCCAAACGCCTCGAGAAGTCGGAGTAGGGAGGGTGAAGAAGTCAATGGTGACGTGAGAAAGAGCAAGACGTCATCCGCAAAGAGACATAGCTTATGGTGTGTGCCCCCAATTTTGAGTCCCCTGACATCCGGATTAGCTCTAATTAAGAGGGCTAGGGGCTCTATAGCCAGAGCAAAGAGCAAGGGAGACAGAGGGCAGCCCTGTCTCGTGCCTCTGGAGATCGGGAACTGAGCTGACCTGTGCCCCAGATACCTAATTCTGGCCGAAGGTTCTCGATACAGCGAGAAGATCCAGGTTAAGAAATGTGGGCCTAAACCCCGCCGACGCAAAATATAATCGAGGTATGGCCATGAGACTGTATCAAATGCTTTCCGTATATCTAGGGACAGGAAATATGCGGGAATATTACGGGATCTTGCTAAGTTTGCCAAAAGGGATGCACGTCTGATGTTATCTCCCGCTTGTCTAGTCGGGATAAAGCCCACTTGGTCATTATGAATTAAAGAGCCAATATACAGGTTAAGACGTGAAGAAAGGACTTTTGCTAGCAGTTTGATGTCAATGTTAAGGAGAGAGATTGACCTATAGTTGGACCACTGCGTGTCATCAGAATTCGGCTTTGGGATCATTGAAATGTTCGCTTGCACTGTTTCATGATTGAAGGTTTGGCCAGATAGTAAAGCGTTAAAAGCATTAGTGAGGATAGGTGTAAGGAGATGAGCAAATTTTTCATAGTAAGTGGCTGAGAAGCCATCTGGCCCTGGGCGTTTACGTAGCTTTAGACTTTTAATAGCGTCTAAGGTTTCAGCTTGGGAGATGGGTCTTTCAAGTGCTGCTAACTGGCACTCTGAGAGTTTCGGGAAAGAAATGAAAGTTAAAAGGGTATCAGCCTGTGTAGGGTCGAAAGGTGTGGAAGAGGAGTAAAGTTGTGACAAGTGTTTATGGAACGTCCGTAGGATGTGTTCCGGGTTGCTAGTGAGGTTGCCAGAGGAGGTGCGTATCCTGATAGGTTTAGTGAGCTGGTCGAGCCTGCGAAGTGAAAGAGCCAGGAATGTGTTGGGTTTATTTGCCCTAGTATAGTATTTGTGCCTAGATCTACGGAGTGAGAGTTCCGCTTGGTCTGTGAGAAAGAGATCTAGGGCTAATCTAGATCGCTCCAGGGTTTCATGATTGGCAGGCGTAGGAGCCGCCTGGAAGGCTTGATGAGAACGATCATAAGTTTGCTCCAGTAGAAGACGTTGTTGCCTTTTGGTTTTATTTAAGAAGGATGCTTTGCTAATGCAAAACCCTCGCAATACCGGCTTGTGTGCTTCCCATAACAGGAGAGGGGAGATATCAGGTGATTGATTGAGAGAGAAGTAGTCTTTAAGGGCTGCTTCTATTTCTAGACAGTGAGCTGGGTTTACAAGCAGGTTATCATTAATGATCCAAGAGGATTCAGCGGGGGATGGAGCCAAAGAGGCCATAGATGTGAACACGGCGCAATGGTCAGACCAGGGAATGGGAATTATTTCAAAGGTCAAAAGCCGAGGGGAAGAGGCAGTGGTGACAAAAATATGATCTATCCTAGAGAATGACCGGTGGGGGTGAGAATAGAAGGTGTATTGGCGTTTGGTCGGGTTAAGTTCTCGCCATGAGTCTATCAAAGAATAACGTTGTAGTATGGATTGGAAGGTTTGTTTAGAAGCAGGGATAGGAGATAGTTGAGGAGATTTGTCGAGAAAGGGATATACTGTATTACATTGTTAGAATCTCCGCTAACAATTAAAGTTCCGCGTTTATGATGGTCTATAACCGAGAGTATGTGTGAAAGGAATGGTAAAGGATCTTGGTTTGGGGCGTAGTATGCAACAATGGTGACATCTACATCGAGGAGTTGCCCTACTAACAGGAGGTAACGACCTTCTGGGTCTTTGATTTCGGTGCATGGCACGAAAGGTGTTGTTCGATGGAAGGCGATCAGTACCCCCCTTCGTTTGGCTGTGGCAGAGGCCGTGTAGACCTGAGGATATCGAGGACCAAAAAACTTAGGAGTGGAGTTGGAAGTGAAGTGTGTTTCCTGAAGACAGACCACGTGGGCTTTAAGTGTAGCAAAGGTTCGGAAAGCTTTATTACGTTTCTGCGGGATATTGAGGCCCTGAACATTCAGGGTAAGGACATTTAACGAGCCCATGGGGAAAGCGTATAATGGATTGGATAGCATGGCACCACCGCCCAGGGTGAAGCCTGACGATTACTGCGGAGGATAGGATTGTTGCGGAGTATGTTAAGCAAAGTCATGGAGTCATGTTGGAGGGAGGGAAGAGGGGTACGGTAGGAGAGAGGTAACAGGAAAGAAAGGGTGTAAGAGGCCATTTAAGGCCTAAAAGGTGGGCTCCCAAGGACACCCTGAGTCAGGGTGGGCTAGGGAGCAATAGTAGCCCAAGTGTTATTAAATAACCAATAACACAGGGGCTAAGGTGGAGTGTGCAGGTACACGGACCGTAAGGATGACAGCAATGTGATTACCAAATGGTGGCAAGGTCCCGGCAGAAAAAACAGGTATATTAAAAAGAGAAAAACATCCGATAAAATCAGGGAATCCCGGACTCAGACGGCACTAGTGGTGCTAGTGAAACCTCATGGGTGTAGGGGTATGGCATCGCATGCCGTCAAAGCCTAGGCTCCCAGATGTAAACTATTATAAAACCCAGGAGGGGGGGTTGCAGAACAGACCTCATGTTGTGAGGCAACCAGGATTTAACATGTAGAGGGAGAGAGAATACTAACGGTGCTAACTGTAGTGACAATCAAAAGAGTATATCGCATGGTGTGTGCAATAAAAAATAAGGAGGGGAAAAAAAAAGGGATAAACATGGGACAGAGTTCAGTCCATGGTGTCTTGTGAGGTTAGGCCCGGAGACGAAAAACGCCCTCTCTTGTGGAAGTTGGATTGACCGTCAGTTGCACGCGTGGGGAAGGACTTCCGTGGCGAGCTGGATGTGGACCTCCGCTTGGCGCTCTCTGAAGGCGTCGCTGGGGGATGTAGCTGCAGGGTCCGCAGGGTGTCTATAAGGTCCTCAGGCGTCTTGCAGGTGTAATCTCGGGACTGGTGTCGGAATCGCACTGCAAAAGGGAAACCACCTATATTGTACTGCATGTTGTTGAAGTACTTGTAGGTGAGGTTTCATAGCCCTGCCTTTAGCGATGGTTGTGGGGCATAGATCCTGGAATAGTTGGTAGGTATGACCTTGGAACTGTAGAGATTCTGCGTTGCGGGCAGCTTGTAGAAGTTGCTCCTTGGTACGGAAAAAGTGAAGCTTGGCTATAATGTCACGTGGCGGACCGTCGTTGCGTCGTGGTGCTAACGCCCTGTGGACTCTATCCAATTCCAATCTATCGATTGGGATAGCTGGGGCAAGCTCTTGGAACAGAGCTGTTATTGTCGATTGTACATCAACGATCGTTTCCGTAAGGCCCCGGACACGTAGATTTGAGCGCCGTGCTCGGTTTTCAAAGTCCTCTAGCCGTGTCAATAAAGTTGCGTTTTCGTCACGCAGGAGATCAAGGTCATCTGTATGTGTCTGAAGTGAGACGTCAAGACCATCCACCCTCTGTTCTAGGTCCGCAGTGCGCAGTCCCAGTTCACGGATTTCCCTAGATAGTGTGGCAGTGATGCGGTCTGAGGTTTGCTTCAAAGCCTTGTGTAGCATTTTTTCAAAGCGTGATAACAGGTCTAGGGGTGTAAGGTCAGGCATCAGGGCTTGTGTAGGGACAGCTGGTTCAGGGTCAGACTCACCCTCAGACGTGCAGGGATGGCTGGGCTGCGGATCCTGCAGGGCTGCATATGCTCCTGCTGCCTGCTTGCTTCCACGTGCTGGGGCGGTGGCCATCTTTGTGGAGGCCTTTGCCAGGGCCTCCTTAATAGTTTTGGTGGATGGGGGGACCTGGTGCCGGGGTGCCCCTTTGACCATAGTGCCGCTTATATGGGGGGGGCTGTTATTCCAATCTCAGCCCCACTGATCTCTCTCTTCTCTCCCCTGGTTCTGTGTGAGAGGGTAGTGGTGGGCGGGCCTATGGATGGCTCGCTGCAGGGACGGAGTCCTCTGTCGGATTCCTCCGACTCACTGCAGAGAAACCGTCGCTGCCGAGGGCGGATCGGACCCCGGAAGGATCACCACGGGGACCGGGTCCCCTCCTGGTATATTGCGGGCCGGGACCCGCTGCTTCAAGGCGCTGTCACCCGACGGGGAGACGGAGCCTCAGCAGGACATGTCTTTCCCGCCGGCCGTGCATGCGCACTCAACCCACGACATTTCTTAAGAGGGTGAGGCTTCTTGTGAATAGGACACTGATGAGTAGGGTCTTTATCTCTGGCATCCACAATGCCTTGGTCAGTAGGTGAGGTTGTGGAGGGTGAGATGTCTGTCCTGTTAACAGATATTGCTCTACTACAGTCTCTACGTTTAGCTGCTGTGTTATCATACCTTGATGATGATGAGGATGAAGCAGGCAAGTTTGGTTCACTGAAGCTGAAGCTGGGATCGTTTCTCGTCCAGGCTTGATCACTAATGAACCTGCAAAACTATGAGAATGGAGGAAAGGATACGTTATAGTCTCTTTTGTACCTTGAGCCCTGTTGTGCCCATTTCTCTTGCAGGCCGTATGGCAGTTTAGACACCACTGGGTTGACACCATGAGCGGTGTCCAGGAAGCTTAGTCCAGATAGACGTGGGTCTGTCTTTGCCAACTCTAGCTCCATGAGGAGGTCACTTAGATCTTGGAGCTTGCGATAGTCTTTGTTTCCTATTTTTGGGAAGTTTTGCAGTCTCTTGAATAGAGCGCTCTCTATGGCTTCAGAGCTACCATAGGCTTGCTCAAGTCTTGCCCATGCAGCAACAAGACCTGCGTCTGGGTGGTCAACATGTACTGTTCTCAGTCTTTTAACATGATCTGCAGATTCTGGTCCCAGCCACTTGATGAGCAAATCAAGTTCTTCCTTAGTAGTAAGGTTGAGATCAGCAATAGCAGCCTTGAAGGTTGATCTCCAGGCCCTGTAGCTCTCTGGACAGTCGTCAAACCTTGAGAGGCTGGTGTTAATGAGCTCACGGCGAATCATATATCTGGCAAAGTCATTCAAGTCTGATCTCTCACTCTTTGGTGCCAAAGTAACTTGTGAAACCCCTTGGGTGTGAAAGTTCTCTGGTGATGTAGGGTGAGGTTTACCAGGGTAAAATTATGTTGCATGAGCGTTTAACTGTGGTGTAGTCTCTAAGGCTTGTGCTGGCTGTGGCTTGAGCTGCGACTTGTCACTGGAAGTCACCTTGTTGTTGGCAGGAGTTGATGTGGTTTGCTGCATAGATGTACTTGTGTTGTAGATTTGAAGAGGCTTAGGCATATGGAGCTGAGAGGTCTTTGTGTTGAGAGTCAGAACAGTGTTGTTAGTAGGAGGTACAGGAGATGACTCTGTATCTTCGCACATGTTATGCTTTAATACGTATTTACTGGTGCGTTCAACTGGATCTTCCAGTTCTGCTGGGATAAGGCAGTCTGAATTAGTACTTTGTCCCATTGCTTGTTCAAGGACTTTCAGCCTTGCTAGGGAAGCTGCTTCCTCCCCTTCCATCTGCAGAATCTTTATTTGGGAATCTGCCTCTGCTTGTTGAGAAGCCATTTGTGCTTGGAGAGCTTTGCTTTTAGCTTCCATCTCTGCTTGCTGAGCTATCATCTCTGCTTGTTGAGCTATCATCTCTGCTTGTTGAGCTTTGCTTTTAGCTTCCATCTCTGCTTGCTGAGCTATCATCTCTGCTTGTTGAGCTTTGCTTTTAGCTTCCATCTCTGCTTGCTGAGCTACCTTGCGTGCTTCTATCTCTGCTTGTTGCGCTATCATCTCCGCTTGTTGCTCTATCTTGCGTGCTTCTACCTCTGCTTCTTTTCTGGTAAAAGAGCTTTGCGCCTTTTTCGATTCAGCATCAGCGCGGGCCTCTATTAGCTTATCGCTTAACGTCGAACTTCTGGAGCGAGAGGATCTAGAAGAAAGTGCAATGCGCTTGGTTGAGGTGGATCTGTGAGATCTGGTCTCCTGCAGTTGAGTAATGCGGAGTTTTGCTTTAAACTTAGCATTTTGCACTTCAAGATCCCTTTGTTGGTTTAGTGCATCAGTCCTGGTCAGTTCTGCTGAAGAATCCTCTATATTAGAGTCCTGCAAGAAAGCTGAGTATTTTACAGACAGCCGCTGGTAGCGTTCATACGCAGCAGATAGGCGATTTATAGAGTCTCTTAATTCAGCTGGTTGATCATTAAAGTGTGACAAAACTGACATGCATTGTGAAGTTCGGTCCCAGAGGTCTGACAGATTACTGGAGAACTCATCTCTAGTGGCTTCATAGTTTTCCCTGAGTTTCTGTGTCGGTTTTATTGTACGTTTGGGTTTTACGCTCTGTTCGGGAATGTCTGCAGAATCTGCTCCCTGTACGTCTGCTGGTTCAGAGGAATGATGTATCTGCATTGGTTCGGCCATAAAGGAGTGTTCAGAGCCTTGTCTAGACATTTTTTACTGTTCTGCAAAAATTGGTACTGTCTCTTTAAGAAGACGAACAGCAGCTTAGATAGGTGGGGTAACACAGTTCAATGCAGAGAAACAGTTTTCAGCATTCACATGAAGTGCAGTAAGCTTGTGTGACCATGTGCTTTGCAAGATGGCGGATGGCACTGAGCTTGATTGCAGATTAGGCACACACATATACACAGCAGGCTGTAGGGATTCTATGCATCTTCTGACTATTCTGACTCAGATTGTTGTGATAGCGATTTATCCCTTGTGAGACCTCTCTGCCTAGCCTGTATAAGCAGATATAATCACTGTGGACAATCCTTATCAGATAGCTTGAACTCACCAATACTGTGTTCATCCAGAAGTTGCTTTATTCTGTACATGTGACAACAGGATACAGCAGAATGAATGGTTTCCAGTATTATGCGGTCAAAAGATGATACTTTCTGTAGCGTACTATGCAGAATACATGTGTCCCTGTTACATGTGGTCTGTTAGCTGCCTCCATGACACAGGAAGTGCTGAACTCAAGAAGAAGGGAGGAGCTTCATATACAAAGGAATTGTGTCATAGATCTCAGGGAGGTAATATAAAACAAATGCATTACCAAATAAGACCACTGGATGGCAGCATTACTAACTATAGAAATGTCCATAGGAAATGGTACAAAGAATAAACTATATGAATCCTCATGAACATTTACATAAATATTAACTGTGTAACAGCATAGTTTTTACTTCTCTGATAACTGTAGCTACAAAACACTGAACTCCAGCTACTGCTGACAAGAAGGGAAAGAGAAGATTTAACACGTAAACCCTGATCATCGGATCTCATTTTATGATAACAGATCAATGATCTCTTATCAAAGTTGGGACCGTTTCTCCAACCGATTAAACACTCTGGGAATCCCCAGCTATATCTAACGTTCTGCTTTCTCATTTGTTCAAGTAATGGTTCAATATTCTCCTTCTTATTAAAGTTTCCACTGCTAGGTCAGCAACGATCTGCAAATGTATATCTCCATATTTTATTGCTGCCCTTCCTTTTATCTCCTTCCAAAGCTCCTCTTTATCCTGGTAATAATGGAATTGTACAATCACATCTCTCGAATTTTCTCTTCTACCTTCTTGCCATAATCTTCTGATTCTATATACTTTATCAGTTTTAAGTGGCTCTGTTGCAGGTCTGTCCATTACTATTACAAGCATTTTCCCTCTTGTTTCCATTACATTTTCTCCTTGGGAAGTCTCGGGGAAACCTTGAATCCTTAAATTGCATCTTCTATCCCTGTTCTCCTGATTTTGCAGTTTATATATCAGATTTCTCTGTTCTTTTCTCATTTCCGTCATCTGTCTCTCTAAATTTATTATGGCTTGGGCATGTTTATCCAATTCTTCCTCCGTCTCTTCTACCCTCTTCAATACCTGCCCCAAATCTTTGTGCAGTTTCGCCATCTCCTGTTTTATTGACTTTTCTAACCCTTTAAACATTTCTGCAATTTCTGTTTTAGTGGGTAATTGAGAGTTCTTTTTTTATTTTCTATGTTCTCCAAATCCTGATTTTCCTATATCGCCTTCCTCTATATCCTGACTAACGTTTGTCATGTCCAGGGACAATCTAGAGCATTCTCCAGTGCTTCCATCTCTGTTCTTCCACTTATTCCTTGCTGTCTCTCGGGGGTCTGTTTCTCTTGTTGGGGTATATATTTTGTAATTGCGCTTGTCTGGGAGGCCTTTGGCCCTCCTCCTTTTATCCCTTTATTTTTCATCCTGTTGACATTTTTTTCCTTTTCTCCTTTCTCTCCCCCTCCTATAGACCTCTGTTAGTATCCAGTCCCCTTCTGGGTCCTATTGATTTTAGTTTATCCTCCTTCCCCTTCTTCTTTTTCAGGATCCCCGGGGTTCTGTCCCCTGGGTGCCTCCCCCCCTCAGACTTACTTCACAGTTCTAATCAATTATAATAAGTTATTTAATTTAAATTTTCCTTTTTCATTTCATCTCAGTCACCATCCTGATCTCTTCTTCCTCCACACCAGATGATTCAGTCTTCAGATGGGTCTTCTCCTGAATGAGTGAGATGTCTGCTTCCCTGGCTGTTGGTACAGCTTCCGGGGGGGCTCCCATGGTGCCCCTACAGGGGACCCGACAGCTCCAGCCTGATGGTATCCAGGAGGGGGGTGGTAAGGAGAGGGGAGAGAGGTCCGCCACTTCCTGCACTCCTTCACACCAGCCAGCTTCTCCCAGCTCCCAGGACTCCTTTGCGGCAAGTCATGTGACCGCTCGGCATCCATGCTGGATCTCTGCTCTCCTCCTCCTCCAGCCTCAGCCGTGCTCTCACTCTCCATCGCTGGCCGGCCAACCCAACCTGGAAGGGTCCGCACTCCTCGCTCTCCTCCACAGGGGACCACTCCTGATCCCAGGTAGGTCACGGCAGTTGCTCCTAGGGGATTTCCTCCTGTGCTGTAATGGGACATTGGAGACGCCTGGTGTTAGGAGATCTCACATTGATCTGCCGCTTGGTGCCATGTTCAGGCTCCTCCTCTGCAAACTAATTTCCTTCATTTATTGATAAACACCATAAGACCAATGAAGTGGGTGTAAAGTGGAAGCAGTGGATGTGCAGAGAATAGGATTTGGAGCCCCGAGCTCTTTATCTCTGAATGTCTCCACATATTTGTAGTGTATTTGTGATGATTTCTGTGCACACACAATAGGACAGCGCTGTGACACATAATGCTCTTCTAGATGACAGGGAATCCTTCCCTTTGTTACAGCAGCAGTCCGCTAGAAGGTTTTTGTAGGTTTGGAGTTGTTACACATAGCGCGGGTTTTATCCATTTATAGTGATGACATCATTGCCCAAATCTGGGGGTCACCAGCCATTTCCACCCTTTACTCCCAGCTGGGGAGCTTTGTATCCATATACCAGATGTTCTACAGGACTAAATCTGCCATCAATGTTACTGCAAAATCAAAGGGGCCAAAATCCCTCCCCCGAGCAGTCATATATTTCTGTCCCCCTTGGTGGGAGTGGAGGTGACCCCTCTATAAGGATCTACAGTCCATACACACCCAGCACAAGGCCGGGGTCACACTACCAGACGCTTCTCGGGGCTGCAGTTCCTCTGAGCTCCACAAGGTGGGGATCTAATTTCTACCCAGACAGGAAGTCTCTATGGAAGACAGACAGGAATCGATGTCAGGTACAGACAGGAAGTGATGTCAGGTACAGGCAGGAAGTGATGTCAGGTACAGACAGGAAGTTCCAGGGCAGAGGTGAATCAGGAGGAAGTAGAGAGGAGACATTCCTGGATCTGGCAGCAGAGGAGGTAATATGTAGATTATCCCCTTCAGGGGGAGGAGTTGATAATATATTTGCCCCCAAAGCTGGCCTACATGGTTCAGTTTTATCGTTCAGCCAGCGGGATGACCATAAAAACTGAAGTGATTCCCCCATCCACACATTGGAGGTGGATGGGGGAATCCTCCCCGTTGCACTCTTGTATTCTGACAATGGGGGGACTCCTCCGCTCTCAGAATACACAGATCAGCACTGAAGCTATTGGCTGCAGCCGCTGGGGGAGTGGCTTTTATCCGGCAGTGGCCACACATGGATGGAAATGTGAGCGATCCCTGCTGAACCAGCTGAATTTCCATGGATCTATGGTCACCTTCAGTGACTTCCTCCCCTCCCCCTCATCTCCTTCATGATGGAAGTCATGCTGAGATCATCTCCCATTGGCTGAGCAATATTCTCATTTGTCTCTCAGCTCCTTCTTGCTATTCCTCGTCCTGCCTGTTGTTTCCTTGGATTGATTTTCTGTGTAGTGACCCCGGCTTGGTCTCTTGGATGCGCTCGTCTGTTGCTTGCCCTGACCTTTCTCCTGATTCCTGGATCTCCTCCTCATCTCTCCTCCATACCCTCTTACACAGCTTTTCTCCACACCTGCAGTGACCCTGGGGGGAGGAAACTTGGCACCAGCACATCTGGAGAAGTCTGGAGATCATATGACATCACATTGCCTCCACCTCCCTCCCTGATAGAAGAGAGAAAGAAGAAGAAGATTCTAGAAGTCACCAGAGAGATCACTGAGCTGCTGACAGGAGAGGTGAGCGGTGCCGGGAATTCTGGGACATTCTCCAGTAACAGACAAGGGATGTGTCTGGATGGTGACTGTATCATTGTGTGTGTCAGGTTCCTATAAGGTGTCAGGGTGTCACTGTCTATTTCTCCATGGAGGAGTGGGAGTATTTAGAAGGACACAAGGATCTCTACAAGGACGTCATGATGGACAATCAGCCGCCCCTCACATCACCGGGTAAGAGGAGACTTTATTGTAAAGGAGAGAGCAGTACGGAGGATCCACCTAGATCCCCCATCATCTGATAAACACATAGAAACAATGGATTCAGTCAGTGTGTGTGTTTCCTACAGATGGATCCAGTCATGGGAACCCACCACAGAGATGTCCCCATCCTCTGTATTCCCAGGATTCCACACAGGAAGGTCACACCATCCCTCACCATCATCAGGTAGATGATGACAATTATTGGTAGTTGTGATTTATACACAGCATGTTTGTTACAATGAATGTTTTATTATATATTCAGAGTGGAATCCTCGGGGATGATAATATTGATGTTAAAGAAGAGTATAAAGAGGAGGATGAGGAGTATGGAGTGATGGAGGAGTTTTCAGAAGGACACAAGGATATGATGGAGCCACCTAATACCAGGAACCCCCCAGAGAGATGTCCCCGTCCTCTGTATTCCCGGGATTCCACACAGGAAGGTCACACCATCCCTCACTATTACAAGGTTGGTGGGATGGAGAATCTAGAACATGGACTTGTAGAGACTATGGGCTCCAATCACAAAGCGGTATCTTCCCGTATCCCAGTATGTAGTAAGATGCTGCATTATTTTTTTTAGTAGTGAAGCCTGCGGGTCATTTACCACTGGTGTCCATAGCAACACTTGTAAATAGCTTGTTGTTAAGGAGAGGGCAGCCGCCAGTGTCCCCAACAACCAGTAAACAAGGAGCGGACATCCTCCAAGTTCCCCTCTGACAGCTGTGACAGGTCTGGTATGGGTTTTGAGTGAAACCCTGATGCCAAAATAATAAAAAAATGTTGTGGGTCCCCCTTCAAAATCAATACCAGACCCTTAGTGAGTGCCCACCTTCCTCCTGAACCATAGTAGGCCACATATCCTCAACATGGGGTGGGTGCTTCAGGTCAGGGGCACTCTGCCCCCCCTCAAAAGCACCTTGTCTCCATGTCGATGGGAAAAGGGTCCCTTCCCCACATCCCTGGGCAGTGGTTGTGGGGGGCTGTGGGTGGGGGGCTTATTGGAATCTGGAAGCCACCTTTAACATGGAGGCCCCCAGATCCTGGCCCCCCCACAATGTGAATGAGTATAGAGTACATAGCACCCCTATTCATTCACCAAAAAAGGGTAAAAAAAACACTGGAATAAATTTTTGACAAAACAAAAATAAATAATATCCCCCTGATATGTATTTCTTTCATTTTGGCATTGGGTCCCCCTCCAAATCCATACCAGACCCGAGGGGGAACTCCACGCCATTTTCTTAATATTTCATTGCCGGTAATTATTTTTTTAAGATTTATTGGTTAGGACGTGGCGGCGGCTGCTCGCTCCCTAACAACCATGTTGTTTACTGGTTGTTAAGGATGCCTCCTCGATCCCCTACAGTCCGGCTTCCGCCCCCTACACTCCACCGAAACTTCCTTACTCAAACTCTCCAACGACCTGATAACCACCAAAGCTAATGGCCACTATTCAGTGCTCCTACTCCTTGACCTCTCTGCGGCCTTCGACACAGTTGACCACCCCCTCCTCCTCAAAAAACTACACTCCCTCGGCCTCAGAGATTCTGCTCTCTCCTGGCTCTCATCCTACCTGTCACAACGCTCTTTCAGCGTTACCTATAATGCTACCACCTCCCCCTCACTCCCCCTCTCTGTTGGGGTCCCTCAAGGCTCTGTCCTCGGGCCCCTTCTCTTCTCCATCTACACCTCCTCCCTTGGCCAACTCATACACTCTCACGGCTTCAACTACCACCTCTATGCCGACGACACACAAATCTATCTCTCAACCCCCCACCTCACCCCCTCGGTCTCAGCCCGAATCACACACCTACTGAGCGACATATCAGACTGGATGTCGCTCCACTTCCTTAAACTGAACCTCTCCAAAACCGAGTTTCTTGTCTTCCCCCCAGCCTGGACACCACCCCCCATTGACTTCTCCATCACATCCAACAATGCCACCATCAAACCCACCCCGCAGGCCAGAGTACTTGGTGTCATTCTGGACTCCAACCTATCCTTCCAGCCCCAAGTCCAATCTTTAACAAGCTCGTGCAGACTCCGCCTCCGCAACATGCAGACTCCACCTCCGCAACATGCAGACTCCACCTCTACAACATGCAGACTTCAACTCCGCAACATCGCCAAAATACGCACGTTCCTAACCCCAGAAACCACTAAACAGCTCATCCACTCCCTCATCATATCACGACTCGACTACTGAAACTCCCTCCTCACTGGCCTGCCTCGCCGCTGGCTATCCCCGCTTCAGTTGATCCTGAATACGGCTGACAGACTCATTCACCTTTCCAATCGCTCCATCTCTGCCACCCCTCTCTGCCAATCCCTCCACTGGCCTCCACTCAGTGTCCTCCACCCCCCTCTGCCAATCCCTCCACTGACCTCCACTCAGTGTCCTCCACCCCCCTCTGCCAATCCCTCCACTGGCCTCCACTCAGTGTCCTCCACCGGCCTCCACTCAGTGTCCTCCACCCCCCTCTGCCAATCCCTTCACTGGCTTCCGATTGCCCAACAGATCAAATTCAAAATCCTAACACTGACGTACAAAGCCGTCCACCATACTGCCCCAAGTACCACCCAACGTGCACACTCCGCTCCTCACAAGACCACCTTCTCTCTAGTTCCCTGGTCTCCTCCTCCCATGCCCGCCTCCAGAGCTTCTCCAGGGTGTCACCCATCCTCTGGAACTCCCTGCCCCAACCCATCAGATTATCACCTACTCTCCTCTCCTTTAGGCGCACCCTGAAAACCCATCTCTTCAGGGAAGCCTACCCCACCCCCTGCTAACTTGCTGACCTCCTCCACTCTTCCTACCACTCCATCCCCCACAGCTTTCTCCTCCTCTGCCACCATCCCCTCCCTCCTAGATTGTAAGCTCCAAGGAGCAGGGCCCTCGATCCCCTCATGTTTTGCATTCTATTGGTATTGTTCTGTCACATGTTCTGTCCCCCTGTGTAATGTACAGCGCTGAGCGAACTATTGGCGCTTTATAAATACTGTATAATAATAATAATAATGCCAGCGGCCGCCCACTCTTTACCAAGCAGTACACATTTCCTGAATGCCGCATGTCTCCACCACTAATTAATGACCGCATGCATTTCATTCTTTATTTCCTTCTGTGAATGTAACGCCTGTTCATGCGGTATTTACTGAGTGTGTTCAGTGTTTGTGGTCAATACCGCAACACGGGATAGGAAATGGACAGTTTCAGGATGGCATGCGGTATTTAGGGGAAATGTACCCACATATCACATGTGATCTGCTTCTGTGAAGGGAGACAATGTGTGGATTTTGTGTGTGATGTCACAATCATAAATCTTACATTTTACAGATGATATTTTCTCTCATTTCCTTGATTTAGAGTGGAGATCCAATCGATATAGAATTTGAGGTGAAATCAGAAGAAGAAGAGGCGTATGTGAGGGATGATCAGCAGTCTATGGAGGAGGATGGAATAACGGGGACATTTATAGAGGAGGACACTCCTACAGAGATCAGCACAGGTGGGTCATGAACACTAAATCCATTCCTCCACCCATACTGCTCACTGATTGGTCCAGAGTAGGGCGGGGACTGGGTGATATCAGCCTGTAATCCCCTGGTCACTTTCCTGAGCTGTGTTCCCCGTCCTGTATTCCTGGATTTCTCTCGGATAATCTTCCTTCTCTGTGCTGCAGACACAATTTATGTATCTAGACTGGATTTATGGAGGTTCTGGGGTTCAGCTGGCAGCAAAATGATGATTTTCACCATAGGTGTTGAGTTATCTGGGACCTGATCTGTGTGTTTTCTTCCTCATGCCTGAGTAAAATCTCTGACAGAACATTTCTCCCAGGGTTCCTTGCTCTGTGGTCTGCTGGCTGTGCCGGGTGGAGGGATATGTCTGTAGTGTCTCAGACCCAAGTCACTGAGTGCAGTCTCAGGAGATGGGAGGCAGCGGTGTGGGATCTCTGCAACTTGTCTACAGTAGATGTTTAAACTTCCACTGATTACTGAATACCGATATTATGAGTCCTGACCCCTGCACTATATACTCTATGTTGTACATTACATACTCCTGACCCCTGCACTATATACTCTATGTTGTACATTACATACTCCTGACCCCTGCACTATATACTCTATGTTGTACATTACATACTCCTGACCCCTGCACTATATACTCTATGTTGTACATTACATACTCCTGACCCCTGCACTATATACTCTATGTTGTACATTACATACTCCTGACCCCTGCACTATATACTCTATGTTGTACATTACATCCTTCTGACCCCTGCACTATATACTCTGTGTTGTACATTACATACTCCTGACCCCTGCACTATATACTCTGTGTTGTACATTACATACTCCTGACCCCTGCACTATATACTCTATGTTGTACATTACATACTCCTGACCTCTACACTATATACTCTATGTTGTATACTCCATAGTGCTGACTTCTGCTCTCCCCCTCCCCCCACTGCTATATATACACATAATATGGACTCTCTTTTGTTACACCCATTTCCTCCCAGCTGGACATTTTATATCGGATGATGTGATTGGAGCACAGACTTTTACATGGTGATAATAATGTGATAACATCCTCCAACTTTGGACCCTTAAACAGAAAGTGATAATGAGGGAGGAGTCAATACCCCAACGATGGTGGTCTTCAGGATCAGTCCAGTCTTCATCTTGGTTGTTCTCCCCCCATCCTCACTCTCTGACCTCTGGTGGGGCTCAGCCCCGCTGTTCTTCATGACTAAATCATGGACTAAATAAGGAAGTGCAGTACTTCTTGTGTTGGGAAGATGGCGATGAGTGATAGAGGGGGTGGGGACCCTCGTCCTATAATCCCCTCATCACTGTCCCTCCTATAAAAGACAGTTCTGGTTGTTTCCTCACTCTCTGACTAAGGTCCATGAATAAAGAAATGACCTGGTAGGAGATCAGAGGAGCCATTTCCTAGTTCCTTTGCGGGTGGAATTGTAAGCTTCTCAGAGACCAAGCTGCCTGATGTGGGCGGAGTCCTGGTTTGGGGGAACCAATCAGCTCCTGTCTAGTAATCCTCTGTCTTTGTATTTTAGTCCATGGCCGGGAGATGAGGAAAACCTCCGAGGATTGTCTCACTTTGTCTCCAGACTGGAAAGTAGAAGATGAGGACATCACACAGTATAGTCCAGGAGAAAACCCGGCTCCCTCCAATGTCCATCCGGCACCACCCAGTGTAGATGGACCATCGGATTCCTCATATCCTGAGGAACCTCAGACTCTGCGGGACTGGGCCGGCCTTCCAACAGGGAAGAGCTTCTCCTGTACTGAGTGCGGGAAATGTTTCCATTATAGATCCGGTCTTAATGCGCATAAAAGATCTCATACGGGGGAAAAACCATATTCTTGTCCTGAGTGTGGGAAATGTTTTTCAGATAAGTCCAGTCTTTACACACATAAAAGATCTCACACGGGGGAGAAGCCGAATTCCTGTTCTGAGTGCGGGAAATGTTTTTCACTTAAATCCAGTCTTTGCAGACATCAGAAATATCATACGGGGAAAAAGCTGTATTCCTGTTCTGAGTGTGGGAAATGTTTTTCAAGTTTGTCCAGTCTATACACACATCATAGATCTCACACAGGGGAGAAGCCATATTCCTGTCCTGAGTGCGGGAAATGTTTTTCATACAAGTCTGTTCTTTGCAGACATCAGAAATCTCACACGGGGAAGAAGTCGTATTCCTGTTCTGTGTGCGGGAAATGTTTTTCACAGAAGTCCAATCTTTACAGACATCAGAGATGTCACATGGGGGAGAAGCCATATTCCTGTCCTGAGTGCGGGAAATGTTTTTCAAGTAAATCCAGTCTGTACACACATCAGCGATCTCACACAGGGGAGAAGCTGTATTCCTGTGCTGAGTGCGGGAAATGTTTTTCATATAAGTCCGTTCTTTGCAGGCATCAGAAATCTCACATGGGGAAGAAGCCTAATTCCTGTTCTGTGTGCGGGAAATGTTTTTCACAGAAGTCCAATCTTTACACACATCTGAGAACTCACACAGGGGAGAAGCCGTATTCCTGTCCTGATTGTGGGAAATGTTTTTCAAATAAGTCTCATCTTCAAGCACATCAGAGATCTCACACAGGGGAGAAGCCGTATTCCTGTCCTGAGTGCGGGAAATGTTTTTCACGGAAGTCCAATCTTTACACACATCAGAGATCTCACACGGGGGAGAAGCCATTTTCCTGTCCTGAGTGCGGTAAATGTTTTTCAAATAATCCCCATCTTCACACACATCAGAGATCTCACACAGGGGAGAAGCCGTATTCCTGTTCTGAGTGTGGGAAATGTTTTTCATGGAAGTGCAATCTTTCCAGACATCAGAGATCTCACATGGGGGAGAAGCCACTTTCCTGTCCTGAGTGAGGTGATTGTTCCTCACTGGAGTCCTGTCTTCCTGTACATCAGGGGTCCCACACAACCCTTGAGGTGTATTAGTGCCTTGAGTGCGGGAAATGTCTTCTAGATGAATGTTGCTGGACATCCCAGCTCTCATGTGGGGAAGAAGCACACCCTGATATTCACCTCAGATATACTCCATGGCTGATCTTCATCATGGAAGAGACAGTTCATAAGGAGATCAGAGGCCCCCAAAGACATGGATGAAGTGTGGGACCGGGTCGGCCATTGATGGCAGGAGAAGAATAAAAATGGAATCCTGACCTATGAGTACATTTTGTGGTGGGAGATTTCACAAACACTTGGAGGTCTATTTAAAAAAAACATAATTTGAAGGAATGTGAGGAGCCTTCATCCAGCTGTGACAAGTTATGGCCATGTTCTTATTTCATATGATCATTGGCTCCATCTAGTGGCCATAATGTCATTTTCATTTAACCCCCTGTACTATATGACATTTGTATCATTTTTCACACAAATTGCTATTTCTTTTGGTGGGATTTATTCCTCTCTGGGATTTTATTTTTATGCTATAAAAGACCAAACATTAAAATAAAACTAAAATAATGTTTTCTTAGTTTCTGTTATAAAATGTTGCAAACATGTAACTGCTTCATTTCTTTGGTTTCTTTCTCTTGGAACTCCCTTTTCTGGTTTTCACAAATATATACTCTCCTTCTTCCTAACCTCAGAGCAGACCTTTGGATTGTCTTCCTCCTCCTCTCCTTCCTAACCTCAGAGCAGACCTTTGGATTGTCCTCCTCCTCCTCTCCTTCCTAACCTCAGAGCAGACCTTTGGATTGTCCTCCTCCTCTCCTTCCTAACCTCAGAGCAGACCTTTGGATTGTCCTCCTCCTCCTCTCCTTCCTAACCTCAGAGCAGACCTTTGGATTGTCCTCCTCCTCTCCTTCCTACCCTCAGAGCAGACCTTTGGATTGTCCTCCTCCTCTCCTTCCTAACCTCAGAGCAGACCTTTGGATTGTCCTCCTCCTCCTCTCCTTCCTAACCTCAGAGCAGACCTTTGGATTGTCCTCCTCCTCTCCTTCCTAACCTCAGAGCAGACCTTTGGATTGTCCTCCTCCTCCTCTCCTTCCTAACCTCAGAGCAGACCTTTGGATTGTCCTCCTCCTCTCCTTCCTACCCTCAGAGCAGACCTTTGGATTGTCCTCCTCCTCTCCTTCCTAACCTCAGAGCAGACCTTTGGATTGTCCTCCTCCTCTCCTTCCTACCCTCAGAGCAGACCTTTGGATTGTCCTCCTCTCCTTCCTAACCTCAGAGCAGACCTTTGGATTGTCCTCCTCCCCCTCTCCTTCCTACCCTCAGAGCAGACCTTTGGATTATCCTCCTCCTCTCCTTCCTAACCTCAGAGCAGACCTTTGGATTGTCCTCCTCTCCTTCCTAACCTCAGAGCATACCTATGGATTCTCCTCCTCCTCTTCTTCATATCCCAGACTCCAGATACGTAGGATAAGTCTCAGCCGTGGAGAGACTCTTCCAGTAATTTGCTCCTTCCTAGCAAGACCCTTAAACCTTTCAATGAGCCTCTTCTACCATCACTGTAAGCTGAGAGTCCAGCATGCAACATTCCCACCATTGGATTCCCCATTGTGAGACCTCACCTTTACTCCTACCCCCATGAGAGCATTATGTGTCACAGCGCTGTCCTATTGTGTGTGCACAGAAATCATCACAAATACACTACAAATATGTGGAGACATTCAGAGATAAAGAGCTCGGGGCTCCAAATCCTATTCTCTGCACATCCACTGCTTCCACTTTACACCCACTTCATTGGTCTTATGGGGTTTATCAATAAATGAAGGAAACTGAACCGTGTGCAAATCCATCCACAACATAAAGTGCTTTGTGCTCAAGATGCTGCTCCCTGCAGATCCCCTGCTTCCACTTTACACCCACTTCATTCATCTCATCAGATTTGCTGCTATAGGAAATCATCTCAAATCCTGTGCAAATCCATGGAGACGGACAATATTGTGTGCTCAGTATAGTGTTCTCTGCAAGTCCACCACTTCCACTTTGCATCTACTTCAATCCACTTATTTTACTCCAAAAATCCACCAAACAGTGAAAAGTTGATAAGGTATGAAAGTGCTTCGCCTTCCAAACATGGCGGCTGTAGTGTAGCCCCGCCTTCTTCCACCTCTTGTACACGGGATGGTGAGGGCGCCCCCTAGTAGTGCTTCCCCCTCACCACACCAATAGGACTCCCAGCTTTTCAGCTCCCAGAGTCACAAACATCCTTCACACTCTCCTCATCTCCGATGGTAAAGGAACCGGATCCTCCTCGCTCACTCCTGCAAGTCTGCTGCGGGTTCTGTCAGTCTCCCTCCTAGACTCCGCCTCCGACCGCCATTCCAGCAGGAGCTCCGCCTCTAAATACACACTCAGGGAGGAGAGAAAGGGGAACCCGACATCATGTGACACCTTTTTTTTTTAAAGATATTTTTATTTGATTTTTACAGAATATACATAACACTGACAAGGTGGTGTGATACGGCATCAAAGTAACAGTACTGATAAGGAAGTCTAATAAGTGTCATAGCTATCAAATCCACAATTAAGTGTTCAATAGTCCCATGATCTCTAATACCCAGGACTCAAGGAAGACTATGATGTACAACTCAGGATGCTGGAGGTTTGTAAAAAAAAAAGGACTGCTCAGGTGGCATGGATCCTATGATGTATGTTTTCCATTTGAGAAGATAGAGAGACTCCTTTGAAGATGTCGGAGAAATGAGTAGATCGAGTCTGTCAAGATGTAAAAGAGAGTTGAGCTCTTTTCTGATGTCGGATAGAGTCGGAGGGGAGTTGGAGATCCATTTACGAAGAACATCTCGTCTCGCTATTAGCAGGAATGTGGACATCCAGGGTTTGTTATTCTTGAAAGTGGATGATTGGGAAGAGAAAAGACCAATAACTGGTTGATCCAGGTATCCAAAAAGAAGAGGTAGTGGGTGGATTGGAAGTTGAAACGATGTGATTCTTGATTTGAAAGTGACCACTTGCTTCCAGAATGTGGAAATCATAGGACAGAGCCATAGTCTATGGTGTAGAGAAGGTTTTTGCTGACCACACAGAGGACAGATAGACTGAGCCAAACCGTTTTGTGAGTATTGACAGGGCATGTAGGCACGGTGCAGGAGTTTGAGTTGTTCCTGCCAAAATTTGTTGTGGTTGAAAGCGAATGTTGAGTTGAAGCCTGATAGCAAGTGATCTGATGTAAAAGAGTTGTTAAAATCTTTGACCCAAGATTTTGCAGCAGTGTATGACTCGAAGGGTTTGGCATATAGTAGGTTCAGAGGTCCATATATGGATGAAATTTTATAATTTCGAGAGTTTGCCATTACATCCAGAAATGTTGTACAGAATCTATTAGATTTGATAGGTGCAATGGAGTTGACATAGTTCCTTACTTGGAGGATATAGAAGAAGTGATGAGCTGGTAGTTCATATGTTTGTAGAATTTCGATGAGAGGTTTTGGAGAACCCGTAGAGGTGTCGTATAGGTGATGTATCAGGGTTACATTTTTGTTTGACCACATTTTGTAAGTATCATAGGATTGCGGAGGAGAGAAAGAGGGGTTATGCTGGATAGGGAGAAAGCGAGACAGCCATGGTGAGACCCCCAGTTTTCGCCTTACCTCCCTCCATGCAATAAGGGTGTCGCGGATGAGTGAGTTATGTTTTAAGTGTGGTGGAAGAGAGTTGACATTACTGTGTAATAGGGCTGCAGGGTCATAGGGATGAGCTATCACAGAATCAATATGGTAATCGGAGTAATTGGAGGAATGAGTGAGCCAGTCTAAACCAACACGTAGGATGCATGAGAGATTGTAGACCCGTATATTTGGGGGGCCTGAGCCTCCTTCACTGCGGGGTACAAATAATTTGGTAAGCACTATAGGGGGACGTTTGGCCTTCCATAAAAATTTTGAGAGAGCCCGATGTAATTTGGTTATGTCGCTGTGTTTGAGGAGGAGAGGAATGGTCTGTAGTGGATAGAGAAGTTTTGGGAAGCTTACCATCTTAAAAAGATGCGATTTGCCCAAAAGTGAGAGCGGTAGGTCCTTCCACATTTCCAGTTCCCCAGTGATCCTAGCAATCATTGGCGTATAATTTAGCGTGTATAGAGAGGAAGCTAATTTCCCTATTTTTATGGCTAGATATGTGATATGTTTATGTGCAATTTTAAAGACTGAGTATTGAGTCCAGAGCGGAGGGCGTGATTGGCATAGTGGAAGCACCTCACTTTTAGAAACGTTTATTCGGAGTCCCGAACACAGCCGGAAGGAGGAGAAGACACGCTGTATGTATGCCAGGTCCAAGGATGGGTTAGAGGTGAAGATTAAAATATCATTTGCGAATAAAGCAAGTCTCAGCTCCTGTTGGTTAATTGTGATACCATGAAGTTCAGATTGAAATAATAGGAAGCGCGCTAATGGTTCCAGGGCCAGGATGAAAAGTAGGGGGGATAAAGGACATCCCTGTCTAGTGCCCTTGTGCAACTGAATCGGGTTAGATGTGAGGCCAGCCGCTACCACCTGAGCTGTTGGGGATGAATACATTGCTTGGATCATATGCATAATAGAGCCCTCAAATCCAAACCTCTGTAGTGTCAAGAAAAGCCATTCGAAATTTACATTGTCGAATGCCTTCTCAGCGTCCAATGAGACAATTGCTGTATCCAGAGATGTAACACTAGAGGCTTGGTTTAGAACCGACAACACTTTACGGATATTTGATGTTGGCGATCGACCCGGTATAAAACCCGCTTGTGAGGAATGTATGAGATTGGGTAGTGTAGTTGCAAGTCGTGAAGCAATAATTTTTGACAGGAGTTTTGCGTCTAGGTTCAGTAGAGAAATCGGCCGATATGATTCGGGGTCCGATGGATCTTTGTCTTTTTTGGCAATCAGTTTTATGTGTGCTTGAGATCCGGAGGGTAAATAGCCCCCCCCCCTCCCTGGATTGATTGAAACACCGATTGCAAGGTGGGGGAAAGGGTTTTGGTCATAAGTTTATAAAATTCGGCTGTGTAGCCATCAGGTCCGGGAGCTTTGCCAATTGTGAGAGTTTTAATGGCTAAAGAGATGTCCGATTGAGAAATGGGAGCATTTAAAGTTTGAAGTGTCAAAATGAGGTAACGAGATTTGATCCAGAAAGGAGGTGGCTCTAGCAGTATCTATAGGGTCTGGGCCATAAAGATTTTGGTAAAAATTTTTCCAATATAGAAATAATATCTGAAGGGTCACTTTTTAATTGCCCGTGTGTCTTTCAGAGATGTACAGAGGGTGGGAGTGTACGGTTTTTTACATAGTCTTGCTAGTAGCTTGCCTGGCTTATTGCCGAATTTATGGAATTGAAGGTCACTATAGGATTGTCGTGTAGCTTCTTGAGCTGCTGCCCATGTATCAAAGCGTTGTTTGGCCTCCGTCCAAGCTTTCCTATGATCAGGAGAGTTGAGACTTGCCAAATCCTTTTGAGCTTGTCTTAGACTAGCACTTGCTTCCGTATAATTTTGAAGTAGGTTTTTCTTGTACGTTGCAGCAAATGCAATAATTCTGCCTCGCAACACAGCCTTGCCCGTCTCCCAGAATAGATTGGGGTTATCTCGGTGCTCTGCATTAGTATCACAATACTCGTTCCAGGCGGCATTCAGTACCCGAAGCAAATCCTGATTATTTGCTAAATATGAAGGGAAGCGCCATGTGGATGTATGGAGTGGAGGTTGTAGTGTCTGGACTGATAGAGAGATCGGGGAATGATCAGAGATTGCTATGTCATGTATAGTAGATTCTGTAACGTTGTTTAATAAGACGGGATTGACAAAGAAATAGTCAATTCTGGACAAGGTATGATGAACAGGAGAAAAGAAAGTAAATTCTCTTCCTTCTGGATGACTCAGACGCCATACGTCTGTGAGTTGCAGTGCCTCTGTAAAGTTTTTTAATAACATGTGTGTTGGGAGGGTGTTGGGGGGAGATAGGTGAATTGAGGTGGAAGATTTGAGTTGATCTTCCTGTGTATTCATACATAGATTAAAGTCACCTCCCATCACGAGCGGGAGGTGCAAGAGATTCCCTATTCTTGAGGATATGTCTTGAAAGAAAGGCTTAGGTGAAGAGTTTGGGGCATATATGTTGACGAACGCTAAGGAGGAGGCTCCCAACTTGACATGCGCCACCACATATCGTCCCTCATCATCCGCAGCTAGTGTTAGAATGTCTGGAGTAAGACGCTTATGTAGAAGAATGATTACTGCCGCTTTACCTCTCTGCGAGGGAGATCCCAATACTTGACCCACCCATAGTTTTTTGAGACATGAAAAGTCTGATTGTGTCAGATGTGTTTCTTGCAGAAATGCGATGTCCGTTTTCAATCGTTTAAGATGGCGAAGAATGGCCATACGCTTGTGGGGGGATCTTAGGCCCTTAACATTCCATGATATTATACGGGTCATGGAGGCTCGGGTATGTAAGTGTTCAGAGGTGAATTAAAAGCAATGCTACTTGGTGTCAACTCTCTTAGGGTATCGCTATATGTCCTAATCTCTCGTTGTGTTGTAGATGAAGGAGGCTCCAGAAGGTCCCCGGGTAAGCAGAAAATAGAAATAAACATAAGAAGGGAGGAAAGAGAAGGGAGAGGATGGAAAGATACACATCTCATTATGACCCAACAGGGGTCCAGCAAAAATACAATATATACAATAAACTGTCTAGGCATGAAGGACTTCACATTATTCCGCATGTTAGCTCCTATCCTCGCCCGCGTTACCGGAAGTGACAGGGTGTGCATTCTGCACCAAGAGGCTGCATGAACCAATACATAATATTAGTGGCAAGTGAATAAACCCGATGGTCGCCTGGACCATCTTTGAAGGAGGGGCAGCTCGTCCTGGCCTCAACCTCAGTATCGCAGGCAAGGAAATGCGCCAAGACGCAGCCGCAACAGTAACATGAAATGGCTAAAGGCAAACATGGCAACAAAGCCTAAGTATTTCCTAGCTTAGCCTCAAATTAGGAGCCAAACAAGGCTCAAGAGAACATTAACCTGGGGGACAAATTGTGAGCAGGTGCCTAGGTGACGGGAGCATCAGCTCTCAGGGTGGTCTTTGTTTTGCTGAGGTAAAATTGACCCGTTGGCGTTTTGGCGGTTCCTTTCTTGGGCTACGCTGGTCTCTCGGGGTGGGATCTCGTGAACGCTGTGATAGCAGAGGGCTGGCGACATCCAATAAATTATCATGTTGAAGGAATAGAAGGGCTTCCTCTGGATGTGCAAATGATTTAGGCTCTCCTGTAGGTGTGGTGAAGCGGAGTGTAGCAGGATACGCTAAGGTAAATTTGATCCCTTTTTGGAATAATATGCCGCAAATCTGTTGAAACGATTTTCTCCTACGAGATGCTTCTTGAGAATAATCTGCAATAATAATCTGAGTTGTGAAAGGAATTGAGTATGGCCGACCGGTCAGCGTAATTGAGATATTTGACTATTGTCGAACGGGGTGTGCGTCTGTCGTTGGAGGGTGCGCCCAAACGATGTGCCCGTTCAACCTGGCATGGAGTCGTGATACCTAAGGCTGCCGGTATGCGTTTAGAGCAGATATCAGACAATGAATCTGAATTGTAGGATTCTGAGAGGCCTATGACACGCAGGTTGTTCCTGTGAGAGCGGTTTTCTAGATCATCTAGTTTGTCCATTATGGTTTGTTGCGCCCGCTTTGAATGTGTGGCCCCCGCCTGTATCGCTTGGACCTCATCCTCCAGATCAGAGATGCGCTGCTCCGCTTCAGTTATGCGTTTAACATTTTCTCCCAGGTCCCTGCTCAGTTGTTCTATGCCCTGCGTAACGGCCCTGTCTACTGCCTCTGTGATGGTAGGTAGCAATAATGAGGCCACTGCCTGTGCAATTTTTTCATATTGGTCCATAGGACCACTGGTATCAGCCTGCCCTGGTGGAGAGGTGTGTGACAGTTGTGAGACCCCCCTACCTGCTCCTGGATATGCTGCAGGCTCAGTCTCCATGCCTGCCAGTCTGGCATCCGTGCTGTCGACCCTGTTGCAGCTAATGCTAATGCTGCACTGATCGTGTGCGGCGGAAATTTTGGCTGCAAGAGGGGGAGAGATGTTCCCCAGGGACCGAGCCGCGGGATCAGGGCCGGGTGCCGCCGGCCGCAGATATATATCCATCCGGGATCGGATGGGGGAGACTTAGAGGCACTCCCGTGCCAGACAGGTAGGTCCCTCGGTGCAGGGGGAGGTTATTATAAGCCGGTGTGTCCGCAGCCGTGGGATCTGTCCCCTAGCTCATGCGGCGCCGGAACCGGAAGTGGATTTTTTAAATTTAAATCAGATTTTTTTTAAATAAAAAGCTTTTTGAGAAAAATATATTACCATCCAAAGGTTATTCCATCATGAAATAAAGATTTGTTTTTTAATTATGTAGAATAAGGCTGTATATGTTTAATTTTTTTGGTAAATAAATTCCATGACTCCATTCACAATGTCACGCTCTCCAGAGGTTTCTGGTACATAAATTCCATGAATCCATTCACAATGTCACGCTCTCCAGAGGTTTCTGGTACATAAATCCCATGAATCCATTCACAATGTCACGCTCTCCAGAGGTTTCTGGTACATAAATTCCATGAATCCATTCACAATGTCACGCTCTCCAGAGGTTTCTGGTACATAAATTCCATGACTCCATTCACAATGTCACGCTCTCCAGAGGTTTCTGGTACATAAATTCCATGACTCCATTCACAATGTCACGCTCTCCAGAGGTTTCTGGTACATAAATCCCATGAATCCATTCACAATGTAACGCTCTCCAGAGGTTTCTGGTACATAAATTCCATGAATCCATTCACAATGTCACGCTCTCCAGAGGTTTCTGGTAAATAAATTCCATGACTCCATTCACAATGTCACGCTCTCCAGAGGTTTCTGGTACATAAATTCCATGACTCCATTCACAATGTCGCGCTCTCCAGAGGTTTCTGGTACATAAATTCCATGAATCCATTCACAATGTCACGCTCTCCAGAGGTTTCTGGTACATAAATTCCATGAATCCATTCACAATGTCACGCTCTCCAGAGGTTTCTGTTACATAAATTCCATGACTCCATTCACAATGTCACGCTCTCCAGAGGTTTCTGGTACATAAATTCCATGACTCCATTCACAATGTCACGCTCTCCAGAGGTTTCTGGTACATAAATCCCATGAATCCATTCACAATGTAACGCTCTCCAGAGGTTTCTGGTACATAAATTCCATGAATCCATTCACAATGTCACGCTCTCCAGAGGTTTCTGGTACATAAATTCCATGAATCCATTCACAATGTCACACTCTCCAGAGGTTTCTGGTACATAAATTCTATGAATCCATTCACAATGTCACGCTCTCCAGAGGTTTCTGTAAGATTATTGGGCAGTTTCTCTGCCTACAAGATATTATCACAGATGTTGGTTTACTTTTGCAGTTCTCAAAACTGAATTTGACTCAGCGGAGATCACACGCCTCTTCTTCACAGCAAAAATGTTATAACATGAACAGAGTTAAGAAAAAGACCTGAATCCTAACTTCTACAAACCTATGAATACAGAATCAACCTCTTCAGTGCGAAGGTGCAAGAAGTTCAGTGAATAGAATAGAAACAATATTTTTCTGATTGTTTGGAGTGGAATAGATCTGCACAAGAAGAAAGTGAAACTAAGTGCGAGGAGGAAGGGGCCGACAGTGTGAGGAGGGAGGGGCCGACAGTGCGAGGGGGAAGGGGCCGACAGTGCGAGGGGGGAGGGGCCGACAGTGCGAGGAGGGAGGGGCCGACAGTGCGAGGAGGAAGGGGCCGACAGTTCGAGGAGGAAGGGGCCGACAGTGTGAGGAGGGAGGGGCCGACAGTGTGAGGAGGGAGGGGCTGACAGTCTAAGTTTCTTAAAATATATATATTTTGTTTAGCCAAATTAGTTAACAAACATGGATGTTTAAGCGAATACCATATGCTGGAATGTTGTTGTTTCAGTTGAATAAATCTATTTACATTGTTATTATTAAGGGAATGATTATTTTTCTCCTTCCTAAGTACAACAGAAAAGTTGTCCAAATAAGAATGATGAACCTATTAAACTGGGGATAAAAAAACTAATATGAAAAGTTGTTATTCTAAAAATCTTCATCTACTTGTATATTAAAGTTATACCAGCAAGAATTAGTCTTTATGTAGAAAACTAGGATTTAAATCGTGATTTAAATCAGTTTGATTTAAATCAAATCCACCCTGATTCAAACCCATAGCCCGTCTTGAAAACGGGATGCTGCATATTGTGTCTATGTTCGGACTGTAATCCATATTTGTATGTACAGTGGGGATGGAAAGTTTGGGCACCCCAGCTAAAAATTTGTATTAATGTGCATAAAGAAGCCAAGGAAAGATGGAAAAATCTCCAAAAGGCATCAAATTACAGATTAGACATTCTTATAATATATCAACAAAAGTTAGATTTTATTTCCATCATTTACACTTTCAAAATAACAGAAAACAAAAAAATGGCGTCTGCAAAAGTTTGGGCACCCTGCAGAATTTATAGCATGCACTGCCCCCTTTGCCAAGCTGAGACCTGCCAGTGTCATGGATTGTTCTCAATCATCGTCTGGGAAGACCAGGTGATGTCAATCTCAAAGGTTTTAAATGCCCCGACTCATCTGACCTTGCCCCAACAATCAGCACCATGGGTTGTCTAGAAAACTGAAACTGAAAATAGTTGACGCTCACAAAGCTGGAGAAGGCTATAGGAAGATAGCAAAGCGTTTTCAGATGTCAATATCCTCTGTTCGGAATGTAATTAAGAAATGGCAGTCATCAGGAACAGTGGAAGTTAAAGCAAGATCTGGAAGACCAAGAAAAATATCAGACAGAACAGCTCGCAGGACTGGGAGAAAAACAATTCAAAACCCACGTTTGACGGCACGATCCCTCCAGAAAGATCTGGCAGACACTGGAGTTGTGGTACACTATTCCACTATAAAGAGATACTTGTACAAATATGGTCTTCATGGAAGAGTCATCAGAAGAAAACCTCTTCTACGTCCTCACCACAAAAATCATTGTTTGAACTTTGCAAATGAACATATAGACAAGCCTGATGCATTTTGGAAACAAGTTCTGTGGACCGATGAGGTTAAAATTGAACTTTTTGGTCGGAATGAGCAAAGGTACGTTTGGAGAAGAAGGGGCACAGAATTTAATGAAAAGAACCTCTGTCCAACTGTTAAGCATGGGGTTGGATCAATCATGCTTTGGGGTTGTGTTGCAGTCAGTGGCACAGGGAACATCTCACGAGTAGAAAGAAAAATGGATTCAATAAACTTTCAGCAAATTTTGGATGGTAACTTGATGCCATCTGTGAAAAAGCTGAAGTTAAAGAGAGGATGGCTTCTACAAATGGATAATGATCCTAAACACACCTCGAAATCCACGGGGGATTACATCAAGAGGCGTAAACTGAAGGTTTTGCCATGGCCTTCACAATCTCCTGACCTCAACATCATTGAAAATCTATGGATGGACCTTAAAAGAGCCGTGCGTGACAGACAGCCCAGAAATCTCAAAGAACTGGAAGACTTTTGTAAGGAAGAATGGGCAAAGATACCTCAAACAAGAATTGAAAGACTCTTGGCTGGCTACAAAAAGCGTTTACAAGCTGTGATACTTGCCAAAGGGGGCAGTACAAGATATTAACTCTGCAGGGTGCCCAAACTTTTGCAGACGCCATTTTTTTGTTTTCTGTTATTTTGAAAGTGTAAATGATGGAAATAAAATCTAACTTTTGTTGACATATTATAAGAATGTCTAATCTGTAATTTGATGCCTTTTGGAGATTTTTCCATCTTTCCTTGGCTTCTTTATGCACATTAATACACATTTTTAGCTGGGGGGCCCAAACTTTCGATCCCCACTGTACATTGATCAGCCTTAACTTTCCCAATAACATTATTTAAAAAAAAAAAAAAAACCTTAAAACTTGTATTGATGAGTAAACTCCAAAATAGAAAGTCCTTCCAACTCTTACATAAACTCAAAAATGTGTTTAATAATAATATTGCATACAATTAGAAATAAAATATTGGAATTCAGAATGTTTAGATAATGTCCAAAAATATAGTTATGTTCTTGAGAAAAAAATTGTATGTAAAATTGTTTGTGTGAATCTGTAGTCTCCTCAGCCCAGCTTCTAAAAAGTGTGCCACCAAAAAGTCTTTGTTCTGCTCTATAAAGGAGCAATTCAGCCCCCACCTTCTCCTAAAAGTTGGCTGGTTTTCCTCTCTGGTTCTTATAGTCCCACAATAATATCTGGTGACAGATGTATAGAACAAACCTTCAGTCTTCTCCCCTCCCCTAGGAGGGAGTCTGAAAATGAATCCTTGGGACCTCTAATCAAACCTTCACTGACATTCCATCAGTCAGGGGGGATGGGATGTGTTACACATATATACTACACAGATATATATATATATTCTCCCAAAAGTAATCTTAATATAAAAGTTATATCATATAGAAATATCCTAATCAAGAAATATTACAGTATAAAATGTGTATGCTTACCATGTATGAAATAGATTCTTACAATTCTCCTATTAGTGAAACTTTAGCTCCTCCCCACAGAGATGGGGGAGGGAAGCCAGCTAACCAATGCATGACTAATTACTACCACATGTTACTAGAATGTAGAGAACAAACCCAAAATATATATCCATATACATATGTATTCACATAGACTAACAATAGTCTGTTTATCTCACTTTTCCAAATCTAGAAAAATTGAAATATAATAAATCAATTATTTTATTAAGATCCAACACATTCATACATATGTTAGTAATGATATTAGGTTATGGAAGGCTTCTAACAGGAACATTTCCCTCACTCAGGACAGGAAAGTGGCTTCTTTCCCGTGTGAGACCTCTGATGTGTGTAAAGACTGGACTTCTTCAAAAAACATTTCCTGCAATCAAGACAGGAAAATGGCTTTTCAACCACATGAGACTTCTGATGTCTGACAAGTTTTGATTTTTCTGCAAAACATTTCCCACACTCCGAACAGGAATATGGCTTCTCCCCCGTGTGAGATCTCTGATGTGAGTAAAAACTGGACTTCTGTGAAAAACATTTCCCGCACTCAGGGCAGGAATACGGCTTCTCCCCTGTGTGATATCTTTGATGTGTGTTAAGACTGGACTTCTGTGAAAAACATTTCCCGCACTCAGAACAGGAATACGGCTTCTCCCCCATGTGAGATCTTTGATGTCTGTAAAGATCAGATGTCTGTGAAAAACATTTCCCACAATCAGAACAGAAATATGGCTTCTCCCCTGTGTGAGATCTCTGATGTATGTACAGATTGGACTTATCTGAAAAACATTTCCTGCACTCAGAACAGGAATATGACTTCTCCCCTGTGTGAGATTTCTGATGTTTCTGAAGACTGGACTTCACTGAAAAACATTTCCCGCATTCAGGACACGAATATGGCATTTCCCCCATGTGACATCTCTGATGTTTCTGAAGATTGGCCTTCGCTGAAAAACATACCCCGCACTCAGGACAGGAATACGGCTTTTCCCCTGTGTGAGACCTCTGATGTATGGAAAGACGGGACTTGCATGAAAAACATTTTCCGCACTCAGAACAGGAATACGGCTTCTCCACCGTGTGAGATCTCTGATGTGTGTAAAGATAGTACTTAGTTGAAAAACATTTCCCACACTCAGGACAGGAATACAGCTTCTCTCCCGTGTGAGATCTCTGATGTGCGTAAAGATAGTACTTAGTTGAAAAACATTTCCCACACTCAGGACAGGAATACGGCTTCTCCCCCGTGTGAGATCTCTGATGTGTGTGAAGAACGTATTTCTGTGAAAAACATTTCCCGCACTGAGGACAGGAATATGGCTTCTCCCCCGTGTGAGATCTCTGATGCCTATTAAGACCAAATTTATAACGGAAACATTTCCCACACTCAGGACAGGAATACAGCTTCTCTCCCGTGTGAGATCTCTGATGTGCGTAAAGATAGTACTTAGTTGAAAAACATTTCCCACACTCAGGACAGGAATACGGCTTCTCCCCCGTGTGAGATCTCTGATGTGTGTGAAGACTGTATTTCTGTGAAAAACATTTCCCGCACTCAGGACAGGAATATGGTTTCTCCCCCGTGTGAGATCTCTGATGTGCGTAAAGATAGTACTTAGTTGAAAAACATTTCCCACACTCAGGACAGGAATACGGCTTCTCCCCCGTGTGAGATCTCTGATGTGTGTGAAGACCGTATTTCTGTGAAAAACATTTCCCGCACTCAGGACAGGAATATGGCTTCTCCCCCGTGTGAGATCTCTGATGCCTATTAAGACCAAATTTATAACGGAAACATTTCCCACACTCAGTACAGGAGAACCTCTTCCCTGTTTTAAGGCCGGCCCGGTCCCGCACAGTCTGAGGTTCCTCAGGATACAAGGAATCCGATGGTCCATCTACACTGGGTGGTGCCGGATGGACATTGGAGGGAGCCGGGTTTTCTCCTGGACTATACTGTGTGATGTCCTCATCTTCTACTTTCCAGTCTGGAGACAAAGTGAGACAATCCTCGGAGGTTTTCCTCATCTCCCGGCCATGGACTAAAATACAAAGAGGATTACTAGACAGGAGCTGATTGGTTCCCCCAAACCAGGACTCCACCCACATCAGGCAGCTTGGTCTCTGAGGATCTTACAATTCCACCCTCAAGGGAACTAGGAAATGGCTCCTCTGATCTCCTACCAGGTCATTTCCTTATTCATGGACCTTAGTCAGAGAGTGAGGAAACAACCAGAACTGTCTTTTATAGGAGGGACAGTGATGAGGGGATTATAGGACGAGGGTCCCAACCCCCTCTATCACTCATCACCATCTTCCCAGCACAAGAAGAACTGCACTTCCTTATTTAGTCCATGATTTAGTCATGAAGAACAGCGGGGCTGAGCCCCACCAGAGGTCAGAGAGTGAGGATGGGGGGAGAACAACCAAGATGAAGACTGGACTGATCCTGAAGACCACCATCATTGGGGAATTGACTCCTCCCTCATTATCACTTTCTGTTTAAGGGTCCAAAGTTGGAGGATGTTATCACATTATTATCACCATGTAAAAGTCTGTGCTCCAATCACATCATCCGATATAAAATGTCCAGCTGGGAAGAAATGGGGGAACAAAAGAGAATCCATATTATGTGTATATATAGCAGTGGGGGGAGGGGGAGAGCAGAAGTCAGGAGTGTGGAATGTGCAACATAGAGTATATAGTGCAGGGGTCAGAAGAATGTAATGTACAACATAGAGTATATAGTGCAGGGGTCAGGAGTATGTAATGTACAACATAGAGTATATAGTGCAGGGGTCAGGAGTATGTAATGTACAACACAGAGTATATAGTGCAGGGGTCAGGAGTATGTAATGTACAACATGGAGTATATAGTGCAGGGGTCAGGAGTATGTAATGTACAACAGAGTATATAGTGCAGGGGTCAGGAGTATGTAATGTACAACAGAGTATATAGTGCAGGGGTCAGGAGTATGTAATGTACAACAGAGTATATAGTGCAGGGGTCAGGAGTATGGAATGTACAAAATAAATTATACAGTGTAAAGGTCAGGCCTCATAATATTGGTATTCAGCAAGCAGTGGTGCCTAGATGTCCACATGAGACAAGCTGCAGAGGTCCAATACCACTGTCTCCCATCTCCTGAGACCCAATCCATTGTTTCTATGTGTTTATCAGATGATGGGGGATCTAGGTGGATCCTCCGTACTGCTCTCTCCTTTACAATAAAGTCTCCTCTTACCCGGTGATGTGAGGGGCGGCTGATTGTCCATCATGACGTCCTTGTAGAGATCCTTGTGTCCTTCTAAATACTCCCACTCCTCCATGGAGAAATAGACAGTGACACCCTGACACCTTATAGGAACCTGACACACACAATGATACAGTCACCATCCAGACACATCCCTTGTCTGTTACTGGAGAATGTCCCAGAATTCCCGGCACCGCTCACCTCTCCTGTCAGCAGCTCCATCATCTTCTTGGTGACTTCTAGAATCTTCTGTGTCTTCTGTCTTGTAGGGATCAGGGATGGAGGTGGGGGGATGGTGATGGGATTCTGGATTCTCGAGGATCTTGTGGTCATACGATGAGATCTCCTTCTGGTGTCATTGTCGGTAGATTTCTTCATGACTCCTGTACAGTTCTGTGTAATACAAAGATAAATCTCACTCTCCCATAATCCCTCACTTCTATGGTCAGCTCTAGATTTATTCTCCAGGGATTGGCCACAATGTGCCGACTCAGCAAAGGACAGACATCTCCATCCAATGATATGATGACAATGGGGTCAGATTTATAGCTCCTTCTAGAAGTCATATAATAGAGTCACTAATGGTTTACTAGTAAGGCTCACTGACCCACCAGGAAATGTCACCCATGGATTTAGTGGTCAGTGGGCGTGGCATGCTGGTAATCATGGGTCTCTCTGATTGGACGAAAGCTGAGATTGTTCTCTTCTATAACCAATGCCGCCATCTTGTGCTATAACCAAATCTCATAGAGTCCGGACACTTTATGTATTCATAGTACTTGTGTGGATGTCGTTATTGATTACAGAACATCAGAAGACTTCAAGTGACTCTGAATCCCTCCCAGTGTACAGCCCAGTCAGATTTAACCCCTTCATTACACTCACCTCTCCAGTCAGCAGGCTGAGGATCTCCAGGGTGAGCTTCAATATCATCTCATTCCGGGGAAATTCCTTCCTTACAATCTTCACAAAACCCAAAGTCTGCTGATTGTCCATCATGACGTCCTTGTAGAGGTCCTTGTGTCCTTCTAAATACTCCCACTCCTCCATGGAGAAATAGACAGTGACACCCTGACACCTTATAGGAACCTGACACACACAATGATACAGTCACCATCCAGACACATCCCTTGTCTGTTACTGGAGAATGTCCCAGAATTCCCGGCACCGCTCACCTCTCCTGTCAGCTGATGGACCATCATGGTGGTCAGTTCCAGAATCTTCTGCTCTTTCTCCCTCTCAGGTATCAGAGAATGAGATGGAGGCACCATGGTGAGGCTCTGGGTTCTGCTCCATCCTCCTGAGATTGGCTCCCCACTAGACTTCTTCTTTACAACATAATCCTACAGATCAGGAGACAAATAAAACAATATCAACCACCTGACATCATCTAAATGTGTGCAAAAATAAAATGGTCTATTGACCAGAATAGACAAGAGTGATGTCATGTGACCTCCCAGAATCCTCCTCACCTCTCCGGTCAGGTCTGTGTTTTATTAATGGATATGAGAGTGATGTCATGTGACCTCCCAGAATCCACCTCACCTCTCCGGTCAGGTCTGTGTTTTATTAATAGAGATGAGAGTGACGTCATGTGACCTCCCAGAATCCTCCTCACCTCTCCGGTCAGGTCTGTGTTTTATTAATAGAGATAGAAGTGATGTCATGTGACCTCCCAGAATCCTCCTCACCTCTCCGGTCAGGTCTGTGTTTTATTAATAGAGATGAGATTGATGTCATGTGACCTCCCAGAATCCTCCTCACCTCTCCTGTCAGGTCTGTGTTTTATTAATAGAGATGAGAGTGATGTCATGTGACCTCCCAGAATCCTCCTCACCTCTCCGGTCAGGTCTGTGTTTTATTAATAGAGATAAGAGTGATGTCATGTGACCTCCCAGAATCCTCCTCACCTCTCCGGTCAGGTCTGTGTTTATTAATAGAGATGAGAGTGATGTCATGTGACCTCCCAGAATCCTCCTCACCTCTCTGGTCAGGTCTGTGTTTTATTAATAGAGATAAGAGTGATGTCATGTGACCTCCCAGAATCCTCCTCACCTCTCCGGTCAGCAGGTAGATGATCTCCAGGGTGAGGTTTAGTATCCTCTCAGTCATGTGACTCCGGTCCTCCTCCATCCTCATTGGTGCCATCATGTGATCTATACAGGTCTCCTTGTAGACGGATAACTTTGGGAAATGAAAGTAAGAATGATTTGGATGGTATTGGTCACACAATAATAGGATGTGGATGTGAGGGGGGAATAGGAGGGTTGCTGGACATTGAAGGACTACTCCCCCAATGGGAAGATATTTTGTTTGGACTGTTTAGTGTTTACTACAATTTTGGGGTCCGGGGACCCTTTTCTCTGTTGGGTTTGTTTGGTCTCTGAACTGGTTTTGATGAGTATTAGATCTGCAGACAAGGAATGATAAATCTGATCCTTCCTATGACTAGTTTGCTCTGAGGCAGTTCTGTGAGGTCAATGTCGGCTCATCATGCAGGGATGGTCACTTTACATCGCCGACGCCCGGGACATGTAGTTCTGGGGGCCGGACAAGTATTGTGTTTAATCTTTATCCCTGCTGAGGGCAAGCCGCAGGGCTCTCCTTTCAGGTGCCAGCCTCTGCCACCCCGTGTGTGTGATCCTCTCCTGTACCTACTATGCTTCCCCGGCTCTGCTTGCCCATCTGTGGGCCCGGGTCAGCGGGTGTCGGAGGGTAGAGGGGATGGAGGAGAGCGGACATGTTCACTCCCTTCTTGTCCTGACCCAGAAGTGACGTTATGACAGATTTCCCGACCATCGAGGACGGCAAAGAATGTAATGCGGTGCGATGTGCTCTACATTACATCCAATGGAGTACAGGGGAGACATTGGGGGTCTCAATAAAGAGAACCTGTCATCAAAAGTCACCAGAGGACTTTGTCCCCTTAAGTAAATTTTTTTTTTAATTGTAAAGAATTAAAGTTACAACCAAGTACATAACTCCTCCCTTTAAAAAATGTTGAGGTCCCCCCACCCCCACATATATGCACACCCAAACCTAAGAGCACACGCTGGAGCGCCTACACGTGATAACATTGATTGTGATACACGTTACATATCGCCGGTCACACCAGAATGAGAGGATAATTCTAGGAGCAGACCTCCTCCGTACTCTATACTGATGACCTAGAAGGGGCTATAAATGTGTCCCCTATAGATAATACCGGGACTAAAGGTTGTCACCATTTCAGCACACACAACGTAAGGTTTGACATGTTGGATATCTATTTACTCGCTGCAACCTCGGCTTTTATATTATTACAAATAAATGGGTCATTTATTGCTTTTTTGTGCCCTGAAATTAACTTAAGTGTATTTTTTACTGAAATTTGGCATTTCCTAGACTTTGTGATAATATTTTGTGACATAAAAAATTGGAACTGCCACTATTTTGTTCTCTAAAGTCTCTACTTGCAGAAAATCGATATTTTGGGGGTTTTGTGTCATCTTCAGGATAAAATAATTTTTTAAATGTGCAAAAAAGGCTCTGGGAGTGAAAGGGAGAAAGCAATCGGTTCTCATTACACTGCAAGGTCTCTACCCTCCCTGCTAGTCCCCGGGTGCGGTGCTGGAGAGAGGCGGGGGAGGGGAGGAGGAGATAAACAGCGCAATGTTACACATATTACACATTTAAGTTGCTATAAAGCCCCTTTCATTTTTTAAAGCCGAAAACATTCCTAAAAGAGCCTCAGATTTATATACATTTGTTGTAAATAGTTAATAACATCTTATTACCTCCTCTGCTGCCACTTCCACCAACGTCTCCTCTGTACTTCTTCCCGCCTCACCTCTCATCTGGAACTTCCTGTCTGTGCTTGACATCACTTCCTGTCTGTACCTGACATCACTTTCTGCCTGTGTCTGACATCACTTCCTGTCTGTGCCTGACATCACTTCCTGTCTGTACCTGACATCACTTCCTGCCTGTGTCTGACATCACTTCCTGCCTGTGTCTGACATCACTTCCTGTCTGTACCTGACATCACTTCCTGTCTGCATTCCATAGAGATTTCCTGTCTGGGTAGAAGTGAGATCCCCACCTTGTGGAGTTCAGAGGAACTGCAGCCCCGAGATCCATCCCATAATCCCCCTTCCTGTATAATATGTACCTTACAGGGATACTACGGGAGATGAAACATTACTGAATAAAGGAAGAAGAAATAAATGTAACTCTTATGTAACCAACTGTTCAACAAACATCTCTTATTACATATAGAAAAGTCTTACAAACACAGAACACAAAATACAAATGTATAGCTAATGAGAGCGATCCCGCCAAACCTGATCCTTCTGGGGGGGACAATGCAAAAATATATATCAATCCACTCATAATGACATCATCTTCTGGGAGTGTCTGCACATCCATCCATTTCACACACATTTCATTGTCTCAGCAGATCTCCTGCAGTCTATTAGTGCCCATTTCCCTCTCTATGTCTCAGCACCCATTTCCCTCTCTATGTCTCGGCGGATCTCCTGCAGCCTATTAGCTCCCATTTCCCTCTCTATATCTCAGCAGATCTCCTGCAGCCTATTAGCACCCATTTCCCTCTCTATGTCTAGGCAGATCTCCTGCAGCCTATTAGCACCCATTTCCCTCTCTATTTCTCAGCGGATCTCCTGCAGCCTATTAGCGCCCATTTCCCTTTCTACGTCTCAGCGGATCTCCTGCAGCCTATTAGCACCCATTTTGCTTTCTTTGTCTCGGCAGATCTCCTGCAGCCTATTAGCACCTACTTCCATCTCTATGTCTCAGCAGATCTCCTGCAGCCTATTAGCGCCCATTTCCCTTTCTACGTCTCAGCGGATCTCTTGCAGCCTATTAGCACCCATTTCCCTCTCTATGTCTCGGCAGATCTCCTGCAGCCTATTAGCACCCATTTCCCTCTCTATGTCTCGGCAGATCTCCTGCAGCCTATTAGCACCCATTTCCCTCTCTATGTCTCAGCAGATCTCCTGCAGCCTATTAGCACCCATTTCCATCTCTATGTCTCAGCAGATCTCCTGCAGCCTATTAGCTCCCATTTCCCTCTCTATGTCTCAGCGGATCTCCTGCAGCCTATTAGCTCCCATTTCCCTCTCTATGTCTCAGCAGATCTCCTGCAGCCTATTAGCTCCCATTTCCCTCTCTATGTCTCAGTGGATCTCCTGCAGCCTATTAGCACCCATTTCCATCTCTATGTCTCAGCAGATCTCCTGCAGCCTATTAGCTCCCATTTCCCTCTCTATGTCTCAGCGGATCTCCTGCAGCCTATTAGCTCCCATTTCCCTCTCTATGTCTCAGCAGATCTCCTGCAGCCTATTAGCACCCATTTCCCTCTCTATGTCACACATTACAACAAGCATTCACAAAGGTAAATGTAAAATAAAAGCAGAGAGGGAGAGAAGGCTGATAAAGCAGCTCATCGATGAGAGGTACATAAGAACATACAATGTCAATACAAAACAGTGACATGGCCATCAATCACAAACGATCGGAGCAGACAGATCGGTGTCATAGGTGTCCCGTGGGTCCTGAACTGCCTCCAGCGCAGGGACAGTAGCAGGGTGTAAAGCAGGTAGGTACTCCAACTTTCTCATTTCTGCTCTGACCTTCATCAGTGCCGGTAACATGGGGGACATAGAAGACAGCCAATGCATGGGAATGGTTCTCCTGGCTGCCCTCAGAATGGAGGTGGAAAGTTTCCTCGCACATTTAGAGAGACCCGAAAAGGTAGACCCAACAGAAAGTAAATGGGCTCAAAAGGGACAGGAGCCCGCAGAAGTAACCACAATGGGGTAAGGACCTCTAGCCTCAGTGGAGAGACAGGGTGACATTTCTCAAATAGGTAAGGGGCGGGGATGATGTCCCTGGCTGGCCCCGCCCCTAACCTATATAAGAACTGTCAGCTAGCCTCTTCTTCACAAGGCTGGAAGCCTCGGACGGGAGCCGAACTTTTTTTTTTCTTTTTTCGGGTCGCCGACGCCGCCATGATTGACGTTGGATCTACTTCGGGGGACATTGTTTTAATAAAGAACTTGTCAAAGACCCTGTACTGTGTTTTTTTTACACTACACTTTTTTTTTTTGTGAAGGAGTAGCGGGACCATGTACCGCAGACTCATTCACGTGGGGGGGGCCGGGATCTAGGTGCCCCCTTGTTAAAGGGGGCTTCCAGATTCTGATAAGCCCCCCACCTGCAGACCCCCACAACCACCGGCCAGGGTTGTGGGGAAGAGCCCCAAAGCACCCCCCCATGTTGAGGGCATGTGGCCTGGTATGGTTCAGGAGGGGGGGCGCTAGCTCGCCCCCCCCCTTTCCTGACCTGCCGGGCTGCATACTCGGATAAGGGTCTGGTATGGATATTGAGGGGGACCCACACTGTTTTTTTTTTTTAATTTCAGCGTGGAGTTCCCCCTTAATATCCATACCAGATCCGAAGGGCTTGGTACAGATGGGAGGGGGGACCCCCGAAGGGCTTGGTACAGATGGGAGGGGGGACCCCACGCTGTTTTTTTCATTATTTCTGCAATAAAGGAAATTATTTTACATTCAGCTGTCAGTGGGGAACCCCGCTGACAGCTGAAACATTAACACATGGCTGTCGCTCCTACAATCCCGCATGAGTTATGTTATCACCTCATGCAGCATTTTAGTAGTGAAAACCAATGCAGCGCTCATGTTTCAGATGTCGGAGGAGTTCCCCTCTGACAGTTGATGTAAAAGTATTGCAGGGAATTATAGACAATTTTTTAAAAACCCGGCATTGGGTCCCCCCTCTCATCCTTACCAAGCCCTTCGGGTCTCGTATGGATGTTAAGGGGTAACTCCACACCGAAATTAAAGAAAAAACAGCATGGGGTACCCCCCAAAATCCATAACACATACTTATCCGAGCATGCAGCCCGGCAGGTCAGGAAAGGGGGGGGGACGAGCGGGCGCCTCCCCCCCTCCTGAACCATACCAGGCCACATGCCCATACCAAATTATTCAAACATTTGTAAACAGACCAATGAACTGAAATGGTTTGGCATTTGTAACCCAAATATGACGTTCCCTGAGGCGTTGGTACACCGAGGTACGCCTGTATTAGTATTGCAGTCCTTTGTATTGGGATACATACAACCAACATACATGTGAATTGGCAACATAGCACAACATTTGTGTCACATTGGAGATATCTGGTAGTTACACTGACCTTGCCCAGGGATTTAGGATTGATTCACAGCACAGAAATACAGGCAGGATTAGTGTTCAACAGCTCTGTGGATTAGTGGTTAGCACTGCTGCCTCACAACGCTAGGGTTGTCAGTTTGAATCCCAACCATGGCAATGAATTTGCATGATCTCCGTGTGACTACCCTAACATACATGTGCTGGTGGCAGCATCTCTGCTTTCTGTCTAAATGATCCCTAGAATGTGAATTAGAATGAGGCCTTGTCTGTTCAAACACCTTCAAAGCTGCAGCTTATGTGAATGTCATACAATGGGATGAGATAAGGGCCTGGACTACTAATAGATTTGATAATGATGGTTTATACTCCACCCCCTTTTGTGAAGGATTTGTCAAGCAAAGAGCTGAGAGAGAGAGAGAGAAGAGCAAGCCAGTGAGACAAAGAAGAGTGAGCGAGAGATACATACAGAAGGGTGAGTGAGAGAGAAGAGTGAGCGAGAGATACATACTGAAGAGTGATAAAGAGAGACATACAGAAGAGTGAGTGAGAGAGAAGAGCGAGCCAGTGAGACAAAGAAGAGTGAGCGAGAGATACATACAGAAGGGTGAGTGAGAGAGAAGAGCAAGCCAGTGAGACGAAGAAGAGTGAGCGAGAGATACATACTGAAGAGTGATAAAGAGAGACATACAGAAGAGTGAGCGAGAGAGAAGAGCGAGCCAGTGAGACAAAGAAGAGTGAGCGAGAGATACATACAGAAAAGTGAGTGAGAGAGAAGAGCAAGCAAGGGAGATAAAGAAGAGTGAGCGAGAGATACATACAGAAGAGTAAGAGAGAAGAGCGAGCCAGTGAGACAAAGAAGAGTGAGCGAGAGATATATACTGAAGAGTGATAGAGAGAGAGAAAAGGCTTGGGTGGGGAATCCCCACGTCAAAATTGTTACAAATACTGGCGTGGAATTTCCCCCAAATGCATAGCAGACCCTTATCCCAGCAGGCAGGTACCGCACGCCTTCAAAGATTTATTTCCTTTGTTGATTTTCCTGCTTCGCTCACACTATATGCAATTGAAAATTGCGCTAAAAGGTTGCCAATTTTACCATTTTCTAGAAAATTTCAAACTAGTTGTGATTTCAATTGTGTGTAGCATTGCGATTTCTATTGCAGTCTAGATGTGAAATTGCTACTAAATGGCCCCTTTGAAATTGTAAGTTCAACAAACAAATGGCGTACGTTAATACACTCACATTCACATTTATTATATCCAATATCAGGTACGATGTCAATGCACAAATCGCACCTGAAATTGCACACCCTGGATGCGACTTGTCATGTGATTGGCATGGCCAGCAACTTGCCCTTTGCATGGCAAATTGCACCCAATGTTACTGGGGGCCAACACCACTGTCACATCTAATCCGATGCGGCAATTGCCCAACTTACAGTGAAGTTGCACGAGTTCACAATCCAATTGGATGTGAATGGAGCCTACAGTGGCCAATAGGGTGCGACTTGGTCTACAATTTGCAAGTCGCCTGTCATGCCAATTGCATGGCAATCTCAAACAATGTTACTGGGGGCTACCCGGTCACATTAAAGCAGATTTCTAAGTGGTGTTATTTACATGACGGTCACATCATGTGACTTACAGTGAAGTCACATGATTTCAAAGTCGGGGTACATGGTGATTTCCAGTGCAATTTGCAAGACATCCAACACCGATCTCTCAGCAAATTGCATGAAAAGTAGTGTATTCATTACTCTATTATTACTTGCGGCTCCAATCAAGTTTGAACCACAACAATATGAACGCTCCAATAGCGTGCTCATTGAGTGGGACTTGGCATGTGATTTGCACAACATGCAAGTTGTAAATCGTCTGCAAAGTCGCACCCTATTGTCTGCTATTAGAGCGACCACATGGGTGCGTTTCAAACACTGATTTCTATAGTAGTACATGTTCTACTTTAGTGGCAATTTGCATAGAGATCTGTGTCAGATGTCTTGAAAATTGCATTGAAATGGTCAACTTTACTGGAAGTCGCAGGATTTGTAAATCAGCTTTGCCCAGAGTGTAATGTTTGGTGATGTTTGATTTCTGGAGTGTTTTGCCAATTGATGGGAAATTCACCATACTAGTCAAATCGATTTGTCATTTTAAGTATTGCATACAAGATGTGGTCATGTGACTGTCTTACCTCATGCGAGAATCTGGAGGGAATTGTGACCATAGTAGCAATAAAGGTTCCAATTGGGGTTCCCTTTCACATCCCTGCTCAATGTTCTGTTGTATGCTGCACAGGTACACATCGCTGTGGCTTTCTTTCCGACTCTGATTTGTGGGGCCTGTATACCAAGGGTTAATGCAGGTGGGAAGGGTATTCATCAGGTGCAAACACTTTCTCTGACAGTGGTGGGTGTGGCCTTCATTGGGGGTGGGGCCTGTATACCAAGAGTTAACGCAGGTGGGAGGAGGATTATTCAGGTGCAAACACTTTCTCTGACAGTGGTGGGTGTGGCTTCATTGGGGGTGGGGCCTGTATACCAAGAGTTACCGCAGGTGGGAAGAGGATTCATCAGGTGCAAACATTTTCTCTGACAGTGGTGGGTGTGGCTTCATTGGGGGTGGGGCCTGTATACTAAGGGTTAACGCAAGAGGGAAGAGGATTCATCAGGTGCAAACACTTTCTCTGACAGTGGTGGGTGTGGCTTCATTGGGGGTGGGGCCTTGTTTGGCGTGCTCCAAATGCACCCTAGCTTATATAAAGACGTGCAGTAGGGAGTGATTTGGCCTGTTACTAGGCCGGGGGGTTTGTGACTAAGTCCTTGCTTGTAGTGGTTTGGGGGAAGAAGAGATTTTGTGCTGAATTGCCCCAGACACCACTCAGGCTGTGTTTGGGGGGGGGGGGGGATTTTGTGCTGAATTGCCCCAGACACCACTCAGGCTGTGTTTGGAAGTGGGCTGGAAATGTTGGCATTTTTTTGGCCTTGTAAAGTGTGTTATTGTACAATGATTGTGCTTTTTCTCTTTGCATTGAAAGCCTCACACATGTCAATCGTTTTTTTTTTAATATTTTCTGGTTTTAATTTTGCTTGCTTATTTAGACTCCAATGCATTTTTCTGACAACCCTGCTGAGAAATGTATGTGTAGGGGATTTGTAGAGGTGGGAGGGGTTCATTTTTTTCCCATCTGTCTTGTTCTATTGATATTTTGATCTGTAGCCTGTTTTGTGAATAGATATTCATACTAAGTGATTGTGTATGTAAATGTTGCTTGATTCATCTTGCCCTTTGTTTCCTGCTATAACCGCTGAAAGCACAGTTCATTAGAAGCATCTTTAGATTTGTAAGCTCTTATGAGCAGCAGCGTTTTAGTTTAGCAACATCAATCCTGCAATGTTTTTGGGTGACACACAAAGAAATTGACTGTATCTACTTGTTGCTGTTGTCCAAATAAATGAAGATTTCTTTGATCAATTAAATGCTTGAACATTTTTTTTTTTTGGTGGTCATTTCATGTTCAATATATTAACATCGCTAACATTTACATTGTATACCTCTATAAGCTGCTCAAATGTAGCGTGTAACAGCGCACATATGTAAGTATGTCCCAACTGATCATTTAAAAACAAACCCTATTGCACCCCAAGATCATGTTAGGTACCAATGAATAGGACGTGTTCAATGTGCAGTGCGCTATTGGTGTTCTCAAATTCCAGTAACTGTCATAAACTAGGACCCGCTGGATGTTGATTTTGGGCCTTTGGCAACAAATATCTAATATCCAATGATAACTAACAAATGGAATGAAAAACATAAATTTGTGAAAGCTAATATGCAGCATATGCACATAGAAATAGGCGATCGCGCACAAATAAAACGCTAAAAGCGGCAGTCAGCAAGGCGCACGAGCAGCTGTCTTTCCGGAAATGCGTCATCACGTGCGCACGCACCCGGAAGTGGTTGTGGATGAGAGTGGTTGGAGGTTTGTGGTGTTGTAATCTGTCTTTTATTTCATTTGCATTTGGACATGGCGAGATCGCAGTTCTCCACCGAGGAGATGATCCTCATTTGCATAGTAAGTGTGGTCATAACAGATGGGTAATTGCAGGATTGTGGGTGGGGCCTAGCAGAATGTCCCTTAGTACACATGCTACTTCCGGGTTATCTGTACATTGCTCCGGGGTATTGATGGCTCACTGATATTAACCACTTGCCTACCAGGCACTAATATCCCATTCCTTACAAGGCCAAATTTCCGCTTTCTGTACTGTCGCACTTTGACAATTGCGCGGTCATGCAACATTGTACCCATAGGACATTTTTGTTCTTTTTTTCTCACAAATAGACCTTTCTTTGGGTGGAATTTACTTGCCGCTGGGTGTTTTACTTTTTGCTCTTTAAGCAAAAAAAGAGGAAAAATTTACACAAAACAGTTTATTGGTTTCTAGTCTAAAATTTTGCAAACAGGGAATTTTTCACCTTCACTGATGTGCGTTGATGAGGCGGCACTGATAGCACTAATGAGGCGGCACGGGTAGGCGGCACTGATGATGGGTCATGATAGTCAGCACTGATAGGCCGCATTGCTGAACTGCACTGATGGGCACAGGTGGGTGGAACTGGTGGGGGGCACTGCTGGGCACCGATCATCAGTGCCCTAATGATTTGTGCCGACCCCCGCTCTGATAACTGCTGGTTCTCAACAGTACTTTCTCCACATTCTGACAGCGTGAGGAAAGTGTAGTCGAGAACCGGCAAGTGCATTTCCCGGGGATCAGCGTGTCATTGGACATGGCTGATCACATGGTAAAAAGCTGCTGTGATTGGCCTTTTAACACATCACGTGATCAGCTTTGTCCTAAGGACAGGAGAGCGTGTTCTGGGAGGACGTCATATGATGCCCTCCCAGAACTGGCCGGACGCAGTGTAGCCGTCATTCAGCTATCTGCGGTTGAAAACTAGTTAACCAGCTAGATCTTCATTTATAATCTTTGCAGATATGTACATGTATACTGCGTATAATGCATTACAGTGTGCAATGTGTTGGTGTACATGGTATTACAGTGTGCAATGTGTTGGTGTACATGGTATTACAGTGTGCAATGTGTTGGTGTACACGGTATTACAGTGTGCAATGTGTTGGTGTACATGGTATTACAGTGTGCAATGTGTTGGTGTACATGGTATTACAGTGTGCAATGTGTTGGTGTACATGGTATTACAGTGTGCAATGTGTTGGTGTACATGGTATTACAGTGTGCAATGTGTTGGTGTACATGGTATTACAGTCCGCAATGTGTTGGTGTACATGGTATTACAGTGTGCAATGTGTTGGTGTACATGGTATTACAGTGTGCAATGTGTTGGTGTACACGGTATTACAGTGTGCAATGTGTTGGTGTACACGGTATTACAGTGTGCAATGTGTTGGTGTACATGGTATTACAGTGTGCAATGTGTTGGTGTACACGGTATTACAGTGTGCAATGTGTTGGTGTACACGGTATTACAGTCCGCAATGTGTTGGTGTACATGGTATTACAGTGTGCAATGTGTTGGTGTACATGGTATTACAGTGTGCAATGTGTTGGTGTACATGGTATTACAGTGTGCAATGTGTTGGTGTACACGGTATTACAGTGTGCAATGTGTTGGTGTACACGGTATTACAGTGTGCAATGTGTTGGTGTACACGGTATTACAGTGTGCAATGTGTTGGTGTACGTGGTATTACAGTGTGCAATGTGTTGGTGTACACGGTATTACAGTCCGCAATGTGTTGGTGTACACGGTATTACAGTCCGCAATGTGTTGGTGTACATGGTATTACAGTGTGCAATGTGTTGGTGTACATGGTATTACAGTGTGCAATGTGTTGGTGTACATGGTATTACAGTCCGCAATGTGTTGGTGTACATGGTATTACAGTCCGCAATGTGTTGGTGTACATGGTATTACAGTGTGCAATGTGTTGGTGTACGTGGTATTACAGTGTGCAATGTGTTGGTGTACACGGTATTACAGTGTGCAATGTGTTGGTGTACACGGTATTACAGTGTGCAATGTGTTGGTGTACGTGGTATTACAGTGTGCAATGTGTTGGTGTACGTGGTATTACAGTGTGCAATGTGTTGGTGTACGTGGTATTACAGTGTGCAATGTGTTGGTGTACGTGGTATTACAGTGTGCAATGTGTTGGTGTACGTGGTATTACAGTGTGCAATGTGTTGGTGTACGTGGTATTACAGTGTGCAATGTGTTGGTGTACGTGGTATTACAGTGTGCAATGTGTTGGTGTACGTGGTATTACAGTGTGCAATGTGTTGGTGTACGTGGTATTACAGTGTGCAATGTGTTGGTGTACATGGTATTACAGTGTGCAATGTGTTGGTGTACACGGTATTACAGTGTGCAATGTGTTGGTGTACACGGTATTACAGTGTGCAATGTGTTGGTGTACACGGTATTACAGTGTGCAATGTGTTGGTGTACACGGTATTACAGTGTGCAATGTGTTGGTGTACACGGTATTACAGTGTGCAATGTGTTGGTGTACATGGTATTACAGTGTGCAATGTGTTGGTGTACATGGTATTACAGTGTGCAATGTGTTGGTGTACATGGTATTACAGTGTGCAATGTGTTGGTGTACATGGCATTACAGTGTGCAATGTGTTGGTGTACATGGTATTACAGTGTGCAATGTGTTGGTGTACATGGTATTACAGTGTGCAATGTGTTGGTGTACATGGTATTACAGTCCGCAATGTGTTGGTGTACATGGTATTACAGTGTGCAATGTGTTGGTGTACATGGTATTACAGTGTGCAATGTGTTGGTGTACATGGTATTACAGTGTGCAATGTGTTGGTGTAAACGGTATTACAGTGTGCAATGTGTTGGTGTACGTGGTATTACAGTGTGCAATGTGTTGGTGTACGTGGTATTACAGTGTGCAATGTGTTGGTGTACGTGGTATTACAGTGTGCAATGTGTTGGTGTACGTGGTATTACAGTGTGCAATGTGTTGGTGTACGTGGTATTACAGTGTGCAATGTGTTGGTGTACGTGGTATTACAGTGTGCAATGTGTTGGTGTACATGGTATTACAGTGTGCAATGTGTTGGTGTACGTGGTATTACAGTGTGCAATGTGTTGGTGTACGTGGTATTACAGTGTGCAATGTGTTGGTGTACGTGGTATTACAGTGTGCAATGTGTTGGTGTACGTGGTATTACAGTGTGCAATGTGTTGGTGTACGTGGTATTACAGTGTGCAATGTGTTGGTGTACACGGTATTACAGTGTGCAATGTGTTGGTGTACACGGTATTACAGTGTGCAATGTGTTGGTGTACGTGGTATTACAGTGTGCAATGTGTTGGTGTACGTGGTATTACAATGTGCAATGTGTTGGTGTACATGGTATTACAGTGTGCAATGTGTTGGTGTACATGGTATTACAGTGTGCAATGTGTTGGTGTACATGGTATTACAGTGTGCAATGTGTTGGTGTACATGATATTACAGTGTGCAATGTGTTGGTGTACGTGGTATTACAGTGTGCAATGTGTTGGTGTACGTGGTATTACAGTCCACAATGTGTTGGTGTACATGGTATTACAGTGTGCAATGTGTTGGTGTACGTGGTATTACAGTGTGCAATGTGTTGGTGTACGTGGGATTACAGTGTGCAATGTGTTGGTGTACGTGGGATTACAGTGTGCAATGTGTTGGTGTACATGGTATTACAGTGTGCAATGTGTTGGTGTACATGGTATTACAGTGTGCAATGTGTTGGTGTACACGGTATTACAGTGTGCAATGTGTTGGTGTACGTGGTATTACAGTGTGCAATGTGTTGGTGTACACGGTATTACAGTGTGCAATGTGTTGGTGTACGTGGTATTACAGTGTGCAATGTGTTGGTGTACGTGGTATTACAGTGTGCAATGTGTTGGTGTACGTGGTATTACAGTGTGCAATGTGTTGGTGTACGTGGTATTACAGTGTGCAATGTGTTGGTGTACGTGGTATTACAGTGTGCAATGTGTTGGTGTACGTGGTATTACAGTGTGCAATGTGTTGGTGTACGTGGTATTACAGTGTGCAATGTGTTGGTGTACGTGGTATTACAGTGTGCAATGTGTTGGTGTACGTGGTATTACAGTGTGCAATGTGTTGGTGTACACGGTATTACAGTGTGCAATGTGTTGGTGTACATGGTATTACAGTGTGCAATGTGTTGGTGTACATGGTATTACAGTGTGCAATGTGTTGGTGTACACGGTATTACAGTGTGCAATGTGTTGGTGTACGTGGTATTACAGTGTGCAATGTGTTGGTGTACGTGGTATTACAGTGTGCAATGTGTTGGTGTACGTGGTATTACAGTGTGCAATGTGTTGGTGTACGTGGTATTACAGTGTGCAATGTGTTGGTGTACGTGGGATTACAGTGTGCAATGTGTTGGTGTACGTGGGATTACAGTGTGCAATGTGTTGGTGTACGTGGTATTACAGTGTGCAATGTGTTGGTGTACATGGTATTACAGTGTGCAATGTGTTGGTGTACATGGTATTACAGTGTGCAATGTGTTGGTGTACACGGTATTACAGTGTGCAATGTGTTGGTGTACACGGAATTACAGTGTGCAATGTGCTGGTGTACGTGGTATTACAGTGTGCAATGTGTTGGTGTACATGGTATTACAGTGTGCAATGTGTTGGTGTACATGGTATTACAGTGTGCAATGTGTTGGTGTACACGGTATTACAGTCCACAATGTGTTGGTGTACATGGTATTACAGTGTGCAATGTGTTGGTGTACGTGGTATTACAGTGTGCAATGTGTTGGTGTACGTGGTATTACAGTGTGCAATGTGTTGGTGTACGTGGGATTACAGTGTGCAATGTGTTGGTGTACGTGGGATTACAGTGTGCAATGTGTTGGTGTACGTGGTATTACAGTGTGCAATGTGTTGGTGTACGTGGTATTACAGTGTGCAATGTGTTGGTGTACGTGGTATTACAGTGTGCAATGTGTTGGTGTACGTGGGATTACAGTGTGCAATGTGTTGGTGTACGTGGGATTACAGTGTGCAATGTGTTGGTGTACGTGGTATTACAGTGTGCAATGTGTTGGTGTACGTGGTATTACAGTGTGCAATGTGTTGGTGTACGTGGTATTACAGTGTGCAATGTGTTGGTGTACGTGGTATTACAGTGTGCAATGTGTTGGTGTACGTGGTATTACAGTGTGCAATGTGTTGGTGTACGTGGTATTACAGTGTGCAATGTGTTGGTGTACGTGGTATTACAGTGTGCAATGTGTTGGTGTACGTGGTATTACAGTGTGCAATGTGTTGGTGTACGTGGTATTACAGTGTGCAATGTGTTGGTGTACGTGGTATTACAGTGTGCAATGTGTTGGTGTACGTGGTATTACAGTGTGCAATGTGTTGGTGTACGTGGTATTACAGTGTGCAATGTGTTGGTGTACGTGGTATTACAGTGTGCAATGTGTTGGTGTACACGGTATTACAGTGTGCAATGTGTTGGTGTACATGGTATTACAGTGTACAATGTGTTGGTGTACATGGTATTACAGTGTGCAATGTGTTGGTGTACACGGTATTACAGTGTGCAATGTGTTGGTGTACGTGGTATTACAGTGTGCAATGTGTTGGTGTACGTGGTATTACAGTGTGCAATGTGTTGGTGTACGTGGTATTACAGTGTGCAATGTGTTGGTGTACGTGGTATTACAGTGTGCAATGTGTTGGTGTACGTGGGATTACAGTGTGCAATGTGTTGGTGTACGTGGGATTACAGTGTGCAATGTGTTGGTGTACGTGGGATTACAGTGTGCAATGTGTTGGTGTACATGGTATTACAGTGTGCAATGTGTTGGTGTACATGGTATTACAGTGTGCAATGTGTTGGTGTACACGGTATTACAGTGTGCAATGTGTTGGTGTACACGGAATTACAGTGTGCAATGTGTTGGTGTACGTGGTATTACAGTGTGCAATGTGTTGGTGTACATGGTATTACAGTGTGCAATGTGTTGGTGTACATGGTATTACAGTGTGCAATGTGTTGGTGTACACGGTATTACAGTCCACAATGTGTTGGTGTACGTGGTATTACAGTGTGCAATGTGTTGGTGTACATGGTATTACAGTGTGCAATGTGTTGGTGTACATGGTATTACAGTGTGCAATGTGTTGGTGTACACGGTATTACAGTGTGCAATGTGTTGGTGTACACGGTATTACAGTGTGCAATGTGTTGGTGTACGTGGTATTACAGTGTGCAATGTGTTGGTGTACACGGTATTACAGTGTGCAATGTGTTGGTGTACATGGTATTACAGTGTGCAATGTGTTGGTGTACACGGTATTACAGTGTGCAATGTGTTGGTGTACACGGTATTACAGTCCACAATGTGTTGGTGTACATGGTATTACAGTGTGCAATGTGTTGGTGTACGTGGTATTACAGTGTGCAATGTGTTGGTGTACGTGGTATTACAGTGTGCAATGTGTTGGTGTACGTGGTATTACAGTGTGCAATGTGTTGGTGTACGTGGGATTACAGTGTGCAATGTGTTGGTGTACGTGGGATTACAGTGTGCAATGTGTTGGTGTACATGGTATTACAGTGTGCAATGTGTTGGTGTACACGGTATTACAGTGTGCAATGTGTTGGTGTACGTGGGATTACAGTGTGCAATGTGTTGGTGTACGTGGGATTACAGTGTGCAATGTGTTGGTGTACACGGTATTACAGTCCACAATGTGTTGGTGTACATGGTATTACAGTGTGCAATGTGTTGGTGTACATGGTATTACAGTGTGCAATGTGTTGGTGTACATGGTATTACAGTGTGCAATGTGTTGGTGTACATGGTATTACAGTGTGCAATGTGTTGGTGTACACGGTATTACAGTGTGCAATGTGTTGGTGTACACGGTATTACAGTGTGCAATGTGTTGGTGTACACGGTATTACAGTGTGCAATGTGTTGGTGTACACGGTATTGCAGTGTGCAATGTGTTGGTGTACATGGTATTACAGTGTGCAATGTGTTGGTGTACATGGTATTACAGTGTGCAATGTGTTGGTGTACACGGTATTACAGTGTGCAATGTGTTGGTGTACATGGAATTACAGTGTGCAATGTGTTGGTGTACATGGAATTACAGTGTGCAATGTGTTGGTGTACATGGTATTACAGTGTGCAATGTGTTGGTGTACATGGTATTACAGTGTGCAATGTGTTGGTGTACATGGTATTACAGTGTGCAATGTGTTGGTGTACATGGTATTACAGTGTGCAATGTGTTGGTGTACATGGTATTACAGTGTGCAATGTGTTGGTGTACATGGTATTACAGTGTGCAATGTGTTGGTGTACATGGTATTACAGTGTGCAATGTGTTGGTGTACATGGTATTACAGTGTGCAATGTGTTGGTGTACATGGTATTACAGTGTGCAATGTGTTGGTGTACATGGTATTACAGTGTGCAATGTGTTGGTGTACATGGTATTACAGTGTGCAATGTGTTGGTGTACATGGTATTACAGTGTGCAATGTGTTGGTGTACATGGTATTACAGTGTGCAATGTGTTGGTGTACATGGTATTACAGTGTGCAATGTGTTGGTGTACATGGTATTACAGTGTGCAATGTGTTGGTGTACATGGTATTACAGTGTGCAATGTGTTGGTGTACATGGTATTACAGTGTGCAATGTGTTGGTGTACATGGTATTACAGTGTGCAATGTGTTGGTGTACATGGTATTACAGTGTGCAATGTGTTGGTGTACATGGTATTACAGAGTGCAATGTGTTGGTGTACATGGTATTACAGTGTGCAATGTGTTGGTGTACATGGTATTACAGTGTGCAATGCGTTGGTGTACACGGTATTACAGTGTGCAATGTGTTGGTGTACATGGTATTACAGTGTGCAATGTGTTGGTGTACATGGTATTACAGTGTGCAATGTGTTGGTGTACATGGTATTACAGTGTGCAATGTGTTGGTGTACATGGTATTACATTGTGCACAATAACGCATTTGACATTTTTAGAGTGCAATGCATTAGTATGTAATGCAGGGGTCCTCAAACTACGGCCCGCGGGCCACAAGAGGCCCGCCAAGCACACTCATCCGGCCCGACGGCAGGGGACACCAAGTACAGGGGTGGGCAGGGGGCTGCTGTCTCTTACCTGGCTCCGGTCCCAGTCCCATGACAATCCAGTCCAGGATGCGCTGCTCCTTCACTCCAGCCGCTCCCTCACTCGGTGTTCGCGCTGCCGCTCAGCTCCGCCTCCTCACCGGTGATTGGGCACCAGTACTGTAGCTCAGGAAAGGCACACAGGTGGCCAATCACCGGCGAGGAGGCGGAGCCGAGCGGACCCGCAAAAATCAAGGGAGAGAAAGGCCGGAGTGAAGGAAAGAGGACAGCTGACCTCCCGGTAAGTGTGCCATGCAGATGGTACTTCTGCAACCAGGTATGCTGGAAAAGGGGCGGCTAGTTAAGTGTCATTGCTGTCAGTGGGAGGAATAGTGCCCCATCATTGGTGTCACTGATAATGATGAGGCACTATTCCTCCCCCCACTGACACCAACGATGGGGCACTATTCCTCCCCCCACTGACACCAACGATGGGGCACTATTCCTCCCCCCACTGACACCAGCGATGGGGCACTATTCCTCCCCCCACTGACACCAGCGATGGTGCACTATTCCTCCCCCCACTGACACCAGCGATGGGGCACTATTCCTCCCCCCACTGACACCAGCGATGGGGCACTATTCCTCCCCCCACTGACACCAGCGATGGTGCACTATTCCTCCCCCCACTGACACCAACAATGGGGCACTATTCCTCCCCCCACTGACACCAGCGATGGTGCACTATTCCTCCCCCCACTGACACCAACAATGGGGCACTATTCCTCCCCCCACTGACACCAGCGATGGGGCACTATTCCTCCCCCCACTGACACCAGCGATGGGGCACTATTCCTCCCCCCACTGACACCAGTGATGGGACACTATTCCTCCCCCCACTGACACCAGTGATGGGACACTATTCCTCCCCCCACTGACACCAGCGATGGGACACTATTCCTCCCCCCACTGACACCAGCGATGGGACACTATTCCTCCCCCCACTGAAACCAGCGATGGGGCACTATTCCTCCCCCCACTGACACCAGCGATGGGACACTATTCCTCCCCCCACTGACACCAGCGATGGGACACTATTCCTCCCCCCACTGACACCAGCGATGGGGCACTATTCCTCCCCCCACTGACACCAGTGATGGGACACTATTCCTCCCCCCACTGACACCAGTGATGGGACACTATTCCTCCCCCCACTGACACCAGCGATGGGACACTATTCCTCCCCCCACTGACACCAGCGATGGGACACTATTCCTCCCCCCACTGACACCAGCGATGGGACACTATTCCTCCCCCCACTGACACCAGCGATGGGACACTATTCCTCCCCCCTCTGACACCAATGATGGGGCACTATTCCTCCCACTGAGACCAGCGATGGGACACTATTCCTCCCACTGACACCAATGATGGGGCACTATTCCTCCCCCCACTGACACCAGCGATGGGACACTATTCCTCCCCCCTCTGACACCAATGATGGGGCACTATTCCTCCCCCCACTGACACCAGTGATGGGACACTATTCCTCCCCCCTCTGACACCAATGATGGGGCACTATTCCTCCCACTGAGACCAGCGATGGGACACTATTCCTCCCCCCACTGACACCAGCGATGGGACACTATTCCTCCCCCCACTGACACCAGCGATGGGACACTATTCCTCCCCCCTCTGACACCAGCGATGGGACACTATTCCTCCCCCCACTGACACCAGCGATGGGACACTATTCCTCCCCCCACTGACACCAGCGATGGGACACTATTCCTCCCCCCACTGACACCAGCGATGGGACACTATTCCTCCCCCAACTGACACCAGCGATGGGGCACTATTCCTCCCACTGACACCAACGATGGGGCACTATTCCTCCCACTGATACCAACGATGGGGCACTATTCCTCCCCCCACTGAAACCAGCGATGGGGCACTATTCCTCCCCCCACTGACACCAGCGATGGGACACTATTCCTCCCCCCACTGAAACCAGCGATGGGGCACTATTCCTCCCCCCACTGACACCAGCGATGGGGCACTATTCCTCCCCCCTCTGACACCAATGATGGGGCACTTTTCCTCCCACTGAGACCAGCGATGGGACACTATTCCTCCCCCCACTGACACCAGCGATGGGACACTATTCCTCCCCCCACTGACACCAGCGATGGGGCACTATTCCTCCCCCCTCTGACACCAATGATGGGGCACTATTCTTCCCACTGACACCAATTGTGGGGCACTATTCCTCCCACTGACACCAATGATGGGGCACTATTCTTCCCACTGACACCAATGATGGGGCACTATTCCTCCCACTGACACCAATGATGGGGCACTATTCCTCCCACTGACACCAATGATGGGGCACTATTCCTCCCACTGACACCAATGATGGGGCACTATTCCTCCCACTGACACCAATGATGGGGCACTATTCTTCCCACTGACACCAATTGTGGGGCACTATTCCTCCCACTGACACCAATGATGGGGCACTATTCCTCCCACTGACACCAATGATGGGGCACTATTCCTCCCACTGACACCAATGATGGGGCACTATTCCTCCCACTGACACCAATGATGGGGCACTATTCCTCCCACTGATACCAATGATGAGGCACTATTCCTCCCACTGACACCAATGATGGGGCACTATTCCTCCCACTGACACCAATGATGGGGCACTATTCCTCCCACTGACACCAATGATGGGGCACTATTCCTCCCACTGACACCAATGATGGGGCACTATTCTTCCCACTGACACCAATTGTGGGGCACTATTCCTCCCACTGACACCAATTGTGGGGCACTATTCCTCCCACTGACACCAATTATGGGGCACTATTCCTCCCACTGATACCAACGATGGGACACTATTCCTCCCACTGACACCAATGATGGGGCACAATTCCTCCCACTGATACCAACGATGGGGCACTATTCCTCCCACTGACACCAATGATGGGGCACTATTCCTCCCACTGATACCAACGATGGGGCACTATTCCTCCCACTGACACCAATGATGGGGCACTATTCCTCCCACTGACACCAACGATGGGGCACTATTCCTCCCACTGACACCAATGATGGGGCACTATTCCTCCCACTGACACCAATGATGGGGCACTATTCCTCCCACTGACACCAATGATGGGGCACTATTCCTCCCACTGACACCAATGATGGGGCACTATTCCTCCCACTGACACCAATGATGGGTCACTATTCCTCCCACTGACACCAATGATGGGGCACTATTCCTCCCACTGACACCAATGATGGGTCACTATTCCTCCCACTGACACCAATTATGGGGCACTATTCCTCCCACTGATACCAACGATGGGACACTATTCCTCCCACTGACACCAATGATGGGGCACAATTCCTCCCACTGATACCAACGATGGGGCACTATTCCTCCCACTGACACCAATGATGGGGCACTATTCCTCCCACTGATACCAACGATGGGGCACTATTCCTCCCACTGACACCAATGATGGGGCACTATTCCTCCCACTGATACCAACGATGGGGCACTATTCCTCCCACTGACACCAACGATGGGGCACTATTCCTCCCACTGACACCAATGATGGGGCACTATTCCTCCCACTGACACCATTGATGGGGCACTATTCCTCCCACTGACACCAATGATGGGGCACTATTCCTCCCACTGACACCAATGATGGGGCACTATTCCTCCCACTGACACCAATGATGGGGCACTATTTCGCTCCATAAGACACACTTGGGGGGAAATGTCTATGCGTCTTATAGAGTGGCCGGCCCAGTATTCCCACCGCCGTTGTATGTCTGCAGTCTCTGAACAAATGCGGACACAGTACAGGAGATGACCATAGTTTTGTTTTTAAACTCTAGTCCGGCCCTCAACGGGCTGAGGGACAGTGAACTGGCCCCCTGTTTAAAAAGTTTGAGGACCCCTGGTGTAATGCCTTGGACAGTACACTGCATTTGCAATATTGGTGTATGGTTATTAAGCACAGATCTGATTCTAGTTTTCAGGGAGAAGTCTTCTCTGTCCCCCTGTTGATGAGGTGGAGGACATTTGTTTTCCCAAGGAGAAGAGAGGAGATTTTTTTTCAAGGAGATCTGTATAGATTTCCAGAGATCTGTGTAGATGGTTGAGGGGCTGCATGTGATCTCCGGAGATAATTGTTAGAGATGAGCGAATCGAACCAGGCGAACCGGAATTCGATACGAATTTCAGGAAAAATTCGATTTGCGTTGAATCCGAAAATTTGCCTACTTCGGGTGCGCGAATCGAATTTTTCCCGATCAGCCGGCAAAAGTGTCCCTGCAGAGAGCTCCGCTATTTCTGACAGTTCTCTGACAGTTCCTTCACATGTACAGCGGTTGAAACATTGTATCTATTAGTTTCCATTTAGGATACAGATGTTTCAACCGCTGTACATGTGAAGAAGCTGTCAGAGAACTGTCAGAAATAGAGGAACTCTGCACATACACTTTTTGCCGGTTTGGAATTCTTATTTTCATCCTACTTCTTCTTCTTCTTCATCCTCATCCTCATCCTCAGAAGAAGAAGAAGAGGATGAGGATGAGGATGAAGAAGAAGAAGAAGAAGAAGAAGAAGTAGGATGAAAATAAGAATAATTCCAAGCCGGCAAAAAGTGTATCTGCAGAGTTCCTCTAAGTGTATCTGCAGAATGTCATTTATGGAAACAAATAGATACAATGTTTCAACCGCTGTATGGAGTGAGTGTCCCAGAACTGTCAGAAATAGACAGAAACTGTCACAGAACTGTCCTTCTTCTCATCCTTCTCCTTCTTCTCATCCTTCTTCTCATCCTTCTTCTCATCCTTCTCCTTCTTCTCATCCTTCTCCTTCTTCTCATCCTTCTCCTTCTCCTTCTTCTCATCCTTCTCCTTCTTCTCATCCTTCTTCTCATCCTTCTCCTTCTTCTCATCCTTCTTCTCATCCTTCTCCTTCTTCTCATCCTTCTTCTCATCCTTCTTCTCATCCTTCTCCTTCTTCTCATCCTTCTCCTTCTCCTTCTTCTCATCCTTCTCCTTCTTCTCATCCTTCTCCTTCTCCTTCTTCTCATCCTTCTCCTTCTCCTTCTTCTCATCCTTCTCCTTCTCCTTCTTCTCATCCTTCTTCTTCTCCATCTTCTCATCCTTCTCCTTCTCCTTCTTCTCATCCTTCTCCTTCTCCTTCTTCTCATCCTTCTCCTTCTTCTCATCCTTCTCTTTCTTCTCATCCTTCTCCTTCTTCTCATCCTTCTCCTTCTTCTCATCCTTCTTCTCATCCTTCTCCTTCTTCTCATCCTTCTTCTCATCCTTCTCCTTCTTCTCATCCTTCTCCTTCTTCTCATCCTTCTCATCCTTCTCCTTCTTCTCATCCTTCTTCTCATCCTTCTCCTTCTTCTCATCCTTCTTCTCATCCTTCTCCTTCTTCTCATCCTTCTCCTTCTTCTCATCCTTCTCCTTCTCCTTCTTCTCATCCTTCTCCTTCTTCTCATCCTTCTTCTCATCCTTCTACTTCTTCTCATCCTTCTTCTCATCCTTCTCCTTCTTCTCATCCTTCTTCTCATCCTTCTCCTTCTTCTCATCCTTCTCCTTCTTCTCATCCTTCTCCTTCTTCTCATCCTTCTCCTTCTCCTTCTTCTCATCCTTCTCCTTCTCCTTCTTCTCATCCTTCTCCTTCTCCTTCTTCTCATCCTTCTCCTTCTTCTCATCCTTCTCCTTCTTCTCATCCTTCTCCTTCTTCTCATCCTACTTCTCATCCTTCTTCTCATCCTTCTCCTTCTTCTCATCCTTCTCCTTCTCCTTCTTCTCATCCTTCTCCTTCTTCTCATCCTTCTCCTTCTCCTTCTTCTCATCCTTCTCCTTCTCCATCTTCTCATCCTTCTCCTTCTTCTCATCCTTCTCCTTCTCCTTCTTCACATCCTTCTCCTTCTTCTCATCCTTCTCCTTCTTCTCATCCTTCTCCTTCTTCTCATCCTTCTCCTTCTCCTTCTTCTCATCCTTCTCCTTCTCCTTCTCCTTCCTCATCTCCAAAGGCATTTAAATTAAAGGTACAGTGTTCTGCACTAATTTAAAGGCTCTCTGAAGCCTAGAAACCCTTTTTATAAGTCATCTTCGTAGCGAATAAATTCGCATCGAATCGAATTTCTTCCTGAAATTCGCCGAATCAGCCGAATCAAATTTTTGAATACTTCGCTCATCTCTAATAATTGTGATTATTGATCACCTGAATTAAACCAGTGAAAGAAAAGATTGAATGAAAATAATCTGCACTGACCACTGTGCTTTGTCAGCCACATATTGGCACATTCTGGTGTCACACAGATGCCATGTGAAATTTGCAGTGTTTTCTGTGCAAGCGCTGCACCGCATCACAACCGCAACCCCTTCATGCCACCTGCTGCGGCTTTCTAGGTGAAGTTAACAACACACCAATATTGGTCCACAAAGCGTATTGCGATTTGCCAAATTGGATGGCATGCCTATTCACACCCATGTGCATACCCTGAAAAAGGGTCCTGCACCTTTTTGGCCCGGATGCGGTGCAATTTGAGCCTTGCAAAATGTATGTCTCAAATTGCAACGCACACAAATTGCATGTGACTTGCCCAGGAGTGCGGTGTTAGACCACAATGCATGTATGTGAAGCCAGAATAAAAATGTGTATTTTGTCTACTTTTACTTGGCATGTTAACATTATGGAAGTGCATTTTTCTTCTGTTTAACATGCTATAGAAATGGAACATGCATTTGGATGGAGTGTTTTTGTATGTGCATTTGGGAAGTATTCTAAACACACATTGACCCTAGGGCCACACCATATCTTGAGCCACGTTTGTCAGAAATGCTGTACAGTACATTTAAAGTGGATTTACACTCAACCTATCAAAAAATAACAGTCATCAGCTACAAAAACTGTAGCTGCTGACTTTTAAAAAGCAGGGAGGACACCTTCCGTTTCCAAACATCTAGGCGATCGTACCAGAAGTGGGAGAGTGTGCCTGTCAAATTTGGGGACCCACTCCCCAAGGGTGCCAATCCTTAAGGGGGAACGGGGAGCAGTCCTTAAAGCAGAACTTCCCCTTTTGGATGGAGCTCCGCTTTAAGATGATTTCCTATGGGACATGTTTACACATGTGCATTTTCACATGGCTTGATTTTTTGGAAAAGGTCAGAGCCTTTCTGGAACTCCAAAAGTGTTATGTTTTTGTCAAAATACTTAAATGGAAACACTGCAGACAAGAACGTATTTCATGTTGTCTGCGTTTTGCTGTTTTAAATCTGCCGAGCAACAAAAATGAAAACAATAAGGCAGAAAAAAGACATCAAAAACTGTGTCATAAAACAAGTGCTAAAACAACGCCAAACACAATGCAGAGATGGATACAACACAACCTGTGTTGCCTTAGGCACTTGAGTGCACACTTGGCCACAGGTGATTTTACAAGGCGTTTTTTTTGGGTCAAAGAATGTGTCTTTGCATTTGTGGAAAGTGTATTTTGGTTGTAATTTTTGGTGTTATTTTTTACGCATACTTTGGCAAACTGCACATCTGCATTCAACTTTGTGGTGAAAATTAACCAAATAATGTCCCAGCCAAAATGACATGCATTTGGCATGTGTTGCCAGAACACACACAAAAATGTTGATACAAAAGAATCCAAAATACAGGCTCAAACAAGACAAACATGCACATCCAAATTTCAAACCACATTTTACAAACATATCTGATGACCAAAAAGCTCCAAAAATGTTGATTACAAAATACACCACAATGAACAATAAAATGTCCAACAAAGCAAAAATTGAACTTTTGTGCCCATGGAGTGTTGTGTTTTCTTTCAATGCTCATTTAGGTGCGTGCCTAGCATATTTGGTAAATGCTAAAATGTGCAGCAAAATGCATGTTTGCTAACAGCACTTGGGGTGCCATTAACAATGAATGGCACCCAAAAGCACAACGCATATTTAAAGACCATTGAGCACAATTTAGAAGTGCAGCAACAATTTTGCAATTCTGCCCACAATTATGCATTGCTCAGGTGAGAATGCATTGAAAATAACAATACAATACAATTATACTGTATGTATGTATGTATGTGTATACACACACACATGTAGATATAGTTCATGTTTTAGCTTTCCTTTTGGGACAATTATCCCCTGCTTTGTGTGGGATATTTGGTATGTTTGATTACACAAACCTCTCACATTTAAATTCTTGACCTTTTTTTGTCATCCACAGATTATGCTGTTACGCAAGTATGACCGTGGCTGCTCGAATTTTGCCAAGCAGACCATCGTGCGCCACATCAAACATCGGCTGTGGCAGAGATTCCATTATCGCACTACTGTGCTACAAATTCAGCACAGCTGGAGCGATGTTAAGCGGCGCAACCCGCAACTTTTTAAAAAAGTGGCCCGCAGAATCTCTGGTAAGTCAAGTTGTTATTAAAAACTTTACTTTCCTTTTTGTATTGTGAAAAATGTTTTGATACATTCATTCTGAATTTGTTTGGCAATAATGTTGTCTTTGTTGACTTGTTCTAGCCACAGCTGATGGGTGCCAGGCGGTGGTCTGCTTGGCAAAAAAGCCTCACAGGAGGACAGCCACCGTCCTCTTCTGCCAACCACAGGCGGGGCATCCCCTGCAGAGACTCCGCATTGTGGAAGGTAAGCACAAGCTCTGGAAGCTTGGACCTCATGACCTTGCCATTGTTGCCATCTCCACACTGATCTCCAGTGACTGTCAATTGTACATTCATGCCACACACATTGCTTGTAAATGACATGATAACTGACGGAAGCGTAGGCAGGACAGAACACACACGGAGGATGCTAAACACACCAAGTTTTATTGTTATATGGAAAGCACTCAATCAGGGTAGGAATTTAGCATCCGGGGACCCAAAAAGGGGGAGGAGAGGGGAGTAGCTCAAAACAATTGTAATTCAGCCCATGATAGGGCAATTTGTGTAGCGATGGGCCAAGCAACTATTAATCCAAGCAGGCAGCTCCGGCAAAAGTAATAGGGAGGTTCAATAGGGCAATCCAGGCAAAAAATGTATGAGAGTTCCATGGGACAGTCCAGGCAGGGGAAATTCAGGGGATCCAGGAGGGGGGGTGTTCAGACAGGAGGATTGGGGCACTCACGGTTTAGGCAGGAGTATCCTTGGGCACACAGCAGGTAGCAAGCAGGAGTACCCTCGCACACAACGGATAGCAAGTGCCTCTAGCCCCCCAGGTATCAGCAGAGTACTCAGTGGGTTCTTGGAGCTGGGGAGGTATGGCCTCAGCTCAGACCTTACAACAGCTGCTCATGGCAACGTACAGGGGACCAACAGTGGACTAGGTCCTGCTCGAGTCTTCTTAAGCCAGAGCAGGACGCTTCCCAGTTGCCCTGGCAATGGCCGGCCCAGCATCGGGTCACCGGGGCAACAAGGCACACCCCGCTCACTCGGGCCATGCTCAGGGAGCATGACCATTGTCTCCAGCGGGCGCAGATCGCGGGAAGCCTCGTGCCCGTGCTGTTCCCACCGGGGAACATGCAGGGACAACCCGGCGGCCTGTGCTGTGCGGGCCCAGCGGGGTGGCCGACTCCTTGGCAACTTTTCTGAGGAGAGGTGCTACCCGCACCACAGGGGGTGTTTCCTCCCATCCTGAAGAGCCTTTGATGTAGGCTTGTGCAGGACCATAGGAATCTGCAAGGGGGAAGGGAGGGGGGATGATGAAAGGAGAGCGAGGGGGGAGGAAGGGACAGCAGGCTGGAGGGGGGGGGACCGTGCCAAGAACCATTTGTTAATCACTAATAGAGCTGTGTTTGGTGTCATGTGATCCCCAATGGCTGTTTGTTTGTGATGCAAGATTTTTGCCTAAAAACATTCTGGCTTAGATGTTCACAAACATATCCCATCAAAATCGCAATCATAACATTTTGTTTTTACACTTGACAGAATTGTACTTTTTTGGACCAATTAAATTACGATATGTGTATGTTATGTATGCTGTTTGAAAGTTGCAGAGTATCCAAATTATGGAATATTTTGGACTAAAATGCAACTCCATGATGTACAGCCTATCTCATTTGGTGAGGCCCCATAAGATGACAGAACATGAGAAATATTCTACAATGCATAGTACGTTATTATTAGAGATGAGCGAATCGAATCAGGCGAAGTGGAATTTGTTTCGAATTTCAGGAAAAATTCGATTCGCGGCGAATCCGAATTTTTGCCGACTTCGGATGGTCAAATCGAATTTTTCCTGATCGGCCGTTTTCATCCCTTCTACAGCCGGCAAAAATGTCCCTGCAGAGAGCTCCGCTATTTCTGACAGCTGTCTGACAGTTCCTTCACATTTCCAGCGGTTGAAACATTGTATGTATTTGTTTCCATTTAGGATACAGATGTTTTTATTAGGAAACAAATAGATACAATGTTTCAATCGCTGTAAATGTGAAAGAACTGTCAGAGAACTGTCAGAAATAGAGGAACTCTGCAGAAACACTTTTTGCTTTACTGGAATTATTCTTATTTTCATTCTTCTTCTTCTTATTTTCATTCTTCTTTTCATTCTTTTCATTCTTCTTTTCATTCTTCTTCTTATTTTCATTCTTCTTTTCATTCTTTTCATTCTTCTTCTTATTTTCATTCTTCTTTTCATTCTTCTTGTCATTCTTTTCATTCTTCTTTTCATTCTTTTCATTCTTCTTGTCATTCTTTTCATTCTTCTTTTCATTCTTCTTCTTATTTTCATTCTTCTTTTCATTCTTTTCATTCTTCTTTTCATTCTTCTTCTTATTTTCATTCTTCTTTTCATTCTTTTCATTCTTCTTTTCATTCTTTTCATTTTTCTTTTCATTCTTCTTCTTCTTTTCATTCTTCTTTTCATTCTTCTTTTCATTCTTCTTCTTATTTTCATTCTTTTTTTCATTCTTTTCATTCTTCTTTTCATTCTTTTCATTCTTCTTTTCATTCTTCTTCTTCTTTTCATTTTTCTTTTCATTCTTTTCATTCTTCTTTTCATTCTTCTTCTTATTTTCATTCTTCTTTTCATTCTTTTCATTCTTCTTTTCATTCTTTTCATTCTTCTTTTCATTCTTCTTCTTATTTTCATTTTTCTTTTCATTCTTTTCATTCTTCTTCTTCTTTTCATTCTTCTTTTCATTCTTTTCATTCTTCTTTTCATTCTTTTCATTCTTCTTTCATTCTTCTTCTTATTTTCATTCTTCTTTTCATTCTTCTTCTTATTTTCATTCTTATTTTCATTCTTTTCATTCTTCTTTTCATTCTTCTTCTTCTTTTCATTCTTCTTTTCATTCTTTTCATTCTTCTTTTCATTCTTCTTCTTATTTTCATTCTTCTTTTCATTCTTTTCATTCTTTTCATTCTTCTTCTTATTTTCATTCTTCTTTTCATTCTTTTCATTCTTCTTTTCATTCTTCTTCTTATTTTCATTCTTCTTTTCATTCTTCTTTTCATTCTTTTCATTCTTCTTCTTCTTTTCATTCTTTTCATTCTTCTTCTTCTTCTTCTTCTCATTCTTTTCATTCTTCTTCTTCTTCTTATCATTCTTTTCATTCTTCTTCTTCTTCTTCTTTTCATTCTTTTCATTCTTCTTCTTCTTCTTCTCCTTCTTCTTCTTTGGCCCCGTGACTGCCCAAATGAGTGAAGTGTGCGGTGATTCTAAGATCGACGGCACTCATCTGCATGTCATACTGACTGACAGTATTATTTCTCTTCCCCAGCAGACTCCAAGGGCATTTAAATTAAAGGTACAGTGTTCTGCACTAATATAAAGGCTCTCTGAAGCCTAGAAACCCTTTTTATAAGTAAAATTTGCGGCGAATAAATTCGAATCGAATCAAATTTTTTCAGAAAATTTGGCGAATCAGGCGAATCGAATTTTTGAAAAATTCGCTCATCTCTAGTTATTATTAAAACATTAACACATGAATACAGTATTATAGAGAGGGCACATCTGGGGGGATTTTGGGTTAGTAATCCTGACAATCTTGCCATGTCCTTACATTGGGAATCATTGTAACGGAAATGTTTAACATTGTCTTGACTTGCTTACATTACTGCCATGTGGCCTTTTTTATGATCTGGTATATATAGTCTGCAGCCAATCATATTGACCAGGGTGCTGTGATTGGTCCAAATACCATGTGATAAGTGTGGTCCAATCCCATTAGGACTTCCAAGAGTTCCTAATATCTAAATTGACATTGTGATCATGTCATTGCATAGCAAATACATGATCAACAAACTTAACAAATCATCCTCCTACCATGACTTGCTATCTGCTGTAGTGCAGTGGACAAAGTTGTGGAAAAGGATACAGTCTGCCCCAGTGGATGTACATCCAAAGTCAAAACATAACAAATTAGGGACACAAACGCAATTGTGCCTGTATGTGTGGCCTGACACCAGGAAATGGACAGTTGTCATTCAGCCCTGTGGCCCTAGCTTTGGCACACATGTTTATGAGAAATCTTCTGCCATGTTTTTAGGTTAGTAATGTTCCGATTCTGTGTTATTCTTTTTGTAGAACAAGAGAGTGAAGAGGAGGGCCACCGTAAGTGCCTTGAATGTGATTGGCTGTGCTCTGTGTGCATTATGTAACTTTGATATGTGCAATGTGTTTGTTGTGTTCTATCTTGTTGTTTATGTAACACCAGCTATGTTGGAAGAGGGGGATGAGGAGGAGGAGGGCACATCCTCTCAGGCTCACTGTAAGTGCATTGAATGTGCTTGTCTGTTCTCTGTGTTCCTTGTTGTCCTTGGCTCTCTCAAAGGGGTTGTTGTTGTTGTTCTTTCTTGTTTGTGTAGTACCAGCAAGGTTGCCTCCAGTGGAGGAGGAGGAGGAAGCGGCAGCAGCGGCGGCACCACCACCCCGTCTCCACGGTCGCCTGTTCTGCCGGAGACTCCCTCACCTCCAGCTCACTGTAAGTGTCTTGGATGTGCTTGCCTATTCTCTCTGTGCATTATGTAACTTTGATGTCTGCAATGTGTTCTGTTCTATCTTGTTGTTTATGTAGCACCAGCCATGTTCTCGGCCTTTTGGCTAAGATCAAGTGTAGTATCTGTTCTTATCAGTGTCCAGTGGGGGTGCTCCCGACCATTCTAGCTTTGCGGGGATGGTTGTTGTATAGTACCCTCACTGGAATGATGGGGGTCTGGATGGCTATTACGGGGAGGACAGAAACCGGGGAGCGCCATGATTCGTTCTGGGGCCTCGGGAGTAATTCTCCTTTGGAACGTCTGAAGGACCCAGTTACCTCCTGATTTGGACGGTCTACCTTGGTCTGGCCAGGGGCTGGGAAGGCAGAGAGTCCGCAAACTAGGTGCCCCCTGAGTAGTTGCCTCAGGGGTGCTCTGAGTAGCACTTGGGTGTGGGATCCCACGTTGCGAATGAGCACATGGTCACCGAGTTTAAACACTTTTTGCACTGCGCCTCTAGGACCGGGCCTTTTGGTCAAGTTCTGGGCAATTTTTTTGCTACAGGCCTCAGGGTCTGGTCAGTGCACAATTTGGGCACGACACTTTTTATTATTTTTATAGATTTATTTAATTATTTATTTATTTTTCCTCACCCCACGTTTGTCACTTTTTACTTTTGTGTGTGTTTTTTTTCATAGGATGGAGGGTATGGGTCCTCGGGCCTGCCCTGAAGTCTAGGGGGAGGATGTGTGGCCATACGGTTCCTTCCTCCCCTGTCCCTAGGGGGTTTTCTCTTCGGGAGAACCCCCTGGCCTAGTACTGGATGTCCGGCTTCGGCTGGACATAAGGAACGGTGGTCCACCAGGCCTTTTGGCCAGGAGGACCAAATGGGAACCTTGTCCCTGTCAGGATCTTCGTGCCCCGGGGGATCAGTGTAACGGTCCAACCCCTTCGGGGGTAGGACAAAAGCACACCCTTAAGTGCACTTTTTGTGTGGTGGTTTGCACTTGCACTTTTTTGTGAACACTTACGGGTTTTTTCGTTATAGTTGCACGTTTGCGGACTTAAAAAAAAAAAAAAAAAACAGCCATGTTGGAAGAGGAAGAGGAGGAGGATACCTCTTCTGAGGCACACTGTGAGTTCATTGAATGTGCTTGTCTGTTCTCTGTGTTCCTTGTTGTCCTTGGCTCTCTCAAAGGGGTTATTATTGTCCTTTCTTGTTTGTGTAGTTCAAGCAAGGTTTTCTCTGGAGGAAGAGGAGGCCCACCAGCCACCTCCAGAATTTGGACTGCACCAGGAGGCCCCTTCACCTCCAGCTCACTGTAAGTGCCTTGGATGTGCTTGCCTGTTCTCTGTGTGCATTATGTCAATTTGATGTTTGCAATGTGTTGGTTTTGTTCTTTCTTGTTGTTTGTGTAGCTCCAGCCATATTGGAAGAGGGTGAGCTGGAGGAAGAGCAGAGGGAGGAGTGGTCTCCCCCTCAGGTCCACTGTAAGTACTAGAGATGAGCGAATTTCTCACAAATTCGATTCGGCTGATTCGGCGAATTCCAGTGTGAAATTCGATTCAATGCGAATTTCTTCGCTACGAAGATGACTTATAAAAAGGGTTTCTAGGCTTCAGAGAGCCTTTAAATTAGTGCAGAACACTGTACCTTTAATTTAAATGCCCTTGGAGATGAGGAAGGAGAAGGAGAAGGAGAAGGATGAGAAGAAGGAGAAGGAGAAGGATGATAAGAAGGAGAAGGAGAAGGATGAGAAGAGGGAGAAGGAGAAGGATGAGAAGAAGGAGAAGGATGAGAAGAAGGAGAAGGATGAGAAGAAGGAGAAGGAGAAGGATGAGAAGAAGGAGAAGGAGAAGGATGAGAAGAAGGAGAAGGAGAAGGATGAGAAGAAGGAGAAGGAGAAGGATGAGAAGAAGGAGAAGGATGAGAAGAAGGAGAAGGATGAGAAGATGGAGAAGGAGAAGGATGAGAAGAAGGAGAAGGAGAAGGATGAGAAGAAGGAGAAGGAGAAGGATGAGAAGAAGGAGAAGGAGAAGGATGAGAAGAAGGAGAAGGATGAGAAGAAGGAGAAGGAGAAGGATGAGAAGAAGGAGAAGGAGAAGGATGAGAAGAAGGAGAAGGAGAAGGATGAGAAGATGGAGAAGGATGAGAAGAAGGAGAAGGATGAGGAGAAGGAGAAGGATGAGAAGAAGGAGAAGGATGAGAAGAAGGAGAAGGAGAAGGATGAGAAGAAGGAGAAGGATGAGAAGAAGGAGAAGGATGAGAAGAAGGAGAAGGATGTGAAGAAGGAGAAGGATGAGAAGAAGAAGAAGGAGAAGGATGAGAAGAAGGAGAAGGATGAGAAGAAGGAGAAGGATGAGAAGAAGGAGAAGGATGAGAAGAAGGAGAAGGAGAAGGATGAGAAGAAGGAGAAGGATGAGAAGAAGGAGAAGGATGAGAAGAAGGAGAAGGAGAAGGATGAGAAGAAGGAGAAGGAGAAGGATGAGAAGAAGGAGAAGGAGAAGGATGAGAAGAAGGAGAAGGAGAAGGATGAGAAGAAGGAGAAGGATGAGAAGAAGGAGAAGGATGAGAAGAAGGAGAAGGAGAAGGATGAGGAGAAGGAGAAGGAGAAAGATGAGAAGAAGGAGAAGGATGAGAAGAAGGAGAAGGAGAAGGATGAGAAGAAGGAGAAGGAGAAGGATGAGAAGAAGGAGAAGGAGAAGGATGAGAAGAAGGAGAAGGAGAAGGATGAGAAGAAGGAGAAGGATGAGGAGAAGGAGAAGGATGAGAAGAAGGAGAAGGATGAGAAGAAGGAGAAGGATGAGAAGAAGGAGAAGGATGAGAAGAAGGAGAAGGAGAAGGATGAGAAGAAGGAGAAGGATGAGAAGAAGGAGAAGGATGAGAAGAAGGAGAAGCAGAAGGAGAAGGATGAGAAGAAGGAAAAGGAGAAGGATGAGAAGATGGAGAAGGAGAAGGATGAGAAGAAGGAGAAGGATGAGAAGAAGGAGAAGGAGAAGGATGAGAAGAAGGAGAAGGATGAGAAGAAGGATGAGAAGAAGGAGAAGGATGAGAAGAAGGAGAAGGAGAAGGAGAAGGATGAGAAGAAGGAGAAGGATGAGAAGAAGGAGAAGGATGAGAAGAAGGATGAGAAGAAGGATGAGAAGAAGGACAGTTCTGTGACAGTTTCTGTCTATTTCTGACAGTTCTGGGACATTCACTCCATACAGCGGTTTCAACCGCTGTATGGAGGGAATGTCATAGAACTGTCAGAAATAGACTATTTATGACAGTTCTGGGACATTCCTTCCATACAGCGGTTGAAACATTGTATCTATTTGTTTCCATAAATGGATCCATTTATGGAAACAAATAGATACAATGTTTCAACCGCTGTATGGAAGGACAGTCCCAGAACTGTCATTAATAGTCTATTTCTGACAGTTCTATGACATTCCCTCCATACAGCGGTTGAAACCGCTGTATGGAGTGAATGTCCCAGAACTGTCAGAAATAGTCTATTTCTGACAGTTCTGGGACATTCCCTCCATACAGCGGTTTCCGGCAAAAAGTGTATGTGCAGAGTTCCTCTAAGTGTATCTGCAGAGCTCCTCTAAGTGTATCTGCAGAATAGAGGAACTCTGCACATACACTTTTTGCCGGCTTGGAATTATTCTTATTTTCATCATACTTCTTCTTCTTCTTCTTCATCCTCATCCTCTTCTTCTTCTTCTGAGGATGAGGATGAGGATGAAGAAGAAGAAGAAGTAGGATAAAAATAAGATTAATTCCAAGCCGGCAAAAAGTGTATGTGCAGAGCTCCTCTAAGTGTATCTGCAGAATAGAGGAACTCTGCACATACACTTTTTGCCGGCTTGGAATTATTCTTCTTTTCATCCTACTTCTTCTTCTTCTTCTTCATCCTCATCCTCATCCTCAGAAGAAGAGGATGAGGATGAGGATGAAGAAGAAGAAGAAGAAGAAGTAGGATGAAAAGAAGAATAATTCCAAGCCGGCAAAAAGTGTATGTGCAGAGTTCCTCTATTTCTGACAGTTCTCTGACAGCTTCTTCACATGTACAGCGGTTGAAACATCTGTATCCTAAATGTAAACTAATAGATACAATGTTTCAACCGCTAAACATGTGTTCCTTCTGTCAGAGAACTGTCAGAAATAGCGGAGCTCACTGCAGGGACACTTTTGCCGGCTGATCGGGAAATGTTCGATTCGCGCACCCGAAGTAGGCAAAATTTCGGATTCGACGCGAATCGAATATTTCCTGAAATTCGACTCGAATTCCGGTTCGCCTGGTTCGATTCGCTCATCTCTAGTAAGTACCTTCAATGTGTTTGGTGATTTACCTTCTGTACAATCATGCTGACCATAGCTGTAGGCTAATTTGACTGCTTAATATTGGCCGGACTGTAGTTTCTTATCTAAGTTGGCCTTGTTTTTGTTTCCACTACTGCAACTTACCTAGGTGGTTGAAGCATTGGTCCAATACTTCATCTGTCCCCCCTAGGTTGTAAGGGTGGTAACTCTGCTGTGATGGAGCGTAGGCAGGACCAAACACACAGAGCAGATGATAAACACACAAAGCTTTCTTGAATTAGGACAGTCACTCAATTTGGGTATGAAGGTAGCGTCCAAGTTCTCAGGGCAGGGGAAGAGCAGGGATGGCTCCCCAAAAAATTGTAATTTGGCCCCAAGAAGGGCAAACTTAGAGTCTCTGTTAAATTGTAATCCAGGCAGGGAAGGGAAAGGAGGGAGAGTTCACAGCCCTTCCATACAGGGGAGGAAAACAGGGGCACAAACACTCACAGTTCCGGCAGGGGTTTTCCTGGCTCACAGCGGCCTACAACAGGGGGCGACACTTATCAGCACACAGCAGAGGGTCCACTTCTACAGCACACTGCAACACTTGCAATCCTGGCCTCACAGTATTAGGCAGTGTAGCAGCGGGTACTCCTCCTGAGCCCCGAGTATTAGCAGAGTGTTCAGCGGCTAATAATCCTGGTATCCCCAGAGTATTATGCAGAGTGGCTGCGGGGGTCTCGCCTCAGTGCAGACCTCCCAGCAGCTTCGCAGCAGACAAAACACCTGGGAGAATCCTGTGTTGGCTCCCTGTTGCCCTGGCAACGTCCAGCCCAGTGCTGCGTTGCCCGGGCAACGAGGCACGCCCTCTTGACACGGGCCTTGCTCTCTTTATCTCCGGCGGGTGCAGGTGTGGGAAGCCTCGCACCCATGCTAGCGCCGCCGGGGGGGCGCACAGCGACAGGACGACGGCCCTGCTCCGGAACCCCCTGGTGGGAGGCTATCCCTCTCCTGGCTGTATGGCCGCAGGGGGTCACCTTCCTCCCATGGGCCGCAGGGGGTCACCTTCCTCCCATGGGGCTTTGCAGGATGGGAGGAAGTGACAAGCAGCAGGGGGGAAGAAGTGACACTTCTCATCCTGTGCAGCCCAACTTCAAAGGCTGCTACAGGATGAGAAGGGGTGGGTGAGGGGACACAGGCACCAGGAGGGGTTGGGGGTTTCTGGGAGATCAGGCATGCTGTGACATCTGCAATCACATGTTTTCTGTCAGCTCAACCCCCCAGCACTTACTGTGCTGTGGAGGGGGAGGCACTGGCAGGCTAAAACTCTTTGTTATTCGTGGCTAGGCTGATCCAGTTGCTGCTCCAGAGTCTGCAGTATATCATGACTTGAAAGTCGGGATCTTGATCCAGTCTGGCCATGCTGTGTGACTTCAGTGAATAGAATGCAGCTGTCCCCTGAAAATGTGTCGCAGGAGTGCCAAATGAACTACACTTCTGTAATCCACAGGAGAGGTACAGTCCAAAAATCTTGGGCTGGACTTCCCTTTTAATCTATGTATGTCAGGCTTAGAGTGTAACTAAACCCCGAAGCCCACATTCACTCTATCTGGTCTACGCAGACCCTGCATTGACTATATCCGCTCTCCCTGGACCCAGAATTCACTCTGTCTGGTCGTCGCAGACCCTGCATTAACTATATCCGCTCTCCCTGGACCCAGAATTCACTCTATCTGGTCTACGCAGACCCTGCATTACCTATATCCGCTCTCCCTGGACCCGGAATTCACTCTGTCTGGTCTACGCAGACCCTGCATTAACTATATCCGCTCTCCCTGGACCCAGAATTCACTCTATCTGGTCTACGCAGACCCTGCATTGACTATATCCGCTCTCCCTGGACCCAGAATTCACTCTATCTGGTCTACGCAGACCCTGCATTAACTATATCCGCTCTCCCCGGACCCAGAATTCACTCGATCTGGTCTACGCAGACCCTGCATTAACCATATCCGCTCTCCCTGGACCCAGATTTCACTCTATCTGGTCTACGCAGACCCTGCATTAACTATATCCGCTCTCCCTGGACCCAGAATTCACTCTGTCTGGTCTACGCAGACCCTGCATTAACTATATCCGCTCTCCCTGGACCTGGAATTCACTCTATCTGGTCTACGCAGACCCTGCATTAACTATATCCGCTCTCCCTGGACCCAGAATTCACTCTGTCTGGTCTACGCAGACCCTGCATTAACTATATCCGCTCTCCCTGGACCCAGAATTCACTCTATCTGGTCTACGCAGACCCTGCATTACCTATATCCGCTCTCCCTGGACCCAGAATTCACTCTATCTGGTCTACGCAGACCCTGCATTAACTATATCCGCTCTCCTTGGACCCAGAATTCACTCTGGTCTCCCGCAGTAAACAGAACATGGCAATGCAAGTATTTAAGGGCATAAAAACAGCTAAATACCTTTTTGCATCAGCAGTTAGAGCAGTCTTGTGACTTCAGCAGAGCTCGGTTTAAACTTTGAGTATTTTTCTTTCTGCTCTAGGAGGATGTGAATCTTCTGGCCCTCTATGTGAACAGTGCTGATTGGCCCTGTGCTGATCACATGCACCCTCCCCAAACCAACACCCAAAAAGTATAGCAATGCACAGCAAACTGAGCATGTGCATGTGATTACGGATTCAGTCTGTATCAGTTGGTCATTTCAACAAGACGAGGGGCAGAGAAGACAGGATCAAACAGCCTTCTTACACAAGACAGAGTATTAACCCCTTAGGTTACACAGCGAGTATAACAAGGATGCTTTACTGCATATTTACACTGCTTGGACTGTTGTGGGTTTAGTAATACTTTAAGTAATATTGCTTGCTTCCTTACAACACATGCTCAAGCAGTTTTGAGAATACAGCTTCCAATGTGGATCCTAGTGTAGTGGCCAGGCAGTTATTAGCTCAATATGTGTAGGCCTGTACACATCCATACCTTTTGGAGACCAAGTTCTACTCTGTAGCACAGCATGGGATGATAATTGGCAGCAGGTCAGTATTTTGGGGGCCTGAGGAGGATGCCAAGCAGTGGGGTTTTCATGCTGTGAATGCATGAAGGCAAGAAACTTTGGCCTTTTGACTAAATTTCCAATGACCATCCAACACAAGATATGTGCCCCCAAAATACACTAGCAGAGGGGTGGGAGAGCCTATCTCTGAGGAGCTTCTCGGCTATTAGTGTTTGGGAAGTGTTCTGAGTTGTGTGTCTTTGAATATACAATGGTTAAGGCCTTTCCCTTGTGTCAACCTTTGAAAAGGTTGCAGCTAAGGGCACAGTGGCTGTTAACACCACAACCCCTTACAATGTCCGACATAAAGATTGGACTTTGTTCATTTTCATGAGTGCACCCTCTTCTATTTGGACGTTCATGAGCCAGAATTTCACGTTCGACTTTCTTGGACTTCCATGGCTCCCTAGGGTCATACACTATCCAAACTTATCTGGAGTTAGTCTGCACCTTGTACTTCAAGTCTGAGAGAATGTAAGGCTTGGTTTCAACAGTGTGTGTGTTTGTAGTAAACTCTTAAGTTTACAAAGCCTCAAATTATACTGACATGTGGAGCTCTTTTGCTTGTGTTTTTTTCAAGTTAACTGGCACTCAGAAAGGGAGTGGCTGCACTCCAGAGCCCCCAGGAGAGAATAGATGGAGGAGGAGGAGGAGGAAGAGGTGGAGTCTTTGGAGGAGGGTCAACTCTCCTCCAGTTCCCCTGAGCCCCAGGACCCAGGTATGTCCCATTTGTGTGAATGTGATCAACTTTACAATATTTGCTTTTGGACAGTGTCTATGTGTGGGGGTGTCACATGAGGTGTGTTGGGTAAAGGGTGGTAAGCCTGGCACCAGACTTATTTTTGTTTGTGATTCCCAATCTGCTCCAAGCTACAAATGCCACCTTGCAGTGTGCATGTGTTAACACTCGAGGGGGCATTTGTGTTTTGGCATAGGGGAGGAGAATATTGTATGGACTGAACCCTTTTACAGCTAGACTGTCAAAGACTTAGACCTTGTGACATCTTCCTGGGAAGCTTCAGATCTGCTGCCGACCTGTGACCTTTGCTTTGGGATGATTGACGTCACTCTATTGTAGACCCCAGAAAGGAAAGTGGGAATGGCTGCAAGGGATGACCAATGAGTGTTTCCACTATTACTGTAGTGTAAGCGTAGCTAAGCTGATGTGTGTGAGCCAATTCCTCTTGTCAAGAGCAAGCCTCTCCAACATTGGAATGCTGGCACCACACCACTGGCAAGGAAGACTGTTCCTTATCATGGCTGTCAGCTGTAACATTTGGGTTACATCCTAAGGTGATCTGAAACATCGTCAATGGACATCCAGAGAGTATGTCAGCATTGTAGGATATGAGCAGCTTGCTGAATTTGTCCTTAAGCTCTTCTGGTCATCTAGTTTAGTAACCCAAACCGAAAGAGGACTTTGCTATGTTGGTTAGTGCTAGGACTTACTACCGGGGCCTGTACTATGTGACTGTTTAACATCCATGTGTTTGTCAAATGTCAGGACTCGCATCTTTACGGTGTCTTTTTTTTGTTACTCTTCATGTAGTTGTACTTCCCAATGCCCCACCTGCTATGGGGGAGCTCCAGCCCCCTCTGGATGCTGAGGCCAACATCCCAGAAGGTCAGTTTCTAAACTGTTTACACATATGCACATGTAACTGTCATGGAAATTTTGTATTGTTGGTCGAACTTTAAATGTGTCATGTATTCGTGTTATTCATATGTCTCTCGTGTGGCTTAATTAAAGCTCTGAAGGCTGCAATTGGGCCATGCGCATGTACAATGTATGTATTACAGTACTCGGCTTGGTAATGGATGAGATGGCAGATCTGCGCTTATAGACCGGCGTGTATACCACCACGGCATTCCATGCGAATGCTGCTGTCAGTAGACCGTGGGCCTGTATCCACATATCAGCAGCATGGTACCACGTGGGCTTCATAACGCAATGCGCAAGCGGTGTGAACTCCACGTGTAGGCTTATGCATATCTTACAACCCATTACCAACTTGAAACTGTATCTTGGATGGATGTGTTTTAATAAAGATCGTATCGGGCCCATCCAGGTACAGACTGATATTTTTAGGGAGTGCTTGTGCAGAGAATTTTGCATACCAATAGAAGCTAGTAGGACAGGAAATATGACCTCAGATGGCTCATAGGGGGGAAGGGGAGGAAGTCTGCTGACCTCAGAAGACTCATGGGGGAGGACCAGTGATAGATAATAGCAAAGGCTATGCTCCAATTGGAATGTATATCCTCTGTATAGGCAATCCCCATTGTATTGTTCGGTGGGAGGGTTTGACTTTATTCATGTGGGGGGCATGTGTGTATTCTTAATAAAAACAGAGAGCTGAGCCTAAAGCGGGCGCTTATGTGAGTTGCAACCAGCCTTAGAGTGTCGTGTGATCATTCCAGGGTAACGGAGCTCCATCACCCACAAATTCAACAGAACCAAAGTATTTGGATGGGCAGGAATCGTGTAGTTTGGCTGCAGTCGTGGTAAGCGAGATTCGCACAGCTTTATGGGGGATTTCTGCGCATCCAACTGCGAGTACTCACGGTAAGGAGAAATTCGTTAAAGCGAATTTCCAAGACAGTTTGGCGAGCCTGGTGGATACTAACGCGTATTCTTGCGTAGCTAACCTAGAACGAGGGGGGAATGGCCATCATGAACTAGCAAAAAGTATGCCGGCACATTTCAGGTCTCTCTGCCATTAAGAGGATCGCTTTTTGCGTGTTCGTGTGGCTGATTTCGCTCTCTGTTAGCTAACAAGAAATACCGCTTAACAAGGACCTCGTTTTTTGTCCTAAACTCTTGATTTGTGGGTGAAAGACAAGGGTTTGTCTCTGCGGAACGCAGCAGAGGGGGGGGTTTTGGTTGGCTGGATTTGGTCAAGTTTAAAAAATCTTCCAACCAAAAATTAAACGGGTATATGTTTTAGTGGGTAAAAGTTGTTGCATAGTGTTAGGTAAGTATTTGCGGGTTGTAGGTACTGTGGTGATTGCTTTACCCCCCTCCACGTGAGGTAATTATTACAGTGCTGAAAGGCTTAGGTTAATTGTTAACTGTTGTAAGATCTGTGTTATGTGGTCTGTACAATGTTTTGTGGTACCACTGCTCCCAGCAAGCATGCAGCAGGGGGTCCTTTTTGTTACATGTGCATGTTAGTGTGATATGTTGGTGTTTTATGTCCGTTCTGTGATTGTGCCCAAATTGTGTTGTATGTGTGCTTCATATTGTTGTGTAATTGTCCAGTGTATGTTCTGTCTAAAAGTCTGTTTTATGTAAGAGGCAATTTTGAGGCTAGAGTCTGCCGTGTGCTCCTCTGTGGGGGGTCATTCTAGTATCTGCCATGTGCTCCTCTGTGGGGGGTCATCTTCTTGACAAACCACATGGACTCCTTTTGTTTGGTGGCCATTTTGTTGGCTACCAAATGTGCAGTAATCTCTATGCAATGTGCATGAAGTTTCCTATATGCATTTGACCCATATTGTGTTTTTAATCCAAATTTTTTACAGTTTCATTTGTTTGCTTTTAGCTTTAAATTTGCGTATTGCCAGCCAATTTAAAGTGTATTAAGCGAGTTTTCCCTTCACGTGTTCCACATTTAATGAGCGCAGTGAAGTCTGGGTTTTTGCACATAGATTTCTTGTATAGTGATTATGTTTTTCTTGTGTTTTTCCTGTTAAAAGTAGTTCCTTATTGTAAAGCGGGTTTGTTTTAAGCTGCTGTGTCGCGTGTTTCACGTCCAGCAGACTTTTTGTGTAAACGGTTCTAGGTGGTTGCAGTAAAGATTGCGTGTATAACGTGGATCGTTTAGCGGTGCTGATAGGAGTGATTTTTGCGTCAGCAACAAGGTTACTTTTGGCGCAGTTTTTCGGTTTACCTCTGTGTAATTGTTTTACTGTGAAACGTCCCGTGTTTTTCATAAGGATCCACTTTGTCCTTTTTAACAGTTTTTCAGGTTGAAAAAGGGTTTTTCTGTGTGTATTAGGAAAGTTTTTTTCTTTACACAAATTTCCTAAAGGTCAGTTAGCAGGTTTCTGCCCAACCAGTGACCCCTAAGTAACATCCAAGAACCCCTCTTTTTGTTTTGACTTGTGTTAGCTACTGTGTGCAGGGAGAGAAAAGCCACTTTCATCATTGTGCGGTGTGGCCTGCCAAACACAGTGGGTGATGAGAACCACATAAATTACGCTGTGTGAGTGGGCAGTCCAGGGAAGTCCTGGTTACCACAAACACTTCGGGTGGTCAGGATCACACAAATTGCGCTGTGGGAGTGGGAGGTGTGCTCTCAGTCTGACCGCCACTTGATGCGCTTCGGGTGATCGATAAGTATCACATAAATTACGCTGTGCTGGGAAAGTGGTGGAATCAGGCCTCTCGGTAGGATCCCACCGAGTGCTCCAGGGGGTAAACAGGTACCCGGACGCGGGATATATACCAGTGACTAGTCACGATGGGCAGTAGTCAGTCCATGAAGAGAGAGGGGGAACCAGCCCTCTTCAGGGTAAGGACAGCTGCACAACTGATGAAGGTGAGTTTGGGGGGGAAGTCTCAACCAACAGTGGCTGAGATAAGTATAACTGCACCTGTCTCTTCTGTTAGTGACGTCACTCTTGACATACCTTCTGTGTCTTCTGTCTCTATGCCTCAGCCTCTGCCTCTACCTCTCCCTTCTCCCTGCTTCACCCCAGCTCCTTCTGTTTCCAACTATGAAGCCTACTCAACAACCGATTTGCAGACTATCTGTGAATCAAGGGGAATAGACACCCGGTTAAAAAAACAGGGCGGATTGCATCAAAGCGCTACGAACCACTGATCAGACCCCTGCCCCCCAGCTATACCCTGATCTGAGGGACCTCAAACCTGAAGGTGCAGTAAGCGAGGTGGTTAATCTAAGCCCACCGATGATGCTGGGTCAGCCCTTGCACTCTTCCCGGACCGAGGCCTATCCAGTCAGGGTGCAGCAATTTGAAGGTCCTCCCAATGCACAGGGGGAATGGACTTTAGGGGAACGGGTAGTTTGGCATGTCCCCTTCACCCCGGCAGAGATCCGCACTATTCTGGCTGAGCTCCCGGACTATCGAGTCAATCCGAGAGGATTTGCTCGAATGTTTGGACAAAACCAGTTCAGCTATGGTATGAGCGGGTCAGATTGTGCACAGATCCTACGGGCAAAGGTGGGCATGGAAGTGGCCAGTACAGTGATTGCAGGGTGCTCTATAACCACGCATGAGGAGATGACTTCAGGGGGCAAAGAGTTCTGTACACAGCTAAAGGCAAAGCTTCCAGAAATGTATGGTGCTACCTCTACTACGGACATGATGAAGCTCACCCAGGGTCCTAATGAGGAAAGCGCCTGCTTCTGGCGCCGTCTCAAGCAGACGGCACTGGATGCGGATCTGGAAGTTGGACCTGATGCTCCAACTGAAGGGGTAAAGGTGACCGCGACGCACATTCTGTTGCGGGCCAAATTTTTGGAAGGCATCAATATTAAAATTCGGGAAAGGCTAGTTCTGGTCCGACCCGAATATAATGAGATGTCTATCCCTGCTATCCTTTCCACTCTTGCGGCAATAGAGAGGGAAATGGATAGAAGAAAACAAGACAAGGCCAAAGTTCTTATGTCCCAGACCCCACACGAAAAACCAAGGGATCTGGGTCACAGGAAGGATAGGCCCCCACCCAGGTGCTTCCAGTGCCACCAAACGGGGCACATGAGGAGGAGCTGTCCCCAATTACCTAAAGGTCGGTGGCAGTTCATTCCTGATGAGTCCTCCGCCCCTATGACCACCATGGTAAGTAACTCCTATGAATTCTCATAGGAAGTTGACAAATCGGTGTCGGCCCAGATCCATCTTTTTCTAGAGGAATTAAAATATCCCCTCCCTTGCCTCACCGACACCAGTGCAGCAAGAACGGTCCTGCGAAAACAGGACATCCAAGGCAAGGTACCCCTCTCAGGGGAAAACCCTCCTAACCCCTACTAACCTCACTATCAAACGATGCACTATTCTTAACCCAGCTTCTCTTCTTCCTGTGTCGGAAGATGAGAAGGGGGGGGAGGACAGCAATGACAGTGCTGAATTTTGCAACACGACTAACAATACTAACACCTCTTCTGCTAACATGTCTTCTTTGTCCACTACTAATCTCTCTTCCAAAGGACACGACTGCATCTCTTTGGTGGAACTGGAGTCAGCGGCGACACACCCCATATCACCCCGAGAGTAGCGGTAAGGTTGAACGTCTTCCGATACCCAAAAACCTTGGCCTGAGTGTCTCCCCATTGCCCCCTATTCCATCCGGAATGCCCCTCGGCAACCACATGGGCTGTCACCCTACGAGGTGTTGTTTGGGGGACCTCCCAAAACAGGGTTGTACTTTCCTCAACAGTTGTCGTCTTTGCATTCACAGCTTACAGGTTATGTGCAATCTCTGCAACGGGAGCTGCAGAAGATACACCATCGGGTTCGCGAATCGCTCCCCGATCCAAATACAATAACAGGTGTTCTTTCTATTGAGCCAGGTGATTGGGTCGTCCTAAAGAAACATCAAAGAACCGGACTCGAGCCACGGTTCACCGGACCATACCAAGTCCAGCTGACGACACCTACCTCACTCAAGCTCGAGGGACGAGACAACTGGGTGCACGCAAGCCACTGCAAGAAGCTTCTCAGCTACACCAGAGAATGAGGGGTGTCATTTTTCTTTTTGTTTGTATGTCTTACATGTGTGTGAACGGAGGAAAAGATGGCAGATACCCCAACCTTTTATTTAAAATGCACCTACGTTTAGCCAGAACCGCCAACAAAACCAACTGTTGGGTATGCTCTAAGCCCCCACCCAGTCATCACATGTCCGCAATGGCCGCTGTTCATGCCCTATATGACATCCGCGTCGGCATGAAAAAGCAAGGGACCCCTGGTCAGCCCCCACGTAGACATTTATCGGTAGAACTTAATGACACATTTTTAGCAGGTAACATCAGTTTCAGCACCAATATTAGCTCTAGCTCCTGTAGGGCCCTCGTCAGTCCATTATGGGTAACTGGGCAGCTAGGCAGCCCTCAGGTGTGCTTTAACATCAGCTTTGGCACAGGTAACAAGTTTGTTGGGACTACCACCTGTGAGGGAGGTATAACTGTCAATCTGACTAACCAGACTTCCCTTCTGAGTAACCACACTGACCGACCAGACCACGTGTGTTGGAAGGACGGATGTGATGTGCAGACTGAGGGAGCAATCCCCCAGTCTGTGCAACTGTTGCTCAGTGCCAGAGGCCGAACGAGGAACTCTTCCTGCTCTGCTCTGACAGGTCCATACTATTTTCTGTGTGGTTCGGCAGCCTATAGAACATTCCCCCAGAACGCGAAAGGTTCGTGTGCCCTCATAAAGCTAGTCCCCGCATCCTATGTAGTGATGGACCATGAAGAGTTGATGGTCCACAAGAAGGTAAGGATGGCAGGGAGAGTTCGCAGGGAACTGTTCTCTGAGGGCGACCAGGCATGGGCTTGGTTCCCCTCATGGACAGGATGGGGAATAGAACTTATGAAGCGCCTGAACAATTTTTCTGTCATCGTGGATAGTATGTTTAACGAGACCGTAGAGGCTGTCAGAGAAATTGCCCAAGAACAACGGCAGATGGGAATTTTAGTGCTTCAGGAGAAGATGGCCCTTGATTATCTTTTAGCCGCCAAAGGGGGGTTCTGTGAGTTCATCGGAGAGGATTGTTGTACTTGGATAGAAGACACCGATGACAAGGTCCAGGCCCATATGGACAAAGTTAGTGAACTACAGGGAAAAGCTAGAGCTATAGCTAGTGAGGGTTGGAATCCGTTCAAGGGTTTGGGAGGATTGGGAGATTTCCTGTTCTCCATCGGATCTTGGTTGAAGGAAGTGGGAGTGTATATCCTGATGCTTCTCTTTTTCATCTGCCTTTTATATGCCGCGGTGAGATGTTCCTGTTGCCTCATCGACCGTGTAAGCCAAGCTCGGGCAGACGACCACATCTCCATGCCCGCTCCGGGGATCCCACTCCAACCACTGATCGGGGGAAGACCTCACCAACCAACCACCTTCTCTACAGATTACGTCCTGGCTTCCCTCTAATTTATCTCTCTGAAGACCACATTCTCCAAGACCTTCAAGCAAGCTTCAAGCCTCATCATTGTTTGTGTCTGCGATTTGGAAAACTGTCTGGGTCGAGACCAGCCTTGTGTGGCCCCGTCTGCAGGGGCAATTTAAGAATCTATTGCTGGATCTCCCCAGACCACCGTGGGATCACAAGCTTTATTCATACCACAAGTCTGTTTGTGGTTTTTGCAAGAGCCTTCCTGTAGTGAAGGTTCCAACGCTCTTGAGGATCATCGCTTCAATCAAGCCTGTTTGCGTCGAGTCTGCGTCGGGTCTTGTTGTTTCAGGTACCCCGTGGAGCTTTATTCTCAGGGACAACTACAGGAACTCTTTGAAGTTTGAGACTACACCCATCAAGCTGAAGAAGATCAAGAAGGGACACGAGGAGAATATGATAAAACAGGAGGGAATGTCATGGAAATTTTGTATTGTTGGTCGAACTTTAAATGTGTCATATATTCGTGTTATTCATATGTCTCTCGTGTGGCTTAATTAAAGCTCTGAAGGCTGCAATTGGGCCATGCGCATGTACAATGTATGTATTACAGTACTCAGCTTGGTAATGGATGAGATGGCAGATCTGCGCTTATAGACCGGCGTGTATACCACCACAGCATTCCATGCGAATGCTGCTGTCAGTAGACCGTGGGCCTGTATCCGCATATCAGCAGCATGGTACCACGTGGGCTTCATAACGCAATGCGCAAGCGGTGTGAACTCCACGTGTAGGCTTGTGCATATCTTACAACCCATTACTAATCTGAACTGTATCTGGGATGGATGTGTTTTAATAAAGATCGTATCGGGCCCATCCAGGTACAGACTGATATTTTTAGGGAGATGCTTGTGCAGAGAATTTTGCATACCAATAGAAGCTAGTAGGACAGGAAATATGACCTCAGATGGCTCATAGGGGGGAAGGGGAGGAAGTCTGCTGACCTCAGAAGACTCATGGGGGAGGACCAGTGATAGATAATAGCAAAGGCTATGCTCCAATTGGAATGTACATCCTCTGTATAGGCAATCCCCATTGTATTGTTCGGTGGGAGGGATTGACTTTATTCATGTGGGGGGCATGTGTGTATTCTTAATAAAACAGAGAGCTGAGCCTAAAGCCGGCCCTTATGTGAGTTGCAACCAGCCTTAGAGTGTCGTGTGATCATTCTAGGGTAACGGAGCTCCAATCACCCACAAATTCAACAGAACCAAAGTATTTGGATGGGCAGGAATCGTGTAGTTTGGCTGCAGTCGTGGTAAGCGAGATTCGCACAGCTTTATGGGGGATTTCTGCGCATCCAACTGCGAGTACTCACGGTAAGGAGAAATTCGTTAAAGCGAATTTCCAAGACAGTGCCACTTTCAGGTCTCCTCACACTGCTGCTGGGTTCCATTTTGTCATAGGATGCTGGCAGATTACGGGCCTCCCATTGCTGCTGCCAGGCCCCTAATCTGCCATGAGCCCCTGTACCGCCTCCTCACGCTGCTGCCAGGTCCACAGTGTCTCATGGGTCCCTGTACCGCCTCCCATTGCTGCTGTCTCCATCGCCACACTCTGCCATGTGCCACTTTCAGGTCTCCTCACACTGCTGGTGGGTTCCATTTTGTCATAGGGTGCTGTATGGCCTCCCATTGCTGCTGCCTCCACCGCCACACTGTGGCTCCACACTCTGGTTTTGGCCCCGTGACTGCCCAAATGAGTGAAGTGTGCGGTGATTCTAAGATCGACGGCACTCATCTGCATGTCATACTGACTGACAGTATTATTTCTCTTCCCCAGCAGACTCCAAGGGCATTTAAATTAAAGGTACAGTGTTCTGCACTAATATAAAGGCTCTCTGAAGCCTAGAAACCCTTTTATAAGTTAAATTTGCAGCGAATATATTCGACTCGAATCAAATTTTTTTCACGAATTCGCCAAATCAGTCGAATCGAATTTTTGAATAATTCGCTCATCTCTAATAATAACCCCAGCTGGGAGTAAAGGGTGGAAATGGCTGGTGACCCCCAGATTTGGGCAATGCTGTCATCACTATAAATGGATAAAACCCGCGCTATGTGTAACAACTCCAAACCTACAAAAACCTTCTAGCGGACTGCTGCTGTAACAAAGGGAAGGATTCCCTGTCATCTAGAAGAGCATTATGTGTCACAGCGCTGTCCTATTGTGTGTGCACAGAAATCATCACAAATACACTACAAATATGTGGAGACATTCAGAGATAAAGAGCTCGGGGCTCCAAATCCTATTCTCTGCACATCCACTGCTTCCACTTTACACCCACTTCATTGGTCTTATGGGGTTTATCAATAAATGAAGGAAACTGAACCGTGTGCAAATCCATCCACAACATAAAGTGCTTTGTGCTCAAGATGCTGCTCCCTGCAGATCCACTGCTTCCACTTTACACCACTTCATTCATCTCATCAGATTTGCTGCTATAGGAAATCATCTCAAATCCTGTGCAAATCCATGGAGACAGAGAATATTGTGTGCTCAGTATAGTGTTCTCTGCAAGTCCACCGCTTCCACTTTGCATCTACTTCAATCCACTTATTTTACTCCAAAAATCCACCAATCAGTGAAATCAGTGAAAAGTTGATAAGGTGTGAAAGTGCTCCGCCCTCCATACTGTGTCAGCTGTAGTGTAGCCCCGCCTTCTTCCACCTCTTGTACACGGGATGGTGAGGGCGCCCCCTAGTAGTGCTTCCCCCTCACCACACCAATAGGACTCCCAGCTTTTCAGCTCCCAGAGTCACAAACATCCTTCACACTCTCCTCATCTCCGATGGTAAAGGAACCGGATCCTCCTCGCTCACTCCTGCAAGTCTGCTGCGGGTTCTGTCAGTCTCCCTCCTAGACTCCGCCTCTGACCGCCATTCCAGCAGGAGCTCCGCCTCTAAATACACACTCAGGGAGGAGAGAAAGGGGAACCCGACATCATGTGACACCTTTTATTACATGGAAATACGAAAATCAACGGGACTAATGCAATCACATTTACTGCAAAATCAGAGGAGCCAAAATGTGTAACCCGAGCAGTCAGGCTGCAGGAGATCTGCTGAGACGTAGAGAGGGAAATGGGAGCTAATAGGCTGCAGGAGATCCGCTGAGACATAGAGAGGGAAATGGGTGCTAATAGGCTGCAGGAGATCTGCCGAGACATAGAGAGGGAAATGGGTGCTAATAGGCTGCAGGAGATCCGCTGAGACATAGAGAGGGAAATGGGTGCTAGTAGGCTGCAGGAGATCTGCCGAGACATAGAGAGGGAAATGGGTGCTAATAGGCTGCAGGAGATCTGCTGAGACGTAGAGAGGGAAATGGGAGCTAATAGGCTGCAGGAGATCCGCTGAGACATAGAGAGGGAAATGGGTGCTAACAGGCTGCAGGAGATCTGCCGAGACATAGAGAGGGAAATGGGTGCTAATAGGCTGCAGGAGATCCGCTGAGACATAGAGAGGGAAATGGGTGCTAATAGGCTGCAGGAGATCCGCTGAGACATAGAAAGGGAAATGGGAGCTAATAGGCTGCAGGAGATCTGCTGAGACGTAGAAAGGGAAATGGGAGCTAATAGGCTGCAGGAGATCTGCTGAGACATAGAAAGGGAAATGGGAGCTAATAGGCTGCAGGAGATCTGCTGAGACATAGAGAGGGAAATGGGTGCTAATAGGCTGCAGGAGATCTGCTGAGACAATGAAATGTGTATGAAATGGATGGATGTGCAGACACTCCCAGAAGATGATGTCATTATGAGTGGATTGATATATATTTTGCATTGTCCCCCCCAGAAGGATCAGGTTTGGCGGGATCGCTCTCATTAGCTATACATTTGTATTTTGTGTTCTGTGTTTGTAAGACTTTTCTATATGTAATAAGAGATGTTTGTTGAACAGTTGGTTACATAAGAGTTACATTTATTTCTTCTTCCTTTATTCAGTAATGTTTCATCTCCCGTAGTATCCCTGTAAGGTACATATTATACAGGAAGGGGGATTATGGGATGGATCTCGGGGCTGCAGTTCCTCTGAACTCCACAAGGTGCTGATCTCACCTATACTCACACAGGAAGTCTCTATGGAATGCAGACAGGAAGTGATGTCAGGTACAGACAGGAAGTGATGTCAGGGACAGACAGGAAGTGATGTCAGGGACAGACAGGAAGTGATGTCAGGGACAGACAGGAAGTGATGTCAGGTGCAGACAGGAAGTGATGTCAGGGACAGACAGGAAGTGATGTCAGATACAGACAGGAAGTGATGTCAGGTACAGACAGGAAGCAGAGAGGAGACGTTGGTGGAAGTGGCAGCATTGGAGGTAATAAGATGTTATTTCCTATTTACTCCCAGTAACCCCGTCATGTCCGTCCTCTTCCTCCATAGTCACGCCCGTCCTCTTCCTCCATAGTCACGTCCGCCCTCTTCCTCCATAGTCACGTCCGTCCTCTTCCTCCATAGTCACGTCCGTCCTCTTCCTCCATTGTCACGTCCGTCCTCTTCCTCCATGGTCACGTCCGTCCTTTTCCTCCATGGTCACGTCCGTCCTCTTCCTCCATGGTCACGTCCGTCCTCTTCCTCCATGGTCACATCCGTCCTCTTCCTCCATGGTCACCTCCGTCCTCTTCCTCCATAGTCTCGTTCGTCCTCTTCCTCCTCTTCCTCCATAGCCACGTCCGTCCTCTTCCTCCATAGTCATGTCTGTCCTCTTCCTCCATAGTCATGTCTGTCCTCTTCCTCCATAGTCATGTCCGTCCTCTTCCTCCATAGTCGTGTCCATCCTCTTCCTCCATAGTCACCTCCGTCCTCTTCCTCCATAGTCTCGTTCGTCCTCTTCCTCCATAGCCACGTCCGTCCTCTTCCTCCATAGTCACGTCTGTCCTCTTCCTCCATAGTCACGTCCGTCCTCTTCCTCCACAGTCACGTCCGTCCTCTTCCTCCACAGTCACGCCCGTCCTCTTCCTCCACAGTCACGTCCGTCCTCTTCCTCCATAGTCACGTCCGTCCTCTTCCTCCATAGTCTTGTCCGTCCTCTTCCTCCATGGTCACGTCCGTCCTCTTCCTCCATGGTCACATCCGTCCTCTTCCTCCATTGCCACGTCCGTCCTCTTCCTCCATAGTCACGTCCGTCCTCTTCCTCCATAGTCATGTCCGTCCTCTTCCTCCGTAGTCACGTCCATCCTCTTTCTCCATAGTCACATCCGTCCTCTTCCTCCATAGTCACGTCAGTCCTCTTCCTCCGTAGTCATGTCCATCCTCTTCCTCCATAGTCATGTCCGTCCTCTTCCTCCATAGTCACGTCTGTCCTCTTCCTCCATAGTCACTGTGACGTCTTTTATCTCCAGCAGATGATGATACACACATATATAGTGTGGGAACCCAGATGAACCCCTTCAGGGGCAGAACATCCCCCACTTCCGGGGCCGGAACATTCTCCTCATTGTGGAGATAAATTCTAGTAATATGGTCCTCTAAACAAACAGCACTGACAATAAATAGACAAGACAAGGACCATCCTGACCATACATGGCCTACAAAGGGCAATGATGACACTACACAGGCAGCCAATGGGCAATCATTACACTATGCAGCCAACACAATGATGGAGTGCCGGGGTCAGGAGTATGGAGCATAGAGCCCCTTACATTGCTGGGAAGGAGGAAGGAAACATTCCTTTGTAACAGAAAATGTATGTAAATCTGAGGCTCTTTTAGGAATATCTGGGGGTTTAAAAAATAAATGGGGCTTTATAGCGACTAAAACATTTAATATGTGTAATATTGCGCTGTTTATCTCCTCCTCCCCTCCCCCACCTGTCTCCAGCACCGCACCCGGGGACTAGCAGGGAGGGAAGGGACCTTGCAGTGTAATGAGAACTGATTGTCTGCTCCTCAGGAAAGGGGAGTGTCCTGCTTATCCTTTCTCCCTTTCACTCCCAGAGACGTTTTTCCATTTTTTGCACATGTTTAAAAAATTATTTTAGCCCTAAAGATGACACAAAACCCCCAAAATATCGATTTTCTTAAAGTAGAGACTTTAGAGAATAAAATAGCGGCAGTTCTAATTTTTTATGTCACAAAATATCACAAAGTCTAGGAAATGCAAAATTTCAGTAAAAAATACACTTAAGCTGATTTCAGGGCACAAAAAGCAATAAATGACCCATTTATGTGTAAAAATATAAAAGCCGAGGTTGCAGCGAGTAAATAGATATCCAACATGTCAAACCTTAAGTTGTGTGTGCTGAAATGGTGACAACCTTTAGTCCCGGTATTATCTATAGGGGACACATTTATAGCCCCTTCTAGGTCATCAGTATAGAGTACGGAGGAGGTCTGCTCCTAGAATTATCCTCTCATTCTGGTGTGACCGGCGATATGTAACGTGTATCACAATCAATGTTATCACGTGTAGGCACTCCAGCGTGTGCTCTTATGTTTGGGCGTGCATATATGTGGGGGTGCCTCAAAAATTTTTAAGGGGAGGAGTTATGTACTTGGGTGTAACTTTCATTCTTTACAATTAAAAAAAAAAACACATTTTACTTAAGGGGACAAAGTCCTCTATGAGATGACTTTTGATGACAGGTTCTCTTTATTGAGACATCCAGGGTCTAAAAGACCCCCAATGTTCCCCTGTACTCCATTGGATGTAATGTAGTGCACATCGCACCTTATTACATTCTTTGCCGGCCTCGATGGTCGGGAAATCTGTCATAACGTCACTTCTGGGTCAGGACAAGAAGGGAGTGAACGTGTCTGCTCTCCTCCGTTGTCACTTACCTGGTGTGAGAGGCCAATGGAGAGAGGGCTTCCCTTGCAGCTAAGTTCCAGACTCCCCTGAGAGTGGGACAGCAGGAGTCAGGACCAAAGTGGCACAGGTCACCTGTAGGAGTGCTTGTTGGTGGTCCACTCAGGAGCACAACTGATGCACTGAGATGCAGACAGGTGGCACCTGTGTGAGGTATGGAAGCCCTTCCGGGGAACAGAGGATTACTGGATAGCCGGTTCAAAGTCAAGGTTCCGTACCAGGTGGAGATCAGAACAGACATAGTCAGATGTGATAGCCGAGGTCATACACAGAGGAGCAAGAGAGAATATCCATTAGCCAAGCTGAGGTCAGGTCAGGGTTTAAGCAGAGAAGACAGGTCTAGGAGCAAGCCGAGTCAGTAACAGGAAATCACAGATCACAGTAGTACAGGAACAAGGTACTGGGGAGCCAGAGAGTAGTGCAGGGCTTCCTTATAAAGTCTATTTGCTGTCAAATTTGAGCCGATGTGAACTTCTGCGGCCATGCAAGGTACTGGCAGGGGTGTCAGGTCGCCTAACACCTCTGCCAAGGACAGAGCCCTGACAGTGCCCCCCCTAGAGGGCAGCCTCCGGATGCCTACTTGGGCCATCTTGTCTGGATATTTGGAGTAGAACTCCTGGAGAAGTCTGGGGGCATGTACAGTGGGGATCGAAAGTTTGGGCACCCCAGCTAAAAATTTGTATTAATGTGCATAAAGAAGCCAAGGAAAGATGGAAAAATCTCCAAAAGGCATCAAATTACAGATTAGACATTCTTATAATATGTCAACAAAAGTTAGATTTTATTTCCATCATTTACACTTTCAAAATAACAGAAAACAAAAAAATGGCGTCTGCAAAAGTTTGGGCCCCCTGCAGAGTTAATATCTTGTACTGCCCCCTTTGGCAAGTATCACAGCTTGTAAACGCTTTTTGTAGCCAGCCAAGAGTCTTCCAATTCTTGTTTGAGGTATCTTTGCCCATTCTTCCTTACAAAAGTCTTCCAGTTCTTTGAGATTTCTGGGCTGTCTGTCACGCACGGCTCTTTTAAGGTCTCTCCATAGATTTTCAATTATGTTGAGGTCAGGAGATTGTGAAGGCCATGGCAAAACCTTCAGTTTACGTCTCTTGATGTAATCCTCCGTGGATTTCGAGGTGTGTTTAGGATCATTATCCATTTGTAAAAGCCATCCTCTCTTTAACTTCAGCTTTTTCACAGATGGCATCAAGTTACCATCCAAAATTTGCTGAAATTTTATTGAATCCATTTTTCCTTCTACTCGTGAGATGTTCCCTGTGCCACTGGCTGCAACACAACCCCAAAGCATGATTGATCCAACCCCATGCTTAACAGTTGGACAGAGGTTCTTTTCAATAAATTCTGTGCCCCTTCTTCTCCAAACGTACCTTTGCTCATTCCGGCCAAAAAGTTCAATTTTAACCTCATCGGTCCACAGAACTTGTTTCCAAAATGCATCAGGCTTGTCTATATGTTCATTTGCAAAGTTCAAACGATGATTTTTGTGGTGAGGACGTAGAAGAGGTTTTCTTCTGATGACTCTTCCATGAAGACCATATTTGTACAAGTATCTCTTTATAGTGGAATAGTGACCACAACTCCAGTGGCTGCCAGATCTTTCTGGAGGGATCGTGCAGTCAAACGTGGGTTTTGAATTGTTTTTCTCACAATCCTGCGAGCTGTTCTGTCTGATATTTTTCTTGGTCTTCCAGATCTTGCTTTAACTTCCACTGTTCCTGATGACTGCCATTTCTTAATTACATTCCGAACAGAGGATATTGACATCTGAAAACGCTTTGCTATCTTCTTATAGCCTTCTCCAGCTTTGTGAGCGTCAACTATTTTCAGTTTCAGTTTTCTAGACAACTGCTTAGAAGAACCCATGGTGCTGATTGTTGGGGCAAGGTCAGATGAGTCTGGGCATTTAAAACCTTTGAGATTGACATCACCTGGTCTTCCCAGACGATGATTGAGAACAATCCATGACACTGGCAGGTCTCAGCTTGGCAAAGGGGGCAGTGCATGCTATAAATTCTGCAGGGTGCCCAAACTTTTGCAGACGCCATTTTTTTGTTTTCTGTTATTTTGAAAGTGTAAATGATGGAAATAAAATCTAAATTTTGTTGACATATTATAAGAATGTCTAATCTGTAATTTGATGCCTTTTGGAGATTTTTCCATCTTTCCTTGGCTTCTTTATGCACATTAATACACATTTTTTAGCTGGGGTGCCCAAACTTTCGATCCCCACTGTATGTTGTCTTTTGGTTTCCAGGAGCTTTCTTCAGGAGAGTACCCCTTCCATTTGATCAAGTACTGGATCTGCCTTCCTCACTTCTTGCAGTCCAGGATTGATTCTATCTCGTATTCTGCATCCTCCCCAACTGTTATTGGTGGCGGAGGAGGTTCCACTCTTCCCGGAAATGGATCATGAACTGCTGGCTTGAGCAGAAAAACATGGAAGACTGGGTGAATCCCATATGATTCGGGAAGAGATAACTCATATGCCACTGGATTGATTACTTGTTTGATCCGAAAGGGCCCAATGTATCTTGGTCTTAACTTCCACGATGGGCAAGGAAGTTTTAGATTGGCTGTTGATAGCCAAGCCTGGTCTCCAACCTGCAGAGAAGGATTTCCCCTCCATTTCTTGTCATAGTATCTTTTGTAGTCAGTTTGCAATCTTTGTACGGATTCCTGGAGAGCTCAATAGTTGTCCTGTGTCCTGCTGATTCTGTCCTGAACTGCAGGTACCGAGGTTTTGAGTATGGTATCCAGCAGGCAAGAAGGGTGGAATCCGTAATTGGCCCAAAATTGTGACTGATTCGTAGCGAAATGGACGGAATTATTGTATGCAAATTATGCTAATGGAGGTAGAGATGTCCAATCATCCTGGGAAAAGGCGGAGAAACATTGTAGATATTGTTCCAACGTTTGGTTAGTTTGTTCAGTTTGTTTGCCCATTACTTTGAGGGTGGTAGGCCAATGATAGGCAGAGTTCAACTTTCAGAGTTTTACATAAGGCTCTCCAGAACCTGGAGGTAAATTGAACCCCTCGGTCAGACACGATATTGCTGGGCAGTTCGTGTAGCTTAACGATTTCCTTAATAAAGATATGTGCCATCTCAGGCACCAAAGGAGTTCCTATCATTGGCAGAAAAGGGGTCATCTTGGATAGCCAATATATCACTACTAGGATGGTAGCAAACCCCTCAGAAGATGGCAAGTCTACAATAAAGTCCATTGCGATCATTTCCCAGGGATGATTAGGAATGGATAGGGGCCTCAGCAACCCCCATGCCTTGGCTTTGTCTCCCTTGCTACGTAGACATACTGTGCAGGATTTTACATAGGTTCTGCAGTCCTGACTTAAGTTGGGCCACCAAAACGATTGCTGGATCAGATCCATTTTTTTTGGGCTCCAAAGTGACCAGCCAGTTGATGGTCATGGAATGTCTTGAAAACTTGGGATCTTACCTCATGGGGTGCAAAGATCTTATCCTGGTACCACAGAAAGCCATCCTGCCTTCTTAACAAGTTCTGCTCAGGTTCGGCGCACCATGCAGATGCCTGTTCAATCAAAAGCTTCAGACTGGGCTGGATCAACAAAAAATGTTGGGCCGACAGTATGGTATCAGGAGGCGGTAGGTGATGTGAAAATTGAACCTGGAGAAATATAGGGTCCATCTAGCTTGCCGTAATCTTAGGCGCTTGGCAGATCTTAAATATTCTAGATAATTATGATTTGTGAAGATCATGATTGGGTGACTAGCTCCTTCCAAAAGGTACCTCCATTCTTTGAATTCCATTTTGATCGCCAAACGTTCCCTGTTGCCTACGTTGTAGTGCCTTTCAGCTTGGCTTAGTTTATTAAAGCAAAAAGCTACCGGATGGAGCAGAGCTTTTGGGCCTTGGCTCCTGTAGCCACCTCTGATGCGTCCACCTCCAGGATGAAGGGAAGTGTTGGCTCTGGGTGTTGTAATACAGGAGCAGAAGTGAACTGCTTTTTTAGCTGCTCAAAGGCTGTCTGTGCTTCCTGGCTCCAGAGAAAACTTGCATGCTGGCGAGTGAGTTGGGTAATGGGGGCTATAATGGTTGAGAAGCCCTTGATCAACTTCCGATAAATGTTGGCAAAGCCCACAAATCTTTGGACCACTTTTTTGTCACTAGGTGCAAGCCAATCCAATATGGCTTAGATTTTCTGAGGATCCATAGAGATTCCTTCAGTAGAGATTATGAGCCCAAGGACCTGGATGGACTGCTTCTCAAATTCACACTTTCCCGCCTTAGCATACAGACCATGCATCCTTAGTGTAGTCAGTACACTTTTAACATGGTCTCAGTGGAGTTCCAATGAGTTGGAGAAAATCAGGATATCGTCCAGGTAGGCGATCAAGAAGAGATTGAGGTATTCCCTGAAGATATCATCCACAAAGTGTTGGAATGTTGCAGGGGTGTTGCACAATCCAAACGACATCACTAGGTACTCAAAGTGCCCAAAGCGTGTTCTGAAACTGGTCTTCCACCCATTGCCCTCCCTAATCTGGCTACATTGTAGGCTCCTCATGAATCTAGCTTGCTGAACACTCGGGCTGTCCAAAACCTCTGAAATGACTCAGGAACAAGAGGGAGTGGGTACCAATTTTTAATGGTGGTCTTGTTGAGTTTCCTATAATCGGTACAGGGACGGAGAGACTGGTCCTTTTTTTCAATGAAAAAAATACCTGCCCTGGCAGGTGAGGAAGAGGGACGGATGAATCCTGGCAAGGTTCTCGTCAATATATTGTTGGAGAGCTTTCAGTTCTATTTCGGATAGTGGGAGGCTTTGCCCAAAGGGTATTTCTGCCCCTGGAAGCTGCTCAATAGGGCTATCATGTGATCGATGAGATGGTAAAGCGTCAGCTTTCCCTTTATCAAATACATCAAGGAAATGGTGGTAGGCAGGGGGAACAGATTGACTGGCATCTGATGTAGGCTGAACTGAGAGGTACACAGGGAAATTGGTGAGTGTGTGAGTGCCGCAGTGCTGAAGGCAGTAATTTGATGTGGAGGTGACTTCTTTCTTGAGCCAGTTGATTTAAGGATTGTGAGCTTGCAACCAAGGTATTTCTAGGATGGCTGGAAACATGGGAGGTCTCAGGACGTCGAAGCGGATGAATTCCTGATGGACAGAGTCAGTTGTGGCTAGGATGGGAATGGTTTCTTGGGTAATGGGTGATGAGCTAGGATTGGTGCCATCTGCTAGGAGTACATCAAGCCTTTGTGTTTTAGGACAAAGAGGAATACCTAGGTTCTGGGCAAGGTGGATGTCCAAGAAACAACTACAGGCTCCCGAATCAATGATTGCCCGCAACTTGACTACCTTTCCAGCCACCTGTAATGACATGGGTAGAATGACATGGGTGGTTAAGGTTCTGGATAAGTGGATATATGAAGGATGAGGCTGGCTGGACTTACTTGGTCGCACTGGGCAGTTGTGTAAGAAATGGCCCATGGCCCCATGACATAAATGTAAGATTCAAGTAGTTGAGATGTGATCAGTAGAAATATGTCATTATATATTTAGTTTCAGTCCATGTTATTAAAGATAAGTGTTCAGGATTCAGTCAGAGACATATGTTCACCAATTAGCATCTGAAAGGACAGAGCAGCTCAAAAGCTAGAGGTGACACCTAGATGTCAATAAAACGTTGTCACCTATGTAGCCAGAGATTGCCACCTTCTTGAAAACTAAAAGAAGAGCTCCAGCCATTTTGGCTTTGGGAAAAAGCAGGAGACCAGGAGAGGGCTCCGCTTTGTCTGCTAGCTATGATTTATATCCACAGATCAGAGGAATATATTTAATCTCTCATAAAAGATTCAATATTAGTTCCAGAGAGATGAAAATACTTTCTTCTGATTGGACACATTGTAAGCTACATCTGCATGTAAAACTGTATTTGTAGCCTCTGTAGAATCCCAGAGAAACACAGAAAACAGTTATATGGTGCCTGATTGCAACAGCTGAACAGATTGGTACTGTCACGATCGGATTGATGCGCTGGTGTTGGAAATTCTATCCCTGACTTGGTGATTCAAACCATTCCTGGTCCAATCGACTTTAGGCACTTCAGTACCTCGAATGTCCTGTGGGCTGGTACAGGAACACCCCCCAAGGTTGATTGGCCAAGGGCTAATGTCCAGCCTACGTCCATATTTCCATAAATTGAGGACCCTGAGATATGGATGGGGTGACTCGTACGGAGCCGGTTCTATTTGACTGGTGAATTGCAGACTTTCTCTGACTTGCTTCATTCACAGGATAACTCTTGGTAAAAGTTTTATTTCTGTTTTTATTCCCTTTAATGTTATAGTGAATAGCCAATTGTGTGTCTTTTTGTATGTTCTGTATTATTTGAAACTTTTTATACTTTGTACATATTTTATGCACTGCCCACTTTTGGGATATTAAATCATAAAATTAATAAGTGACTTCTGGGTACTTAAGCTCCGGCTCATATCTCCAGAGAGATTATTGTATTACAGTGTCTATATATGCTCGGTTTAAGTTCATTGCCAATCTGTATGCAATTGCACTGTGTGTGGGCAAGTGCGTGCGGTGTGGATCTGTGACAGCCCCGCAGTAAAGGCATAGGTTGCCTTGCCGTCTGCGTAATCTTTCCACTGGAGTTAAGGCAGGTCGGAGAAGGCCAATTAGCATGGGTTCTACTTCAGGATTTCCGATAGGCAGAGAAATAGGGACAGAATCCACTGGTCTTGGAACCCTTGGCAGAACCCTTGGCAAAAGGTCTGGGTACGTTTAGAACATCTCTCCCGTAGCTGTCAATCCAATTGGGTAGCGAGTTGAATAAGGTTCTCCAAGGAGGAGGGAGCCTCCACCCTAGCTAATTCATCCTTGAGGGACTCAGACAGACCTAGATGGAACTGGTATTTTAGGGCTGCGTCATTCCACCCGGTATTGGTGGACCATTTGCGGAATTTCACAATGTAGTCCTCCACATGCCGTCGGCCTTGTTGTAGAGCATGAAGGGCGGATTCAGCAGTAGAGGTCTTCTGGGGGTCATCATAAAGAGCTGCCATGGTTTCAAAGAATGTGATCACTGACTTCAGCGCTGGGTCCTTTTGTTCCAGTAAGCTGTGTGCCCTTGAGGTTTGTCAGATAGGAGAGAAATGATGAACCCCACTTCAACTGCCGCAAGTGAGAAGGTCCTGGGTTGCAGTGCAAAATACAACTCACAAGCATTCTTGAAGGCTCAGAATTTACATTGGTCCCCAGCAAGCATTCCAGAATGGTAACTCTAGGTAGTACCAAAGTGGGTGTAACAGTGGAAGGCGAACTGGCTGGTGCCACTGTAGGGATAGGACTAGGCAATGGATTCTGGTCTGCAGAAGGTGCAGTGGTAGTGAGTAAATGAAGATGTCCCTCCAGCTGAAAATATCCCTCCTGCAGATCCATGACCACTTGCGTAAGTACCGTCATCTGTTGTCACAGGGCCTCTAATGCGGAAGCACCTCTCTCGGCCTCAGACATAATGGCTGGTTGATACTATCACGTACCTGGTGAGAGACGCCAATGGAGAGAGGGCTTCCCTTATGGCTAAGTTCCAGACTCCCCTGAGAGTGGGACAGCAGGAGTCAGGACCAAAGTGGCATAGGTCACCTGTAGGAGTGCTTGTTGGTGGTCCACCCAGGAGCACAGCTGATGCACTGAGATGAGGTCTGCAGACAGGTGGCACCTGTGCGAGGTATGCAAGCCCTTCCGGGGAACAGGATTACTGGATAGCCGGTTTAAAGCCAAGATCCAGTACCGGGTGGAGATCAGAAGAGACATAGTCAGATGGGATAGCTGAGGTCATACACAGAGGAGCAAGAGAGAATATCCGTTAGCCCAGCTGAAGTCATACACAGAAGAGAAAGAGAAAATATCTGTTAGCCAGCCGAGGTCAGGTCAGGTCAGGGTTTAAGCAGAGAAGACAGGTCCAGGAGCAAGCCAAGTCAGTAACAGGAAATCACAGTTCACAGTGGAACAGGAACAAGGTACTGGGGAGCCAGAGATCAATCAGAACCTGAGAGTAGTGCAGGGTTTCCTTATAAAGGCCGTTTGCCACCAAATTTGAGCCAATGTGAACTTCTGCGGCCATGCAAGGTATTGGCAGGGGTGCCAGGTCTCTTAACACCTCTGCTGAGGACAGAGCCCTGACATCTGTCCCCTCTACCCTCCGGCACCTGCGTAACTGCACCCACAAATGGGCAAGCAGAGCCGGGGAAGCATAGTAGGTACAGGAGAGGATCACACACACGGGGTGGCAGAGGCTGGCACCTGAAAGGAGAGCCCTGTGGCTTGCCCTCAGCAGGGATAAAGAATAAAAACAATACTTGCCCGGCACCCAGAACTACATGTCCCGGGCGTCGGGTGATGTAAAGTGACCATCCCTGCATGATGAGCCGACATTGACCTCACAGCACTGCCTCAGAGCAAACTAGTCATAGGAAGGATCAGATTTATCATTCCTTGTCTGCAGATCTAAAACTCATCAAAACCAGTTCAGAGACCAAACAAACCCAACAGAGAAAAGGGTCCTCGGACCTCAAAACTGTAGTAAACACTAAACAGTCCAAACTAAATGTCTTCCCATGGGGGGAGTAGTTCTTCAATGTCCAGCAACCCTCCTATTCCCCCCTCACATCCACATCCTATTATTGTGTGACCAATACCATCCAAATCATTCTTACTTTCATTTCCCAAAGTTATCCGTCTACAAGGAGACCTGTATAGATCACATGATGGCACCAATGAGGATGGAGGAGGACCGGAGTCACATGCCTGAGAAGATACTAAACCTCACCCTGGAGATCATCTACCTGCTGACCGGAGAGGTGAGGAGGATTCTGGGAGGTCACATGACATCACTCTTATCTCTATTAATAAAACATAGACCTGACCGGAGAGGTGAGGAGGATTCTGGGAGGTCACATGACATCACTTCTATCTCTATTAATAAAACACAGACCTGACCGGAGAGGTGAGGAGGATTCTGGGAGGTCACATGACATCACTTTTATCTCTATTAATAAAACACAGACCTGACCGGAGAGGTGAGGAGGATTCTGGGAGGTGTTGTGGACTTTTGAATCATGTCTCAAAAATATGACTTTTATCAAGACATAATATTATATGGCAAACAGCTCAGCATAGCCGAATGCTAAGAGTTAACTTTGTCTTGGTTGAACCATCAAGAATTCTAGTTAAAGAAATATAGAGAATGGGGGAAGTGAGTCTTTTCCAAGACAATAAGCCTGTTTGAACTGTCAACAAGGATTATTTGTATATAGAGGTTGAGAAGAATGCACATACAGAGAAGTCAAACACATAGCCAGATAGGACTTTGACGTTTAAACATTTCAACAATAATGAGACGGGAACTCAACTGGTTGAAAGCTTAACCAAAACCTGTAGAGTGTGATGAACTAACAGACCTCTGAAACTATTACCATATACTATTGTTCACCAAGGGTGAAAGCATTAACAATTGTTTACCATGAGCCCAATACAAGGGCCATGCAAATAGAGAGTTTTTTCCCTACACAGAGAAAATGTTGATTCTGAAACAAAGGGGTGAAATTCAGGACATTTAAGTTTAAAAGTTCACTGTATATCATGACAAAAATATACTACAAAAACATATCATAAATAAGATGTTATAGATTTTAAACACCACTAAATACTCAGCAATGGGAACTATATATCACTAATTTGAGTATTGAGATGATGGGAAGTAAGATGTATTATAGACTAGCATTAGTTACATGTCTTATCAGGAAACAAACAGGATGGTACTTCAAGGAGGAATAACCGAATATACACCTATATTCCATGGTCCCTATTTAGAATAATATAGGTATCACTGCTATATCTGGATAGAGCCGTATATTTTATTCCTGAAATTACCTGAAGATTCCACCCAAGGTATGAGTCATCTCAAATGCTCACATTGTTCTGTGATACATGACCGCCACCTGGCGGGCAGGTGAGAAATAGCTTATGTACACACATTTCTCAACTAGCCAATCAGGAAGCCTGGTGGGAAGGTATCTTAGAACAATGGACTAGTGGATATAAAAGCCCATGTGCTTTAAGGAAAAAAAAACCCTCATAAAAACCTCATGGAAAGACCTGACATCTGAAGAAGATCTCTGCTGAATAACTACTCTTCCATCTTTTCAAACTTCCTAAAACTTTAAACCTCTAATCTTATAACTTCCTACATTCTCCCCTACTGAATCTATCACTTGCTATATATATCAGTCTAAAGGCGTTCCACTGCCAGCTAAATCCACGGGAGAGTTGCCTAGTCTGAATTCCGGGTGTGGTGAGATATTTATTTGATTTTGTATTAATTATTTTCTCTGTTGTGTGGAATCATAAAATTACCTTAGTGTATCATAACAATATTGGGTAGTTAGATATATGTAGAAAGATACTGTGTTACTGTTAAAAATTGTTTATTGCCATATTATAAATTTTTTTTCATATTTCATAATTTATTGAATATTAATAACCAGAGTATCATATATCAAGGGCTTGCTTCTTGCAATCCTATGGCCACGGCTTGTAAGAATATAACCTTTGAGATATTCGAAATTATTAATTATTAATAAATTTAATAAATATCATATCATTTAAAATTTGTGATTGATGTAATTAGTTAGAGACCTTATTAGTGTGTCTTACATTGGTAGGATATATTTTTGATTGTGTGTACCAATATTCATTTATCACCAGTCTTTTGCGTTTTGTGTTAATATATATATAATTTTTGTACATAAATAAATTTTTATATTTATCTATTATAAGGCAAATTTTGTGTGTATGGTACGAAATCATATTGGCTAAAAGAATTCAAGGTATAATAATAAGTGGTGATCAAATTATCAAAGTGTCCAAATTATTGGTTTACTAAATATTTGCCGTATTTTAACGGCTGGAGGCACTGTAATATTTCATCTAAGGGAAAGGGACACGCCCTTTATAAATAATATATATCCTTACATAAACCACCACAACATAAATTTGGAGGCACTGCTGAGATTCATAGAAATCGTACCATAACACAAAACGCACTGGTGATTGTATATTTGTACACTTTATCAAACATATATTTTGTATCAAAATGGCATCCAGTAATCACGGATCCACCTCTTCCAAGCATAACGAGGAAAATATGGCGGCTCAAGGCATTGAGCAGGAAGTTATGAAGCCAGCTCGGAAAGCTGCCGGTGCTTGGCAGAAGTATGTTGAAAATGAAGTAATAGATTATCTCCGCAAGAGATTAAGTTTGGGGGATAGCAATAAGGAATTTGTGGATGAAGAGAAAAAGCAGGCTATTAGCACCTTTGAGGACCTGTTCAACCAAAAGGGCCAGGTTGTTGGGTTTTTAATAGCATTTGCTGGAGCAGAAAGTGATAGAAGCCGTGACAGACTTCTCCTAGAAGCTTGGCCCATGTTATGGTTCATGACCGCTGGAGCTGCCCAGCAGACCATGACTCTAAGGGAAGAGTTGTCAGAGGCCCGCCTCTTGTTAGAAAGCAAAAATCAGGACATTGAGTCTTTGAAAGGGAAGCTTGGTCATGCCGGTGTTCGTTTAGACGAATCCGAGAAACATTATGATAGATTGGTCGGAGACTTTCGAAGTGCTCAGGACCTGTATGAGAGAAACTTTCAGGAATTAAAACAACTTCAAAAGAAGTATCAGGACTTAAAAGATGAGGTGGAGTACTTCAGATCAGAGAGGTTATCTCCTGTCAAAATTAAAGTTCACCCAGGGGATAAGCATGACCAGTCAGAACTTACCTTGATAAAATCTGAGCAGAAAACTCTGGAGGAGCAGATTATAAGGTTGACGGCCCAAATAAATTCTGGGGTCCAAAGACGGACCAACCCAGTCAAGCCAGAGGCTGATGAGCGGAGATACCCGCATCACAGCGAAGTATCTGATAGTGAGTCAGGGTCAGAATATAGGTCACCTCCTAAGCTTTCAAGATACACTCCAGAGCGCTCTGAAGAAAAATATGAGGTTTCATATAGGCAGGAAGGGAAATCCCAGGGGTCATTCAGGAGATATGACACCCCAAAGGTTATTAAGTTCCTGAAGGACACTGTTCCTATGTTTTCTAAGAAAGGGTCTCTTGAGATCACCGAACACATGAGAACATATGAACAGACGTTAGAGATTCTGGGCATTAGAGATGACCACACCAAAATAGAATTGCTGCCATGGGTGTTTGAAGAGAAATACCGGCAATTCTTTGAGACCTTGAGGGCCTATTCCAATCAGTCCTGGAGAGAGGTTAAACATAAGTGCCACATGGAATTTGGGCCTTATAAAACTGTAACCTCTGCCAAGGCTGCGGCCTACAATTTAAAGTGTGGTCCTCACCAAAGCCCTGCAGAATTTCTGGCTGTCCTCAGAAATGCCTATTTCCTGGCTGAAAAGGATCCCAATCCTAACCAGCCAGAATTCAAGACACTATTCTATGAAGCATTACCTGCTTACATAAAATTGGGACTTGCAAAGGATTACAGAAAGGGATGCTCTCTTGATTGGTTGGTGAGAGAGAGTGACTATTTATTCTCGATCCAACAGTCCAGTGAGGGCGGGATAAAAAGAGAACCTAAAAATAGCCCCAAGATAGTAGCAGCCACTACCGTCTCCCCTCCAAATCCAAATTTGCAGGCAGAGAAGAAATCATATGCGGAAGTAGTCCGTGGGGGTAAAACCAATGGTTCCCCTAGATTTGTACCTCAAACCCAGCAAGTGAAGGAGGTCCATAACTTTGCACCCCAAAACCAGTGGGTAAGAAAGGATCGACAAAAGCCAGGGAACTACGGTAGTGGAAGTGAGAAGAATAAAAAGTATGGTAAGGGTCAGTACAGTGATGAGAATCAAAGGAGGCAATGGTATCCTCAGAGGTTCTATTATCCTCGCCAAAACCAACATGGGAATTTTTATGGGAACCCCAATTTCAACAGGCCCCATAATTACAATAAGAATCCCCATTTTAATAAAAACTCCGACTTCCAAAGATTTCCTCCACGCCAAGAACACCCTCAAGCTCAAAGGGGGGATACAGTACCCCAGGCTCCCTTTAATAACAGGGAGACCCCAAAACCTCAGAGAGAACAATGGCGTCGGGACCAGAGCAGTAGTTCTGACTCTGAGTCTCATTACCAGTCTCGTCCAAAATACAAGCGCAAGTATAGGAAAAGGGAGAATCAACAGAATGACTCCTCTGAGCGTATTGGACAAATAGAGGCACAGGTCAGCAAAATGGCTGAACAAATGGACAGGCTTGTCACTCAATTTCCATCCAATCCTTTTTTAGGAGCAGCTCCTGTGACCAACCAAGGGTCACAGAATTAACAGGCAACCAAGCCTTAAACCAACAGGGGAGGACACTGAGTCAAATGACAGGAGATGTGTGCCCCGTCCCTGACACGCCTACTAATGGAGAAGCTAGTTCTCAGGCAAAGGGGGACCAGTTGTTGGGTATTAATGATTCTCCTGTTTTTCAGTGTCCATCTATTGCCCCTAATATAGTCGCGGTATCGGAAGTCGTCGGGATTGACAAGCCAGACGGAGCACCAACTTCTAGTTGTGCTTCTGTCTTGAGACAGTCCAAGAATCCCACCAGGGAGGATAAGGGTGATGTGTCCACCACATGCGGTGAGATAAGAGCTAGTCATATGTTATTGAAGGGCCCACAGATCTTCAACCACACTAATTTCATGTGTGAGCTGACTGAATCTGATGGGAGATATTATGCCATGGTGCAGGTGCAGGATGCCAGTGATCTTTCGATTGTCGGCTTAATAGACACTGGATCCCAAGCAACCATCATGTCACAGGAACATTTTGACAAAGTGGCGAATGTCATGCCCACCAAGCCTAGACTTAAAAGTTTTGACAGCTCATTGATTGGTGTAGGTGGAGACCCTTTACAGGTCATGGGTACCGCCTGGCTTAAATTGAAACTGGGTAATAAGGAACTGAGACACCCCATCATCATTGCCAGCATCTCCCAGCACCACATGATAATTGGGATGGACTTCCTAAAAAGGCTGAACACCATAGTTGACTGTGTGAACCAAGTCCTGTGGTCACAGGTAAATACCCCAATTAAATATGGGAAACTTAAAACTCCCCATTCCCGACAACACTGCCACCTGGTGGAAGAAAGGCCTGGATCATTAGAAATCCATTTCAGGAACAGCCAACTTCCTGATATAACGGTTATCAAACCTGATGACCATAACCCTATCAGAAGAGATGAGGAACACATTTTTAGAATTCCCCAAGAGAAAATAAAAGATATTTCCCTCCAAGATGACATCCTTACGATATCTTTTCATCAGGAGGATAAACCAAGAAAAGGGGGAGATCATACCCAATTCTTGACAGGTATTGAAAGGGTTAACAGCGACTTGTTTATCCCCATCCGGATAAATGGTCTTAATAGGTCAAAATATGCCAAACTAGATTTGAGACAGGAACACAGCTTTGTAAGCCATGGGCTGATAAAACACCTGACCGAAATGGAAATGATCCGTTTCTCCACACCTCAGCGTCATTGGATTTCAGACTCCCTTGATGACTCTGATGATCACAATTCAATGGCTAGGTGTCTCTTAAACGTCACTGTAGGAAACAAAACAGCCGCCCATGTGTTCCTAGTCTTGGATAATCCCCAAACTAAAATTTATTTTGGCAACGATATATTACATCGCTTTGCAATGCAAGTCGACCTAATTAATGACTGTTTATGGAGTCGACTAAAGGGGGACCCCGAAAAATACCAAAATCTGGACTTAGCTTTAAAATCCCAGCAACAGATGCCTTATGCTGTTGAAGTCCAGGTAGCCCAAAAGATTACAATTCCTAAGGGCATAAATAATTTCATACTCCCCATCCAAGTTAAAAAGGGACATAGACTGAAGGGGTCAGATGCATTGGTATGCCTCTCCCATAAAATGCAGGGGGAGGGACTGAACATTACACACACGCCCCTAGTCAACACACATCAATCCCCGATGTACATTTACATACATAATCTGTCCAATCAGGACATCGTCTTACCCAAAGAGACCCTTATTGGTCTAGCGGTAGAGACTGAATATTATACCTTTGGGGTCACTAACCAGGTGATTGGACTCATCCCCGATGAATATTTGTCGGAGGGACAATTAATTGAACAAACATTACATTCATTACCAGAGGGTATTTTCACCATAGAGTCCATTTATCCATTCGATTCTAAAGATGGCACCTGTTGAATCGAAGAGACATCAATTGTCTTTGATCACCCAATCAAAGAACAAGAGTACCCCATAGAACCTGGATGGCAGGAGAACACACACACACATCACATACCCAATGACCTCACCACGAAACTTGAAGAGGCATATGAGATAGGTCAGCCGGAAAGCTTCCCTGGATTCAAGGAGTTAGTGGAAGAGATGGTGGCCCTCGCCGACGCGTGTGCCAGTGATCTCGACCGACAATTGCTCCGAGAGCTTCTCCTTGAATTCCAAGAGATCTTTGCCAAGGATTCTTACGATTGTGGGACTACTGACCTACACATCGCTAGGATCCAAACAGATCCAGATGCCCCACCAGTATTCGTAAGACAGTATACAGTTGTGTCCAAAATTATTCAACCCCCACTGAAATTGAGTGTTTTGGCCAGTTTGACATTGCTTTTGATCATTCAGTCATCTTGCTTACATTTACATTAAAGAGGCACTTGTAGGTCAGACAAATATAACATAACAGTTATAATGAAATAACCACAAATGTCTTTTCTGTGCTCACAGCATTATCAGTTTTATTCAACCCCCAAGTGACATTCAATCTTAGTACTTAGTACAGCATCCTTTTACAGTTATAACAGCTTTTAAACGTGAAGCATAGCTTGACACAAGTGTCTTGCAGCGATCTACGGGTATCTTCGCCCATTCTTCATGGGCAAAGGCCTCCAGTTCAGTCACATTCTTAGGCTTGCGCACTGCAACTGCTTTCTTTAAGTCCCACCAGAGGTTCTCAATCGGATTTAAGTCTGGTGACTGCGATGGCCACTCCAAAATGTTCCAGCCTTTCCTCTGCAACCATGCTCTAGTGGACTTGGAGGTATGCTTGGGATCATTGTCCTGTTGAAAGGTCCAACGTCTCCCAAGCCTCAGGTGTGTGACGGACTGCATCACGTTTCCATCCAATATCTCCTGGTACTGAAGAGAATTCATGGTACCTTGCACACGCTGAAGCTTCCCTGTACCTGCAGAAGCAAAACAGCCCCAAAGCATGATTGACCCTCCACCATGCTTCACAGTAGGCAAGGTGTTCTTTTCATCATAGGCCTTGTTCTTCCTCCTCCAAACATAGCGTTGATCCATGGGCCCAAACAGTTCTAATTTTGTTTCATCAGTCCACAGAACACTATCCCACAACTTTTGTGGTTTGTCCACATGGCTTTTGGCATACTGCAGTCGACTCTTCTTATTCTTTGGAGACAGCAAGGGGGTACGCCTGGGAGTTCTGGCACGGAGGCCTTCATTACGCAGTGTGCGTCTTATTGTCTGGGCTGAAACTTCTGTACCCACATCTGACAAATCTTTTCTCAGTTCCTCAGCAGTCACACGGGGACTTCTCTCCACTCTATGCTTCAGGTAGCGCACAGCAGTCGAAGTCAGCATCTTCTTTCTGCCACGACCAGGTAGCGTTTCAACAGTGCCCTTTGCCTTGAATTTGCGAATGATGCTTCCTAAGGTGTCTCTTGGTATGTTTAACATCTTTGCAATCTTCTTATAGCCATTGCCCTTCCTGTGAAGAGAAATCACCTCTTCTCTTGTCTTCCTGGACCATTCTCTTGCCTTCACCATGTTTGTAACCACACCAGTAAATGTCTAGAAGGAGCTGAGTATCACAGTCATTTTAAAGCTGCCTAATTGGTGCTTATTATGCTTGATTGCTGCTCGGTGACATCCACAGGTGTTTTCAATACCTGATGGAAAGCACCTGTATGAACCTCTGTTCTTCAGAGTGGTAGTCTTTAAGGGGTTGAATAATTGTGGCAATGAAGAAACCACATAAGAACCATTTACTACTGTATTACATAAACAATTGATGTCATTTTAGTTGCATTTGGGTAGTTACAACGTCCTTGTAGGATTTGATTCTGAATACAATTCCAAATGTACACTATAGTCCCTAAACCCCTTTACAGCATTGGGGGTTGAATAATTTTGGACACAACTGTAGGTTACCATTAGCTTCCTATGAATCTCTAGCTGAGATTATCAGGAAGTTACATGAAAGGGGTATAATTCGGCCCATCCACAGCTCCTACAACCACCCGATCCTGGGTATCTTAAAACCCAATGGACAATGGCGTCTGTGCGCTGACCTCCGTCAGCTAAACAAACGTGTGTACATGTCAGGATGGCCTGTCCCATACATAGACCAATGTCTCGCCCAGCTCCAAGGATCCCAAGTTTTCACAGCCTTGGATTGTGCACAAGGGTATTGGACCATAAAGGTGAGTGAGGAAGACCAATACAAACTGGCCTTCAGTTTTGGGAATCGACAGTATTGTTGGGTACGAATGCCTTTCGGATTCATAAATTCTGGACATGAATTCGCTGTGTTCATGCACAAGGCCATGCCAGACGCCTTTGAAAGGGGGACGTTGGCATATGTGGACGATATCCTGATCAAAAGTACTGATATGGCCAAACACATTACAGAACTTCGGCATGTCCTGGGCCAATTAAAAGCAGCAGGAGTAAAACTGTCCTTACAAAAAGCCCAGTGGTGTCGCACGAAGGTAAACTTCCTAGGCCATGAAGTTACTGCTGAAGGTTTGAACCCACAAAAGAAGAAAGTTGAGGCGGTTCTGAATTGTAAAGTCCCTACTAACCTTAAAGAATTGAGATCCTTCCTAGGTATGGTAAACTACTCGCGTAAGTTTATTGATAATTACGCCGAGATAAGCAAGCCACTGCTTCACCTACTGAAGAAGGATGTCGAATGGTCGTGGGGTAAGAAACAGGAGGACGCCATGAAGGAATTAAAGGAACGTCTCACACAAGCTCCGTGTCTCGGATATCCCGAAGGGGGTAAAAATTTCTATCTAGAAACAGGGTTTACGCAGGTAAGTATGAGTTCTGTTCTTTACCAGAAACGTGATGATGTCAGTAAGGTGATTGCCTATGCCAGTAAAACTTTGTCCCCGGTTGAAGTAAAGTTCAGTGACTGTGAAAAAGCTCTATTGTCCACCGTGTGGGCATTACAGAATTTTCGCAGTTACATTCAGGGAGAGAGAATCATTGTTGAAACGGCACACCAGCCTTTACAGTATTTAAAGAGTGAACGTATCAAGGGAGGAAATGTGTCTAATAGCCGCATCACTGCTTGGACTTTGTCTTTGCAAGGGTGGCCTCTTGAAATTCGGTACAAACAGAACAAGGAAAGTCCAGTAGCCCAGGGCCTAGCCGAGCTCCATGATTGTTCCGCAACTACGCCTGTTATGGATGGCCCGGACACTGACTTTCTGGAAGAACAACTGTTCTCTCCCTACAAGGTTTACGATGAAGAATACTGTAAACAGCTGCCGTGTGTATATGTGGATGGTTGTGCTTTTCATCACAAGGATGGGGAACAGCTCCAACTAGTGGCAGGTATTGGAATCGTTTGGACCCAAGGTGTCACCCCAATTTCTGTGGGATACAAACTTGGACCAAAAAGCAGTCAGGTTGCTGAACTTACTGCAATTCTTAGAGCAGTTGAGATGGCTATAGAGTTCAACATCAGAGAGTGTGCCATCATAACCGATTCCAATTATGTCAGGAATAGTTTTGTAGAGTATTTCCCTAGGTGGAAGCGAAACAACATGAACAAGAGTAATCACAAACCCGTGAAACATGGTAAGCTCTTTTGTCACATCGATGAACTGGTAAGGTCCAATGATCTCACCCTGCACTTCAAGAAGACCAAAGGCCACTCCAAGGTTCTAGGTGCCGAGAAAGAAGGGAACGATCTGGCCGATTCTCTAGCCAAGGAAGGGGCAATCACCGGTGAACTGTTAGACATTGACCAATTTTTAGGTACCGTACAGGTTGAAGCTGTCACCAGGCAACAGGCCAGAACAGCTGGTGATCCGAATGCATTACAGTGGAGTCACGATTCTCCTAGTGAGGATTTAATTACTGCCCAAAAAGAAGACCCAATAATTGGCTTGTTTTATAGTCATATAGAAGATCCCAACCAAAATCCCATAAATAAGGAAGTATGTAGTGGGAAGGAGGATTTACGTATCTTAATGAAATCCAAATCCCAATTCTCTTTATACCAGGGATTGTTGATACGAACCTCAAAGGGTGGCGTACAACAATGGGTCGTCCCACTTAAATTTAGAGGTTTGATGCTACAGCATGCCCATGATGCTCCCACTTCCGGTCATCGTGGGGAAAAGATCACGTATGAGATCCTGCGGGATTATGCCTACTGGCCTCATATGTTACGTGATGTGAAGGAATACTGCCAAGGTTGCCTAATATGTCCCCAATTTCAACCTACCAAGCCAACTCACAGAGCACCTCTCCAGAAGAGGGGGATATGTATGCCTTGGTCAGACCTTCAGATGGATTTTATTGGGCCAGTAACAAAATCTTCACGAGGAAATCGGTATATGTTAACAGTTACATGTTTATTCACCAAGTATGTCGAATGTATACCAGCACCAAATAACAGCTCCGAGACATGTGCTGCATTGCTAATAAATCATGTATTTTCACGTTTTGGTTTACCTCAGAGGATAGAGTCTGATAGAGGATCGCACTTCACTAGCGAAGTGATGGCCAAATTGTGGAAAATTTTGGGGGTTAAAAGGAAATTGCATATCGCCTATCGGCCAGCCTCTAGTGGTGGTGTAGAACGATACAATCAGACCATCGTTAACGTCCTTAAGAAATTTGTTAAGGAAACAGGCAAAGATTGGGATGTCAAACTCCCGCTGGTCCTGATGGCGTTGAGGGCTACTCCGAATACAGTTACAAAAATGTCATCTTTTGAACTGATGACAGGTAGACGGATGGTACTGCCCCAGCACTTATTGTATCGCACTACAGATCAAAATTTGATCAATGCTACCACCACACACCAGTACATAGAGGATTTACGTAAACATCTGCAATATGCTTTTGCCTTTGCCCAGCGAAATTTGGAAAGAGCTGCAACTAGTGCTAAGACATACTATGATCTCAAAACCTCCAAGAAGGAATATGAGATTGGTGACAAGGTCTATCTATACAACTTTGCAAGAGACCAGATCAAGGAACGGAAATTCCTTCCATCTTGGAAAGGTCCGTTCTCTATCATTGATAAAATCTCTCCGGTCGCATATAAATTGCAGGTTACCCGGTATGGTGAAATCAGTGATAGATGGGTGCACATCAATCAATTACGTGCTTGCCATCCGAAGTCTCAATTGCAGTTGTTGGAAGACTGAACCCACCAATTCCTATCTGGAGATATTGAGATCATTATTAAATTTCCTTTAAACATATAATTCATCTTTTGCCTTACAGGATCCAGTAACATAATTTTATGTATATCCATACTTAAACTGTTCATTTTAATAATTTAGAAAGGAAGGCCCAGACTATGACCAGACCGGCGATCGGAGGTGTCAATGACCGGACCCTAGAAGGAAGCTATAATGTCCTGTGGGAAAGGCCAGATGCCAGAGATCGATCCGGAGACGATAACCTGATGTCCCAGGCCACCAAGGGCCAGTCCAGAAGAAAAGACCCGCCTAGGAGACCGTCTAAGAGACCTGTCGTGCGGAGGACCCATGGACCCCAAGGTGGATGTGCCAGGCCAGGCCGGCCTCATCACAAGACCAGGATCGTCATCGGAAGTGTCCATCTAAAGACGCCGAGTCAAGTTGAGGAACAACCAGCATGACCGCTGCCATTTTATTATCGAAAATTTTTTTTTTGAATTTCATTCCCTTCACCGGAGAAGACGAACGATCACTCTAACCCAAAAGTCCCACTCATGTTTTTCGATACAGACACCCCTCTACGCGTGCCTATACCCCAAAAACAAAGGGGGATTTTGTTGTGGGCTTTTGTATCATGTCTCAAAAATATGACTTTTATCAAGACATAATATTATATGGCAAACAGATCAGCATAACCGGATGTTAAGAGTTAATTTTGTCTTGGTTGAACCACCAAGAATTCTAGTTAAAGAACTGGAGAGAATGGGTGAAGGGATTGTTTTTCTTTCCTCCTAGAGACAATACTATTTTGAAGTTCTACAGGTGATCAAACACCATTATTCAGACTTCAATAAGCAGGTAAACATATACAAGGTCTGGACATGACAATAGAGGAACCAAACTGATTGTCTGAGAGCTTACCCAAACCTTGTAGAGTGTGATGAACCAACAGACCTCTGAAACTATTACCATATACTATTGTTCACCAAGGGTGAAAGCATTAACAATTGTTTACCATGAGCCCAATACAAGGGCCATGCAAATAGAGAGTTTTTTCCCTACACAGAGAAAAATGTTGATTCTGAAACAAAGGGGTGAAATTCAGGACATTTAAGTCTAAAAGTTCACTGTATATCATTACAAAAATGTATTACAAAAACAGATTATAAATAAGATGTCATAGACTTTAAACACCACTAAATACTCAGCAATGGGAACTATATATCACTAACTTGAGTATTGAGATGATGGGAAGTAAGATGTATTATAAACTAGCATTAGTTACATGTCTTATCAGGAAACAAACAGGATGATATTTCAAGTAGGAATAACTGAATATACACCTATATTCCGTGGTCCCTATTTAGAATATCATAGGTATGATCACTGCTATATCTGGAAAGAGCCGTATATTTTATTCCTGAAATTACCTGAAGATTCCACCCAAGGTATGAGTCATCTCAAATACTCACATTGTTCTGTGATACATGACCGCCACCTGGCGGGCAGGTGAGAAATAGCTTATGTACACACATTTCTCAACTAGCCAATCAGGAAGCCTGGTGGGAAGGTATCTTAGAACAATGGACTAGTGGATATAAAAGCCCATGTGCTTTAAGAAAAAAAGGGGGAACCCTCATAAAGACCTCATGGAAAGACCTGACATCTGAAGAAGATCTCTGCTGAAATAATTACTCTTCCATCTTTTAAAACTTCCTAAAACTTTTAACCTCTAATCTTATAACTTCCTACACTCTCCCCTACTGAGAATCTTTCACTTGCCCTATATATCAGTCTAAAGGCGTTCCACTGCCAGCTAAATCCACGGGAGAGTTGCCTAGTCTGAATTCCGGGTGTGGTGAGATATTTATTTGATTTTTGTATTAATTATTTTCTCTGTTGTGTGGAATCATAAAATTACCTCAGTGTATCATAACAATCTTGGGTAGTTAGATATATGTAGAAAGATACTGTGTTACTGTTAAAAATTGTTTATTGCCATATTATAAATTTTTCATATTTCATAATTTATTGAATATTAATAACCAGAGTATCACATATCAAGGGCTTACTTCTTGCAATCCTATGGCCACGGCGTGCGAGAATATAACCTTTGAGATATTCGAAATTATTAATTATTAATAAATTTAATAAATAATCATATCATTTAAAAATTGTGATTGATGTAATTAGTTAGAGACCTTATTATCGTGTCTTACATTGGTAGGATATATTTTTGATTGTGTGTACAAATGTTCATTTATCACCAGTCTTTTGCGTTTTGTGTTAATATATATATAATTTTTGTACATAAATAAATTTTTATATTTATCTATTATAAGGCAAATTTTGTGTGTATGGTACGAAATCATATTGGCTAAAAGAATTCAAGGTATAATAATAAGTGGTGATCAAATTATCAAAGTGTCCAAATTATTGGTTTATTAAATATTTGCCGTATTTTAACGGCTGGAGGCACTGTAATATTTCATCTAAGGGAAAGGGACACGCCCTTTATAAATAATATATATCCTTACATAAACCACCACAACAACTTCACTCATTTGGGCAGTCACGGGGCCAAAACCAGAGTGTGGAGCCACAGTGTGGCGGTGGAGGCAGCAGCAATGGGAGGCCATACAGCACCCTATGACAAAAATGGAAACCACCAGCAGTGTGAGGAGACCTGAAAGTGGCACATGGCAGAGTGTGGCGATGGAGACAGCAGCAATGGGAGGCCGTACAGGGACCCATGACACACTGTGGACCTGGCAGCAGCATGAGGAGGCGGTACAGGGGCCCATGACAGATTACGGGCCTGGCAGCAGCATGAGGAGTCGGTACGGGGGCCCATGGCAGATTACGGGCCTGGCAGCAGCAATGGGAGGCCATACAGCACCCTATGACAAAATGGAACCCAGCAGCAGTGTGAGGAGACCTGAAAGTGGCACATGGCAGAGTGTGACGATGGAGACAGCAGCAATGGGAGGCCGTACAGGGACCCATGAGACACTCTGGACCTGGCAGCAGCATGAGGAGGCGGTACAGGGGCCCATGGCAGATTACGGGCCTGGCAGCAGCAATGGGAGGCCCGTAATCTGCCAGCACCCTATGACAAAATGGAACCCACCAGCAGTGTGAGGAGACCTGAAAGTGGCACATGGCAGAGTGTGGCGATGGAGACAGCAGCAATGGGAGGCCGTACAGGGACCCATGAGACACTCTGGACCTGGCAGCAGCATGAGGAGGCGGTACAGGGGCCCATGGCAGATTACGGGCCTGGCAGCAGCAATGGGAGGCCCGTAATCTGCCAGCACCCTATGACAAAATGGAACCCACCAGCAGTGTGAGGAGACCTGAAAGTGGCACATGGCAGAGTGTGGCGATGGAGACAGCAGCAATGGGAGGCCGTACAGGGACCCATGAAACACTGTGGACCTGGCAGCAGCATGAGGAGGCGGTACAGGGGCCCATGGCAGATTACGGGCCTGGCAGCAGCAATGGGAGGCCCGTAATCTGCCAGCACCCTATGACAAAATGGAACCCAGCAGCAGTGTGAGGAGACCTGAAAGTGGCACATGGCAGAGTGTGGCGATGGAGACAGCAGCAATGGGAGGCCGTACAGGGACCCATGACACACTGTGGACCTGGCAGCAGCATGAGGAGGCGGTACAGGGGCCCATGGCAGATTACGGGCCTGGCAGCAGCAATGGGAGGCCCGTAATCTGCCAGCACCCTATGACAAAATGGAACCCACCATCAGTGTGAGGAGACCTGAAAGTGGCACATGTTTGGGGCATGATTCATGGCAGATTTAGTCAGTTGAGTCAGGAACTGGTGGTTTGAAATCCAGACTAATCCACGCCTGATTCATTTTCACAAACGTGAGTCTCTCCACACTTTGGGTGGACAGTCGTGTCCTCCGCGGAGTTACAATACCTCCTGCCGCACTAAACACGCGCTCCGATGCCACGCTACTGGCCGGGCATGACAGCCTTTCAAGGGCAAATTCAGCTAGTTGGGGCCAAAGGTCAAGTTTCGTTGCCCAGTAGTCAAGGGGATTGTCTACCTCGGTTGGCAGGGTGCTGTCCAAGTAGGCCCAAGCCTGTTGTTTGAGCTCCTGCTCCAGGTCCACCTGATGCTGCTGCTGCTGCGGCTGGTTAGTAGTTTCCTCACTGCGCTGGTGAAGAAAGCTACTCATCATCGACTGCAGACTGAGGCAGCCGCTGCTGGTGGAGCTGCCACTGCTCCTACCACCCCACCCCTCCCCTGCTGCCATGGCAGCGGAACGTGAGCGCACAGGGCCCACAGTGTCTGAGGATGGACGTTGGCGCAGAAAGGCAGAGACCAACTGACTACATAGGTGGTTTTTATAGTACGTTATTTTGGCCTCCCTCTCAGCAGGTGTGAAAAAGGCCACCATTTTTGAACGGTAGCGAGGGTCCAACAAGGTGGACAGCCAAAAGTCATCCCTCTGTCTGATGGTTATTATTCGGCTGTCGCTACGCAAGCAACCGAGCATGCTATGGGCCATTTGTGCCAAGGAATGCGAGGGACTCCCTGCCTCCATCTCCACAGCATACTGCCACGGTGCGTCTGGGTCCTCTGTCTCCTCCTCCTCCTCTACCAGATGCTCCTGCTCCTCCACTCCTGTCCGCTGAGTGGAAAAACCACCCATTTCACTCAATAATTCCTGAGCACCAATGTCCTCCTCTACCTCCTCCTCTTCTTCCTGTCCTGCCCCCACAGGGGTCATGTGGCGTTGAGATCTGTGCGCCACGTCTACCGCACCCTGACCAGCCATTGTTAACAGCATTTGTTCCAGGACGTGCAACAGAGGAATGACGTCGTTCATCCCATAGTCCTGCCGACTCACGAATAGCGTGGCCTCCTCAAAGGGCCTGAGCAAGCGGCAGGTGTCACGCATGAGCTGCCAATGGCTGACATCGAAGTTACACAGGGGAGTACCTTTATCCGCTTGTAACATCAGGAAATCGGTGATGGCCTTTCGCTGTTCGTAAAGGCGGTCTAACATGTGTAGGGTTGAATTCCACCTTGTTGCAACGTCGCAGATCAGGCGATGCTGTGCAATTCCGTTCTGCCGCTGCAGCTCAAGGCGGGTGTGCTTTGCGGTGTAGGAATGGCTGAAATGCATGCAAAGTTTACGTGACATTTTAAGGATGTCTTGCAGTGGGATGGTGGATTTTAGGAACCACTTGACAACCAGATTGAACACGTGAGCCATGCATGGCGCATGGCACAACCTTCCTTGACGCAGAGCAGACACCATGTTCTTTCCGTTGTCGGTCAACATGGTTCCGATTTTCAGTTTGCGCGGAGACAGCCATCTGTCGATTTCTCTGTTCATTACACTCAGAAGTTGCTCCCTTGTGTGACTACGTTCGCCAAGGCATACCAGGTGCAGCACAGCGTGACACCGTTGCGCCCTGCACATGTGATATGCCAGTCGGGTAATGGGACTTGGCACGGGGGTGGCGGCTGAGGACACGGCGGAAGAAGAGGTGGTAGAAGCGGACATCTTTGCTGGACCAAGGACGTGCAAACGTGGAGGCAAAAGCGGCGTGACCTGTCCAAGTTGCTGGTGCGGCTGTGCCGGCACCACGTTCACCCAGTGGGCCGTAAATGACATGTACTGTCCCTGACCGTAGTTACAGCTCCACACGTCGGCGCTGCCGTGCACTTTGGCAGAGACCGACATGCTCAAAGACTGGCCCACCATCTCTTCTACATGTGAATGCAGGGCTGGCACTGCCTTTTTGGCGAAGAAATGCCAGCTTGGCACTCTCCACCGCGGTGCGGCACAAGCCATCATTTCTCGGAAAGGTGCTGAGTCCACCACTTGGAAAGGGAGGGACTGCAGCACCAGCAACTTGGACAGGAGGACGTTCAGCTTCTGCACCGTCGGGTGCGTGCTCGCAAACTGTTGTCTCTTGGAAACGGATTCCAAGAAAGACTGCTGACGGAATCCGTGAAGAGGAGTAGCAGGAGAAGGAGCATCTGAACGAGCGGAAGATGCCAACGAGCGACAACTCCCTTCAGCAGAGGTGTTGGAGCCTTGACTGGCTGATAGAGGGCGATTGACGTCGGGTGACGGAGCAAGTAACGGAGCGGGTGATGGAGCGGGGGCTGGGGCAGGCAGAACCGCCGTATCTTTATCACGGTTTTCCCAGGCCACCGAATGGCGACGCTGCATATGCTGACGCAACGCTGTAGTCCCAACATGGGCCCCCTGGCCACGCTTGACTTTCTGGCCACATAGTCGACATACGGCTACGTTTACTTCCTCGGGAGGCTTGACGAAAAATTGCCACACCGCCGAGTAGGAAACTTTGCCCCCGATACTCCTCACTGGCTGACTGCTACTTCCTCCGTGCACACCGGCACCACTACTGGCCGTGGTGGTAGGCTGCAGTGGAGCTGGTGCTCTACTCCGTGGCCGTTTGCCTCCACTGACACTGCTGCGACCCTGCTGCCTCCTGGGCAACCCACCGACTGTTTTGCTCGCTGCCAAGCTGGCACCCTCTTCTCCTGATGATGCGGAAGCAATAGCCTGATGACGACGAGGCTGCCAAGTGCGATCAGCCTCATCATCATCAATTAGGGTCTCCGCCTCACTACTAGCCCCCTCGGCTGCGTGTGGGTCAGGTGACAGACCTGTCTCTAGACCGGCTACCGAGCCACTCTCCTCGCCAGTACTTCTTCGCCTGGCTGCTGAAGAGGCGGATGTCTCCCCCCGTTCCTGTCCGCCCTCTGTTAGCTCTTCCTCACTGTACAGTGGGGCTGAGCCCACAGCATGCGATACTTCGCTTGGTGAGGGAACACCAAAGGACAGGGGCAGGTAGAGGACACATGATTTCAGTGGGCTTGCTCCCGGGCCATGCCAACTAACGGTTGTGTCTGACGTACCCACCGACCGTTGGCTGTAGGTGTCAGAGGTGACCTGGGAAGAGGAAGACGACCGAGCAAACCAATCGATGACGGCAGGGTTGTCGGTGGAGACACGACCGCTGGATGACACCGGGAGCACTGGCCTCTGGCTGCGACTAGTGCTGCCTCGACCCCTTCCTCTGCTGCCACGTCTGCTCGCTCCTAAAACATTGCCTCCTCTGCCACTCCTCTGCGTGTTGTCTGACATACTCTTTAATTCTATAAGCACCCCAAAAATAACGTAACGATTCTGTGTCCCTGAGTAACAATTCTGTGTCCCTGAGTAACAATTATGTGTCCCTGAGTAACAATTCTGTGTCTCTCAGTAACAATTCTGTGTCCCTGAGTAACAATTCTGTGTCTGTCCCTGAGTAACAATTCTGTGTCCCTCAGTAACAATTCTGTGTCCCTGAGTAACAATTCTGTGTCTGCCCCTGAGTAACAATTATGTGTCCCTGAGTAACAATGAGTAACAATTCTGTGTCCCTCAGTAACAATTTTGTGTCCCTGAGTAACAATTATGTGTCCCTGAGTAACAATGAGTAACAATTCTGTGTCCCTCAGTAACAATTCTGTGTCCCTGAGTATCAATTCTGTGTCCCTGAGTAACAATTCTGTGTCTGTCCCTGAGTAACAATTCTGTGTCCCTGAGTAACAATTCTGTGTCTGTCCCTGAGTAACAATTCTGTGTCCCTCAGTAACAATTCTGTGTCCCTGAGTAACAATTCTGTGTCTGTCCCTGAGTAACAATTCTGTGTCCCTGAGTAACAATTCTGTGTCCCTCAGTAACAATTATGTGTCCCTGAGTAACAATTCTGTGTCCCTGAGTAACAATTATGTGTCCCTGAGTAACAATTCTGTGTCCCTGAGTAACAATTCTGTGTCCCTCAGTAACGATTCTGTGTCCCTCAGTAACAATTCTGTGTCCCTGAGTAACAATTCTGTGTCTGTCCCTGAGTAACAATTCTGTGTCCCTCAGTAACGATTCTGTGTCCCTCAGTAACAATTCTGTGTCCCTGAGTAACAATTCTGTGTCCCTGAGTAACAATTCTGTGTCTGTCCCTGAGTAGCAATTCTGTGTCCCTGAGTAACAATTCTGTGTCCCTGAGTAACAATTATGTGTCCCTGAGTAACAATTCTGTGTCCCTGAGTAACAATTCTGTGTCCCTGAGTAACAATTCTGTGTCCCTCAGTAACAATTCTGTGTCCCTGAGTAACAATTCTGTGTCCCTGAGTAACAATTCTGTGTCCCTGAGTAACAATTCTGTGTCCCTGAGTAACAATTCTGTGTCCCTGAGTAACAATTCTGTGTCTGCCCCTGATTAACAATTCTGTGTCCCTGAGTAACAATTCTGTGTCTGCCCCTGATTAACAATTCTGTGTCCCTGAATAACAATTCTGTGTCCCTGAGTAACAATTATGTGTCCCTGAGTAACAATGAGTAACAATTCTGTGTCCCTCAGTAACAATTCTGTGTCCCTGAGTAACAATTCTGTGTCCCTGAGTAACAATGAGTAACAATTCTGTGTCCCTCAGTAACAATTCTGTGTCCCTGAGTAACAATTCTGTGTCCCTGAGTAACAATTCTGTGTCTGTCCCTGAGTAACAATTCGGTGTCCCTGAGTAACAATTCTGTGTCTGTCCCTGAGTAACAATTCTTTGTCCCTCAGTAACGATTCTGTGTCCCTCAGTAACAATTCTGTGTCCCTGAGTAACAATTCTGTGTCTGTCCCTGAGTAACAATTCTGTGTCCCTGAGTAACAATTCTGTGTCCCTGAGTAACAATTATGTGTCCCTGAGTAACAATTCTGTGTCTCTCAGTAACAATTCTGTGTCCCTGAGTAACAATTCTGTGTCTGTCCCTGAGTAACAATTCTTTGTCTCTCAGTAACAATTATGTATCCCTGAGTAACAATTCTGTGTCTCTCAGTAACAATTCTGTGTCCCTGAGTAACAATTCTGTGTCTGTCCCTGAGTAACAATTCTGTGTCCCTGAGTAACAATTCTGTGTCCCTGAGTAACAATTCTGTGTCTGCCCCTGAGTAACAATTATGTGTCCCTGAGTAACAATGAGTAACAATTCTGTGTCCCTCAGTAACAATTCTGTGACCCTGAGTAACAATTATGTGTCCCTGAGTAACAATGAGTAACAATTCTGTGTCCCTCAGTAACAATTCTGTGTCCCTGAGTAACAATTCTGTGTCTGTCCCTGAGTAACAATTCTGTGTCCCTGAGTAACAATTCTGTGTCTGTCCCTGAGTAACAATTCTGTGTCCCTCAGTAACGATTCTGTGTCCCTCAGTAACAATTCTGTGTCCCTGAGTAAAAATTCTGTGTCTGTCCCTGAGTAACAATTCTGTGTCCCTGAGTAACAATTCTGTGTCCCTCAGTAACAATTATGTGTCCCTGAGTAACAATTCTGTGTCCCTGAGTAACAATGATTAACAATTCTGTGTCCCTCAGTAACAATTCTGTGTCCCCGAGTAACAATTCTGTGTCCCTGAGTAACAATTCTGTGTCTGTCCCTGAGTAAAAATTCTGTGTCCCTGAGTAACAATTCTGTGTCTGTCCCTGAGTAACAATTCTGTGTCCCTGAGTAACAATTCTGTGTCTGTCCCTGAGTAACAATTCTGTGTCCCTGAGTAACGATTCTGCATCCCTGAGAAACAATTCTGTGCTGTGTCCCTGAGTAACAATTCTGTGTCCCTCAGTAACGATTCTGTGTCCCTCAGTAACAATTCTGTGTCCCTGAGTAACAATTCTTTGTCTGTCCCTGAGTAACAATTCTGTGTCCCTGAGTAACAATTCTGTGTCTGTCCCTGAGTAACAATTATGTGTCCCTGAGTAACAATTCTGTGTCTGTCCCTGAGTAACAATTATGTGTCCCTGAGTAACAATTCTGTGTCCCTGAGTAACAATTCTGTGTCCCTGAGTAACAATCAGTAACAATTCTGTGTCCCTCAGTAACAATTCTGTGTCCCTCAGTAACAATTCTGTGTCCCTGAGTAACAATGAGTAACAATTATGTGTCCCTCAGTAACAATTCTGTGTCCCTGAGTAACAATTCTGTGTCCCTGAGTAACAATTCTGTGTCTGTCCCTGAGTAACAATTCTGTGTCCCTCAGTAACGATTCTGTGTCCCTCAGTAACAATTCTGTGTCCCTGAGTAACAATTCTGTGTCTGTCCCTGAGTAACAATTCTGTGTCCCTGAGTAACAATTCTGTGTCCCTCAGTAACGATTCTGTGTCCCTCAGTAACAATTCTGTGTCCCTGAGTAACAATTCTGTGTCTGTCCCTGAGTAACAATTCTGTGTCCCTCAGTAACGATTATGTGTCCCTCAGTAACAATTCTGTGTCCCTGATTAACAATTCTGTGTCTGTCCCTGAGTAACAATTCTGTGTCCCTGAGTAACAATTCTGAGTCCCTCAGTAACGATTCTGTGTCCCTCAGTAACAATTCTGTGTCCCTGAGTAACAATTCTATGTCTGTCCCTGAGTAAAAATTCTGTGTCCCTGAGTAACAATTCTGTGTCCCTGAGTAACAATTCTGTGTCTGTCCCTGAGTAACAATTCTGTGTCCCTTAGTAACAATTCTGTGTCCCTGAGTAACAATTCTGTGTCTGTCCCTGAGTAACAATTTTGTGTCCCTCAGTAACGATTCTGTGTCCCTCAGTAACAATTCTGTGTCCCTGAGTAACAATTCTGTGTCTGTCCCTGAATAACAATTCTGTGTCCCTCAGTAACGATTCTGTGTCCCTCAGTAACAATTCTGTGTCCCTGAGTAACAATTCTGTGTCCCTGAGTAACAATTCTGTGTCCCTGAGTAACAATTCTATGTCTGTCCCTGAGTAACAATTATGTGTCCCTCAGTAACGATTCTGTGTCCCTCAGTAACAATTCTGTGTCCCTGAGTAACAATTCTGTGTCCCTGAGTAACAATGAGTAACAATTCTGTGTATCTCAGTAACAATTCTGTGTCCCTGAGTAACAATCCTGTGTCCCTGAGTAACAATTCTGTGTCTGTCCCTGAGTAACAATTCGGTGTCCCTGAGTAACAATTCTGTGTCTGTCCCTGAGTAAAAATTCTGTGTCCCTCAGTAACGATTCTGTGTCCCTCAGTAACAATTCTGTGTCCCTGAGTAACAATTCTGTGTCTTTCCCTGAGTAACAATTCTGTGTCCCTGAGTAACAATTCTGTGTCCCTCAGTAACATTTCTGTGTCCCTGAGTAACAATTCTGTGTCCCTGAGTAATAATTCTGTGTCTGTCCCTGAGTAACAATTCTGTGTCCCTGAGTAACAATTCTGTGTCCCTGAGTAACAATTCTGAGTCCCTCAGTAACGATTCTGTGTCCCTCAGTAACAATTCTGTGTCCCTGAGTAACAATTCTATGTCTGTCCCTGAGTAAAAATTCTGTGTCCCTGAGTAACAATTCTGTGTCCCTGAGTAACAATTCTGTGTCTGTCCCTGAGTAACAATTCTGTGTCCCTTAGTAACAATTCTGTGTCCCTGAGTAACAATTCTGTGTCTGTCCCTGAATAACAATTCTGTGTCCCTCAGTAACGATTCTGTGTCCCTCAGTAACAATTCTGTGTCCCTGAGTAACAATTCTGTGTCCCTGAGTAACAATTCTGTGTCTGTCCCTGAGTAACAATTCTGTGTCCCTGAGTAACAATTATGTGTCCCTGAGTAACAATTCTGTGTCCCTGAGTAACAATTCTGTGTCTGCCCCTGATTAACAATTCTGTGTCCCTGAGTAACAATTATGTGTCCCTGAGTAACAATTATGTGTCCCTGAGTAACAATGAGTAACAATTCTGTGTCCCTCAGTAACAATTCTGTGTCCCTGAGTAACAATTCTGTGTCCCTGAGTAACAATGAGTAACAATTCTGTGTATCTCAGTAACAATTCTGTGTCCCTGAGTAACAATCCTGTGTCCCTGAGTAACAATTCTGTGTCTGTCCCTGAGTAACAATTCGGTGTCCCTGAGTAACAATTCTGTGTCTGTCCCTGAGTAAAAATTCTGTGTCCCTCAGTAACGATTCTGTGTCCCTCAGTAACAATTCTGTGTCCCTGAGTAACAATTCTGTGTCTTTCCCTGAGTAACAATTCTGTGTCCCTGAGTAACAATTCTGTGTCCCTCAGTAACATTTCTGTGTCCCTGAGTAACAATTCTGTGTCCCTGAGTAATAATTCTGTGTCTGTCCCTGAGTAACAATTCTGTGTCCCTGAGTAACAATTCTGTGTCCCTGAGTAACAATGCTGTGTCTGTCCCTGAGTAACAATTCGGTGTCCCTGAGTAACAATTCTGTGTCTGTCCCTGAGTAACAATTCTGTGTCCCTCAGTAACGATTCTGTGTCCCTCAGTAACAATTCTGTGTCCCTGAGTAACAATTCTGTGTCTGTCCCTGAGTAACAATTCTGTGTCCCTGAGTAACAATTCTGTGTCCCTCAGTAACATTTCTGTGTCCCTGAGTAACAATTCTGTGTCCCTGAGTAATAATTCTGTGTCTGTCCCTGAGTAACAATTCTGTGTCCCTGAGTAACAATTCTGTGTCCCTGAGTAACAATTCTGTGTCTGTCCCTGAGTAACAATTCTGTGTCCCTGAGTAACAATTCTGTGTCTGTCCCTGAGTAACAATTCTGTGTCCCTGAGTAACGATTCTGCATCCCTGAGTAACAATTCTGTGTCCCTCAGTAACGATTATGTGTCCCTCAGTAACAATTCTGTGTCCCTGATTAACAATTCTGTGTCTGTCCCTGAGTAACAATTCTGTGTCCCTGAGTAACAATTCTGAGTCCCTCAGTAACGATTCTGTGTCCCTCAGTAACAATTCTGTGTCCCTGAGTAACAATTCTATGTCTGTCCCTGAGTAAAAATTCTGTGTCCCTGAGTAACAATTCTGTGTCCCTCAGTAACAATTCTGTGTCTGTCCCTGAGTAACAATTCTGTGTCCCTTAGTAACAATTCTGTGTCCCTGAGTAACAATTCTGTGTCTGTCCCTGAATAACAATTCTGTGTCCCTCAGTAACGATTCTGTGTCCCTCAGTAACAATTCTGTGTCCCTGAGTAACAATTCTGTGTCCCTGAGTAACAATTCTGTGTCCCTGAGTAACAATTCTATGTCTGTCCCTGAATAACAATTCTGTGTCCCTGAGTAACAATTCTGTGTCCCTGAGTAACAATTATGTGTCCCTGAGTAACAATTCTGTGTCCCTCAGTAACAATTCTGTGTCCCTGAGTAACAATTCTGTGTCTGTCCCTGAGTAACAATTCTGTGTCCCTGAGTAACAATTATGTGTCCCTGAGTAACAATTCTGTGTCCCTGAGTAACAATTCTGTGTCCCTCAGTAACAATTCTGTGTCCCTGAGTAACAATTCTGTGTCTGCCCCTGATTAACAATTCTGTGTCCCTGAGTAACAATTATGTGTCCCTGAGTAACAATTATGTGTCCCTGAGTAACAATGAGTAACAATTCTGTGTCCCTCAGTAACAATTCTGTGTCCCTGAGTAACAATTCTGTGTCCCTGAGTAACAATGAGTAACAATTCTGTGTATCTCAGTAACAATTCTGTGTCCCTGAGTAACAATCCTGTGTCCCTGAGTAACAATTCTGTGTCTGTCCCTGAGTAACAATTCGGTGTCCCTGAGTAACAATTCTGTGTCTGTCCCTGAGTAAAAATTCTGTGTCCCTCAGTAACGATTCTGTGTCCCTCAGTAACAATTCTGTGTCCCTGAGTAACAATTCTGTGTCTTTCCCTGAGTAACAATTCTGTGTCCCTGAGTAACAATTCTGTGTCCCTCAGTAACATTTCTGTGTCCCTGAGTAACAATTCTGTGTCCCTGAGTAATAATTCTGTGTCTGTCCCTGAGTAACAATTCTGTGTCCCTGAGTAACAATTCTGTGTCCCTGAGTAACAATGCTGTGTCTGTCCCTGAGTAACAATTCGGTGTCCCTGAGTAACAATTCTGTGTCTGTCCCTGAGTAACAATTCTGTGTCCCTCAGTAACGATTCTGTGTCCCTCAGTAACAATTCTGTGTCCCTGAGTAACAATTCTGTGTCTGTCCCTGAGTAACAATTCTGTGTCCCTGAGTAACAATTCTGTGTCCCTCAGTAACATTTCTGTGTCCCTGAGTAACAATTCTGTGTCCCTGAGTAATAATTCTGTGTCTGTCCCTGAGTAACAATTCTGTGTCCCTGAGTAACAATTCTGTGTCCCTGAGTAACAATTCTGTGTCTGTCCCTGAGTAACAATTCTGTGTCCCTGAGTAACAATTCTGTGTCTGTCCCTGAGTAACAATTCTGTGTCCCTGAGTAACGATTCTGCATCCCTGAGAAACAATTCTGTGCTGTGTCCCTGAGTAACAATTCTGTGTCCCTCAGTAACGATTCTGTGTCCCTCAGTAACAATTCTGTGTCCCTGAGTAACAATTCTTTGTCTGTCCCTGAGTAACAATTCTGTGTCCCTGAGTAACAATTCTGTGTCTCTGAGTAACAATTCTGTGTCTGTCCCTGAGTAACAATTATGTGTCCCTGAAGTAACAATTCTGTGTCCCTGAGTAACAATTCTGTGTCCCTGAGTAACAATGAGTAACAATTCTGTGTCCCTCAGTAACAATTCTGTGTCCCTGAGTAACAATGAGTAACAATTCTGTGTCCCTCAGTAACAATTCTGTGTCCCTGAGTAACAATTCTGTGTCCCTGAGTAACAATTCTGTGTCTGTCCCTGAGTAACAATTCTGTGTCCCTGAGTAACAATTCTGTGTCTGTCCCTGAGTAACAATTCTGTGTCCCTGAGTAACAATTCTGTGTCTGTCCCTGAGTAACAATTCTGTGTCCCTGAGTAACGATTCTGCATCCCTGAGAAACAATTCTGTGCTGTGTCCCTGAGTAACAATTCTGTGTCCCTCAGTAACAATTCTGTGTCCCTCAGTAACAATTCTGTGTCCCTGAGTAACAATTCTTTGTCTGTCCCTGAGTAACAATTCTGTGTTCCTTAGTAACAATTCTGTGTCTGTCCCTGAGTAACAATTATGTGTCCCTGAGTAACAATTCTGTGTCTGTCCCTGAGTAACAATTATGTGTCCCTGAGTAACAATTCTGTGTCCCTGAGTAACAATTAGTAACAATTCTGTGTCCCTCAGTAACAATTCTGTGTCCCTCAGTAGCAATTCTGTGTTCCTGAGTAACAATGAGTAACAATTCTGTGTCCCTCAGTAACAATTCTGTGTCCCTGAGTAACAATTCTGTGTCCCTGAGTAACAATTCTGTGTCTGTCCCTGAGTAACAATTCTGTGTCCCTCAGTAACAATTCTGTGTCCCTCAGTAACAATTCTGTGTCCCTGAGTAACAATTCTGTGTCTGTCCCTGAGTAACAATTCTGTGTCCCTGAGTAACAATTATGTGTCCCTGAGTAACAATTCTGTGTCCCTCAGTAACGATTCTGTGTCCCTCAGTAACAATTCTGTGTCCCTGAGTAACAATTCTGTGTCTGTCCCTGAGTAACAATTCTGTGTCCCTCAGTAACGATTATGTGTCCCTCAGTAACAATTCTGTGTCCCTGAGTAACAATTCTGTGTCTGTCCCTGAGTAACAATTCTGTGTCCCTGAGTAACAATTCTGAGTCCCTCAGTAACGATTCTGTGTCCCTCAGTAACAATTCTGTGTCCCTGAGTAACAATTCTGTGTCTGTCCCTGAGTTAAAATTCTGTGTCCCTGAGTAACAATTCTGTGTCTGTCCCTGAGTAACAATTCTTTGTCCCTTAGTAACAATTCTGTGTCCCTGAGTAACAATTATGTGTCCCTGAGTAACAATGAGTAACATTTCTGTGTCCCTCAGTAACAATTCTGTGTCCCTGAGTAACAATTCTGTGTACCTGAGTAACAATGAGTAACAATTCTGTGTCCCTCAGTAACAATTCTGTGTCCCTGAGTAACAATTCTGTGTCCCTGAGTAACAATTCTGTGTCTGTCCCTGAGTAACAATTCGGTGTCCCTGAGTAACAATTCTGTGTCTGTCCCTGAGTAACAATTCTGTGTCCCTCAGTAACGATTCTGTGTCCCTCAGTAACAATTCTGTGTCCCTGAGTAACAATTCTGTGTCTGTCCCTGAGTAACAATTCTGTGTCCCTGAGTAACAATTCTGTGTCCCTCAGTAACATTTCTGTGTCCCTGAGTAACAATTCTGTGTCCCTGAGTAATAATTCTGTGTCTGTCCCTGAGTAACAATTCTGTGTCCCTGAGTAACAATTCTGTGTCCCTGAGTAACAATTCTGTGTCTGTCCCTGAGTAACAATTCTGTGTCCCTGAGTAACAATTCTGTGTCTGTCCCTGAGTAACAATTCTGTGTCCCTGAGTAACGATTCTGCATCCCTGAGAAACAATTCTGTGCTGTGTCCCTGAGTAACAATTCTGTGTCCCTCAGTAACGATTCTGTGTCCCTCAGTAACAATTCTGTGTCCCTGAGTAACAATTCTTTGTCTGTCCCTGAGTAACAATTCTGTGTCCCTGAGTAACAATTCTGTGTCTCTGAGTAACAATTCTGTGTCTGTCCCTGAGTAACAATTATGTGTCCCTGAAGTAACAATTCTGTGTCCCTGAAGTAACAATTCTGTGTCCATGAGTAACAATGAGTAACAATTCTGTGTCCCTCAGTAACAATTCTGTGTCCCTGAGTAACAATGAGTAACAATTCTGTGTCCCTCAGTAACAATTCTGTGTCCCTGAGTAACAATTCTGTGTCCCTGAGTAACAATTCTGTGTCTGTCCTTGAGTAACAATTTTGTGTCCCTGAGTAACAATTCTGTGTCCCTCAGTAACGATTCTGTGTCCCTCAGTAACAATTCTGTGTCCCTGAGTAACAATTCTGTGTCTGTCCCTGAGTAACAATTCTGTGTCTGTCCCTGAGTAACAATTCTGTGTCCCTGAGTAACAATTCTGTGTCCCTCAGTAACGATTCTGTGTCCCTCAGTAACAATTCTGTGTCCCTGAGTAACAATTCTTTGTCTGTCCCTGAGTAACAATTCTGTGTCCCTGAGTAACGATTCTGTGTCCCTCAGTAACGATTCTGTGTCCCTCAGTAACAATTCTGTGTCCCTGAGTAACAATTCTGTGTCTGTCCCTGAGTAACAATTCTGTGTCCCTGAGTAACAATTCTGTGTCCCTGAGTAACAATTCTGTGTCTGTCCCTGAGTAACAATTCTTTGTCCCTGAGTAACAATTCTGTGTCCCTGAGTAACAATTCTGTGTCTGTCCCTGAGTAACAATTCTGTGTCCCTCAGTAACGATTCTGTGTCCTTCAGTAACAATTCTGTGTCCCTGAGTAACAATTCTGTGTCTGTCCCTGAGTAACAATTCTGTGTCCCTAAGTAACAATTCTGTGTCCCTGAGTAACAATTCTGTGTCCCTGAGTAACAATTCTGTGTCTGTCCCTGAGTAACAATTCTGTGTCCCTGAGTAACAATTCTGTGTCCCTGAGTAACAATGAGTAACAATTATGTGTCCCTGAGTAACAATTCTGTGTCCCTGAGTAACAATTCTGTGTCCCTCAGTAACGATTCTGTGTCCCTCAGTAACAATTCTGTGTCCCTGAGTAACAATTCTGTGTCTCTCAGTAACAATTCTGTGTCCCTGAGTAACAATTCTGTGTCTGTCCCTGAGTAACAATTCTGTGTCCCTCAGTAACGATTCTGTGTCCCTCAGTAACAATTCTGTGTCCCTGAGTAACAATTCTGTGTCTGTCCCTGAGTAACAATTCTGTGTCCGAGTAACAATTCTGTGTCCCTGAGTAACAATTCTGTGTCTGTCCCTGAGTAACAATTCTGTGTCCCTGAGTAACAATTCTGTGTCCCTGAGTAACAAATCTGTGTCCCTGAGTAACAAATCTGTGTCTGTCCCTGAGTAACAATTCTGTGTCCCTCAGTAACGATTCTGTGTCCCTGAGTAACAATTCTGTGTCCCTGAGTAACAATTCTGTGTCCCTCAGTAACGATTCTGTGTCCCTCAGTAACAATTCTGTGTCTCTGAGTAACAATTCTGTGTCTGTCCCTGAGTAACAATTCTGTGTCCCTGAGTAACAATTCTGTGTCTGTCCCTGAGTAACAATTCTGTGTCCCTGAGTAACAATTCTGTGTCCCTGAGTAACAATTCTGTGTCTGTCCCTGAGTAACAATTCTGTGTCCCTCAGTAATGATTCTGTGTCCCTCAGTAACAATTCTGTGTCCCTGAGTAACAATTCTGTGTCTGTCCCTGAGTAACAATTTTGTGTCCCTGAGTAACAATTCTGTGTCTGTCCCTGAGTAACAATTCTGTGTCCCTGAGTAACGATTGTGTGTCCCTGAGTAACGATTGTGTGTCCCTGAGTAACGATTGTGTGTCCCTAAGTAACGGTTCTGTGTCCCTAAGTAACGGTTCTGTGTCCCTGAGTAACGATTCTGTGTCCCTAAAGTCTCTGTGGCCCTAACTCTGTCTCTCAATACAGCCAGGTCTGTCTCTCTTGAATGACTGGAGGCTAATGGAGAATTCTAAAATGGCCGCCATTTATAGCTCCACCATTACACAGTGCTGGCTGGCTGCTGATTGGCTAATGCGATCACATGTCATGAATGAATGCATTATGGGTCAGCGCGCCTTGTCTGCGCGCCTTTCCAGAGATCCCCGCTCCGTCGCCACACATGTCGCCGCCATTTTTGGGAAATTTCGATTCGCGCGTCCGAAGTTGGCTAATCTTCGGATTCGTCGCGAATCGAATATTTCCCAATCTTCGAAACGAATTCCACTTCGCCATGTTCGATTCGCTCATCTCTAAAAATAACCCAAATTAGGATGTATTATTTAGTTTGTAGGAAAGTTATAGAGTTTACAAACTATGGTATAGATCTGAATATTGATCAATCCTGAAGTACTGACGGCCAATCTCATTTCTTGAGGTCCAAGAATGTCAGAACAGTACAGATATCCCCCAAATGTCAGGACAGTACAGATATCCCCCAAATGTCAGGACAGGACAGATATCCCCCAAATGTCAGAACAGTACAGATATCCCCCAAATGCCTAAACAGTACAGATATCCCCCAAATGTCAGGACAGTACAGATATCCCCCAAATGTCAGGACAGTACAGATATCCCCCAAATGTCAGGACAGTATAGATATCCCCAAATGACCCCTTTTTGCAGAGTAGACAGTCTGATGTACTTCATAAGAGGAATGGCAAGTTTTTTGAAGTTGTATTTTTTTTTCATAATTTTTCGTAAAATTAAAAAATTACAAAAATTATTTTCACTATTTTTTTTTACTTACTGTCACCAGTGCAGTACAGCGTCATCATATAACATATTTTTTTATTATTTTTAAATTTTTATTTTTTTTTTTTTCATATTTTACTATGATCAAAGTAGTACAATGTTACCATAGTAACATTGTACTACTTTGGGGAAGTGATCAGTATTTTTGGACACAATTTGCTTATAGCAAAGAATTACTTTGCTATAAGCAAGCATTTACCTCAATGAAATCGATTCTTTCAGGTTTTTTTTTCTTTTGTGCTTAGCTGTGATTTGGTCACAGCTAATCACATGACATGTGCATGTGATTAGCTGTGACCATTCACAGCTAGGCACTAGTATACAATGGATTGCATGAATGAAGCCATCCATTGTATACAACTGTCATGTGACCTGCTGTGATTGGTCACAGCAGGTCACATGGTACCAGCAACGGGGGCCGGTACTCAGATCTGTCACCGGCCATGTCCGAGGTAAACGGCCGGTGACAGATCGCGCCGCTGCGCGGCTCTGCAGGAGCGCAAATTGCGCATGTGCGGGAGGACGCCAAATGGCGTGCACCTGGAATGCCGAAGCGCTTTTGCAGCCGCCAAACGGCCATTGGCCGGGCGGCAAATGGGTAACCTAGCTCTCCGGTGGGTGCTGCTCCATTACACTAGACCATATGGTAGGCAACGTCCTCCCCTTCAGGGTTTTACCCCCATCCATCTGCTCTGGTTGATAGACTAATGATTAAATCCACCCACGTAAGACCCTTGGTATTCGAGGATAATACAAATTCCGCTCATTCTCCCCCCCCCCCTTTTTTTTTTTCTTTCTCTCCCCCCTCTTTTTCTCTCTTCTTTCCTCCTTGTCACATGCCCAGTTAGCTACTGGTTACCTCTTTAGAGAACGTTAGGCATGTGAATATCATACTCTCAATATTTACATCAGTGACCTTCACGATGATTTCAGCTAGCCTGCAGGCACTTTCATTCCCGTATGACTCTCGCCTCGTCTCCAACATTTGTGCCGCATCTTCCCTCCCTTTGTAGCTCCGCAGTGAGAATTGCACACATAGGAGGTTCGATGCGACAGCATTCCCATCCATATTATTATAATGCCTGAGTATTACAGACTTGTCCCTGTCGTTGATCGGTTCAGCATTGTTCCATGTTTTTTCTTTGCAAGAGTCTTCCTACTTTTTCATGGTATGCATCGCCAAATGTCATATCTGAGCATCATTTGCATTTCTTTTGTAACATTTTGCACTTCATCAATAAACGTTTTTAGGGAAAAAAAAAAAAACAAGGTGAGGGCAGATGAGGGGGTGCCACAGCTGTAGGAAAGGCGTGAGAACCACATGAAATTATCTGATGGGCCTAATTGGTCCCGTGGGCCTTGTGTTTGACATGTGATCTAGTGGTAATAATGAGGCACTGTGGTACTATTACTACACTATGGACACTGGATGGAGCTACACTCTGGGCTGCTGGAAAGTGGCACTCAGGGAGGCCTAGGAGACTTTTAGCATCAATTGGGAAGTGGAAGGATTCTTTCTCCACCCCCCACCTCTGTACGATGGGCTGTGTACATACATGTGCAGTATGGCTGGGAGACGTCAGGAGTGTGGCGGTTCCTGTACCTGTGTCCATGTTGGGCGGCACAGCCATGCTTCTAGAGTATTCATGGAGAGTCTCCGAGTGCTGTAAGCAGCTGGCAGTGTTCTTCCCCACAGACACCCCCCAGACATGCATACTGGAAGGGGGTCCCGATTCCTCTATATAGATCTTTATAACTCTAGAGGGGTCACCGGCAGGAGGAAGGAGGTCCCGATTCCTCTATATAGATCTTTATATCACTACAGGGGTCACCGGCAGGAGGAAGGAGGTCCCGATTCCTCTATATAGATCTTTATATCACTAGAGGGGTCACCGGCAGGAGGAAGGAGGTCCTGATTCCTCTATATAGATCTTTATATCACTAGAGGGGTCACCGGCAGGAGGAAGGAGGTCCTGATTCCTCTATATAGATCTTTATATCACTACAGGGGCAGGGGCGGACTGACCATTTGGAAACTCAGGTCAGTAGGGGGCCCCATGAGATGTCCCTGGTACCTTTTTCATAGGCTTTTTTGAGTTTGGGCAAGGACACAGGGGCCCCATGATCCCCTATTGCCTGGGGGCCCCATGATTTGTCAGTCCGCCCCTGTACAGGGGTCACCGGCAGGAGGAAGGAGGTCCTGATTCCTCTATATAGATCTTTATATCACTAGAGGGGTCACTGAAGAGAGGAAGGAGGTCCTGATTTCTCTATATAGATCTTTATATCACTAGAGGGGTCACCGGCAGGAGGAAGGAGGTCCTGATTTCTCTATATAGATCTTTATATCACTAGAGGGGTCACCGGCGGGAGGAAGGAGGTCCTGATATCTCTGTATAGATCTTTATATCACTAGAGGGGTCACCGGCAGGAGGAAGGAGGTCCTGATTCCCCTATATAGCTCTTTATATCACAAGAGGGGTCACCGGCAGGAGGTCCTGATTCCTTTATATAGATCTTTATATCACTAGAGGAGTCACCGGCGGGAGGAAGGAGGTCACGATTCCTCTATATAGATCTTTATATCACTAGAGTGGTCACTAGCAGGAGGAAGGAGGTCTTGATCCCTCCATATAGAGCTTTATATCACTAGAGGGGTCACCAGCAGGAGGAAGGAGGTCCTGATTCCTCTATATAGATCTTTATATTACTAGAGGGGTCACCTGTGGGAGGAAGGAGGTCCCGATTCCCCTATATAGATCTTTATATCACTAGAGGTGTCACTGGTGGGAGGAAGGAGGTCCTGATTCCTCTATATAGATCTTTATATCACTAGAGGGGTCACCGGCAGGAGGAAGGAGGTCCTGATTCCCCTATATAGAGCTTTATATCACTAGAGGGGTCACTGGCAGGAGGAAGGAGGTCCCGATTCCTCTATACAGATCTTTATATCACTAAAGGGATCACCGGCAGGAGGAAGGAGGTCCTGATTCCTCTATATAGATCTTTATATCACTAGAGGGGTCACCGGCAGGAGGAAGGAGGTCCTGATTCCTCTATATAGATCTTTATATCACTAGAGGGGTCACCGGCAGGAGGAAGAAGGTCACGATTCCTCTATATAGATCTTTATATTACTAGAGGGGTCACCTGTGGGAGGAAGGAGGTCCCGATTCCCCTATATAGATCTTTATATCACTAGAGGGGTCACCGGCAGGAGGAAGGAGGTCCCTATTCCTCTATATAGATCTTTATATCACTAGAGGTGTCACTGGTGGGAGGAAGGAGGTCCCGATTCCTCTATATAGATCTTTATATCACTAGAGTGGTCACTAGCAGGAGGAAGGAGGTCTTGATCCCTCCATATAGAGCTTTATATCACTAGAGGGGTCACCAGCAGGAGGAAGGAGGTCCTGATTCCTCTATATAGATCTTTATATTACTAGAGGGGTCACCTGTGGGAGGAAGGAGGTCCCGATTCCCCTATATAGATCTTTATATCACTAGAGGTGTCACTGGTGGGAGGAAGGAGGTCCTGATTCCTCTATATAGATCTTTATATCACTAGAGGGGTCACCGGCAGGAGGAAGGAGGTCCTGATTCCCCTATATAGAGCTTTATATCACTAGAGGGGTCACCGGCAGGAGGAAGGAGGTCCCGATTCCTCTATACAGATCTTTATATCACTAAAGGGATCACCGGCAGGAGGAAGGAGGTCCTGATTCCTCTATATAGATCTTTATATCACTAGAGGGGTCACCGGCAGGAGGAAGGAGGTCCTGATTCCTCTATATAGATCTTTATATCACTAGAGGGGTCACCGGCAGGAGGAAGAAGGTCACGATTCCTCTATATAGATCTTTATATTACTAGAGGGGTCACCTGTGGGAGGAAGGAGGTCCCGATTCCCCTATATAGATCTTTATATCACTAGAGGGGTCACCGGCAGGAGGAAGGAGGTCCCTATTCCTCTATATAGATCTTTATATCACTAGAGGTGTCACTGGTGGGAGGAAGGAGGTCCCGATTCCTCTATATAGATCTTTATATTACTAGAGGGGTCACCGGCAGGAGGAGGGAGGTCCCGATTCCTCTATATAGATCTTTATATCACTAGAGGGGTCACCGGCAGGAGGAAGGAGGTCCCGATTCCTCTATATAGATCTTTATATCACTAGAGGGATCACCGGCAGGAGGAAGGAGGTCCCGATTCCCCTATATAGAGCTTTATATCACTAGAGGGGTCACCGGCAGGAGGAAGGAGGTCCCGATTCCCCTATATAGAGCTTTATATCACTAGAGGGGTCACCGGCAGGAGGAAGGGGGTCCCGATTCCTCTATACAGATCTTTATATCACTAAAGGGATCACCGGCAGGAGGAAGGAGGTCCTGATTCCCCTATATAGAGCTTTATGTCACTAGAGGGGTCACCGGCGGGAGGAAGGAGGTCCTGATTCCTCTATATAGATCTTCATATCACTAGAGGGGTCACCAGCAGGAGGTGGAAGGTCCTGATTCCTCTATATAGATTTTTATATCACTAGAGGGGTCACCGGCAGGAGGAAGGAGGTCCTGATTCCTCTATATAGATCTTTCTATCACTAGAGGGGTCACCGGCGAGAGGAAGGAGGTCCTGATTCCTCTATATAGATCTTTATATCACTAGAGGGGTCACCGGCAGGAGGAGGGAGGTCCCGATTCCTCTATATAGATCTTTATATCACTAGAGGGGTCACCGGCGGGAGGAAGAAGGTCACGATTCCTCTATATAGATCTTTATATTACTAGAGGGGTCACCTGTGGGAGGAAGAAGGTCACGATTCCTCTATATAGATCTTTATATTACTAGAGGGGTCACCTGTGGGAGGAAGGAGGTCCCGATTCCCCTATATAGATCTTTATATCACTAGAGGGGTCACCGGCAGGAGGAAGGAGGTCCCGATTCCTCTATATAGATCTTTATATCACTAGAGGGGTCACCGGCAGGAGGAAGGAGGTCCTGATTCCTCTATATAGATCTTTCTATCACTAGAGGGGTCACCGGCGAGAGGAAGGAGGTCCCGATTCCTCTATATAGATCTTTATATCACTAGAGGGGTCACTGGCAGGAGGAAGGAGGTCCCGATTCCTCTATATAGATCTTTATATCACTAGAGGGGTCACCGGCAGGAGGAAGGAGGTCCTGATTCCTCTATATAGATCTTTATATTACTAGAGGGGTCACCGGCAGGAGGAGGGAGGTCCCGATTCCTCTATATAGATCTTTATATCACTAGAGGGGTCACCGGCAGGAGGAAGGAGGTCCCAATTCCTCTATATAGATCTTTATATCACTAGAGGGGTCACCGGCAGGAGGAAGGGGGTCCCGATTCCTCTATACAGATCTTTATATCACTAAAGGGATCACCGGCAGGAGGAAGGAGGTCCTGATTCCCCTATATAGAGCTTTATGTCACTAGAGAGGTCACCGGCGGGAGGAAGGAGGTCCTGATTCCTCTATATAGATCTTCATATCACTAGAGGGGTCACCAGCAGGAGGTGGAAGGTCCTGATTCCTCTATATAGATTTTTATATCACTAGAGGGGTCACCGGCGAGAGGAAGGAGGTCCCGATTCCTCTATATAGATCTTTTTATCACTAGAGGGGTCACTGGCAGGAGGAAGGAGGTCCCGATTCCTCTATATAGATCTTTATATCACTAGAGGGGTCACCGGCAGGAGGAAGGAGGTCCTGATTCCTCTATATAGATCTTTATATCACTAGAGGGGTCACCAGCAGGAGGAAGGAGGTCCTGATTCCTCTATATAGATCTTTATATCACTAGAGGGGTCACCAGCAGGATGAAGGAGGTCCCGATTACTCTATATAGATCTTTCTATCACTAGAGGGGTCACCGGCGAGAGGAAGGAGGTCCCGATTCCTCTATATAGATCTTTATATCACTAGAGGGGTCACTGGCAGGAGGAAGGAGGTCCCGATTCCTCTATATAGATCTTTCACTAGAGGGGTCACCAGCAACCTCATTTAGAATACTGTGTCCAGTTCTGTAGACCTCACTTACATAAAGATATTGATGAGATAAAATGAGTCCAAAGATGGGGAACAAAAATGGTGAAAGGTCTGAGGGGGATAAAACATATCAGGAGAGACATCAGGAACGTAACATGTCCAGTCTGGAGGAGAGAAGGGAAAGGGGAGACATGACTGAAACCTTTAAATACATGAAGGGGATGAATAAGGTTCAGGAGGGCAGGATTTTCTTGTTCAAACATTTTATTGATATCAAAACATAGGGGTAAAGACATTAACTGTAGGCGTTAGATAGTATATTAACAACAGGACATAGCGGGAATATATGCACAGTATTAATGTCTTTAAATAGAGAGGGAGAGAAAGATTCAAGGAAACAATGTATCATAGCCTATATTGCTAAGTATATGGAAATAAATAGTAGCAATAGGTAATAACATGCCAAAGAGAGTTTGTTCAGTGAGGATAGACTCTCCAGAGCTACATGGGGGATTAGGGGTAGATGGGATGACCAAGGAAGAGAGGGGGAGGGAGGAAGAAGGGTGGTGAAGATGGCTCCATGATTGGTGGGGAAGGATGGAATTAGTTTGATTGCCCGGTTAGAAGTGGTACCAGGAAAGTGCAGAAAATATGTACTTTGCCTATCAGGGAAGAAGGAGGGATTCATCAAAATTTTGCGGGAGGAAACACTCTACCCAGGGATTCCAGACATTCAGGAACTTAGGGATTGTATCGAGAATTGTGGCTTCAACCTTTGCATGTACCATGGCTTGCGTTACTCTGATTTTGACAGCAGCAATGCTTAAGGTGGGGGATTTCCAGGATTTTGCTATGACCTGTTTGGCTGCTTTGATTACTTGCAGGACGAGTTTGAATTGTGACGAAGTTACGCCAGGAGGGTGTAGATTAAGTTGAAGCGAGTTTGCACAAAGTTTGGATATCATAGTGAAAACATCGGTCCAGAAAATTTGGGCTATCAGGCAGTTCCACCAGATATGATAATGTGTACCCGGATCTGCACAGCCTCTAAAGCAGTTGGGGGAGTAGTCAGGGATGTATTTTGCCATTCTCGGTGGGACCAAGTACCAACGAGTCAGAACTTTATAGTTGGTTTCCAAGGCTACAACATTCTGTGTAGATGATTTTGTGTTGGCCCAAATATGGTCCCAATCAGTTAGATCTAATTGCCTGTTCAGGTCTGTTTCCCATCTGAGGGTGTATGAAGGGGGGGTGCGGAGACCGAATTTGTGATGAGGGAGTATAGGCTGGAGATGAGGCTGCGCCTGTGGGGATCTTTATAACAAGCCCGTTCAAAAGGAGACATGGTATTAGTTTGGTTGGGTATTTTAGTGTAGGGGCCGTAAAAGTGTTGTAGTTGCAAATATCTGAATATTTCAGAAGGTGGGAGGCTATATTCCTCTTGTAAGGAAGCAAAGGATTTGAATTTGTTCCTCTGTAGGAAATGATGTGTGCGGAGTAGGTTAGCAGAGGTCCATAGGTATTGGGAGAACTCTGAATAGATATAAAATTTTTGGAAGTATTGACATCTTTACAACTGCTATTCTGCCTAGCCAAGCGAGTGGTAAGGAGGACCATTTAGTCATTAGAGCAGTAAGGTGAGTTAGCATAGGCGTATAGTTAGCTGCATACAGGTCTGATATATTGGGGGTCAGTTTGATTCCCAGGAAAGGAATATGATTCTGCAACCAAGGAAATGGAAGAATCTGTTTCAAGTGGGCCAGTTCTGAGGGGGAAGGGAAATATTAAGAGCCATGGATTTGCAGGGATTTATTATTAGGCCAAAGAGTGATCCAAACCTCTCGAGAAGCCGGAGGAGGGAAGGAGAGGAATTCAAGGGAGAAGTGAGAAATTGTAGAACGTCATCTGCAAATAGGCATAGCTTGTGGTGAGAGCCCCCTATCTCAAGCCCTCGGACATCCGGGTTAGCTCCAATTAGGAGGGCAAGCGGTTCTATAGCCAAAGCAAAGAGTAAGAGGGAAAGAAGGCAGCCCTGCCTTGTGCCACGGGAATTTGGAAGATGAGCTGACCTATGTCCTAGGTATCTAATTCTGGCCGAAGGCTCTCGATATAGAGAGAAAATCCAGGTTAAAAAGTGTGGGCCAAAGCCCCAGCGGCTCAGAATGTAGCGTAGATATGGCCAAGAAACCGTATCAAATTCCTTCCTGATGTCCAAGGACAGGAAACAGGTAGGAATGTTGCAGATTTGGCAATGTTTGCCAAGAGAGTTGCGCGTCTGACATTATCTCCGGCCTGTCGAGTTGGAATGAATCCCACCTGGTCATTATGGATTAAAGTACCTATACATATATTGAGGCGTGTGGAAAGAATTTTGGCTAGTATTTAATATCAATGTTGAGGAGGGAGATTGGCCTATAGTTGGACCATTGCGTGTCATCCGAGTTTTTGGCTTTGGGATCATTGAGATGTTAGCTTGCGCTGTTTCTAGGTTAAAGGTATGGTCCGATAAAATGGCATTAAAAGCATTGGTGAGGATGGGCGTTAGAAGATGGGCAAATTTTTTGTGATAAGTAGCGGAAAAACCATCCGGTCCTGGGCGTTTGTGAAGCTTTACATTTTTAACTGCGTTTAAGGTTTCGGTTGGGGTGATGGGTTGTTCTAATGCTGCGAATTGGTGTTCGGAAAGTGTCAGGAAGGAGATGGGAGCCAGAAGGGCGTCAGCCTGGGTGGCATCAAAAGGTGGGGAGGGAGAGCAAAGTTGTGAAAGATGTTTGTGAAAGGTTTGTAAGATGTGTTCTGGATTGCTAGTGAGGTTGCCAGAAGAGGTGCGTATTCGGATAGGCCTAGTAATCTGATCAAGCCTACGAAGCGAGAGTGCTAGAAAGGTATTAGGTTTATTTGCTTTTGTATAGTATTTGTGTCGGGATCTGCAAAGTGAGAGCTCCGCCTGATCTGTGAGAAATAGATCAAGAGCCAATCGCGCTCTCTCCAGAGCTTCACGGTTGGCTGGTGTAGGGGTCGCTTGGAAGGCTTGATGGGATTGGTTGTAGGTTCTTTCAAAGGAGAGACGTTGTTGCCTTTTTGCTTTGTGTAAAAGGGACGCTTTACTAATGCAGAATCCCCGTATGACCGGTTTATGTGCTTCCCAGAGGAGAAGAGGAGATATATCAGGTGTTTGGTTTAGTGATAAGTAATGTTTGAGAACAGCTTCAATTTCTGAGCAGTGAGTTGGATTTGCTAGTAAATTGTCATTAATGATCCATGAGGGGTCAGAAGGGGATGGGACTAGGGAGGCCATGGAGGTGAATACAGCGCTATGATCAGACCAAGGGATTGGAAGTATTTTAGAGGTCAAGAGCCGGGAGGAGGAGCTGGGGGTTATGAGAATGTGATCTATCCTAGAAAAGGACTTATGGGGATGTGAATAGAAAGTGTATTGACGCTTAGTTGGATTAAGTTCCCTCCAGGTATCTATCATGGAATGACGCTGTAACATGGTTTGAAGGGTTTGCTTGGGGGTTGGGAGGGGAGAGGGTTGGGGAGATTTGTCAAGAAAGGGATATAAGGTGCAATTTGAGTCTCCACAAACAAAGTACCTCGCGTATGCTGGTCTATAACCGACAATAGATGGGAGAGGAATGGTAAGGGACCTTGGTTCGGGGCATAACATGTGACTATGGTAACTGAAGGGAAATGTATGTCTTATAGGTCTGTCATTTTGTTTTCCCCACTCCATTTTATATTTTGTACTAACATGTTGGTTAATTGTTTTGTATTATACCCAGAATGAGTTAATGAAAATATGCTATCTTAGCTTAGCCTTGGTAGAGGAGATAGTATTCAATTATTTCTTTATACTAACAGCACCTGTTTCTGTTATGATATAATTAAAAGTCAAATACTTCTGTCCCATGGGAAAATAACTGTTTAATACTTGTAACTGATTTCAAGGCCTGAGAAAGTCATGTTCACAGCCTTGACAAGTATCTAGCGAGATTCTATTGTATGTAGTAGATAAGTGTTTTAAAACAATGTAGAAACTTTCTTTATTGTTGGGAAAATGAAACCCCGCTTCTCATCACTTTTCAGAATTGACGTCAATGTTTTGTCTTTTTGTATTCAGCCAATCAATTACTGACAACTCAGCTTTTTGATACTCTGTGCCCCCACCTTTCTTTTTTCTGTTATATTAATTTTCTTCCCGCTAATAAACTTGAGAGATTGATTTTACCTATCACTGTGTGTATGTGTATGTCTGTCTTTTCTGAGATGAAGTCAATCTCCCCGACGCGTCCGTACCTGAAACCGACTATAAAGACTGATAGCCAGGGGCTATGGACAACCTTTCAGTAACGTCTACATCTAGGAGTTGTCCTGTTAACAGGAGATAACGGCCCTCAGGGTCTTCGATTTCATTACATAATGTAAAGGGTGTCGTGCGATGGAAGGCAATGAGTACCCCTCTGGTCTTGGTTGAGGCTGAGGCTGTGTAAACCTGTGGTTAACGGGGGCCAAAAGACTTGGGAGTGGAGTTTGGGGTGTAGTGTGTTTCCTGCAGGCAGACTACATGGGCCTTGAGTGATGCAAAAGAGTGGAAGGCTTTGTTGCGCTTCCGCGGCGTGTTGAGGCCCTGAACGTTAAGGGTGAGAATATTTAATGGGCCCATAGGGAAGGTGTGTGGCGTGTTAGATGATAAAGTGTTGCTAGCCGTGAAAGAAGCTGGTAATCGCTATGTAAGATGGTCTGAATGCCTAAAAGGCAGGGTGAGGTCATGGAGCCATATAAAGGAAAGGGTAAGGGAACATAAACAGGGAAAGGTAGCAGGAAAAGGGAGTGCGGGGCCATGCTGGGCCCGAGGAGCGGTCCCCAGAGCCACCTAAAATCAGGGTGGTTTGGGGAGCTGTAGTAGCCCAAGTGCTATTAAAGGAGCAATAGCACCGGGGTTAAAGGAGAGTGCACAGGTACGCGGACAGTGGGGATGACAGTGGTTTAAGTAAATGTACAATTATGGGATCCCAGAAAAGAGTAGGTCTATTCTCATACATCTCAAGAGGTCCTAAGGTCAGGCGGCATCGGGTGTGAAAGCAGACCAACAGGAAAGAAAAGAAGTGGCATCCTAAGCCGCCACAGCTGGGGTCCCCGCATACAATCTAAGGCACATCCAAGATGAAGCAATGTCAACAACGGTGTACATAGATCAATAGGCTCCCAAGGATATGTGGGAGAAAACAGGTCAAATTAACCATCAATTTATGAGGAAAACCCAAACAAGGGTTTTGTTGCAAAAGCAAATGCCAAAAAAAGGAAGGAACAAGGAGGCCAAACTAGTCCTGGGGACCAAAATAAGGATACACAATGTCCGCATCAGAGCGTGAGGCCGGGAACATGGATACCATTGGTACCATGGGTACCAAGATCATCAACATGTGTCTGGAATGAGTCGTCAAGATTGTCTTCTCTCTGTTCTAAGTCGGCAGTGCGTTGTCCTAGTTCACGGATTTCTCTGGACAATGTAGCTGTAATACCTTTCAGAGGTTTGTTTCAGAGCTTTATGTAGCATCTTCTCAAATCATGCTAGGAAATCGGGGGATGTAAGGTCAGGTGTTGGAGCGTGTGCAGGGGTGTCTTGATCAATATCAGACTCACCCTCTGACTCGCTGGGATGGCTGGGCTGTGTGTCCTGTAAGGCCTGCAAGGCTGCATAGGACTTTGTAGCCTGTTTGCTGTCCTGAGTTGAAGCAGTGGCCATCTTGGAAGAGGCTTTTGCTAGTGCCTCTTTTATAGGCTTATGTTGTGGTGGAGCCTGGTGTCGGGGTGCCCCTTTAACCATGGTGTGATCTGTCAAGTGAGGGTGCTTCCTTGGATCTGAGGGCGGGCCCCTGCTTGGCCTGCAGAGGAGACGGGGCAGAAGCTCCCTGCACCTGTCCTGCTGACCGAGCCAGAGCGGGTCTGAAGGGTTTTGCCGTGGGTACCTGCTCCTCCTGAGGTGCGGTGCTGGCCGGAATCTGTGGTCAGGCTGCTGTGTCACCCGGCGGGGAGACAGAGCTCTGGCTCTGTGTAATCATCCCGCCGGCCACGCATGCGCACTCCCCTTGCTTGGCATGCTTAGGAGACGGAGCTGAAGCTCCCTGCACCTGTCACGCCTACCGAGCCAGGTCGGGTCTGGGAGTGTTGCCGTGGGGACCTGTACCTCCTGTGATGCCATGCTGGCCGGGATCCGTGGGCGGACTGACATGTCACCCGACGGGGAGACGGAGCTCTAGCTCTGCATGTCCGTCCCGCTTGCTACGCATGCACACTCCAGGAGGGCAGGATTTTAAATATGAAAACAAAATGAAGAACACGGGACATGACCTCCAACTAACTGGAGGAAAGTTCACAACTAATCTCTTGAGTACTGTCCGTGATACTTTTTTTATTTGCACTAACATACAATTTTGAGGACAAGCTTTCAGGGAATGTCCCCTTCTTCAAGGTCCAAGCAGTACTATACAAATCACAAAGTTTTAGCAGAATGTTAGAAGAGATAAAAAAAAGGCTAGAGATAAGACACAGCAAAAGCAAGGGGGGGGGGGGGAACAACACTCACATCACAGAGGGAGTCAAGCTTGAGCTGATAGTCATAAAAATGTCGGATAATGGTTGAGGAATCCCATGTCCAAGTTAAGGCCGTTATCTTTTTTGTCAAATAGAATTATCATTCTTAGTTCAAACGTTTTTTTTTCCTGAATGGATTTGAATTTTCCTTTAAGAACAAAAATACTGAGGTCTTGTGTGGCCTGGTTGTGTGAAATGGTGTCCTACAGGTGTGCAGAGGTCATCTTCTTTATGTTCCTTGATGGTATGTCTGTGCAGATTCATCCTTGTTTGCACCTTCTGTCCTGTTTCACCAACATAAGATCCTTTGCTGCATTTTCTGCACTGGATAAGGTACACAACATTACTGGAGGTGCAGCTACAATCACCTCAACTAATCTCTGAAAGTATTATTTTACTGAAAGAGTAGTAGATGCTTGGAATAAATTTCCAGTAGAGGTAGTGAGCCAGTGACAAATCACAGAGATCATCACAATGGTACATAATGGATGGCTATGAATGAAATTCATGCATTGTATACAACTGTCATGTGGGCTGAGGCCCTTGCCGGGCCCCTTGGCAGGACTGTCACAAAAAATCTTTCTGTTGGCTGTTCGGAAAACTCCAGCTGATAACCCCTTCTCACAATGTCTAAAATAAAGGGGCTGGAAACCGCCGCTTCCCACTGTGGGAGAAAGGCCACCAATCTTCCTCCCACAGGGGGAACCGAGTCATTGTGGCTTTTGGGGCTTTTCAGGAGGACAAAAAATCACCCCCTGCCTCTACCTCTCTGCCCCCAAGACCTTCTCTGTCCCTCTGATATGAGGCTCTTTGCTGGGCATGATCTCCGAGTCCCCACCTCCTGCAGCTTCCTTTTTAGGGGGAAGGACTTTTTCCTGTCTGCCGTCCGGTCTAGAACTTCCTCCAACCCAGGCCTGAACAGGAAATCCCCTGTAAAGGGGATGCCACACAACTTAACCTTTGACTTGATATCGCCCTGCTATGTTTTCAACCATAAAGCCCTCCTAGCTGAGTTTGTTAGGGCCGCTGACCTGGCCCCCAACCTCACCAACTCTGCAGAAGCATCCGCAATATACCCCACACCTTGTAATAAGGTTTTGAATGAAGACAGAATTTTTCCTTTGGGGGAGTCGGCCACAATATGGGCCTGCAACTGTGTTAAACAGTATTCTAGATTTCTGGCCACGACAGTTGTGGCCATGGCAGGTTTCAGGTTTGACAGGGTTGAATCCCAAGCCTTCTTAAGGAGGGATTCCGCTCTCCTGTCTAACAAATCCGGCAAGACCACCATATCCTCGAACGTCAGGTCCGTTTTCCTCGCTGTTTGTGAAAAGGCTGCGTTGAGCTTGGGGTTTTTATTCCACACGGCCCCAGGATCCTCACTAAATGGAAACCTCCTCCTAAGAGCTCTAGAAAAGAAGGGCTTCCTTTCCGGGTCCTGCCACTCTTTCCTGATAGTATCAACTAAGATCTCGTGCACCGGGAAAACTCTGTGCCTTTGTTCCTCTAACCCCTGGTACATCTGATCATGCAAGGACAAGGTCTTAACTTCCTCCTTTATGTCTAAGGTTTTGTATATGGCCCCTAAAAGGTCATCTACCTCCTCTAGGGATAACTTGTACTGAGAAGGGCCCCTGAACTCATCTGAGGGACCCCCCCCAGCTGATTCCTCTTCCGATTGGGAATCCCCTGAGGGTTCCTCATCCTCCCCTGTCATGAGAAGTTCCCTGATCTGACCTGCTGAGGCCACCGGGGGGCAGGGGGCTGTCTGGGGAACGGCTAACCTTTCCATAAGACTCTTGAAAGAGTTGAAGGTACTGGTCAGCTCCTTCACTGAACTGACCAAGTCACCCTGTTCTGGCCTCTCCTCCTTCACTAACCCTTCAATGCAAGGGCCGCAAAGAACCTTCTTCCAAGATTCCTTTAACACTGCCTTGCAGGATGGACATCTGCGCTTAGTCTCCTGATGCTTAAGCTTCTCCCGAGCCTTGCCCTGAAAGACAAAAAAGGGAGCAGAAAGGGAGCCTATCACCCACTACCATTCACTCCCTGCTCCCCCCCTTCCTTCCTGGCAGGGCCAAAGGACCTGACACCCTCCAACAGGACCCTCTCCCTGCCCAAAAAGACCCTCTCACCACCAGAGGGTCCGGGAATACCCCAGGAGCTAGGGGCCACCAGGTAGGGGAGGACTCCTCACCTTACCTGAGACTGGCTGGTGCTGGCATCCCCTGGTCCCAGTGCTACTGCTCCCGACATCCTTCCCAGGAGGGTGGTCGCCTGATGTGGTAGCCTGTCTCCCAGGCTGTTCCGCTCCACATTTGAATTTCACGCACTGCGGTGTCTAGGGCCGCAGCCAGAAGCAGAAACCGTGACCCTGGGAGAAGCCCCGCCCCTTCTTCCAGAACTGCAGTCCCCCGACATCCGGCCCGGCAAGCTCCATTGACCGCCAGCATGGGAAGGAGCAGGACTCCTCCCCGATCCTCACCAGATCTCACCGCGGCCACCCCGATGCCCCAACTCACCGGAGGGGGTCGGGCGGCAAAGAGCAGGTACGTGCTGCCCCCTGTCCCCCACGGTATACACTCACTGCATGGCAGCAGGCCCGGGGGGGATCACAGCCGGACACTCCAGCCTTCACTCCCTGCTGCCCTGAGTCTCCCAGCCGGCTCTCCAACCCTCGGCTCAGCCCTAACCTGCCTACCTGACAGCACCTTGAGCTTCCTCACATGTCTCCCCACCAGAGGAATCACCTGAACTGAGGTCGGAGGGGAGTGGAGAGCTTTTTATTTTGGGTGGAGGTGTTTCTTCAGGTGGGGAGGAGCCAAGGTCTCTCAAGGTGCTATCCTGAAAGACGAAAGGGGAAAAAGGGGTTTGACAAACACAGTGTATCGAGACATTTCAAAATAAAACACAACTGTGATCCTAGTTTGCTAACCTTTTATGGTATAGATATGGGTAAACCACATTGGAGAGGAACAGATTTAATAAATGCTTTTTCCAAAAAAGAGACATACTGGATCTATGAATTCTTTGAAACCTAATGAGTTGAATGTGGATATTGATTTGAATTGCTTTCTCACAAATTTTTAATATTTTTTTATATTTGATTATATTTATATATTTTACACTTGTTAGAGTTCCCTTTTAATTTGGTACTGGCCCTTTAAATATCCGTGATGGGTATTTTTTTGATTTGATTGTTTTTCTCTTTCTTTACCTGTGTTTTTTGGTTCTATAAATATTTTTATTTTCCTGTTTTTTTCTTTTATTTTTTCCCCAGTATTTGTTATTCATGCCATTTATATGTTTTATGTTGTTGATTGTATCGATGGCGATCGATTATGGAGATATTATTCTTACGGCGTATGTCCCAATTGAGATCAGCTGCTGGCTGTCAAGTGCAGTGAATATTTAATGAGGGTTTGACGTCTCACATCCATCCGCTCCGTGAGGACGTCGATGACGAACCGCGTAGGGCAGAGCCTTTGGATGTGACGTCAGGATGTTCCCTAGTCGTTGGTACGGCGCATGTGCAGCCAGGCTGGGTCCGTGTCTGTATTATTCTATACGCTGCTTATGCTGGTGTCGGCTTAGACACTGCTTCTTGTAAGTGCAACATGTTTGATTAAATTGACAGTTTTATGAAGTACTGCACCATGAGTCTTTATTCCCTCGTATTTTGAGTGGAGGTCTGATCATCCTAAGGATTCGGTGGTTGAGTGGTGAAGTGGATTTAGATGGTACACATTCTCTGCAGAGTATTGCTCCCTGGAGACCAGTTATGAAATTCCTAGTGTTGCTGCCTCAAGTTACTGATCATTGCTCCCAGAGCAGAAAGCGTTATATGCTGATTTATAAAATGATCAGCATCACGCTCTGGTGAGTTCATTCAATCTATTCGGTGGTGGATGCACTTTTGCTGATATTTGGTTGAACATTTATTTCATCACGCATTATTTATTTTGGACTTTTTTGGTTGGACTTTACAATATATTTTTATTGATTTATTTATTTTTTTATTGAATTATATTTTTTGATTGCACCTAATTTTTTGATTGAATTTTAATTTGATTTGTTTATTTAATTGCATATTTGTTTAGTGCAACCTGCTTTTTATCATAAGCACTTGCTTGATTTCTTATTTTTACTAAAAGGCGCAATACTCACCATCATCTGGTGAGTGCGGTTGATGTTCCTTTCACACTGGTGCATGGTGGAAGCACATTTCTTTAGGAGAAGGATTTTATTTAAAATTATTTTTTCATAAACATTTGGGAAGAAGGAATTTTTTACACTTTTTTTTATTTTTATTTATTTAAAAAAAAAATTTGGACACTTTATTAGTAATATTATTTAATATCTAATATTATTTATTTTGAATATTGATTCATACACTGTTTTGGTTTGATATATGTTATATATTTGGTGAGGGGGCTTTTGATTTGCGCTGTTTATTTATAACTTATAGTGCTAACAAATTGTTTTACCAAGTAATCATCCGTTAAAATTGACCAATGACGTTGTAAAATGTGTCTGATTAGAATATTTCAACACTATCCGAGTGGGTTCAGCCACCATGTTCACTTTCTTCTTTTGATAGAGATGGTTCAAACATGATTGTCGACAAGTGCAGTTATATGCTTTGCAGACAGGTTTTGCTATCGCCTCTATCAAGCAATCGCTCTCTTAGGTTGTTGGCTGCCTCTTGGAAACAATTCAGTTAAACAATTGTACTTAAGCCTCATATACTGACTATATGGTATAGAGTTCTTGAGTGGTTGGGGGTGAAAGCTGGATGCATGTAATATGGCATTTCCTGCTGCATCTTTCCTATATAGTCCACTTGATAAGTGGCCATCACTGTCCTTGTATATGCGAACATCCAAAAAGTTCACCAATTCCCTATTATAAGACATAGTGACTTTAAGGTTATAGTCATTGAAATTCATTTTGTCAAAACATTCCAAAAGCATTTGCTCCGACCCTCCCAGACTAGAAAAACATTGTCAATGTACCTGTGCCACATGGATATGTGGCTGAAGTACATAGTGAGGCTCTCATCTTAGAGGAACCACTACTCCCACTCCCCCAAGTACAGATTAGTGTAGGATGGGGCACAACAAGTCCCCATGGCCACACCCTGGACCTGGAGGAAGTGGGAGCCGTTGAATGAAAAATAATTATGATGAAGGATGTAGTCTAGCCCTGTCAATACAAAATCATTCATAGGCCAGTCTTGAATGGGTCGTTGGGAAAGAGTGCGTCTTATGGCTGCTAAACCCCGATCATGGGGAATGGAGCTGTATAGGGCCTCAATATCGATGGTAACTAACAAGGCTTCTTTGGGAACAGTGGAGTCCTCAATAATTTGTAAAAAGTGGACAGTATCCTTAAGAAATTAAGGTAATGATGATAAATGAAGTTGTAGGTATTAGTCTATAACACGACTCAAATCTTCAGTTAGACCGCCATTCCCCGAAACTATTGGACATCCAGTAGGATTTTTTGGATCCTTGTGTATTTTAGGTAAACTAAAATGTAGGAGTTCTAGGGAATTTCACTCTAATGTATTCCCATCATTGCTTCTGGATGATACCTTGTTCTAAAGCACTGTCAATAGAACAAATAGGCACAAACCTTGCAATCAAAGTTGAGGGGATGGAGCGATACCAATTGTTGTTGGACAGAATTTTGTAACACATTTCCTTGTATTGTGTGTTGTCCATAATGACTACGTTACCACCTTTTACAGATGGTTTCATTGTAATGATGTTATTGTTCTGTAGGGCACGTGGCACTTTTTGTTCCATAGAAAACAAATTGTCACTGTAAATCTGATCATAGGAGAGGTTCTTGATGTCTTTCAATGTTTGTTTAAGGAATATAGCAATGCTAGGATAATTGCTCAAATATGGAAACTTTGAGGACGGCTTTTTAAATTGAGTAAAGGAATTGAATGGTGATTGGTCTGATTCCCACAATAGTGAGTCCAGATCAAGTTGATCAATAAGAGCACTGGGTTGGCTTTCTTCCAGCAGGAGCGTCAAATCTCTGAGGGCTTTGAAATCTCTGCTGGAGTAATCAAAAGATTCAGTGGCATGGCTGGATTTCCCATAAGCACATCTTATGGAAAGTTTTCTGGCAAAAAGCTGTAAATCCTTAACTAATTCAAACTCATCTGTATTTTGATGTGGACAGAAGCTTAGTCCACGAGAGAGAAGATTTTCTTCAAATTGGGTCAAGGCATATGAGGACAAATTGACAATATTCAATGCAGAGGTCAAGTTCGGGTCAGGTAATGTTCTATCCCCAGGCCTGATCTCCCCCTTTGGGGCCTAAAAAAAGCAGTAGAACTCACCTGCTATTGCATCCTCTACAAGAGAGAGTCATGTGATAGGACTTCATGACTCACTCATGTGTTCTCCTGTAAGGATACGGGGTGAGTATCCAGAGAACGGTTTTTATTTTTCTATTATGGTTTCTTTTAAGGCGACCTTTTCCTCTGTTCGGAGTAGAATACATTCAAAGAGAGGAGGAGTCAGAGTCCAATGGAGTCCAATAGGTGAGCACAGAGAAACACACATGTGAAGGAACAGCAAGGAGGTCTTATTGCTGAGCCCCTGAGATGATCTCCTGATAAGAGAGTACACCAACCCTGGCGATAGAGGATATAAAGTGATTTCGTGTTACTGTAAAGAGGCGCACCCCCCCTGGTGGTAGGAGACGGCAAGAGTGGTGCACTGGTGTTCCTGAGGGCTTCACGCTGAGGACCATCTGGCTGTGACCAGGAGTAGGTCATTATACTCCAATGCGCATGTACTTGCGCTATCTGGTTAGTGCATTATACAGTTATTCCCCTATCACGGAAGTCACGGATTTCTTTGGATACATCACAGAACTTATGATTTTAGCATCACCATCACTATATGCACCTTGATTAGTCGGATAGATCTGCATTACTCATCTGATGATTGTTTTAACAATTTAAGAATGTGGAATCTGGTGCATGTTGAAATATGAACATTTAATCTGCTATTCATGCGAATTCCCTGTATTATACACTCAAGCGCTGCATTTTTTGTATTTGACTTTTGATGAAGGGGGTATACGAGGTTTACCTATATGCTAGCAGCTTGAATCCCATCATATCCAGCGCTCGTCCCTCTCTTCATATGGTGTATTATTGAAATGTGATACTGCTAAGGTGTCCTGCGTAGTGTGGTGATAGTGCCTCCTCTGGAGGTTCATGTTCTATGGTGTCCTGTGTAGTGTGGTGATAGCACCTCCTCTGGAGGTTCATGTTCTAAGGTGTCCTGTGTAGTGTGGTGATAGCGCCTCCTCTGGAGGTTCATGTTCTAAGGTGTCCTGTGTAGTGTGGTGATAGCGCCTCCTCTGAAGGTTCATGTTCTAAGGTGTCCTGTGTAGTGTGGTGATAGCGCCTCCTCTGGAGGTTCATGTTCTAAGGTGTCCTGTGTAGTGTGGTGATAGCGCCTCCTCTGGAGGTTCATGTTCTAAGGTGTCCTCTGTAGTGTGGTGATAGCGCCTCCTCTGGAGGTTCATGTTCTAAGGTGTCCTGTGTAGTGTGGTGATAGCGCCTCCTCTGGAGGTTCATGTTCTAAGGTGTCCTCTGTAGTGTGGTGATAGCGCCTCCTCTGGAGGTTCGTGTATTGAGGGGTAGTCCACCTGTATGCTTTCCTTTCCAAAAACGCTGTTTTATCTCCCTAAAATGTATACTCTTTTTTTGTTGATATATGTGTTTGTACAAATCTACTAGGCCTTCCCTAAGTTTCCTCTCCAAATCAGAATACAATGAATGTGTTGTGAATGCAGATAACAATCTCTCTGCATCTCCAATATCCTTCTCCAATGATAACATCTGTTCATTATATTCCGGAGCCAATATGGACATCATTTCTGTGAGCATGATTGTAGGCTTTCCTCCCGTTCCCTCTTGAATTCCTCACTTATTTTTTCAAGGTTGGGAAAGATCTGGATCCTCCACCCAAGTGGGTTGATTTTTTCTTGGGCATACTTATCGAATGTTTTAATATGCCAAAAAAATGCCGATTTCTTTTCCAAGAGCTTTCCCAACCTCAAAAACAGCGAATACATTTCTGTTTCAGTTTGTTCCTTCTGGGAAAAGTCCGCCTGATAAGAAGACATCAAATGTAGCCATTCTTGACCCCGGAACTCACTCATATTGATGGATCCACAATCCCATTCCAACAAATGTAACACTTCAATGGCAGAGGATGTGCCCTGTACAGAGGGAAAACATGTAAATTATATTCTTTGTAATGTGTAAACGATGATCGCGTTCCTTCATTTTTATATTTAATAAAAGCTCTTTCTTATTATCTATCGCTTTTGTAACTTTGGCCGTAAGCCACATAGGTTGGATTTTTAGCCTTTTATACTTGTTGTCCATGGGAATATATTTTGCAGTGTGGTCACATACAGTGGGGTAAAAAAGTATTTAGTCAGCCACCAATTGTACAAGTTCTCCCACTTAAAAAGATGAGAGAGGCCTGTAATTGGCATCATAGGGAGACCTCAACTATGAGAAACAAAAGGAGAAAAACAAATCCAGACAATCACATTGGCTGATCTGGAAAGAATTTATTTGCAAATTATGGTGGAAAATAAGTATTTGGTCACCTACAAACAAGCAAGATTTCTGGCTCTCACAGACCTGTACCTTCTTCTTTAAGAGGCTCCTCTGTCCTGCACTCATTACCTGTATCAATGGCACCTGTTTGAACTTGTTATCAGTATAAAAGACACCTGTCCACAACCTCAAACAGTCACACTCCAAACTCCACTATGGTGAAGACCAAAGAGCTGTCGAAGGACACCAGAAACAAAATTGTAGACCTGCACCAGGCTGGGAAGACTGAATCTGCAATAGGCAAGCAGCTTGGTGTGAACAAATCAACTGTGGGAGCAATAATTAGAAAATGGAAGACATACAAGATCACTGATAATCTCCCTCGATCTGGGGCTCCACGCAAGATCTCACCCCGTGGGGTCAAAATGATCACAAGAACGGTGAGCAAAAATCCCAGGACCACACGGGGGGACCTAGTGAATGACCTGCTGAGAGCTGGGACCAATGTAACAAAGGCTACCATCAGTAACACACTACGCCACCAGGGACTCAGATCCTGCAGTGCCAGACGTGTCCCCCTGCTTAAGCCAGTACATGTTGGGGCCCGTCTGAAGTTTGCTAGAGAGAATTTGGATGATCCAGAAGAGGATTGGGAGAATGTCATATGGTCAGATGAAACCAAAATAGAACTGTTTGGTAGAAACACAACTCGTCGTGTTTGGAGGAAAGAGAATGCTGAGTTGCAGCCAAAGAACACCATACCTACTGTGAAGCATGGGGGTGGCAACATCATGCTTTGGGGCTGTTTCTCCGCAAAGGGACCAGGACGACTGATCCATGTACAGGACAGAATGAATGGGGCCATGTATCGTGAGATTTTGAGTGAAAACCTCCTTCCATCAGCAAGGGCATTGAAGATGAAACGTGGCCGGGTCTTCCAACATGACAATGATCCCAAACATACCGCCCGGGCAATGAAAGAGTGGCTTCCTAAGAAGCATTTCAAGGTCCTGGAGTGGCCTAGCCAGTCTCCAGATCACAACCCCATAGAAAACCTTTGGAGGGAGTTGAAAGTCCGTGTTGCCCAGCGACAGCCCCAAAACATCACTGCTCTAGAGGAGATCTGCATGGAGGATGGGCCAACATACCAGCAACAGTGTGTGCCAACCTTGTGAAGACTTCCAGGAAACGTCTGACCTCTGTCATTGCCAACAAAGGATATATAACAAAGTATTGACATGAACTTTTCATATTCACCAAATACTTATTTTCCACCATAATTTGCAAATAAATTCTTTCCAAATCAGCCAATGTGATTGTCTGGATTTGTTTTCTCATTTTGTGTCTCATAATTGAGGACTACCTATGATGCCAATTACAGGCCTCTCTCATCTTTATAAGCGGGAGAACTTGCCCAATTGGTGGCTGACTAAATACTTTTTTACCCCACTGTACAGTCTTTTTGAAGAACTCCCATTTCTGTGTTGTGTTCATTGATGTCAATATTCCCTCCCAGTCTAAGTCTTGGAGAACAGCTCTCAGACTTGGAAAATTAGCTCTCTTAAAGTTGAGCGTTTTTATTTTTCCCGTATGTGCTTGCTGTTTACAGCTAACAATAAATGAAATCATGTTATGGTCACTGCTACCCAGATGTTCTTTTATATGGACATTCGTAAGAAGCTCTGCATGGTTGGAGATGACCAGGTCCAGCATCATTCCTAGTTGGGCCTCTATGAACTGGACCATAAAATTGTCCTGTAGTAGGTTTATACATTTTTGCCCTTTAACTGTTCCTGCAGTACCATTACTCCAGTCAATTTACGAGTAGTTACCACCCCCCATTATTATCACTGTCCCAGCCCTTTCCATCTGTTCAAGGAGCTGTCTCCACCTCCTCATTAACACTGGGAGGCCTATAACAAACTCCAATGATGACCTTTGTAGTACGCCCCCCCATGTGCAGTTCCACCCATAATACTTCAGCCTCATCACACTCTCCATCAACTGGGTCCTCTGAGATCACTTCTCACATAGAGACAGACACCACCACCTTTCCTATTTCCCCCGTCTCTCCGAAAGAGAACCTAGCCAGGAATATGAATGGCCCAGTCATGTGAGGAATGAAGCCAAGATTCAGCAACACCAATTCAATCCTAGTTCTCTTCATACACCAAACCTTCCAACTCACCTATTGTGCTGGGCACACTTCTGGCATTGGTGAACAAACACTTTCATTCACTGACACCTTGTTCATTCACTGACACCTTATTCACATAGATTTTGTGTATTTTTTTTATTTTCATACAAATGGTACCAATTCCACTGGTTGTTTGTAACATGGGAACTTTCTTCCCACCTGCCATAGCCCTCCCCCCATCTTTCCCCATTCCACCCCCCAATAAGTACTGACCCATCTGATCTGTCTACCCCATTATAATAGAATTCTCCCTCCCCCTCCATCCTAGTTTATATACTCCTCCAGCCTTCCTATAAACCCCTCCCCCACAACATCAGACCCCCTTCCATTTAGGTGCAAACCATCTCTAGCACATAGGCTGCACCCCAATGAAAAGTCAGCCCAGTGCTCTAGGTCAGGACTCCATTTTTATTCTTCTCCTGCCATCAATGGGCAACCCGGTCCCACACTTCATCCATGTCTTTGGGGACCTCTGATCTCCTTATGAACTGTTTCTTCCATGATGAAGATCAGCCATGGAGTATATCTGAGGTGTATATCAGGGTGTGCTTCTTCCCCACATGAGAGCTGGGATGTCCAGCAACATTCATCTAGAAGACATTTCCTGCACTCAAGGTACTAATATACCTCCAGGGTTGTGTGGGACCCCTGATATACAGGAAGACAGGATGTCAGTGAGGAACATTTCCCTCACTCAGGACAGGAAAGTGGCTTCACCCCTATGTGAGATCTCTGATGTTTGGAAAGACCAGACTTCAGTGAAAAATATTTCCCACACTCAGAACAGGAATACGGCTTCTCCCCCGTGTGAGATCTCTGATGTCTGGAAAGATTGGACTTCTCTGAAAAACATTTTCCACACTCAGGACACGAATATGGCTTATCCCCCGTGTGAGTTCTCTGATGGTTGTGCAGACTTTTCTTCTCTGAAAAATATTTCCCGCACTCAGGACAGGAATACGGCTTCTCCCCCATGTGAGATCTCTGATGTCTGGAAAGATTGGACTTCTCTGAAAAACATTTTCCACACTCAGGACAGGAATATGGCTTCTCCCCCATGTGAGATCTCTGATGTCTGGAAAGATTGGACTTCTCTGAAAAACTTTTCCCACACTCAGGACAGGAGTATGGTTTCTCCCCCGTGTGAGATCTCTGATGTGTATAAAGACTGCATTTCACTGAAAAACATTTCCCGCACTCAGGACAAGAATATGGCTTCTCCCCTGTGTGATATCTCTGATGTATGAAAAGTCTGGACGTCACTGAAAAACATTCCCCGCACTCAGGACAGGAATATGGCTTTTCCCTTGTGTGAGATCTCTGATGTCTGTTAAGATAGGATTTACGTGAAAAACATTTTCCACACTCAGGACAGGAATATGGCTTCTCCCCGGTGTGAGATCTCTGATGGTTATGCAAACTTTTCTTCTCTGAAAAACTTTTCCCACACTCAGGACAGGAGTATGGTTTCTCCCCCGTGTGAGATCTCTGATGTGTATAAAGACTGCATTTCACTGAAAAACATTTCCCGCACTCAGGACAAGAATATGGCTTCTCCCCTGTGTGATATCTCTGATGTATGAAAAGTCTGGACGTCACTGAAAAACATTCCCCGCACTCAGGACAGGAATAAGGCTTCTCCCCCGTGTGAGATCTCTGATGTTTGTAAAGAGAGAATTTATGTGAAAAACATTTCCCGCACTCAGGACAGGAATACGGCTTCTCTCCCGTGTGAGATCTTTTATGCCTATTAAGATTGGATTTACATTGGAAACCCTTCCCGCACTCAGTACAGGAGTAGCTCTTCTCTGTTGGAGGGTCGGCCCGGTCCCGCACAGTCTGAGGTTCCTCAGGATACGAGGAATCCGATGGTCCATCTACACTGGGTGGTGCCGGATGGACATTGGAGGGAGCCGGGTTTTCTCCTGGACTATACTGTGTGATGTCCTCATCTTCTACTTTCCAGTCTGGAGACAAAGTGAGACAATCCTCGGAGGTTTTCCTCATCTCCCGGCCATGGACTAAAATACAAAGACAAAGAGGATTACTAGACAGGAGCTGATTGGGTACCCCAAACCAGGACTCCGCCCACATCAGGCAGCTTGATCTCTGAGGAGCTTACAATTCCACCCTCAAGGGAACTAGGAAATGGCTCCTCTGATCTTCTACCAGGTCATTTCTTTATTCATGGACCTTAGTCAGAGAGTGAGAAAATAACCAGAACTGTCTTTTATAGGAGGGACAGTGATGAGAGGTGTGACGGGAGTCACATTGGGTTGGGGGCCCATGGAACCCAGCTCACTTAGGAGGGGTGGGGAGACCCCTGTCTCAGCTCCCCATATACTTTTATGTGTAAGTCACCCTGTGCCTGTTAGGGGTACAGGGTGATCTGTCCTAATATTGGGGTGGGGGATTGTTGATTGTTTAATGCCATGTGGTTGCAACCCATTGTTCTATTGTGTGTCTTGCTTGGGAGCAAACTATTATGGGATGTGTTTATGTCTATTAGCTTAGTGGGGGTGTCTCCAGCAGCCCTCCCTCCTGATGGGACTGTCTGCTGGTGTGAAGTTTGAATACCTGTGGGTTTCTTGTTACTAAATGTAGATTGCCCCACCCTGTGTCATTTTGCAGGGAGGGTGGACTGCCCCCTGAGTGTATAAAAAGCCAGTTTGATTTTCAAATAAAGAGTTCCATGTTCAGACAGACTGGTGTCATCTAGTTTTGTTTGGTCAGTTGTGGGGGTCTGTGGTCAGTGTTCAGATGGGGAAGCGGTATTATAACGGAAGTACCAAGCACAGACTGGGTCAGTTCTGTTACAAGGGGATTATAGGATAAGATTCCCCACCCCCTCTATCATTCATCGCCATCTTCCCAACACAAGAAGTTCTGCACTTCCTTATTTAGTCCATGATTTAGTCATGAAGAACAGCAGGGCTGAGCCCCACCAGAGGTCAGAGAGTGAGGATGGGGGGAGAACAACCAAGATGAAGACTGGACTGATCCTGAAGACCACCATCATTGGGGTATTTACTCCTCCCTCATTATCAATTTCTGTTTAAGGGTCCAAAGTTGGAGGATGTTATCACATTATTATCACCATGTAAAAGTCTGTGCTCCAATCACATCATCCGATATAAAAAGTCCAGCTGGGAGGAAATGGGTGCAAAAGAAAGCTAATGCAATTTACAACTTATTATATAGGAGTTAGGACTATACAGTTCAGAATGATATAATGTACAAAAGTATACAGTGTAAGGGTCAGGAGTCATAATATTGGTATTCAGTAATCAGTGGAAGATTAAATATTTACTGTAGACAAGTTGCAGAGATCCCACACCGCTGCCTCCCATCTCCTGAGACTGCACTCAGTGACTTGGGTCTGAGACACTACAGACATATCCCTCCACCCGGCACAGCCAGCAGACCACAGAGCAAGGAACCCTGGGAGAAATGTTCTGCCTGAGATCTTACTAGACCCAGAAATAGGGAAGAAGACTCAAAGCACACACACCCCAGGTGCCTAGGTCTAGTTACACTAATGGTGAAAATGAACATTTTGCTGCCAGCTGAACCCCAGAACCTCCATAAATCCAGTCTAGATACATAAATTGTGTCTGCAGCACAGAGAAGGAAGATTATCCGAGAGAAATCCAGGAATACAGGACGGGGAACACAGCTCAGGAAAGTGACCAGGGGATTACAGGCTGATATCACCCAGTCCCCGCCCTACTCTGGACCAATCAGTGAGCAGTATGGGTGGAGGAATTGATTTAGTGTTCATGACCCACCTGTGCTGATCTCTGTAGGAGTGTCCTCCTCTATAAATGTCCCCGTTATTCCATCCTCCTCCATAGACTGCTGATCATCCCTCACATACGCCTCTTCTTCTTCTGCTTTCACCTCAAATTCTATATCGATTGGATCTCCACTCTAAATCAAGGAAATGAGAGGAAATATCATCTGTAAAATGTAAGATTTATGATTGTGACATCACACACAAAATCCACACATGGTCTCCCGTCACCTTCAGCCCCCCACAACCACTGCCCAGGGTTGTGGGGAAGGGACCCTTGCCCACATCAACATGGAGACAATGTGCTTTTAGGGGGGAGCGCCCCTGCCCCGAAGCAACCACCCCATGTTGAGTATATGTGGCCTGGTATGGTTCAGCAGGAAGGTGGGCACTCACTAAGGGTCTGGTATTGATTTTGGAGGGGACCCCACACCATTTTTTTTATTATTTTGGCATCAGGGGTTTCCCTCAAAATCAGACCTGTCACAGCTGTAAGCAGTGAACTTAGCGACCGTCCGCTCTTTGTTTACTGGTTGTTGGGGACACTGGCGGCTGTCCTCTCCTTAACAACAAGCTATTTACAAGTGTTGCTAAGGACACCAGTGGTAAATTACCCGCAGGCTTCACTACTAAAAAACAGCATGACTTCAGAAAATAGAGCATGCGGTATATTAGTAGTGTTTTTAGTGAATGCCAAAAAAGTTTTTGAAAAATGCTGGGCAGCATCTTACTACATACTGGGATACGGGAAGATACCGCTTTGTGATTGGAGCCCATAGTCTCTACTAGTCCATGTTCTAGATTCCCCATCCCACCAACCTTGTAATGGTGAGGGATGGTGTGACCTTCCTGTGTGGAATCCCGGGAATACAGAGGACGGGGACATCTCTCTGGTGGGTTCCTGGTATTAGGTGGCTCCATCATATCCTTGTGTCCTTCTGAAAACTCCTCCATCACTCCATACTCCTCATCCTCCTCTTTATACTCTTCTTTAACATCAATATTATCATCCCCGAGGATTCCACTCTGAAAGATATAATAAAACATTCATTGTAACAAACATGCTGTGTATAAATCACAACTACCAATAATTGTCATCATCTACCTGATGATGGTGAGGGATGGTGTGACCTTCCTGTGTGGAATCCCGGGAATACAGAGGACGGGGACATCTCTCTGGTGGGTTCCCATGACTGGATCCATCTGTAGGAAACACACACACTGACTGAATCCATTGTTTCTATGTGTTTATCAGATGATGGGGGATCTAGGTGGATCCTCCGTACTGCTCTCTCCTTTACAATAAAGTCTCCTCTTACCCGGTGATGTGAGGGGCGGCTGATTGTCCATCATGACGTCCTTGTAGAGATCCTTGTGTCCTTCTAAATACTCCCACTCCTCCATGGAGAAATAGACAGTGACACCCTGACACCTTATAGGAACCTGACACACACAATGATACAGTCACCATCCAGACACATCCCTTGTCTGTTACTGGAGAATGTCCCAGAATTCCCGGCACCGCTCACCTCTCCTGTCAGCAGCTCAGTGATCTCTCTGGTGACTTCTAGAATCTTCTTCTTCTTTCTCTCTTCTATCAGGGAGGGAGGTGGAGGCAATGTGATGTCATATGATCTCCAGACTTCACAGGAGGAAAACTCTACATCTGAACACAAATAGTCACATCAAATGATATTCCCAGAATCCTCCTCACCTCTCCATTCAGGTCTCCATTTTATTAAAGCCCCACTTCAAAATGAAGTATAATTCCCCCCCACAGGACCCCCACACTACGCAGGGTATAGGCTTGTTGCAGCCATTCTGATGTCATTACATACAACGCAGGACCAACAGTCCCACTTTACATGTGAGGATACCAAGGGACCCCACATCCTAAGAGCATCAAAAAAAGACAGATGGAGGGACATTGGGGGAGGAGCTGTGAGGTCAGTGTGATGTCATAGGATTCTCTGACTCTGGATGGAGAGACAATGGGAGGAGGAGCTGTGAGGTCAGTGTGATGTCATAGGATTCTCTGACTCTGGATGGAGGGACATTAGGAGGAGGAGCTGTGAGGTCAGTGTGATGTCATAGGATTATCTGACTCTGGATGGAGGGACATTAGGATGGGGAGATTTGAGGGGTCCTCTATATGAGGCTCCCATGCAAACCAAATCCTTGTTCCTGGGTGCGTCCTACCTCTCCTAAACTGAAGAGTGAACTTTGACCTTTACCATCCAGAAATCTGTCCGGAATCTGTGGAAGTAAGCTGTCATGTGATCAGGTGACGTGCGGAGGAACGGAGTGTAAATAGCAGACAATTGTCTCCAGAGCCCCTAATGGTGGGGATGGATTTGGCGGCGTGCTGGTGCCAAGTTTCCTCCCCCCAGGGTCACTGCAGGTGTGGAGAAAAGCTGTGTAAGAGGATATGGAGGAGAGATGAGGAGGAGATCCAGGAATCAGGAGAAAGGTCAGGGCAAGCAACAGACGAGCGCATCCAAGAGACCAAGCCGGGGTCACTACACAGAAAATCAATCCAAGGAAACAACAGGCAGGACGAGGAATAGCAAGAAGGAGCTGAGAGACAAATGAGAATATTGCTCAGCCAATGGGAGATGATCTCAGCATGACTTCCATCATGAAGGAGATGAGGGGGAGGGGAGGAAGTCACTGAAGGTGACCATAGATCCATGGAAATTCAGCTGGTTCAGCAGGGATCGCTCACATTTCCATCCATGTGTGGCCACTGCCGGATAAAAGCCACTCCCCCAGCGGCTGCAGCCAATAGCTTCAGTGCTGATCCGTGTATTCTGAGAGCGGAGGAGTCCCCCCATTGTCAGAATACAAGAGTGCTGCGGGGAGGATTCCCCCATCCACCTCCAATGTGTGGATGGGGGAATCACTTCAGTTTTTATGGTCATCCCGCTGGCTGAACGATAAAACTGAACCATGTAGGCCAGCTTTGGGAGCAAATATATTATCATCAACTCCTCCCCCTGAAGGGGTTCATCTACGTATTACCTCCTCTGCTGCCAGATCCAGGAATGTCAACTCTCCGCTTCCTCATTCATAGAACTTCCTGTCTGTACCTGACATCACTTCCTGTCTGTACCTGACATCACTTCCTGTCTGTCTTCCATAGAGACTTCCTGTCTGGGTAGAAGTGAGATCCCCACCTTGTGGAGCTCAGAGGAACTGCAGCCCCGAGAAGCGTCTGGTAGTGTGACCCCGGCCTTGTGCTGGGTGTGTATGGACTGTAGATCCTTATAGAGGGGTCACCTCCACTCCCACCAAGGGGGACAGAAATATATGACTGCTCGGGGGAGGGGTTTTGGCCCCTTTGATTTTGCAGTAACATTGATGGCAGATTTAGTCCTGTAGAACATCTGGTATATGGATACAAAGCCCCCCAGCTGGGAGTAAAGGGTGGAAATGGCTGGTGACCCCCAGATTTGGGCAATGATGTCATCACTATAAATGGATAAAACCCGCGCTATGTGTAACAACTCCAAACCTACAAAAACCTTCTAGCGGACTGCTGCTGTAACAAAGGGAAGGATTCCCTGTCATCTAGAAGAGCATTATGTGTCACAGCGCTGTCCTATTGTGTGTGCACAGAAATCATCACAAATACACTACAAATATGTGGAGACATTCAGAGATAAAGAGCTCGGGGCTCCAAATCCTATTCTCTGCACATCCACTGCTTCCACTTTACACCCACTTCATTGGTCTTATGGGGTTTATCAATAAATGAAGGAAACTGAACCGTGTGCAAATCCATCCACAACATAAAGTGCTTTGTGCTCAAGATGCTGCTCCCTGCACATCCACTGCTTCCACTTTACACCCACTTCATTCATCTCATCAGATTTGCTGCTATAGGAAGTCATTTATAATGATGTCCCATCTCGCTGTTTGTAAACATAATTGTGCAGCTAATTGGCCACTAGGATTACTTTTACATGAAAGCCGACCCCCAGCTAATAAACCAGCACTAGAATGATGCCTGTAGCTGCAAGCATCCTCCCGGTATAACCACTCCAAGTCCAGCGACGTTCCAGTACATTGCTGGTCCATGTTGGACATATATGTACCAGCAGAGAACACGGACATACGATGAATCGGGTCTGCGGACCAATATGACTTCAATTCATTCTTTTCTGTAATGTCCATGTTGAGGGTTCGGCCCAATAAGTTTTAATTTCATAAACGGTGATAGAGTTCCATGTGAATTGTGTGACAAGAGCTGAATTTGGGGGGCGGCCATGTATTGTGGTGTATAAATTGCCTTGGCCCACAATTGGTACAAATCTTCTGTGAAGAACAGTGGAGGGGCTGAACACTAGTGCTGGCAGTGACCGGGCCGATCCGGCTAACACTGAGTATTGGGGACACTATACAAAGCCGGCACTAGTATAGTTCTGTTCATGATCAATATATTGATCCGTACAAACACTATACTAGTAATGGCGGTGATCAGCGACCTATAGCGTGACTGTGACAGTGTGCGGCCAATCTAACGCCAGCTGACCCTGGCTGGGAGGGGCTTACTGACCCTGACACTATGTGATGTCACTAGTGGCAGGAATACAGAGATCAGTGAAACATTCTATATACTGACACTGTACTAATGGCACTGGCTGGGTGACGGGGCCATCAAAGGGTTAAATGTGCTAATCTAACGTGTGTGTACAATGTAGTGGTGCTTTTACTCGGTGCCGTGTTCTCTCTTCTCTCCCTGGACCGACCGGGGGGGCAGTGGGGGGTGCAGGTGCATTGACACAGGAAGTGATGCAGATTACGTCACTTTGCTAAGAGCTGCTGCTCGCCCACAAAATGCAGGTAAGTGGTTGGCAAGTAGTTAAAAAAAAAACCTTAAGAAAAATTTAAAACAAAATTCTCAATATGGTATTTAACTTTATTTTTTAATACTTTTATCAGAATAGTAGGATGTTACCATAGTAACCATTGTACTACTGTGGGGGGAGGGGGGTGATCAGGGATTTTTGTTTCCACACTTTTCTTTGCAGGAGAAATAATGGTCATTTCTCCTGCAATGCAAAGCTTGCTGTCAGAACCGAACTCATTCATCAACTGTCATCAGTGAGTTAGATTTTTGACAGCTCAAGACAGTGATTTGTGATTGGCTGGAGCTGGTCACATGGTACAGGGTGCTGTGATTGGCCCCATGTATCATGTGACAGCTGTGGGCCAATCACAGCTCACTAGGAGGAGAAGCAGAGCTGTTATGAATGAGATTGATTCATACCAACTGCTTACATTGGGATCACCTAGAGATCACATGATCACCGTTTCACAATCACTGGGATCTTCCAGTATCTGCCAGACACAGCAGTCGGGTGAGGGGAGCGCTGTGTGCCGGCTCGGGTGTGTGGTGTGCCTCCTGTGTTAGTACAGCCAGAGTGACGTACAAGTACATTGCTTTGCCTGTAGCTGCCGCCTGGCCACAGTACATTGCGGGTGGGAAGCGGGTAATCTAGGACTAAGGATTCCAAGCTCACTCCTTGGGCCATGATATCATCCAGGCAAGAAATGTAAGTTCTGTGTTCCAATTATGAGGTGACAACAGCATAGAGTGCTTTCAGGATAATGGACAAAGGTAGACAAGCATTGCATGCTGTTGTTGTGTGAAGCAAGTCTGTCTCCTTTTTTATTACAGATAATACATTTTGTTTGGCTTTTTCTACATTGTTCCCCGATCCTGACATTTGTGGCCTCCTGGGCTGGATGTGCCGCTGGATCCAGGCCCTGGAGCAAGCCCTGGAGGTGGAACCAGACGAGGACCAGCCCAGCCTTGCAGCCTATTTCAGGCAGCAATTTTAGTTTAGTTACAATTTTTATGATGTTTTATAGTTTTCTATTGATTGTTGGTAATAAATGTTCTATTTCTCTTGGACAGTGCCATGTGTTGTGTCTTCTTCAGCCTTTGCAGGTCGGCAATCTTCTTCATTGCAGTTGGAGCTGATCTGCATGTCCCTAAAGCATTGCAGGACTCTGCTAGCTCCAGCTGCACTGGACAATCTTGCTTACCTGGAATTTCTGGTAATGTCCAAACGAAGTGTTTTCTGGCAAGTCCAGCTTTAGGACTGTAGCAGATAGGATTGCATGTTTCCGAGAGGTAAACCAGCTCCTTCAATCCTAAGCTGGGATACATAAAGATTGAAGTTGTCTGCTTGCTGTCTGCAGCTACTCCCAATCTTGGTTTGCTTCCTCTTGTGAAATGCTGCAACAGTTTACACAGAACACTCCATTCACGTTACATTGTTCACGTTTGGAGTAGCTCTTCATTCCATCCAGGGACTTCTACATAGCTTGGTGGGGTGTAGTTCTGCAGACTGCCAAAAGGGGGGTGCAGCCAAGTAGACAATGTGTGGGGGATCCTGTGGCCCAACTCTGTCAAGATGTCTCCCATCACCTCATCTCTAGTTGGGATTGGCATTACACAGAAGTCACATGACTTGAAAGCTGCTCTTGGAAGGACTATCAGTTATGGATGAGACCAGTTACATGCAATGTCCCCCAGAAAAGAAGGGGCCCTAATGGGCAAATTGTCTATCTGCTCCACACATACCACTTGGATCCAACTTGTTGCTCATTCACATGTCAGTGTTTTGGCAACAAGAGGTGGGGAGGGAATGAAGTGAGGAACAAGTGTCCACTGGGCACATAAATTCCATAGGCACACACGTCTAGAATCAGGCAGCTAAAGATCCTATGCTCCCCAACCAATCTCGGGGCAAGATGTTACACGGGGTGTAAAGCAAACTTAGTCTGGGTCCAGTTAGTCCAGCATAATGATAGTCCAAACAACAGAAGGCCTTCTTCTTCTTCTCCCAACTTTTCTGTGTCTCTAGCATTCCTTGGCAGGCTTACTGTGTGTAAGTTGTGTCCTGGTGTCACGCCTGGTGTCCTGGATATTACACACTTCTTGTATAGTGTGTGTCAATGAAGTAGCACAGGGAACATATTTGGACAGCAGTGTCAGTCTCTGGGGGGGTGAGTGTTCCATGCAGGAGTCTTGGCCAAAATCAGCACCCCAAAAAGACAAAAGCTAGCCGACACTTAGAAAACAAGCTGCAATATTGTGTGTTCCCATATTGGGGAACGTTAGCCTTGCCCACAGAGTCCACTGATAATTCTAAGCTCCCTTGGGACAGCCAAATGGTTATTATTATTATTATACAGTATTTATAAAGCGCCAATAGTTCGCTCAGCGCTGTACATTACAAAGGGGGACAGAACATGTGACAGAACAATACCAATACAATGCAAAACATGAGGGGATCGAGGACCCTGCTCCTTGGAGCTTACAATCTAGGAGGGAGGGGATGGTGGCACAGGAGGAGATAGCTGTGGGGGATGGAGTGGTAGGAAGAGTGGAGGAGGTCGGCAAGTTAGCAGGGGGTGGGGTAGGCCTCCCTGAAGAGATGGGTTTTCAGGGTGCGCCTAAAGGAGAGTAGGTGATATACTGATGGGTTGGGGCAGGGAGTTCCAGAGGATGGGTGACACCCTGGAGAAGTCCTGGAGGCGGGCATGGGAGGAGGAGACCAGGGAACTAGAGAGAAGGAGGTCTTGTGAGGAGCGGAGTGTGCGTGTTGGGTGGTACTTGGATATTAGGTCAGTGATGTAGTTCGGGGCAGTATGGTGGACGGCTTTGTATGTCAGTGTTAGGATTTTGAATTTGATCCATTGCGCAATCGGAAGCCAGTGGAGGGATTGGCAGAGGGGGGTGGCGGAGATGGAGCAGTTGGAAAGGTGAATGAGTCTGGCTGCCGTATTCAGGATCAACTGAAGTGGGGATAGCCAGCGGCGAGGCAGGCCAGTGAGGAGGGAGTTGCAGTAGTCGAGTCGTGATATGATGAGGGAGTGGATGAGCTGTTTAGTGGTTTCTGGGGTTAGGAACGTGCGGATTTTGGCGATGTTGCGGAGGTGGAGTCTGCACAAGCTTGTTAAAGATTGGACTTGGGGCTGGAAGGATAGGTTGGAGTCCAGAATGACACCAAGTACTCTGACCTGTGGGGCGGGTTTGATGGTGGCGTTGTTGGACATGATGGAGAAGTCAATGGGGGTGGTGTCCGGGCTGGGGGGGAAGACAAGACACTCGGTTTTGGAGAGGTTCAGTTTAAGGAAGTGGAGCGACATCCAGTCTGATATGTCACTCAGTAGGTGTGTGATTCGGGCGGAGACTGAGGTGGTGAGGTGGGGGGTTGAGAGATAGATTTGTGTGTCGTTGGCATAGAGGTGGTAGTTGAAGCTGTGAGAGTGTATGAGTTGGCCAAGGGAGGAGGTGTAGATGGAGAAGAGAAGGGGCCCGAGGACAGAGCCTTGAGGGACCCCAACAGAGAGGGGGAGTGAGGCGGAGGTGGTAGCATTATAGGTAACGCTGAAAGAGCGTTATGGTCGACTGTGTGGAAGGCCGCAGAGAGGTCAAGGAGTAGGAGCACTGAATAGTGGCCATTAGCTTTGGCGGTTAGCAGGTCGTTGGAGAGTTTGAGTACGGCAGTTTTGGTGGAGTGTAGGGGATGGAAGCTGGACTGTAGGGGGTCGAGGAGGTTGTTGTCATTGAGGTGAGAGCATAGGCGGGTGTAGGCTAGGCGCTCGAGGAGTTTGGATGTAAATGGGAGCAGGGAGATGGGTCTGAGGTTGTTCGGGTCATTGGGGTCCAGGGAGGGCTTTTTAAGTATGGGGGTGATGCGGGCATGTTTCATATTAGCAGATAATGGCCAACCGCCACATGTGCCAGAGAACTTGTGTGATGGGGAACAGCTAAAACTATTTGCAGGACAGACCACCAGGTGAAAGCAGCAGAAAGGCCAAAGAGTCTCACCACCAATGCCTCTGGAAGGGTCACCTTTTAGTTTTCTTTCTGAAGTGCTGCTTTTTTAGTGTTCGCTATTTGGAATTATTGGTAGCCATACTCAGAAAAGCACCTGTGTTGGATTCCCGACATGACCAAGCCACCATTATTACCCCAAATGCATTTGACAATTTGAAAGACACGTTCTGCTACTTTCCAAATAATGTTTATTACAAACACAAACATAATACAAAATTAATGGGGAGGAGGAAGAGGCGGCTGCTGCAGAGGAGGGTGGGTGTGAGGTTTGGGGAGCTACAGTGTGTGGAGGGGCTGGGAAAGAGTGGTGGGAATAGAGGGCTGGTGAAGGGGTTGAACGGGGGGTGAAGGAAAGGTGGGAACGGAAGGCAGGGAGGATGCAGGGAGGGGCTGGGAAAAGATGGATTGGGAGGGAGTGCTGGGGAAGGGGTTGAACCTGGAGTGATGGAAAGGCGGGAACGGAAGAGTGATGGGGAGAGAGTATGTGGGGAGAGGCGTTTGAGGGCTGAGGAGAGTGGGCAGGACGTGGAAGGTAAGGGTGGAAATGGGATTGAGAGGAGGGGTGTGTAGAAACAAGGGGAAGGGGTGTGAAAGTGGGGGTGTGGTCAAGGGGCAAAGTGGAGTGTGAAGAAGGTGCAGAAGAGGGATCCATGGGGAAGGAGGCATACTGGTCTTCGGGTGAGGTTTCTTGAGGAGGCTGCTCCAGAGTGGGTCGTTCCAGAATCGGCACCTCCAAGGCTTGTTCCCCTGCTGATTCCCCAGCACTTTCTACAGGGGAACTCTGTGGTAACCTTGGCATTGGCCCCAAACTACTGCACAGGGGTTGGAATCCCCTGGCCGAAGGTGCATTTTGTTCAGCCCCTGCTTGACATAAGGCCCGGATATCATGACTAAGGTCCTGCAGCACTGTAGTCTGCTCCCTGACAGAGGTGACAAGTCCAAGCAGGGCTTCATGTTGGAGCCCCAGTAACCTTTCTATATTACTGGATGTATTAGAAAGCCTCCATTGCTCGCATAATCTCTCCATGTTGAACACCAGCCTTTCCTCAAGCTTGAGAAGGGGGCCGGGTCCAGGTGGACGGGGTGCTGATCCAGCGGCATCCAATGTTGGCTGCAAGGAGAAACAAACAAAAAAATGAAAGAGTGTTTAACACACAGCACAAGGGTACAGTAGGACAGGGGGCTCGTCTGACACCAAACACTAGATCATGTTCTTGTCCCACCCCTAGGACCAGGTATTGGTGAATACCTTTCCCTGACACATTACACTGGATGAACATTTGACCGAAATGAATGGTTTGGCATCTTCACCCAGACTGATACCTTCCTGCTCTGAAATGTGATCAGATTTGGATTTAGACAAAGTGAAATGCTAAAATGCTGATTTGTCACATGCACACCACTCCCTCCAGCTCCGGACTAAGCAATGATCCGAAAAAAGTAAGTTACACATCACGTTGCCAAATCCTGCCCAGCCAGGAACGGAGTTATACTCTAAATGGGTGACTCATTAGGGAGAACATCTTTAGCATCTCTTACCGGAGGTTCAGGCAACTCAGGTGGAGGTGACGGTATTTCACACAAGTTTGGAGTGCCTGAACTTCCCTGCACCACAAAACAAAAAAAAAATGACATTTCCCAAATACACATGTAACATATATTTGTACATCCCCACCCCATTACAGCAGTTCCTGTACCCCAACATCAGATGCAGATTCCTCTCCCACTCCAACAGCTGGGGCCTCCAGGGGCAAAAGATGATCTGCAAATAGAGTTCAAGATGATGATTAGTAACAGATACTAGTTAGGCTGTATGTATGATGTGACATTTGTGACCAAGGTTTGAGGGATTGCTCATTGGTATGTTCTTCACTCCAGTTTATCCAGACAAATAGGACACTGGCAGCCACAGCCCAGGAGACTGGTAGGGAGTAGAAAGAGGAATGGTAAGGCTCGGGAGCAGGGGCCACAAGAATGAGGGGCCCCCTTTCCTGCCAAAAAAGGAGGCATATGTGTTAGGATGGCTCCATTATGCCCATAAGCTACTGCAGCCATTTTGACTATGGGCTTCAAACATTAAAGCAAAATATATAACATTTGTCTTTAAGGGTTAAGGCTGAGGAATCGAGTGCTGATGGCATTCACTGGGTGGAGCTCTGACTTCTCTTTCTCTCTATTCAGCTTGGAGGAAGCATCATTCTGCCGTTGCTCTTGAAGCATCACATGGATCTCCCTTCCTACACTGACTTGGTCACCCCCGGCCACCTAAAACCCTGAGCCCAAGCTGCCTGGTTTTATGAGACTTAAAACATTGCCTCACATTGGACCTAGTTGAATTACCACTGTGCAAACACAACATGTCTACATTAAGACAGCCAGGACTGTCCCACTGCCAAGTATGAACACGGCTTATAGTCCTAGAGTGCTTCCTTCCCAGAAGGAATTGTCACCTGTAATTCAGAACCTTGGACCCCTATTGTTACTGGATCATCTTTATTGCAGTCTACCAAAGCTCTCTCGTGTGTCGCCAAGGTATCCCCCATGTCTACAGGGGCCTCAGTCTCCATTTTGGACTTTATGGCTGTTTTTGCTCAAATATCGGAGCACTCTACCCTCAAAGGCTCCACATGGTCCCTTGCAGATTGTCTGTGATTGGCCTAAAACTTCTATTCATGCTGGCCATGTTGATCTTGTCACTGTCTCTGAGAATTCCAACAGTCTACCTCTGGTTGGGGTCATTGCAGTCTCCTGAAGTGGACACAGATTTACTGGGGTTGTTTCAAACCTTATAGATGTACTACCCATCATCTGTAGAATCAGACTCGTGTTCCAGGCCTTGTTTTTTTTTAAAGGTCACTGTTGGGCAAGGTTGCTCATTTCCTTTAGGGCAGGGGTGTCAAACTGGCGGCCCTCCAGCTGTTGTGAAACTACAAGTCCCATCATGCCTCTGACTTTGGGAGTCATGCTTGTAACTGTCAATCTTGCAATGCCTCATGGGACTTGAAGTTTTGCAAAAGTTGGAGGGTCACCAGTTTTACACCTGTGCTTTAGGGTTTTAATTCCTCCCCTTATAAGTCAGGATCATTCTCCCTCCTTCATCTTTCAGGGTGTGTAGGGTGCCAAGGGATTACACTCATAATTTAGACTCCCTTTTTCAATTGTAACTCAGTTCTTGTCATCAATCCCTCATGCCTTGGAGCCTGAACATGGGGTGAAACATCCAAATGGTCTCTCTAGACCAAGTACTTCCAGATATTACCTGTCTGCCTTTTTGTCTGAAAGGGGTACTTTCTTCCCTTCACCATGAAAGTCTTGGGGCTCCAATCTGTTTCCTGAGAACAGTTCCCATCTCATCAAGCATCCCATTCATGACTTGGTACTCTGACCTAAGCTCCACTGGAAATCCCTCACGTATTGAAGAGTCTTCCTTATGGAACGGTCTGGGAGTTTTCCCTGTGGCAGGTATAGTGGCCTAGTCCCTATGCTGTACTGCACTGAGAGTGTTACGTTTCACTATACTGATATATCTGATTCAGTACCTGAAAGCTGTTGATTTCCCAACTGGCAGGAATACTTAATTACAGGATGGCCCTGTGCTCTCCACATTGTCAGCAAGAAGATCATGCTGGGGTCCTTCTGCTAGTTCCCCCAGCAGATAGGGAGTCTGCCTGGAGACCTTTGTAGGACCTGGTCACTGGAGGTTAAGTTCTCATTTGATGACCAAAGTGCAGTTCCTCCAGACTCCTTCACTTGCTCCTGTTCCTAATCAGGTAGACAATCTAGGATCCCTTCCCCCTTCCCCTCTCCTCAGCTGAGGATGCTTTGTTGGACCATGCTCCGTGATTAGATGTCGGCAGTTTTGCTTAGAGGCAGCGGTGGGTGTTTAGGCACATGGGTCCCTGTGCGTCCTTATGACCTGCTGGTGTTTTGTGCCCCATATGGGTTGTCCCATATTTCTTCTCTCTGCTTACCCCTGTGGAGGTGTCTTGGCACTTTTTCCTCTTCTAGTCAAGCCCTTAGGTACCTTAGGGTTCTTTCCTACCAGCCTTCAAGAGCTGGATGGCTGTCTGATATGAAGGATGGGACATTCTGGGTAGTCTGTCTCTCTCTGATATGAAGTATGGAACATTCTGGGTAGTCTGTCACTCTCTGATATGAAGGATGGGGCATTCTGGGTCGTCTGTCTCTCTCTGATATGAAAGACGGGACATTTTGGGTAGTCTGTCTCGGTCTTCTGATATGAAGGATGGGACATTCTGGATAGTCTGTCTCTCTCTGATATGAAGGACAGGACATTCTGGGTTGTCTGTCTCGGTCTCTGATATGAAGGACGGGACATTCTGGGTAGTCTGTCTCGGTCTCTGATATGAAGGATGGGACATTCTGGGTAGTCTGTCTCTCTCTGATATGAAGGATGGGACATTCTGGGTAATCTGTCTCTCTCTGATATGAAGGACGGGACATTCTGGGTAGTCTGTCTCGGTCTCTGATATGAAGGACTGGACATTCTGGGTAGTCGGTCTCTCTCTGATATGAAGGATGGGACATTCTGGGTAGTCTGTCTCTCTCTGATATGAAGGATGGGACATTCTGGGTAGTCTGTGTCTCTCTCTGATATGAAGGACGAGACATTCTGGGTAGTCTGTCTCTCTCTGATATGGAGGACGGGACATTCTGGGTAGTCTGTCTATCTCTGATATGGAGGATGGGATATTCTGGGTAGTCTGTCTCGGTCTCTGATATGAAGGATGGGACATTCTGGATAGTCTGTCTCTCTCTGATATGGAGGACGGGACATTCTGGGTAGTCTGTCTCTCTCTGATATGAAGGATGGGACATTCTGGGTAGTCTGTCTCTCTCTGATATTAAGGACGGGACATTCTGGGTAGTCTGTCTATCTCTGATATGGAGGACGGGACATTCTGGGTAGTCTGTCTCTCTCTGATATGAAGGACGAGACATTCTGGGTAGTCTGTCTCTCTCTGATATGGAGGACGGGACATTCTGGGTAGTCTGTCTATCTCTGATATGGAGGACGGGATATTCTGGGTAGTCTGTCTCGGTCTCTGATATGAAGGATGGGACATTCTGGATAGTCTGTCTCTCTCTGATATGGAGGACGGGACATTCTGGGTAGTCTGTCTCTCTCTGATATGAAGGACGGGACATTCTGGGTAGTCTGTCTCTCTCTGATATGAAGGATGGGACATTCTGGGTAGTTTGTCTTGGTCACTGATATGAAGGACGGGACATTCTGGGTAGTCTGTCTCTCTCTGATATGAAGGATGGGACATTCTGGGTAGTTTGTCTTGGTCTCTGATATGAAGGACGGGACATTCTGGGTAGTCTGTCTCGGTCTCTGATATGGAGGACGGGACATTCTGGGTAGTCTGTCTTGGTCTCTGATATGGAGGATTGGACATTCTGGGTAGTCTGTCTCTCTCTGATATGAAGGATTGGACATTCTGGGTAGTCTGTCTCTCTCTGATATGAAGGATGGGACATTCTGGGTAGTCTGTGTCTCTCTCTGATATGAAGGACGGGACATTCTGGGTAGTCTGTCTCTCTCTGATATGAAGGATGGGACATTCTGGGTAGTCTGTCTCTCTCTGATATGAAGGATGGGACATTCTGGGTAGTCTGTGTCTCTCTCTGATATGAAGGACGAGACATTCTGGGTAGTCTGTCTCTCTCTGATATGGAGGACGGGACATTCTGGGTAGTCTGTCTATCTCTGATATGGAGGACGGGATATTCTGGGTAGTCTGTCTCGGTCTCTGATATGAAGGATGGGACATTCTGGATAGTCTGTCTCTCTCTGATATGGAGGACGGGACATTCTGGGTAGTCTGTCTCTCTCTGATATGAAGGACGGGACATTCTGGGTAGTCTGTCTCTCTCTGATATGAAGGATGGGACATTCTGGGTAGTTTGTCTTGGTCTCTCATATGAAGGACGGGACATTCTGGGTAGTCTGTCTCTCTCTGATATGAAGGACGGGACATTCTGGGTAGTCTGTCTCTCTCTGATATGAAGGACGGGACATTCTGGGTAGTCTGTCTCTCTCTGATATGAAGGATTGGACATTCTGGGTAGTCTGTCTCTCTCTGATATGAAGGATTGGACATTCTGGGTAGTCTGTCTGATTTTAGAGGTCTCTGTTTTATTATGTATACCTTTTGTTTTTATCTTATGTTCTGTGTCTTTAAGACTTTTCTATCTGTAGTAAAATATCTTTTTTAAGCAGTTGGTTGCATAAGAGTTAGGTTTATTGTTTCTTACTTTTTTTAGTTATTTTGGAACTTCCCTGGTATCTCTGTAAGGTAGATACAATACAGGAATGATGATTAAGGGACATTTCTCGGGGCTGCAGTTCCTCTGAATGCCACAAGATGGTGATCTCCTTTCTACTACCCAGACAGGACTTCTCTATGGAATACAGTCAGGAAGTGATGTCAGGAACAGACAAGAAGTCATTTGGAATAAAGACACAAAGTTCTATGCGGTCTGAAGGAGATTGGAGAGGTTGGTGGACGTGTAGAGGAGGTAATTATTATACAGGATTTATGGCGCCAAAAGTTTTCTCAGCGCTTTACAATATAACGGTAGACAATACAGCAACAATACAGTTCAATACAAGAGGGATAGGAGGGCCCTGATCCTGGGAGTTTACAATCTAAAAGGGAGGGGCTAGTGGTACAAGAGGTAGTAACTGTGGGGGATGGACTGGTAGGAAGAGTAGAAGAGGCAGGATAGGCTTCCCTGAAGAGAGAGGTTATCAGAGATCGCCTAAAAGTGAGCAGAGTAGGCGATAGTCTGATAAATTGTGGTAGAAAGTTCCAGAGGATGGGGGAGTCTCTGGAGAAGTCCTGGAGATGAGCATGGGAGGAGGAGACAAGGGAGCTAGAGAGTAGGAGGTCTTGCGAGGAGCGGAGAGGACGGTTTGGGTGATATTTGGAGACAAGATTGGTGATGTATTTTTGGGCAGTTATAAATGGCTTTATATGTTATTGTTAATGTTTTGAATTATATCCATTGGGCAACGGGAAGCCAGTGGAGGGATTTACAGAGGGGGGTGGAGGATACTGAATGGAGGCCAGTGGAGGGATTGACAGAGAGGGGTGGAGGACAGTGAATGGAGGCCAGTGGAGGGCTTGGCAGAGAGGGGTGGAGCACACTGGGTGGAGGCCAGTGGAGGGATTGGCATAGAGGGGTGGCAGATACAGAATGGATAGTAAGGTGGATGAGTCTGGCAGCAGCATTCATGATAGACTGAAGAGGGGATAGCCTGTGATGAGGTCGGCCAATGAGGAGGGAGTTACAATAGTCAAGGCGAGATATAACAATGGAGTGAATAAGTTGCTTAGTGGTTTCCGAGGTTAGGAACGGGCGTATCTTGGAGATGTTGTCTTGGTGAAGTCTACAAGATTTGGACAGCGATTGGATTTGGGGTTGAAAGAACAGATGGGAGTCTAGGATTACACCTAGTACCCTGGCATGAGGGGAGGGACTGATGATTGTGTTATTGATCTTGATGGAGAAGTCAGGGGAGGGGGCACGGGCTGGGGGGAATACTAAGAGCTCAGTTTTGAAAAGATTGAGTTAGAGGAAGTGGAGTGACATCCATGCCGATATGTCGCTTAGTAGGTTAGTAATGAAGGGGTGAGGTGAGGAGGTGACTGAAGGGGTGAGGTGAGGAGTAGAAAGATAGATTTGTGTATCATTATCATAGAGATGGTACTTTTAAGCCATGGGCGTTTATCAAGTGACCAATGGAGGAGGTGTAGATGGAGAAGAGAAGGGGTCCAAGGACAGATCCTTGAGGCACCCCTATAGAAAGAGGGAGTGAAGAGGAGGAAGCAGCATTATAGGTAATGCTTAAGGAGCGCTGTGATAGGTAGGAGGAGAACCAGGAGAGAGCAGAGTCTCTGAGACTCAGAGAGTGGAGTTTTTTGAGCAGGAGAGGATTGTCAACAGTATCAAAAGCTTCAGAGAGGTCAAGTAGTAAGAGTATGGAGTAGTGGCCATTGGTTGGAAGGAGTAGGGAGTAGTGGCCAGTGGCTGGGATGAGTATGGAGTAGTGGCCATTGGTTGGGATAGGTACGAAGTAGTGGCCATTGATTGAGATGGGTACGGAGTAGTGGCCATTGGTTAGGATGAGTACGGAGTAGTGGCCGTTGGTTGGGATGAGTACGGAGTAGTGACCATCGGTTGGGATGAGTAAGGAGTAGTGGCCGTCGGTTGGGCTGAGTACGGAGTAGTGGCCGTCGGTTGGGATGAGTACGGAGTAGTGGCCGTCGGTTGGGATGAGTACGGAGTAGTGGCCGTCGGTTGGGATGAGTACGGAGTAGTGGCCATCGGTTGGGATGAGTAAGGAGTAGTGGCCATCGGTTGGGCTGAGTACGGAGTAGTGGCCGTCGGTTGGGCTGAGTACGGAGTAGTGGCCGTCGGTTGGGCTGAGTACGGAGTAGTGGCCATCGGTTGGGATGAGTACGGAGTAGTGACCGTTGGTTGGGCTGAGTACGGAGTAGTGGCCATCGGTTGGGATGAGTACGGAGTAGTGGCCATCGGTTTGGATGAGTATGGAGTAGTGGCCATCGGTTGGGATGAGTACGGAGTAGTGGCCATCGGTTGGGATGAGTACGGAGTAGTGGCCATCGGTTGGGATGAGTACGGAGTAGTGGCCATCGGTTGGGATGAGTACGGATTAGTGGCCATCGGTTTGGATTAGTATGGAGTAGTGGCCATCGGTTGGGATTAGTATGGAGTAGTGGCCATCGATTGGGATTAGTATGGAGTAGTGGCCATCGGTTGGGATTAGTATGGAGTAGTGGCCATTAGTTGGGATGAGTATGAAGTAGTGGCCATTGGTTGGGATGAGTATGGAGTAGTGGCCATTGGTCTTAGCAGTTAGTAGATCATTAGTGAGGTTTAGTAGGGCGGTGTCAGTGGCGTGTAGTGAGTGAAAGCCAGACTGTAAAGGGTCGAGAAGGTTGTTGTCAGTGAGGTAGGAGCTCAGGCGATTGTAGACTAAGCGTTCTAAGCGTTTAGAGGTAAATGGCAGCAGGGAGATGGGTCTTAAGTTGTTCAGGTTGATGGGGTCCAGGGAGGGCTTTTTAAGTATGGGAGTTATATGCACATGCTTTAGAGGGGAGGGGAAGGCACCAGTAGAGAGGGAAAGATTGAAGATGTGAGTGAGGGATCATAGGATGGAAGAAGAGGGTGACCATAGTAGCTGTGAGGGGACAGGATCCAGGGGGCAGGTGGTGAGACGGGCTTCTGAGAAGACCTTAGTGATCTCTTCGGTAGTAGCGAGGTCAGAAAAGGAAAGTGTTGAGGGAGGTTTAGTATAAGGTATGCTAAGTGGGATGGATGTCTGTGCAGTGGTGATGCCCCTATGGATTGCATCAGTCTTGTTTTTTAAATGATTTGCAATCTCATGAGCAGTGAGTGAGGTACTGGGTGGAGGTGGAGAAAGTAGAGAGTTAAAAGTAGAGAAGAGAAAACGAGGACTGAATGAGCAGGTATTGATGAGAGTGACAAAGTCGTCTTGTTTGGCAGCATGGAGGGAGGAATTGTATGTGAAGAAAGCAGATTTACATCGGGTGAATGCTTGCTGAGATTTGGTTTTACGCCAGAATCGCTCCAGCGCACGACTATGTCACTTAAGATTTCTGGTGTGGTCAGTCTGCCAAGGTTGTAATGGTCGGGGCCAGATGCTTCGTGTTGTTAGAGGAGCAAGTGAGTCTAATGTGGATGATAGTGAACTGTTGTAGACAGCAGTGGCCAGGTCAGGGCAGAACAGGGGAGAGATTCTGTCATAGAGTCGGTCAGTTGCAGAGTGGAAAGGAGCCGGGTTCAAGTTGTGAAGGTTTCTGCGGGTAATTGTTTGCTGCTTGGAGGGATAGGTGTTTGAAGATGAGGAGACTGTGAAGGTGATGAGATTGTGATCAGAGAGAGGAAAGTGCAAAGATGGGAGAAAACAAGGTCTAATGTTCTCCCATCAGAGTGAGTGGAGGACCGTGTCCATCAGAGTGAGTGGAGGACTGTATACATTGTGCTAATGCAAAAGATGAGGTTATGTTGAAGAGTTGGGATGTAGCCGGGTTGTTGACATTAATAGGGATGTTAAAATCTCTGAGAATGATAGCGGGTAGTTCAGAGGAGAGAAAGTAGGGTAGCCAGGAGGAGAAATCATCAAGAAAGTGGGACACGGGTCCAGGAGGCCGATAGATCACTGCAATCCTCAGAGAAATGGGAGAAAACAGCCGGATGCAGTGAGTCTGGGAAGAAGAGAAGGATAGCGAGGGAGGGTTAGGGAGGACTTGAAAGGTGCTCAGTGGGGATAGAAGCAAACCAACCCCAACACCTTTCTGACCACTGGGTCTGGGTGAGTGGGTCCAGAGGAGGCCTCCATAGGAAAGTGCTGCGGGGGAAGTAGGATCTGCTGCTTGGAGCCAGGTTTCTGTAATTGCTAGTAGGTTAAGGGAGAGTCAAAAAGGTCATGGAGAGAGGCTTATTACAGACAGAGCGGGCATTCCAGAGCGCTTATGAAAAAGGGAGCCTGGTTTTTGGGAGCACAGGGGCTGATATTAAATTGAGGGGATTGTGGCTATTCCATGGAAGAAAGAGGATGCCTGGCGTGGGGGTGAGATAGTGGAGGACCAGGGTTTGGGGAGATATCCCCAGAGGTTAGGAGAAGGAGGATGCCTGGTGTGGGGGTGAGATAGTGGAGGACCAGGGTTTGGGGAGATATCCCCAGATGTTCGGAGAAGGAGGGTGAGGAAAGTAAAATGGGAGCAGGATGTACATGAGCGCACATGCCTTCCAGTCCTGGTGTTTGGGTCAGCAGGAGGTGATGAGAGCAGTAGTAGGGAGATGGTAGCAGTGAGGGGGAGATGTACAAGTTTTGGGGTGGAGCAGAGGGGTAAAGAAGTGAGATTTTGGGAACGCAGGAAAGTAATATGAAAAGGAGGAGTAGAGGGGACATATGAAAGGTACACGGAGTGGCACTCAGACTTGTAAGAGATGTTTCCCGGGGTGTTTGCTTGTAGTCTGTCCAGCATGCAGGAGAGTTTCTTGTTGTTTTATCTTCCTGCTGCTTTAGTTCAACTGCTTCTTAGCACTTCATCAACGCAGAACTCACTCAAATGCAGCACCCCATCAGTGACTGTGCCCCCCCCAATCAGTGATCTCCCCCCATCAGTGACTGTGCCCTCCCATCAGTGATCTCCCCCCATAAGCTGTTCTAAATTTATAGGGAGATGGCCAAATGAGCACTCATCTCCGCCTCAATTAGGAACTGATACGGATCACATGAATGGGGGGGATGATTCTCAAACACAGACCAGACACAGGTCATAGTCATAAACCAGTAATACGATGTTATGTTCTATTTACACCCAGTAACCCCCCGTCATGTCCGTCCTCTTCCTCTATAGTCATGTCCGTCCTCTTCCTCCATAGTCCTGTCCGTCCTCTCCGTCCATAGTCATGTCTGTCCTCTTCCTCCATTGTCATGTCTGTCCTCTTCCTCCATAGTCACTGTGACATCTTTTATCTCCAGCAGAGGATACACATCGCTATTTAGAAGGACACAAGGATCTCTACAAGGACGTCATGATGGACAATCAGCCGCCCCTCACTTCACCGGGTAAGAGGAGACTTTATTGTAAAGGAGAGAGCAGTACGGAGGATCCACCTAGATCCCCCATCATCTGATAAACACATAGAAACAATGGATTCAGTCAGTGTGTGTGTTTCCTACAGATGGATCCAGTCATGGGAACCCACCAGAGAGATGTCCCCGTCCTCTGTATTCCCGGGATTCCACACAGGAAGGTCACACCATCCCTCACCATCATCAGGTAGATGATGACAATTATTGGTAGTTGTGATTTATACACAGCATGTTTGTTACAATGAATGTTTTATTATATCTTTCAGAGTGGAATCCTCGGGGATGATAATATTGATGTTAAAGAAGAGTATAAAGAGGAGGATGAGGAGTATGGAGTGATGGAGGAGTTTTCAGAAGGACACAAGGATATGATGGAGCCACCTAATACCAGGAACCCACCAGAGAGATGTCCCCGTCCTCTGTATTCCCGGGATTCCACACAGGAAGGTCACACCATCCCTCACTATTACAAGGTTGGTGGGATGGAGAATCTAGAACATGGACTTGTAGAGACTATGGGCTCCAATCACAAAGCGGTATCTTCCCGTATCCCAGTATGTAGTAAGATGCTGCATTCTGTTTTTTAGTAGTGAATCCTGCGGGTAATTTACCACTGGTGTCCATAGCAACACTTGTAAATTGCTTGTTGTTAAGGAGAGGGCAGCCGCCAGTGTCCCCAACAACCAGTAAACAAGGAGCGGACGGCCACCAAGTTCCCCGCTGACAGCTGTGACAGGTCTGGTATGGATTTTGTTGAGAACCCCGATGCCAAAATAATAAAAAAAAAAAGGCGTGGGTTCCCCTTCAAAATCAATACCAGACCCTTAGTGAGTGCCCACCTTCCTCCTGAACCATACCAGGCCACATATCCTCAACATGGGGTGGGTGCTTCAGGGCAGGGGCACTCTGCCACCTCAAAAGCACCTTATGCCCGTGTCAATGGGGACAAGGGTCCCTTTCCCACAACCCTGGGCAGTGGTTGTGGGGGGCTGTGGGTGGGGGGCTTGTTGGAATCTGGAAGCCATCTTTAGCAAGGAGGCCCCCAGATCCCAGCCCCCCCACAATGTGAATGAGTATAGAGTACAGGTGAAACTCACAAAAATGAGAATCTGGTGCAAAAGTTGATTTATTTCAGTGCAGCAACTTAAAAGGTGAAACTAATATATGAGACTCATTCCATGCAAAGCAAGATAGTTCCAGCCGTGATTTGTCATCATTGTGATGATTATGGCTTACAGCTCATGAAAACCCCAAATCCACAATCTCAGAAAATGAGAATATTGTGAAAAGGTGGAATATTCTCGGCTCAAAGTGTCCCACTCTAATCAGATCATTCAGCCATAACACCTGCAAAGGGTTCCTGAGCCTTTAAATGGTCTCTCAGTCTGGTTCAGTAGGAATCACAATCATGGGAAGGACTGCTGACCTGACACCATCACTGACACCCTCCATAAGGAGGGAAAGCCTCAAAAGGGAATTGCAGAAGAAGTTGGATGTTCCCAAAGTGTTGTATCAAAGCACATTAATAGAAAGTTATGTGCAAGAAAAAGGTGCACAAGCAGCAGGGATGACCGCAGCCTGGAGAGGATTGTCAGGAAAAGGCCATTCAAAAGTGTTGGGGACTTTCACAAGGAGTGGACTGAGGCTGGAGTCAGTGCATCAAGAGCCACCACACACAGACGGATCCTGGACATGGGCTTCAAATGTCGTATTCCTCTTGTCAAGCCGCTCCTGAACAACAAACGTCAGAAGCGTCTTACCTGGGCTAAAGAAAAACAGACCTGGTCTGCTGCTCAGTGGTCCAAAGTCCTCTTTTCTGATGAGAGCAACTTTTGCATGTCATTTGGAAAGCAAGGACCCCGAGTATGGAGGAAGAATGGAGAGGCACAAGGACCCCGAGTATGGAGGAAGAATGGAGAGGCCCAAGGACCCGGAGTATGGAGGAAGAATGGAGAGGCCCAAGGACCCCGAGTATGGAGGAAGAATGGAGAGGCACAAGGACCCCGAGTATGGAGGAAGAATGGAGAGGCACAAGGACCCCGAGTATGGAGGAAGAATGGAGAGGCACACACTGCAAGATGCTTGAAGTCCAGTGTGAAGTTTCTACAGTCTGTTGATTTGGGGAGCCATGTCATCTGCTGGTGTTGGTCCACTGTGCTTCATTGGTTCAATGACCGTGGGATTACTGTACTTGATTGGCCAGCAAACTCGCCTGACCTTAACCCCATAGAGAATCTATGGGGCATTGCCAAGAGAAAGATGAGAGACATGAGACCGAACAATGCAGACGAGCTGAAGGCCGCTATTGAAGCATCCTGGTCTTCCATAACACCTCAGCAGTACCACAGGCTGATAGCTTCCATGCCATGCCACATTGAGGCAGTAATTGCTGCAAAAGGGGCCCAAACCAAGTACTGAGTACATATGCAGCTTCTACTTTTCAGAGGTGCGATATTGTTCTATGTACAATCCGTGTTTTATTGATTGCATGGAATATTCTCATTTTCTGAGATTGTGGATTTGGGGTTTTCATGAGCTGTAAGCCATAATCATCACAATGATGACAAATCACGGCTTGAACTATCTTGCTTTGCATGTAATGAGTCTCATATATTAGTGTCACCTTTTAAGTTGCTGCACTGAAATAAATGAACTTCTGCACCATATTCTCATTTTTCGAGTTACACCTGTACATAGTACCCCTATTCATTCCCCAAAAAAAGTGTAGTGTAAAAAAACTCGAAGTAATTTTTGGCAAAACACAAAGAACAATATCCCCCTGATGTAGATCCATTGATGATCCAATCACGATACTCGTTGTCATCGCTGACTCAAATAAAAAACAAAGCTCCCCTCCTGCCGTCTGACAGCTCCGCCGCCTCCCACTTCTAAATAAACTAAGGAGCGCTACCACCCTGTGACATCACTGGGTGGCCTTGCCCTCTTGTGACATCACCAGTACAACATGCCTCGGTCAGTGACATCACCAATACAACATGCCCTGGTCAGTGACGTCACCGAGTGGCACCGCCCCTTAGTATATTTAGTGGCAGGAGGCAGCAGAGCTGTCAGACAGAGGGGAGTCTTCATTGGGAGCGGAGCTTTTCTTTCTGAGTCAGCGGTGACAGCGAGCATCGTGATTGATGATGGATCTACACCGGGGGGACATTTTGCTTTAGTTTTGCTTTTTTAATAAAGGACTTGTCAAAAACTGCCTGCTGTCTATTTAACAGAATACTTTGTTGGGGTGAATAATTAGGGGTACCATGTACCTCATACTCATTCACATGGGGTGAATGATCTGAGGGCCCCCTTGTTACATTTTGTAAGTCCTCTGCCTGCAAACCCCCACAGCCACTAGCCTGGGTTGTGGGGAAGAGTCCCTTGTCCTCATCAACATGGACAAGGTGCTCTGAGGGAGCAAAGCCTCCCCCTGCCCCAGAGCATCCACTCCATGTTAAGGGCATGTGGCCTGGTATGTTTCAGGAGGGGGGGTCGCTTGCTTGGCCCCCCTTTCCTGATCTGCTGAGCAGCATGCTCAGATAGGGGTCTGGTATGTATTTCTTTCATTTTTTTCAAGGGTCCCCCTCAAAATCCATACCAGACCCGAGGGGGGGGGACCCTACAACATTTTCTTAATATTTTGTTGCAGATATTTCTTTTTTTTTTTTTTCAGATTTATCGGTTGATTAGGACGTGGCGGCCGCTCGCTCCCTAACAACCATGTTGTTTACTGGTTGTTAAGGATGCCAGCGGCCGCCCACTCTTTACCAAGCAGTACACATTTCCTGAATGCCGCATGTCTCCACCACTAATTAATGACCGCATGCATTTCATTCTTTATTTCCTTCTGTGAATGTAACGCCTGTTCATGCGGTATTTACTGAGCGTGTTCAGTGTTTGTGGTCAATACCGCAACACGGGATAGGAAATGGACAGTTTCAGGATGGCATGCGGTATTTAGGGGAAATGTACCCACATATCACATGTGATCTGCTTCTGTGAAGGGAGACAATGTGTGGATTTTGTGTGTGATGTCACAATCATAAATCTTACATTTTACAGATGATATTTTCTGTCATTTCCTTGATTTAGAGTGGAGATCCAATCGATATAGAATTTGAGGTGAAAGCAGAAGAAGAAGAGGCGTATGTGAGGGATGATCAGCAGTCTATGGAGGAGGATGGAATAACGGGGACATTTATAGAGGAGGACACTCCTACAGAGATCAGCACAGGTGGGTCATGAACACTAAATCCATTCCTCCACCCATACTGCTCACTGATTGGTCCAGAGTAGGGCGGGGACTGGGTGATATCAGCCTGTAATCCCCTGGTCACTTTCCTGAGCTGTGTTCCCCGTCCTGTATTCCTGGATTTCTCTCGGATAATCTTCCTTCTCTGTGCTGCAGACACAATTTATGTATCTAGACTGGATTTATGGAGGTTCTGGGGTTCAGCTGGCAGCAAAATGTTGATTTTTACTCTAAGCATTGCATAATGTAGCACCCAGGACATGTGACTGGGGTCTCCTGCCTTGTGCCTGACTCTTCCAGGGGACCTTCTCTGTTATCTGCTGGCTGTGCCGGGTGGAGGGATATGTCTGTAGTGTCTCAGACCCAAGTCACTGAGTGCAGTCTCAGGAGATGGGAGACAAGCAACCCTTTAACCTCCTTGGCGGTATTCCCGAGTGTAGTTCGGGGTAACATTTCAGTACCACAAACGGTAACCCCGAGCTACACTCGGGAATACCATGCGGCACTGCTCCGGCATTTGTTCTTCACTTACCTTACCCTGCGCTCCCACGATGTGTCCCCTGCAGCGTCCCCGGCCATCTCCTCCGGCCGATGCCGGCATCCGGCTTCTGTGTCCTGTCCCTGTGACGTCGGGACGTACGGGCGCCGCTGGCGGCGGGAAATTTAAAAATTTTAAAAAATGTCTTTTTTTTTTTTTTACATTTTACATAGTAAAACATTGCTGTTTCAACCCATTTCACATACATTGTGTCCCTAATGCTTTGTCCGGCGCCCTGCCTGCATTTTAACTGTTCTTTCTGCCTGGAAACTGAGAAACGTCCATGGCGTCCAAAAAGCGTCCCTTTAGGTCAAAAGCGGTTTAGATCAGCTAGAGAACAGCGATAGTAAATCAGAACCAGAATCAGAAAATTGAGTGATAATGATTTGTGGGGAAAATCGTCATCAGACACTGAAAACGATTTTGCGACTTTGCTCAGCGATGTGCGAACTTGGCGCTCTATTTCACATTTCAGTGTTTTTGGTTTGATTATATTATTGAATTAAATGTATTATTATTATATTATTATTTTTTATGATTATTTATTAAATTATAATTTATGATTTCGTGTTTCAAATTTTATCATACCCGGGATGTTTACTAGACTCTTGTCCGGACAGATTTCAGTGAGTTATTCCTAAGAATTACAGACCTACAATAAAAAAAATACATATTTACATGCAAAAAAATGGTACCGCTTTCAGCACCAAAAATCGGAAAGAATCAGACCGCCAAGGAGGTTAAGGACCTTTAATTACTGAATAACAATATTATCAGTCCTGACCATTACACTATATAACTTATATTGTACATTACATACTCCTGACCCCTGCACTATATATCCATCCGGCTCTGAGGGAGGACGTGCATGAAGGCCGGCCTCACCGCTGTTCCCCCTCCAGCCACCACGCTGTTCCAGCCGAGAGCTGACCTCCCCACATCGCAGAGAGATGACGGCTCTTCACCCGGGTTACCACCCCACCGTTAACGATTGTTAACCACGGTTTTCATGCTTATGATTACTTCACACATGTGAGTGTTTCTACATTTAGACTTGAATTAAAAGACTTATTGCACTTAGAGGCGCTTCTCTCCTTTTTCTCATCTACAGAAGTTGCTACAGCTTATTTGGAAGCCTTGCCCTCAGTGCCACACGGAATCCTACGCTCTTCATATAGTAGCCACTAATACCACCATCACCCCATACTACCATTTCCCAGGACTTTGCAGTGTTTGCGCTGTTACAACCCTTCCTCATTTTTTCTGAATCATTATATACTCTGTGTTGTACATTACATACTCCTGACCCCTGCACTATATACTCTGTTGTACATTACATACTCCTGACCCCTGCACTATATACTCTGTGTTGTACATTACATACTCCTGACCCCTGCACTATATACTCTATGGTGTACATTACATACTCCTGACCCCTGCACTATATACTCTATGTTGTACATTACATACTCCTGACCCCTGCACTATATACTCTATGTTGTACATTACACACTCCTGACCCCTGCACTATATACTCTATGTTGTACATTACATACTCCTGACCCCTGCACTATATACTCTATGTTGTACATTACATACTCCTGACTTCTGCTCTCCCTCCTCCCCCCACTGCTATATATACACATAATATGGATTCTCTTTGTTACACCCATTTCCTACCAGCTGGACATTTTCCAACTTTGGACCCTTAAACAGAAAGTGCAGTTCTTCTTATGTTGGGAAGATGGCGATGAGTGATAGAGGGGGTGGGGACCCTCGTCCTATAATCCCCTCATCACTGTCCCTCCTATAAAAGACAGTTCTGGTTGTTTCCTCACTCTCTGACTAAGGTCCACGAATAAAGAAATGACCTGGTAGGAGATCAGAGGAGCCATTTCCTAGTTCCCTTGAGGGTGGAATTGTAAGCTCCTCAGAGAGCAAGCTGCCTGATGTGGGCGGAGTCCTGGTTTGGGGGAACCAATCAGCTCCTGTCTAGTAATCCTCTTTGTCTTCGTATTTTAGTCCATGTCCGGGAGATGAGGAAAACCTCCGAGGATTGTCTCACTTTGTCTCCAGACTGGAAAGTAGAAGATGAGGACATCACACAGTATAGTCCAGGAGAAAACCCGGCTCCCTCCAATGTCCATCCGGCACCACCCAGTGTAGATGGACCATCGGATTCCTCGTATCCTGAAAATCCTCAGACTGTGCGGGACCAGGCCGGCCTTCCAACAGGGAAGACATTCTCCTGTACGGAGTGTGGGAAGGGTTTCCTTTATGAATGCCGTCTTAATGTGCATAAAAGATCTCACAGGGGGGAGAAGCCATATTCTTGTCCTGAGTGTGGGAAATGTTTTTCAGAGAAGTCCAGTATTTACAGACATCAGAGATCTCACACGGGGGAGAAGCCATATTCCTGTTCTGAGTGTGGAAAATGTTTTTCACTGAAGTCCCAACTTTACACACATCAGAGATCTCACACGGGGGAGAAGGCATATTCCTGTCCCAAGTGTGGGAAATGTTTTTCACTGAAGTCCAATCTTTACACACACCAGAGATCTCACACGGGGGAGAAGCCATATTTATGTCCTGAGTGTGGGAAATGTTTTACAAGGAAGTCCAATCTTTACATGCACCAGAGATCTCACACGGGGGAGAAGCCAGTTTCCTGTTCTGAGTGTGGAAAACGGTTTTCAGAGATGTCCGGTCTTCATAAACATCAGAGATCTCACACTGGGGAGAAGCCGTATTCCTGTTCTGAGTGCGGGAAATGTTTTTCACAGAAGTTCAGTCTTCATCAACATCAGAGATCTCACACGGGGGAGAAGCCGTATTCCTGTTCTGAGTGTGGGAAATGTTTTTCACAGAAGTCCACTCTTTACAGACATCAGAGATCTCATGTGGGGAAGAATCCACTTTCCTGTCCTAAGTGTGGGAAATGTTCCTCACTGAAGTCCTGTCTTCCTGTACATCAGGGGTCCTACACAACCCTGGAGATGTATTAGTGTCTTCAGTGCGGGAAATGTCTTCTAGATGAATGTTGCTGGACATCCCAGCTCTCATGTGGGGAAGAAGCACACCCTGATATACACCTCAGATATACTCCATGGCTGATCTTCATCATGGAAGAAACCGTTCATAAGGAGATGAGAGGCCCCCAAAGACATGGATGAAGTACAGTAAATGTCAGGGTGCAGAGTGGTCAGTAGATCCTGGAAATGAAGGACACAACTTCAGCCCTTCTTGGGTGTCGGAGTTGCGTTTCCTGATAATGATATAGCGGGTTACAGAGCTAGAAGCCGGGAGAGCCCAGATCTCGTTATCGGGGAACTTTACACAGACAACAAGAACTTCTGAAGTTGATGTCCTTCATTTCAAGGCTCTACAGAACAGTGGTGACCCCGAAGCGTCTCTCTGTCTTCAGTCCATCCTTCTCCCATCCCCCAACAGGAAGGAAGGAGAACTCCGCCCCAAACTAGGGGGGAACTTTCCTCTCATTATTTCCCTTGGCTTCTGTGTGGGTTTGGGTGGTTGGAGGAGTGCGGCACGAGAGGGAACACAGCTTGTTGTTCTATGTCTACATATGGGGTCTGTGTAGAGGGGATCCACCAGAAAATATTTCTACTCTTTGATTTTGTTCAAATCGTTTCTGTTTTCACTTTGAAGGGCGATATGTGTGGTTTGTAAAAGGGTTTGGCCCAATAGATACCACCCCACTTAGAGAATAGATGAACTAATATGACCAGCATTCATTCAGCCATGTCACATGTTGGGATCTTTTCTACAATACTTTGTTATAATAATGGAACACGTTGTGTATTGTATTGTACACCAATAATAATGACTCCGCCCCCACATTCCAGACAAGGGATCTTCCTGACCAATCGGATTTCTGCCTTTACTTTCTGCAATCTTGTTGGAAGTGAAATTATAATAAAAAATGTATTGAACAAAAACAAAATGGTGTGTGTGTGCAATGATGACAAAGCTGTGTATCCAGAAATGGCTGGTCGGTGACACTTCCATATACAGCCCAATGAAGTGACAAGGAAGCCCTAGAACCCTTTGGAGGAACCCTGGCTGAGAAAGGCTGGACTAGGCAGTCACATATCTCTGCCCCCCTTGCAGGGTTCCCAACCCTCCGTGACTTTTATTACTGACACAACATGAACATTTACTGACAGAGGACATGTTTTTACTGACATCCTGAAAAATGACAGAACTCCTGTTAGTATTTCAGACGATGGATATTGAATCCATATAACAGGACATGTGATCACTGACAATCCCCAGAACAAGCCATCTGCCTGGTTTACACCTAATAATTCAATCCATGGTGACCACAAATCAGCCCAACGTAGACACATGAAAACCAAGTTCTGCTCGGCATGCCATGGAGAGTAATGGGCACGATCAGATGGGAGGGGCTTAGAAGAGGATGATGTCACAGACCCGCCCCCTGATCACCTACCTCTAAATGAAGAAAGCAGCTGATTGGGTGAGTACACATTGCTGGGACCTTCATGCTTAGCTTCACAGTGCGGCAATTTTACCTTCACATGCCGAGTCTCACAGGTGGCACCGCCTGTCATCCATTGTGCTGAAATGTCATTGCAGGAACTCAGAATGGTCCTCAGTAGTCTGTATGGCCCCCATGTGCTTGTATTCATGCCTGACAACGTCGGGGGAGGGTCCTAATAAGAGATCACCAGCAAGACTCCCATCATCCATCCACTACACATCTGCATCAGAGGCTGGTCAGGAGCTCTGAGGAAAGGGATTCATCCCCGAAATGCGTCAGCCATTTGACCGCACTGACAGTTGGAACACCTTGCTTGCCGTTGTGGCCATCGTCATTATGCAAATGCTTTTTAGATACATGCTTCATCCGTGAGTCTGTTTTTATTTTTCACTCCTTTCAATAAACCTTGGATAATGCACAAGGTGTGTGCGCACCTGTTTATTCTCTATCTAGTGGCTGATCTCCCCGTCTGAGGAGGGCTGCACCCCTGAAGCATTTCCTTTGGTTGTCGCTGTCCTGGTTCCCTTGGCTTCCCTTTTGGCTGCGCATATCCTGAGGCGCTGGAGACTACATACAATATCCGGTTTGGTTGCAACCTGGTGGCGTCGGATGGACCACAACATGATATCCTAGAGGTGTTCTGTTGGATTTAGGTCAGGTAAGTGAAAGGATTGATTTTCTTATCCCCTCAGAGACCCCCGGTCTGTGGAGAGATTCCTGGTTTATCAGCAGAATTCTGGGAACACCCCTGGAACACGGAAATAACGGCAGCTTATGTTCAGAGATGTTCAAAGTTTATTAGACATTACTAAGATTATATAGGATACAGAAATAATAAGGGGGGGGAGGGGCGAGTTCTAAAACTGTAATTGTAAGTTTCCATCATGAGCTGACTACATGAAACATGACATATACATTTCTTGGTATAAACTGTTTTGGCTAGCTTTCTGAGAAATAGCCGGGCAAAGAAAACTTCAGGGTCATGTTATCATTGTTTATACATCCTTGAACAACTAAAACAGTTCCATTAAACTTCTAATATATCTGCAAAAACCTAACTTAATACTTAAAATGTCGTACATCAACACAATGGAGGTTCTCTAGATCCTTAAACCTAGGGGCTTGATTGTATACACTTGTGGTCATGGAGGGGATTGGAGCACATGAATCACATGATTGGAGGGGATTGGAACACCTGAATCCAATGATTGGAGGGGATTGGAACACCTGAATCACATGATTGGAGGGCTGGCCCAATACTTGGGGCAATATAGTGTACTTCCACTCCTTAAATGAAAGTCTCCTGACATTTAGGGGTCTCTTCATAACAGATTTTCCCAGCAATTCCCCCGGTGATGGCCGTGTATCTTCCATCTCTGGGAATGGGGGTAAAACACAAATGCTATTAGACTGTTTACTGAGTTGGTCAAATCATTTATAATGATTTAAAAAAATAACTGCTTTCAGTTTCTAGATGAGCGAATTCCTATGATACTTAATGTCATCACTGGATGAATACAATACAACCGATATTCGTCACAGCTGGACACATGCTACTCACATTTGTCCAATAATTTGTTTAAAAAAAAGACCTTTAATTGTTTGTGAAATCTCCCACCACAAAATGTACTCAGCCAATGACAGGTCTTCTCCTTCTTCTCCTGCCATCAATGGAAAACCCGGTCCCACACTTCATCTATGTCTTTGGGGACCTCTGATCTCCTTATGAACTGTTTCGTCCATGATGAAGATCAGCCATGGAGTATATCTGAGGTGTATATCAGGGTGTGCTTCTTCCCCACATGAGAGCTGGGATGTCCAGCAACATTCATCTAGAAGACATTTCCCGCACTCAAGGCACTAATACACCTCCAAGGTTGTGTGAGATCCCTGATGTACAGGAAGACAAGACTTCAGTGAGGAACATTTCCCTCACTCAGGACAGGAAAGTGGCTTCTCCCTTGTGTGAGATCTCTGATGTCTCTTAAGATTGGACTTCACTGAAAAACATTTCCCACACTCAGGGCAGATATACGGCTTCTCCCCCATGTGCAATCTCTGATGTTTGTAAAGATTGGACTTATCAGAAAAACATTTCCCGCATTCAGAACAGGAATAAGGCTTCTCTCCTGTGTGCAGTCTCTGATGTGTGTCAAGATGGGACTTCCCTGAAAAACATTTGCCGCACTCAGGACAAGAATATGCCTTCTCCCCCGTGTGAGAAATTTGATGTGTGTAAAGATGTGACTTCACTGAAAAAGATTTCCCACACTCAGGACAGAAATGCGGCTTCTCCCCCGTGTGCAGCCTCTGATGTCTGTAAAGATGGGAATTGTCTGAAAAACATTTGCCACACTCAGGACAGGGATATGGCTTCTCCCCCGTGTGAGATCTCTGATGTGTGTAAAGATAGGACTTCTGTGAAAAACATTTCCCGCACTCAGGACAGGAAAACGGCTTCTCCCCAGTGTGCAATCTCTGATGTTTATAAAGATTAGACTTCACTGAAAAAGATTTCCAACACTCAGGACAGGAATATGGCTTCTCTCCCGTGTGAGATCTCTGATGTATGACAAGATCTGTCATTTCTACAAAACATTTCCCGCATTCAGGACAGGAATATAGATTCTCCCCCGTGTGAGATCTTTTATGCATAGTAAGTTTGGATTTAGAACAGAAACCCTTCCCGCACTCAGTACAGGAGAAGCTCTTCCCTGTTGGAAGGTCGGCCCGGTCCCGCACAGTCTGAGGTTCCTCAGGATACGAGGAATCCGATGGTCCATCTACACTGGGTGGTGCCGGATGGACATTGGAGGGAGCCGGGTTTTCTCCTGGACTATACTGTGTGATGTCCTCATCTTCTACTTTCCAGTCTGGAGACAAAGTGAGACAATCCTCGGAGGTTTTCCTCATCTCCCGGCCATGGACTAAAATACAAAGACAAAGAGGATTACTAGACAGGAGCTGATTGGTTCCCCCAAACCAGGACTCCGCCCACATCAGGCAGCTTGGTCTCTGAGGAGCTTACAATTCCACCCTCAAGGGAACTAGGAAATGGCTCCTCTGATCTCCTACCAGATCATTTCTTTATTCATGGACCTTAGTCAGAGAGTGAGGAAACAACCAGAACTGTATAGGAGGGACAGTGATGAGGGGATTATAGGACGAGGGTCCCCACCCCCTCTATCACTCATCGCCATCTTCCCAACACAAGAAGTACTGCACTTCCTTATTTAGTTCATGATTTAGTCATGAAGAACAGAGGGGCTGAGCCCCACCAGAGGTCAGAGAGTGAGGATGGGGGAGAACAACCAAGATGAAGACTGGACTGATCCTGAAGACCACCATCATTGGAGTATTGACTCCAATAGCAATGTTTTCCTATGTTTATATATAGCAGTTGGAAGAAGATAGAGAGCAGAAGTCAGGAGTATGTAATGTGCAATATAGAGTATATAGTGCAGGGGTCAGGAGGATGTAATGTACAATATAAATTTATATAGTGTAAGGGTCAGGACTCATAATATTGGTATTTAGTAATCAGTGGAAGATTAAATGTTTACTGTAGACAAGTTGCAGAGATCCCACACCGCTGCTTCCCATCTCCTGAGACTGCACTCAGTGACTTGGGTCTGAGACACTACAGACATATCCCTCCACCCGGCACAGCCAGCAGACCACAGAGCAAGGAACCCTGGGAGAAATGATCGGTCAGAGATCTTACTAGACCCGGGCATGGGGAAGAAGACCCAAAGCACACACCCCAGGTGCCTAGGTCTAGTAATGTCTATGGTGAAATGAACATTTTGCTGCCAGCTGAACCCCAGAACCTCCATAAATCCAGTCTAGAGACATAAATTGTGTCTGCAGCACAGAGAAGGAAGATTATCCGAGAGAAATCCAGGAATACAGGACGAGGAACACAGCTCAGGAAAGTGACCAGGGGATTACAGGCTGATATCACCCAGTCCCCGCCCTACTCTGGACCAATCAGTGAGCAGTATGGGTGGAGGAATGGATTTAGTGTTCATGACCCACCTGTGCTGATCTCTGTAGGAGTGTCCTCCTCTATAAATGTCCCCGTTATTCCATCCTCCTCCATAGACTGCTGATCATCCCTCACATACGCCTCTTCTTCTTCTGCTTTCACCTCAAATTCTATATCGATTGGATCTCCACTCTAAATCAAGGAAATGAGAGAAAATATCATCTGTAAAATATAAGGTCACATAAAATATCCACATATTGTCTTCATCAGTCCATGTTCTGGATGCTCCATCCCACCAACCTTGTAATGGTGAGGGATGGTGTGACCTTCCTGTGTGGAATCCTGGGAATACAGAGGGTGGGGACATCTCTCTGGTGGGTTCCAGGTATTAGGTGGCTCCATCATATCCTTGTGTCCTTCTGAAAACTCCTCCATCACTCCATACTCCTCATCCTCCTCTTTATACTCTTCTTTAACATCAATATTATCATCCCCGAGGATTCCACTCTGAAAGATATAATAAAACATTCATTGTAACAAACATGCTGTGTATAAATCACAACTACCAATAATTGTCATCATCTACCTGATGATGGTGAGGGATGGTGTGACCTTCCTGTGTGGAATCCCGGGAATACAGAGGATGGGGACATCTCTCTGGTGGGTTCCCATGACTGGATCCATCTGTAGGAAACACACACACTGACTGAATCCATTGTTTCTATGTGTTTATCAGATGATGGGGGATCTAGGTGGATCCTCCGTACTGCTCTCTCCTTTACAATAAAGTCTCCTCTTACCCGGTGATGTGAGGGGCGGCTGATTGTCCATCATGACGTCCTTGTAGAGATCCTTGTGTCCTTCTAAATACTCCCACTCCTCCATGGAGAAATAGACAGTGACACCCTGACACCTTATAGGAACCTGACACACACAATGATACAGTCACCATCCAGACACATCCCTTGTCTGTTACTGGAGAATGTCCCAGAATTCCCGGCACCGCTCACCTCTCCTGTCAGCAGCTCAGTGATCTCTCTGGTGACTTCTAGAATCTTCTTCTTCTTTCTCTCTTCTATCAGGGAGGGAGGTGGAGGCAATGTGATGTCATATGATCTCCAGACTTCACAGGAGGAAAACTCTACATCTGAACACAAATAGTCACATCAAATGATATTCCCAGAATCCTCCTCACCTCTCCATTCAGGTCTCCATTTTATTAAAGCCCCACTTCAGGCTGAGGTATAAGGAATTCTGACATCATTACATATCATGCAGGATCAACAGTTCTGCTTTGGTTGTGAAGATGCAAAGGGTCCGTCCACATCCTAAGAGCACAGGATAAAAGAAAAAAGAGTTGGATGGAGGAACATTGGGAGGAGGAGCTGTGAGGTCAGTGTGATGTCATAGGATTCTCTGACTCCGGATGGAGGGACATTGGGAGGAGGAGCTCTGAGGTCAGTGTGATGTCATAGGATTCTCTGATTCTGGATGGAGGGACATTGGGAGGAGGAGCTGTGAGGTCAGTGTGATGTCATAGGATTCTCTGACTCCGGTTGGAGGGACATTGGGAGGAGGAGCTGTGAGGTCAATGCACTCTGGAGACTTTACTGATCACATTTTAGGATGAATATCTGTGTCATCATTCTGAAGACATATTCTTTCAGGACATTATTATTATTATTATACAGGGTTTATGGCGCCAACAGTTTGCTCAGCGCTTTACACTATAACGGGAGACAATACAGCAACAATACAGTTCAATACAAGAGGGAAAGGAGGGCCCTGATGCCTGGAGTTTACAATGTAAGAGGGAGGGGCTAATGGTACAAATAGTAGTAACTGTCGGGGGTGGACTGGTTGGAAGATTACAAGATTCCATTATTAGCTGAAGGCAGGAGAGGCTTCCCTGAATAGATAGGTTTTCAGAGATCACCTAAAACTGAGCAGAGTAGGCAATAGTCTGATAAATTGGGGTAGAGAGTTCCAAAGGATGGGGGAAGCTCTGGAGAAGTCCTGGAGACGAACATGGGAGGAGGAGACAAGGGAGCTAGAGAGCAGGAGGTTGTGCGGGGAGCGAAGAGTACAGTTTAGGTGATATTTGGAGACAAGGTTGGTCATGTAATTTTGGGCAGAGTTATAAATGGCTGTGACGGGAGTCACTTTGGGTGGGGGGCCCATGGAACACAGCTCACATTGGAGAGGTGGGGAGACCCATTTCAGCTCCCCATATCCCTATTATGTATAAGTCACCCCGTGCAAATTAGGGGTACATGATGATCTGTTCTAATATTGTGTGGGGGTTGTTGATTGTTAAATGCCATGTGGTTGCATCCCATTGTTCTGTTGTGTGTCTTGCTTGGGAGCAAACTATTATGGGATGTATGTGTTTGTGTATTGGCTTGGTAGGGGGTGTTTCCAGCAGCCCTTCCTCCTGATGGGACTGTCTGTTGGTGTGTTTTTTGTTACTAAATGTAGATTGCCCCGCCCTATGTCATTATGCAGGGAGGGGGGTTGTTCCCTTGAATGTTTATATTTTGTATCTGTGTTAAAATAAAGTAGTCTATTTCCTGGTTTACTTCAAGACTGGTGTCTAGTCATGTATGGTCTGCTGTGGTGTCTGTGGTCGGTGTTCAGACAGGGAAGCAGTATCCTAACGGAAGTACCCAAGTGCAGTCTGGGGACGGTTCCATTACAATGGCTTTAAATGTTATTGTTAACTTTTTGAATTTTAGCAGTTGGGCAATGGGAAGCCAGTGGAGGGATTGGCAGAGAGGGGTGGAGGACACTGAGTGGAGGCCAGTGGAGGGATTGGCAGAGAGGGGTGGAGGACACTGAATGGAGGCCAGTGGAGGGATTGGCAGAGAGGGGTGGCAGATACAGAGTGGTTAGTAAGGTGGATGAGTCTGGCAGCAGCATTCATGATAGACTGAAGAGGGGATAGCCTGCGATGAGGTCGGCCAATGAGGAGGGAGTTACAATAGTCAAGGCGAGATATAACAAGGGAGTGAATAAGTTGCTTAGTGGTTTCCGAGGTTAGGAACGGCCGTATCTTGGAGATGTTGCGGAGGTGAAGTCTACAAGATTTGGACAGTGATTGGATTTGGGGGTGAAAGGAACGGATGGGAGTCTAGGATTACACCTAGTACCCTGGCATGAGGGGAGGGACTGATGGTTGTATTATTGATCTTGATGGAGAAGTCAGAGGAGGGGGCACAGGCTGGGGGGAATACTAAGAGCTCAGTTTTGGAAAGATTGAGTTTGAGGAAGTGGAGTGACATCCATGCCGATATGTCACTTTTTAGGTTAGTAATGCGAGATGAGACTGAAGGGGTGAGGTGAGGAGGAGACTGAAGGGGTGAGGTGAGGGGTAGAAAGATAGATTTGTGTGTCATCAGCATAGAGATGGTACTTAACGCCAAGGGAGGTTATCAAGTGACCAAGGGAGGAGGTGTAGATAGAGAAGAGAAGGGGTCCAAGGACAGAACCTTGAAGGAACCCTACAGAGAGAGGGAATGAAGAGGAAGAGCCAGAGTTATAGGTAACGCTAAAGGAGCTCTGTGATAGGTAGGAGGAGAACCAGGAGAAAGCAGAGTCTTGGAGGCCAAGAGAGTGGAGTTTTTTTAGGAGTGGATGGTCAATAGTATCAAAAGCCACATAGAGGTCAAGTAGTAAGAGTAAGGAGTAGCGGCCATTGGTTAGGATGAGTATGGATTAGCGGCCATTGGTTGGGATTAGTATGGAGTAGTGGCCATTGGTTGGGATGAGTATGGATTAGTGGCCATTGGTTGGAATGAGTATGGATTAGTGGCCATTGGTTGGGTTTTGTATGGAGTAGTGGCCATTGGTTGGGATGAGTACGGAGTAGTGGCCATTGGTTGGGATGAATACGGAGTAGTGGCCATTGGTTGGGATGAGTACGGAGTAGTGGCCATTGGTTGGGATGAGTATGGAGTAGTGGCCATTGGTTGGGATGAGTATGGAGTAGTGGCCATTGGCTGGGATGAGTACGGAGTAGTGGTCATTGGTTGGGATGAGTACGGAGTAGTGGCCATTGGCTGGGATGAGTATGGAGTAGTGGCCATTGGTTGGGATGAGTACGGAGTAGTGGCCATTGGTTGGGATGAGTATGGAGTAGTGGCCATTGGTTGGGATGAGTACGGTGTAGTGGCCATTGGTTGGGAGGAGTACGGTGTAGTGGCCATTGATTGGGATGAGTATGGAGTAGTGGCCATTGGTTGGGATGAGTAGGGAGTAGTGGCTATTGGTTTTAGCAGTTAGTAGATCATTAGTGAGGTTTAGTAGGGCAGTTTCAGTGGAGTGTAGAGAGCGAAAGCCAGACTGTAAAGGGTTAGAAGGTTGTTGTCGGTGAGGTGGGAGCTCAGGTGATTGTAGACTAAGCATATATATACAATATGCAGTGCTAGACAAGACAAAATATAAAATACAAAATATAAAATTCATATGAGAGTAGCAAAAATTGTCAGTGTGACACTAGTAATGTATCACAGAAATATCATCATCTCTGGGGTAGATAACCCAGAAATTAGTAATGAATTCCGTATAAATAGGTATGATGATAAAACAGCACATTGAGATTAGTACAAGTGTATATTGTGAAGTGACAGTCAATCATACATTATTATTATTATTATTATTATTATACAGTATTTATAAAGCGCCAATAGTTCGCTCAGCGCTGTACATTACAAAGGGAGACAGAACATGTGACAGAACAATACCAATACAATGCAAAACATGAGGGGATTGAGGGCCCTGCTCTTTCCAGCTTACAATCTAGGAGGGAGGGGGTGGTGGCACAGGAGGAGATAGCTGTGGGGGATGGAGTGGTAGGAAGAGTGGAGGAGGTCGGCAAACATACATCATACATAATTTAGTTGGCAGCCGTGACTTCGGTGATATGGGGAGTAAGTGTAGATTGCACTAACCAGATAGCGCATGATAAAGCACATTTGAGTGATTAGACCAACTCCTAGTCATCTGCATCAAGGTGTCTGGAACTCTGGATCAACTGGTGGGCATCAGCAGGAATTACAGCGCACCATCAGGGCTTCCAGGTAACAGGAGCACAATCAAAGAACACCAGGGGGAGCCAACGTTTAAAGCTGTCATCAATGGTCTCCTTGAAAGGGAAGGCTCATAACAAAATGAGCCCAAACAGAGATTTCCATAGTGCAAAATTGCTTTAATCAGATATGGAGTATAACAAAATGCAAAGAGAAACACACTCACACTTGCAGTAATCACTAATAAAGATGGCTGCTGGCCATGTAGGGAAAGCCACGTGGGTATGTGCCCTCAGTGCCCTTTGTGCTTGGGCTCATGCTTTAGAGGAGTGGGGAAGGCACCGTTAGAGAGGGAGAGATTGAAGATGTTAGTGAGGGAGCATAGGATGGAAGAACCGTAAGTTCTGGGTCGGTGACCTTAGTAGTTGTGAGGGGACAGGATCCAGGGGGCAGGTGGTGAGACGGGCTTCTGAGAAAACCTTAGTGACCTCTTCGGTAGTAGCGAGGTCAGAAGAGGAAAGTGTTGAGGGAGGTTTAGTATAAGGTATGCTAAGTGGGATGGATGTCTGTGCAGTGATGTCCCTACAAATTGTATCAATCTTGTTTTTGAAATGATTTGCAATCTCATGAGCAGTGAGTGAGGTACTGGGTGGAGGTGGAGAAAGTAGAGAGTTAAAAGTAGAGAAGAGACGATGAGGACTGGATGACAAGGTATTAATAGGAGTGGCAAAGTCGTCTTGTTTGGCAGTATGAAATTAGGAATTGTATGTGAAGAAAGCAGATTTATATATCGGGTGAAAGCTTGCTGAGATTTGGTTTTACGCCACAATCGCTCCAGCGCACGACTATGTCATTTAAGATGTCTGGTGTGGTCAGTCTGCCACGGATGTAATGGTCGGGGCCTAATGCTTTGTGTTGTTAGAGGAGCAAGTGACTCCAGTGTGGATGAAAGTGAACTGTTGTAGACAGCAGTGGCCAGGTCAGGGCAGGACAGGGGAGAGATTCTGTCATAGAGTTGGTCAGTTGCAGAGTGGAAAGGAGCCGGGTTCAAGTTGTGAAGGTTTCTGCGGGTAATTGTTGGCTGCTTGGAGGGATAGGTGTTTGAAGACGAGGAGACTGTGAAGGTGATGAGATTGTGATCAGAGAGAGGAAAGGGGGTGTTTGTGAGGTTGTAGGGAGTGCAAAGATGGGAGAAAACAAGATCTAATGTATTCCCATCAGAGTGAGTGGAGGACGTGTCCATTGTGTTCAGGACATTTACTACAAATGACATTTTTCTCTCTTTCTTCCTATTTGCATCTTATGAAACAAAGACATAGATATTCAAATCCCCCTAAATATCCCCCCATCCCCCGCCACTAATTAAAGTAATAAAATCCATTAGTATAGACTGATGAGGTGAGAAGGTGACACCTCTCCACAATGAGGAGAATGTTCCGGCCCCGGAAGTGGGGGAATGTTCTGCCCCTGAAGGGGTTAATCTGGGTTCCCACACTATATATGTGTGTATCATCATCTGCTGGAGATAAAAGACGTCACAGTGACTATGGAGGAAGAGGACGGACAAGACTATGGAGGAAGAGACTGGACAGGACTATGGAGGAAGAGGACGGACAGGACTATGGAGGAAGAGGACGGACATGACTGTGGAGGAAGAGGACGGATGTGACTATGGAGGAAGAGGACGGATATGACTATGGAGGAAGAGGACGGACATGACGGGTTACTGGGTGTAAATAGAACACATCCTATTACCTCCTCTGCTGCCACTTCCACCAACATCTCCGATATGCTGCCTGTCTGTACCTAACATCACTTCCTGTCTCTACCTGACATCACTTCCTGTCTGTACCTGACATCACTTCCTGTCTGTACCTGACATCACTTCCTGCTGTTTTTGTTTTACCATGTGTATTGATTCACGTTTTTACTGCAATTAAAGATTTATACAATTTTCTTATTACAAGCTGCAGTATGACCTCTTTTGGACCCGCTTGACTTAGGCATCTTGTGCCTCTGTCATTGTTTTCCCTTTTTGTTTCCCTCACTTATGTTTGGGTCCTGAGGACACCACATTGCTATCTCCATAAGAGTCGGCATATTTTCTATGTATAAGGAGGCCAGGATTTAGTTCATTACATCATTTCTGACCCCCCTTTTTCCTAGGTATTCTCACTATAGTCCATAGTTGGCAGTGTCCTGGTTACCCCCCCTTTTTCTATATAGACAAAATAAATCGCAATAATGTGCAAAAATATATATTTATTAATAATATAAATCAGTACAAAATGGGGATGAAATCTAATAGGTGATGATAAATAATAAACAATACAAGATAACAGTACAATGATCTAATCCACAATAATGGGGAGAAATACAAGCCAGCAATTACTGCCAAATATTAATGAATTAGATCCAACTGTCTGGAAATGTCGTGTAAGAAATCAGTAACTCAGCAACATGTGACAACAGATATACAAATTCCCCCCCCGTGATCTCTCTACACCCAGATATTCAACGCTCAACGTGTACCTTGCCATGACTTGATCTGGAATCCCATACACAGGCCAATCCAATCCGCTTACAATCTGAGATGAAGATGTAATGTTACATGAAGTAGTCTGCCTTGTCATATATATACTGTATACATCCAGATAAACCATTGACTAGAAGCCAGAATCAGCTTCAGGGATATGTAAAATCAATCTTCCCCAGAGGAGTGAAATGATAATAATTTATACTGCAGGTAAAATGACGTCACATCCCCTCCTGTGCTCACCAGAACCGTTATCGGACTAAACAATGTATCTGGAGATATAAGGGGAGTACAAGTTATCTGAGGAAAATGAAAGTTCTAGTTCCCAATATGGACTGTATGGTGTCAGTGGTGTCAGCTTTCAGTGCGCTCACTTCAGGGGGTGTCTGTGTCCGTCTGTTGCCCCTTGTCTCCTGTCTTGTGAGGTCTTGTTTTGTGATGTGTGTCCTCTTCTCTGTCCGTCTCTTACTTTTATCCCTCCAAATAAAACCTAGGCGGGCAAAGCTTCTCTCTCCTCACGATGACGTCAGACTAGGTGCTATTTTCTCTACTAATTGATTTCAGTGACCTGAAGGGGGCAGTATAGGATGAGGAATTCTCTGACATGTCTTCTGGAACATGACAAGGGTTGACCTTTAACCTCGGCTGGTAAGGACATGACTACATTAGAGAGAACTGCTTTTCTGCCAGGTTTGGTGTCACACAGACTGGTACCCATGTCACTGCTAATAATGTATTACTGAAAGTGGTTGTAACCCTAAAAAACACAAATCAGTCTAATCCTGCAGTTGGGTAGATTTTACCTTTACTGAGCCATTCAGCTTAGTCTGGTATCTTGAAGCAATCCCTTTCTCCAGAAATCCCGCCTGATCTTCTGAGCAGAATAAATCTGACACCAGCAGAAATATGGTGTCACCACTCCCCTTCTCCTGTGAGTGACAGGCTGTGCTGAGGATGAGACCAGTATGAGCCTCCATGTAATACACTGCAAGGAGTGGGGGAGGGGGTGTCCTCTCCATGCTGGTCTCTGCCTTCACAAGATCCACAACTCATCAGCACCAGTGATTGTTCTTGAGCCGAGGCTGGAGGGGGTATAACTGGGGGATTGTGTGACATCACATCTCCGCCTACTATTCTCTGGTCCTAAGCCACGCCCACAGACCAGCAGTTTTTGGAGGGCTGATACAAGCTAAAGGAGCATTTTTCTGAGGTACACTCACAGCTGTATGTATGTTTACATTAAAATGTATTAATTTATGGAAAAAAGTAAATTTTTTTTAAATATTTGGGTTTTACAACCACTTTAAGTGATTCTGGAAAAAACAAATCTACCTAAATATCCTACAAAAGATGAGGTCATTATACTGAGACTTCTTATCTCACGTCTTCTGTAACATAACAACGTTGTCATACAATGAACTCAAACTGATACTTTATAATGTTACAAACAGAATATCCCCAATATATCAATATGTATTCATTGTTAAACCATTTCATATAAATATATGTATGTGGAAATGGAATCTAGTAATATAAACCTGGATGACATAAGTAAGCAAGCATTCACTTCATGTAATACTAATAATAATACAAGTGACATTTTTGGATCAGATATTCCTGTCACATAATAATAACACCATATACAATGTAAGGTATAATATGCACTCTTTCCAGAGGATCATGGGAAATAATCATTGTGACCAGTTCTTGTGTCCTTTGTCCAATCTAGACATGGACTCATCCATTTATCTTACCACTTGGTGTCATGTCTAGTCTTCATCTTGTAGCCGTCTGATCCCACCATACCTCCCCCCAGATTTATAACCTGGGAACATAAGCTGTAACCACCTTGGAATGCTCTTAGAATCTGTGTTCAGAAACCATGAAATAGAATATACAGAACAAAATGGCTTCCAGCATGTCCATGTAGAGATGATAAGTTCAGCCTTCCTGTTTCATTCTGTGAGCCCAGAACAGTTCTGCCAACCTGGTAATCTACGATTGGCTCATAACCCTGTGGGGTGGTAACCTGTAGGCACCTGCTGATCTACGATTGGCTCATAACCCTTTGGACTGGTAACCTGTAGGCACCTGCTGATCTACGATTGGCTCATAACCCTTTGGACTGGTAACCTGTAGGCACCTGCTGATCTACAATTGGCTTTTACCCCTGTGGGATGGTATCCTGTAGGCACCTGCTGATCTACAGTCGGCTCATATCCCTGTGGGGTGATAACCTGTAGGCACCTGCTGATCTACAATCGGCTCATATCCCTGTGGGGTGATAACCTGTAGGCACCTGTTGATCTACAATTGGCTTATAACCCTGTGGGGTGGTAACCTGTAGGCACCTGCTGATCTACTATTGGCTTATAACCCTGTGGGGTGGTAACCTGTAGGCACCTGCTGATCTACGATTGGCTCATACCCCTTTGTATCCTGATCAGATGATTACAGAACTCCCAATGTTGTTCATGTAATGGAGTGCACAGTGTGTTCCATCCAAGAAGGGCAGCAAGGTAGAAGCCGGCAATTACAGGCCAGTGAGTCTAACATCGGTGGTAGTCAAGTTAATGGAATCACTCCTGAAAGGAAGGATCATTGATCATCTAAAAACACACAACTTGCTGGATCCAAAGCAGCATGGCTTTGCTGAGGGCAGACCATGGCAGACTCATCTGATTGGACTTTTTGACTATATTACTAATGTTTTGGACCAGGGTGGTGCTGTGGACATAGAATATCTTGATTTCAGCATGGCATATGATATAGTTCCACATAACGATCTAATACAGAAGTTGGACAAGCTAGGACTTAGCGCTTGGGGGGTTCAGTGGATGTTCAGTTGGCTAAAGGAGAGATACCAGAGTGTGGTTGTAAATGGGGTTCACTCGGAACAGAGAGCAGTCACTAGTGGTGTACCCCAAGGCTCTGTACTGGGTCCTGTTCTATGTAATCTATATGTAAGGGATAGAACTAAAGGGTTGTTGGGTAAGGGGATGTCTCTTTGCTGATGACACAAAGGTGTGTAATAGGGAGGATATCCCTGGAGGTGTCTGTAACATGGAACAGGATTTAGCATTGCAGGAAGATTGGTAAAAAAGTGGAAATTGCAGTTCAATATTTCAAATCTAAAATAATGCACCCAGGGAAAAAGAATCCCTTGAGAAAGTACAACATTGGAGGTACAGTGTTGGCCAGCACTTCAGAAGAAAAGGATTTTGGGTACTTATTTCAGATGATTGCAAAATGAACAAACAGCATGACCAGGCAGTGGGGAAAGCGAATAGAATTCTAGGATGCATCACTAGAGGGGTCACCAGCGGGAGGAAGGTATGACAGAATGCGGCATCCGACCTCAGCCCTTCTCACCAACTCGTGACCGAAGGACCAGCCGATCTGCCACTTGTGTAACAATGCCACTCTCAGTTGCGCCCTGAACAAAGATTTTCCAGCTTGTGGGACTACAATCTATGTGCCAGCAGCCTGAGAGCGATTGTTACTGGTTAATTACGCAATTAACCCTTCACACTGCCACCACCACCTTTTTACAGAGAAGGAGGAAACTCACAAATCTTAGCAGTAACACTATGATATTAGTATAAGTGTCTGTAATACACACTGTCACCTCAGACAGCGATATTCAGAGGATTATTACATACAGGAACACTCTTCCAGGGACAGGGATATTCAGAGGATTATTATATACAGGAACACTCTTCCAGGGACAGGGATATTCAGAGGATTATCACATACAGGAGCACTCTTCCAGGGTCAGAGATTCTTTAGTTTGCATTAAAAGCTTAAGAGACAGTTCAACACTTTTCAGAAAATAGGATTTATTACTAAAAAGGTCAAAATGGTGCAATAAAAATATTTACAAACAAAGTTGTAACAAAGATATAAAGAGAGCAATAAAACAACAGAGAAATAAAAGAAAGGAGTTCAGAAGACAGAATACTTGCAATATCCTTGGTTTGAGCAGAGTCCAATTGTCCGAACAAAAAGATTGCCTTGGCTCTCAAGTCTGTTAGATGTTTTCTGATTGATGTTAAATGAGAGCTGTCTTCTCCAGGCTGTCAGTCTTTTTCTACCATATTAAAGGGGTGTCTCCTGAGAACAAATGACCAATCATCCAGTTTGGGGATGGGTGTTAGGCGGTAACCAAGGTTATGACCAAATCCCTTACAATTTTATACTAAGGTCAATAACCTTCAATAGGTACAGGTAGCATCCTTGCAACTGACAGATTAATATTTAGAAATATATTCCGAACCAGGGGTGGACTGACCATTTGGAAACTCGGGCACTGCCCGAGGGCTCGGGGTGAGTAGGGGGCCCCATGAGATGCCCCTGGTACCTTTTTCATAGGCTTTTTTGAGTTTGGGCAAGGACACAGGGGCCCCATGATCCCCTATTGCCCAGGGTCCCCATGAGTTGTCAGTCCGCCCCTGTTCGGAACACAAAGATACCAAACATAGCGCACCCTTGTCACCCAGGAGGAAAGAGACTGCTTCTTCTCTCTTGTAGGCACTAACATAGTAATGTAAGGTCTTGTGTGACTCATATTAAAATGATCCATCTGTATATATACTTCATATTAATGTGCCCAGTTCCTGCTGAAGTTTATAAATTGTATGAAAAATGACTCTTGTGGAATGTATGTTTTATGGCACGCTCTGCCCTAATAGCCTAACAGGTCATGACTGACTGAGTTATTGTTTTACAACCAGGCAGAGGGAAGTGGTTTTCCAGCAAACCCCCTGGAACCAGACTAATTAGAGGTTTACAGCCCTGGAGCTGATCTATCTGTGTTTTATTTAGGATAAGAGATCCTGTTGACCTCTGTCAACTTGTAGCTATGCATTCCATGGACAAAGGGATGAGGGAGGACAGAAGGGAACATGGCTGAAACCTAACAAGATGGCTATCATGTACAACGTCTATGCCTCAATTGCACACAATCATCACAGAAGGAGGTCCTGATTCCTCTATATAGATCTTTATATTGCTAGAGGGGTCACCGGCAGGAGGAAGAAGGTCCCGATTCCTCTATATAGATCTTTATATCACTAGAGGTGTCACCGGCAGGAGGAAGAAAGTCCCGATTCCTCTATATAGATCTTTATATCACTAAAGGGGTCACTGGCAGGAAGAAGGAGGTCCTCATTCTATATAGATCTTTATATCACTAGAGGGGTCACCGGCAGGAGGAAGGAGGTCCTGATTCCTCTATATAGATCTTAATATCACTAGAGGGGTCACCGGCAGGAGGAAGGAGATCATGATTCCTCTAGATAGATCTTTATATCACTAGAGGGGTCACCGGCAGGAGGAAGGAGGTCCCGATTCCTCTATATAGATCTTTATATCACTTGAGGGGTCACCGGCAGGAGGAAGGAGGTCCCGATTACTCTATATAGATCTTTATATCACTTGAGGGGTCACCGGCAGGAGGAAGGAGGTCCCGATTACTCTATATAGATCTTTATATCACTTGAGGGGTCACCGGCAGGAGGAAGGAGGTCCTGATTCCTCTATATAGATCTTTATATCACTAGAGGGGTCATGAATCATGCTGAGCCCTCTCTGGGTAGTTATGTCTGAGACTGCAGAAGGACCCATGGCTGTTGAGACATCTGACTTGGTTGGTAATTGGTTTTCCATGTGCTCAAGGATTCTTTTGCAACCTCTGCACCATGTAAGACAAGGCAGAGATTGATTGACAGATGTCCCCTATTGCAGAGGCCTCCCTTGCAGACTCCATCATTGGCTGACTGGTACTGTCATGTACCTGATGGGGAACTGAAATGACGAGGTCGGCCCTACTTGTGTCACTAGCCCTGACCCCACTGGAAGAGGAACAGAGGGTGTCTAGGGACCAGGGGGACAAGAGCGCCAGCAGGTGTTGTTTGCAGCTCTTGCAGTTGTAGACTTTGGAAGACTGATGAACCTCCGATTGAGGCACAGTAGTGATATGCAGAGCTGGTATGGTAGATCACCAGGTGTGCACCAGAGCAAGGCAGGAAGCAGGCATGGGAGACAGGAGCAATGTCATAGGAATAGCCGGGGTCATTAATGGGCGGACAGCAAGGTACCAAATCATAAGCAAGCCAAAGTCAGGAGCAGAGCCGAAGTCAGGAACCAGTATCAAGCAGGGGAGTAATCAGAGTCAGGTCAGGAACAAGCCGGGTCAGCAACAAGGAAATCACACATAGGAACGAGCAGGAAACAGGGAACAGCTGAAGACCAGTCAGCACAGGCAAAGGCACCTTTTAAATAGTCCACCTGGAGCCAATCTTCACCGTGCATTTCTGTGCACATGCGCACGTCTAATCACCAGCCGTCTCACGGGAATTCCCTTACAGAGGGGGCACCGGCGAGAGGAAGGAGGTCCTGATTCCTCTATATAGATCTTTATATCACTAGAGGGGTCACCGGCAGGAGGAAGGAGGTCCTGATTCCTCTATATAGATCTTTATATCACTAGAGGGGTCACCGGCGAGAGGAAGGAGGTCCCGATTCCTCTATATAGATCTTTATATCACTTGAGGGGTCACCGGCAGGAGGAAGGCGGTCCCGATTCCTCTATATAGATCTTTCTATCACTAGAGGGGTCACCGGCAGGAGGAAGGAGGTCCCGATTCCTCTATATAGATCTTTATATCACTAGAGGGGTCACCGGCAGGAGGAAGGAGGTCCTGATTCTATATATAGATCTTTATATCACTAGAGGGGTCACCGGCAGGAGGAAGGAGGTCCTGATTCCTCTATATAGATCTTTCTATCACTAGAGGGGTCACCAGCAACCTCATGTAGAATACTGTGTCCAGTTCTGGAGACCTCACTTACATAAAGGTATTGATAAGATAGAACGAGTCCAGAGACGGGGAATACAAATAGTGATATCAGGAGAGACTTCAGGAACGTAACATGTCCAGTCTGGAGGAGAGAAGGGAAAGGGGAGACATGACTGAAACCTTTACATACAACAAGGGAGTGAAGAAGGTTCAGGAGGGCAGGATTTTCAATATAAAACCAAAATGAAGAACACGGGACATGACCTCCAACTAACTGGAGGAAAGTTCACAACTAATCTCAGAAAGTATTATTTTACTGAAAGAGTAGTTGATGCTTGGAATAAATTTCCAGTAGAGGTAGTGAGCCAGTGACAAATCACAGAGACCATCACAATAGTACACAATGAATGGTTATGAATGAAAGCCATTCATTGTGTACAACTGTCATATGATCACTGTGATTGGTCATAGCAATCACATGGTACTGGGCTGGCCAGATAAAATGATCTGTCATTTGGTGGACACAGCAGGTGACATATCAAGATATAGCAGAGCCACTAGACTTGGAGGACTTCATATGATGTCCTCCCAGGATGGGAGAGATCCCGCTCAGCTGTCATTCTGCTATAGGCCTGGTGGGAAGCAATTCATTACAGGGGACACTGTACAGGTTCTACATGTAGTCTGGGGGTCCCTGTGGAAGTCCATGTGTGGACATTTCTACCTATGATAAATGACAGGCTAAACCCACCTGGAGACTTTCTCCACACCTGGAGTGTGCTGCATTCTTGGAGAACGTCTACACAGTGTTTCCAGATTGGCTTTATCACCCCAACGAGCTCGCTCCAGTTCATGGATGTCATCATTATGTTTGGAGGATCTCACCAGTCAGGAGCCTTTCCTGTCATCCTACATGTTCCCTTCTGAGGATTGTTCTATCCTTCCAAACAAATGTATGAAATCATGGATGAGTCCTCCTTCTATGTGATCTAGAAGATCTTCAATCACAATGTCTTTATGGATGAAGTGGATGGCCCAGTTTATATATTATTTATTGCTTTACAGCTTTATTCCCTCCAGGATTCATTCTTTATTTATAGAACCATTCAAGGAAGTGTTCTTACTTTGAGAGATCTCCACCACCATTCCTCTGTGACCATTACATCCTTGTCATTTATGTCTAACATCTTCATTATCAGTGGATTGATAGATATTCTTATACTTTAGGATGTATTTTTGCATTTTTTTTACCCAAAAAGATCTGTTTTGGAGGTCTCTGTTTTATTATGTATTTTGTTTTTACCTTGTGTTCTGTGTCTTTAAGTCTTTTCTATCTGTAGTAAAATATAGTATTTAAACAGTTGGTTGCATAAGAGTTAGGTTTATTGTTTCTTACTTTTTTTAGTTCTTTTTGATCTTTCCTGGTATCTCTGTAAGGTAGATACAATGCTGGAATGGGTATTAGGGGATGTTTCTTGGGGCTGCAGTTCCTCTGAACTCCACAAGATGGTGATCTCATTTCTCCCCAGACAGGACTTCTCTATGGGATACAGATAGGAAGTGATGTCAGGTACAGACAGGAAGTGATGTCAGGTAGACAGAGAGGTGAGTTGGGAGGAAGCAGATCAGAGACATTGGTGGACGTGGCAGCAGAGGAGGTAATAAGATGTTATTTCCTATTTACACCCAGTAACCTCACCGTCATGTCCATCCTCTTCCTCCATAGTCGTGTCCGTCCTCTTCCTCCATAGTCGTGTCCCTCCTCTTCCTCCATAGTCCTGTCCGTCCTCTTCCTCCATAGTCCTGTCCGTCCTCTTCCTCCATAGTCGTGTCCGTCCTCTTCCTCCACAGTCGTGTCCGTCCTCTTCCTCCATAGTCACGTCCGTCCTCTTCCTCCATAGTCACGTCCGTCCTCTTCCTCCATAGTCACGTCCGTCCTCTTCTTCCATAGTCACGTCCGTCCTCTTCCTCCATAGTCACGTCCGTCCTCTTCCTCCATAGTCACTGTCAGGGCTCCGGGGTATGACCAGAGGTATGTGACTGACGCAGGGAAACGCAGGCTTCAGATAAGTTATAAACAATATAATTTATTAAAGACTAACAATACAAACATAAACGCAGTGCAATACTAAAACATAACACAGTGCAAACAAACCAAACCACCCACAGATAACAGTATATACAATGCAAGCGTCGTCAGGCAGGCTGGGTCAATAACAATCGGGCAGGTAGGAACAGGAGGAGCAAGCGGAGAATGGTCGGGGTCACAAGCCAGGGATGAAACAGGAGAAGTCAGCAGAGGTCCGGAATCAGGCAGGGTCAGCAACGAATCAGACAGGAACAGGGATGCAGGTAACAAGATACAGGGCCCAGGAAAAACACACACCAAGGCAGAGACTGCAGGTCTGGCCATCCCTTAAATACACCTCCATAATCAGCTTCAGGTGTTTGGCTGGATGCAAGGTTGAGTCTCTGATTGCCGGGAGCACCCGCTGGCCAGCCCTGGTACTGCAGCCCACAAGGCAGGTGAGTCCCACCATTACTGGCAAGTCCATTCCTGACAGTCACTGTGATGTCTTTTATCTCCAGCAGATGATGATACACACATATATAGTGTGGGAACCCAGATTAACCCTTTCAGGGGCAGAACATTCCCCCACTTCCGGGGCCGGAACATTCTCCTCATTGTGGAGATAAATTCTAGTAATATGGTCCTCTAAACAAACAGCACTGACAATAAATAGACAAGACAAGGACCATCCTGACCATACATGGCCTACAAAGGGCAATGATGACACTACACAGGCAGCCAATGGGCAATCATTACACTATGCAGCCAACACAATGATGGAGTGCCGGGGTCAGGAGTATGGAGCATAGAGCCCCTTACATTGCTGCTCAGGAGGAGGAAAACATTCCTTTTTAACAGAAAATGTATATAAATCTGAGACGCTTTTAGGAATATCTGGGGTTTAAAAAATAAATGGGGCTTTATAGAGACTAAAACATTTAATATGTGTAACATTCGCTGTTTATCTCCTCCTCCCCTCCCCCGCCTGTCTCCAGCACCGCACCCAAGGACTAGCAGGGAGGGGAGATTCCTTGCAGTGTAATGAGAACCGATTGGCTGCTCCTCAGGAAAGGGGAGTGTCCGGCTTATCTTTTCTCCCTTTCACTCCCAGAGCCATTTTTGCATTTTTGCACGTTTAAAAAATCATTTTATCCTGAAGTTGACACAAAACCCCCAAAATATCGATTTTCTGAAAGTAGAGACTTTAGAGAATAAAATAGCGGCAGTTCCAATTTTTTATGTCACAAAATGTTATCACAAAGTCTAGGAAATGCCAAATTTCAGTAAAAAATACACTTAAGTTAATTTCAGGGCACAAAAAAGCAATAAATGACTCATTTATTTGTAATAATATAAAAGCCGAGGTTGCAGCGAGTAAATAGATATCCAACATGTCAAACCTTAAGTTGTGTGTGCTGAAATGGTGACAACCTTTAGTCCCCGGTATTATCTATAGGGGACACATTTATAGCCCCTTCTAGGTCATCAGTATAGAGTACGGAGGAGGTCTGCTCCTAGAATTATCCTCTCATTCTGGTGTGACCGGCGATATGTAACGTGTATCACAATCAATGTTATCAGGTGTAGGCGCTCCAGCGTGTGCTCTTACGTTTGGGTGTGCATATATGTGGGGGAGGGGGGGCCTTAAAATTTTTTAAAGGGAGGAGTTATGTACTTGGTTATAACTTTAATTCTTTGCATTTAAAAAAAACATTTTTACTTAAGGGGACAAAGTCCTCTATGAGATGACGTTTGATGACAGGTTCTCTTTATTGAGACATCCAGGGTCTAAAAGACCCCCAATGTTCCCCTGTACTCCATTGGATGTAATGTAGTGCACATCGCATCGGATTACATTCTTTGCCGTCCTCGATGGTCAGGAAATCTGTCATAATATCACTTCTGGGTCAGGACAAGAAGGGAGTGAACATGTCCGCTCTCCTCCGTCCCCTCTACCCTCCGACACCCGCTGACCCGGGCCCACAGATGGGCAAGCAGAGCCGGGGAAGCATAGTAGGTACAGGAGAGGATCACACACACGGGGTGGCAGAGGCTGGCACCTGAAAGGAGAGCCCTGCAGCTTGCCCTCAGCAGGGATAAAGATTAAAAACAATACTTGCCCGGCCCCCAGAACTACATATCCCGGGCGTCGGGTGATGTAAAGTGACCATCCCTGCATGATGAGCCGACATTGACCTCACAGCACTGCCTCAGAGCAAACTAGTCATAGGAAGGGTCAGATTTATCATTCCTTGTCTGCAGATCTAAAACTCATCAAAACCAGTTCAGAGACCAAACAAACCCAACAGAGAAAAGGGGCCCCGGACCTCAAAATTGTAGTAAACACTAAACAGTCCAAACAAAATGTCTTCCCATGGGGGGAGTAGTTCTTCAATGTCCAGCAACCCTCCTATTCCCCCCTCACATCCACATCCTATTATTGTGTGACCAATACCATCCAAATCATTCTTACTTTCATTTCCCAAAGTTATCCGTCTACAAGGAGACCTGTATAGATCACATGATGGCACCAATGAGGATGGAGGAGGACCGGAGTCACATGACTGAGAAGATACTAAACCTCACCCTGGAGATTATCTACCTGCTGACCGGAGAGGTGAGGAGGATTCTGGGAGGTCACATGACATCACTCTTATCTCTATTAATAAAACACAGACCTGACCAGAGAGGTGAGGAGGATTCTGGGAGGTCACATGACATCACTCTCATCTCTATTAATAAAACACAGACCTGACCGGAGAGGTGGGGAGGATTCTGGGAGGTCACATGACATCACTCTTATCTCTATTAATAAAACACAGACCTGACCGGAGAGGTGAGGAGGATTCTGGGAGGTCACATGACATCACTCGTATCTCTATTAATAACACACAGACCTGACCGGAGAGGTGAGGTGGATTCTGGGAGGTCACATGACATCACTCTCATCTCTATTAATAAAAAACAGACCTGACCGGAGAGGTGAGGAGGATTCTGGGAGGTCACATGACATCACTCTCATCTCTATTAATAAAACACAGACCTGACCGGAGAGGTGAGGAGGATTCTGGGAGGTCACATGATATCACTCTCATCTCTATTAATAAATCACAGACCTGACCAGAGAGGTGAGGAGGATTCTGGGAGGTCACATGACATCACTTATCTCTATTAATAAAAAACAGACCTGACCGGAGAGGTGAGGAGGATTCTGGGAGGTCACATGACATCACTCTCATCTCTATTAATAAAACACAGACCTGACCGGAGAGGTGAGGAGGATTCTGGGAGGTCACATGACATCACTCTGATCTCTATTAATAAAACACAGACCTGACCGGAGAGGTGAGGAGGATTCTGGGAGGTCACATGACATCACTCTGATCTCTATTAATAAAACACAGACCTGACCGGAGAGGTGAGGAGGATTCTGGGAGGTCACATGACATCACTCTTGTCTATTCTGGTCAATAGACCATTTTATTTTTGCACACATTTAGATGATGTCAGGTGGTTGATATTGTTTTATTTTTCTCCTGATCTGTAGGATTATGTTGTAAAGAAGAAGTCTAGTGGGGAGCCAATCTCAGGAGGATGGAGCAGAACCCGGAGCCTCACCATGGTGCCTCCATCTCATTCTCTGATACCTGAGAGGGAGAAAGAGCAGAAGATTCTGGAACTGACCACCATGATGGTCCATCTGCTGACAGGAGAGGTGAGCGGTGCCGGGAATTCTGGGACATTCTCCAGTAACAGACAAGGGATGTGTCTGGATGGTGACTGTATCATTGTGTGTGTCAGGTTCCTATAAGGTGTCAGGGTGTCACTGTCTATTTCTCCATGGAGGAGTGGGAGTATTTAGAAGGACACAAGGACCTCTACAAGGACGTCATGATGGACAATCAGCAGACTTTGGGTTTTGTGAAGATTGTAAGGAAGGAATTTCCCCGGAATGAGACGATATTGAAGCTCACCCTGGAGATCCTCAGCCTGCTGACTGAAGGGTGAGTGTAATGAAGGGGTTAAATCTGACTCGGCTGTACACTGGGAGGGATTCAGAGTCACTTGAAGTCTTCTGATGTTCTGTAATCAATAACGACATCCACACAAGTACTATGAATACATAAAGTGTCCGGACTCTATGAGATTTGGTTATAGCACAAGATGGCGGCATTGGTTATAGAAGAGAACAATCTCAGCTTTCGTCCAATCAGTGAGACCCATGATTACCAGCATGCCACGCCCACTGACCACTAAATCCATGGGTGACATTTCCTGGTGGGTCAGTGAGCCTTACTAGTAAACCATTAGTGACTCTATTATATGACTTCTAGAAGGAGCTATAAATCTGACCCCATTGTCATCATATCATTGGATGGAGATGTCTGTCCTTTGCTGAGTCGGCACATTGTGGCCAATCCCTGGAGAATAAATCTAGAGCTGACCATAGAAGTGAGGGATTATGGGAGAGTGAGATTTATCTTTGTATCACACAGAACTGTACAGGAGTCATGAAGAAATCTACCGACAATGACACCAGAAGGAGATCTCATCGTATGACCACAAGATCCTCGAGAATCCAGAATCCCATCACCATCCCCCCACCTCCATCCCTGGTCCCTACAAGACAGAAGACACAGAAGATTCTAGAAGTCACCAAGAAGATGATGGAGCTGCTGACAGGAGAGGTGAGCGGTGCCGGGAATTCTGGGACATTCTCCAGTAACAGACAAGGGATGTGTCTGGATGGTGACTGTATCATTGTGTGTGTCAGGTTCCTATAAGGTGTCAGGGTGTCACTGTCTATTTCTCCATGGAGGAGTGGGAGTATTTAGAAGGACACAAGGATCTCTACAAGGACGTCATGATGGACAATCAGCCGCCCCTCACATCACCGGGTAAGAGGAGACTTTATTGTAAAGGAGAGAGCAGTACGGAGGATCCACCTAGATCCCCCATCATCTGATAAACACATAGAAACAATGGATTCAGTCGGTGTGTGTGTTTCCTACAGATGGATCCAGTCATGGGAACCCACCAGAGAGATGTCCCCGTCCTCTGTATTCCCGGGATTCCACACAGGAAGGTCACACCATCCCTCATTGTTGCAAGGTTGGTGGGATTGAGCATCTAGAACATGGACTTGTATAGATGATGTGTGGATGTTTATGTGACCTTAAATTTTACAGATGATATTTTCTCTCATTTCCTTGATTTAGAGTGGAGATCCAATCGATATAGAATTTGAGGTGAAAGCAGAAGAAGAAGAGGCGTATGTGAGGGATGATCAGCAGTCTATGGAGGAGGATGGAATAACGGGGACATTTATAGAGGAGGACACTCCTACAGAGATCAGCACAGGTGGGTCATGAACACTAAATCCATTCCTCCACCCATACTGCTCACTGATTGGTCCAGAGTAGGGCGGGGACTGGGTGATATCAGCCTGTAATCCCCTGGTCACTTTCCTGAGCTGTGTTCCCCGTCCTGTATTCCTGGATTTCTCTCGGATAATCTTCCTTCTCTGTGCTGCAGACACAATTTATGTCTCTAGACTGGATTTATGGAGGTTCTGGGGTTCAGCTGGCAGCAAAATGTGGATTTTTCCTATAAGCATTGCATAATGTAGGCACCCAGGACATGTGACTGGGGTCTCCTGCCTTGTGCCGAACTCCTCCAGGGTACCTTCTCTGTTATCTGCTGGCTGTGCCGGGTGGAGGGATATGTCTGTAGTGTCTCAGACCCAAGTCACTGAGTGCAGTCTCAGGAGATGGGAGGCAGCGGTGTGGGACCTACATAGTTACATAGTTAGTCTGGCTGAAAAAAGACATCCATCTAGTTGTACCATTAAAAATAAAAGCTATAATCCTACACCCACAGCTGATCCACCAGAAGGCAAAAACCCAGCAAAGCACGATCCAATCTCCTCCTGCCGGGGAAAAATTCCTTCCTGACCCCCCGAGAGGCAATCGGATATTCCCTGGATCAACTTTCCCTATAAATGTTATATCCAGTTATATTCTGTGTATCCAAGAAAGAATCCAGGACTTTCCTACAGCAATCCCCCCTTATGTATTATACATGGAGATCATATCCCCCCCTTATGTATTATATATGGAGATCATATTCCCCCCTTATGTATTATACATGGAGATCATATCCCCCCTTATGTATTATACATGGAGATCATATCCCCCCTTATGTATTATACATGGAGATAATATCCCCCCTTATGCATTATACATGGAGATTATATACCCCTTATGTATTATACATGGAGATCATATCCCCCTTATGTATTATACATGGAGATCATATCCCCCTTATGTATTATACATGGAGATCATATCCCCCCTTATGTATTATACATGGTGATCATATCCCCCCTTATGTATTATACTTGGAGATCATATCCCCCCTTATGTATTATACATGGAGATCATATCCCCCCTTATGTATTATACATGGAGATCATATCCCCCTTATGTATTATACATGGAGATCATATCCCCCCTTATGTATTATACATGGAGATCATATCCCCCCTTATGTATTATACATGGAGATCATATCCCCCCTTATGTATTATACATGGAGATCATATCCCCCTTATGTATTATACATGGAGATCATATCCCCCCTTATGTATTATACATGGAGATCATATCCCCCCTTATGTATTATACATGGAGATCATATCCCCCTTATGTATTATACATGGAGATCATATCCCCCCTTATGTATTATACATGGAGATCATATCCCCCCTTATGTATTATACATGGAGATCATATCCCCCCTTATGTATTATACATGGTGATCATATCCCCCCTTATGTATTATACATGGAGATCATATCCCCCTTATGTATTATACATGGTGATCATATCCCCCCTTATGTATTATACATGGAGATCATATCCCCCCTTATGTATTATACATGGAGATCATATCCCCCCTTATGTATTATACATGGATATCATATCCCCCCTTATGTATTATACATGGAGATCATATCCCCCTTATGTATTATACATGGTGATCATATCCCCCCTTATGTATTATACATGGAGATCATATCCCCCCTTATGTATTATACATGGAGATCATATCCCCCCTTATGTATTATACATGGTGATCATATCACCCCTTATGTATTATACATGGTGATCATATCCCCCCTTATGTATTATACATGGAGATCATATCCCCCCTTATGTATTATACATGGAGATCATATCCCCCCTTATGTATTATACATGGATATCATATCCCCCCTTATGTATTATACATGGAGATCATATCCCCCCCCCCTTATGTATTATACATGGAGATCATATCCCCCCCCCCCTTATGTATTATACATGGAGATCATATCCCCCCTTATGTATTATACATGGAGATCATATACCCCCCTTATGTATTATACATGGAGATCATATCCCCCCCTTATGTATTATACATGGAGATCATATCCCCCCCCTTATGTATTATACATGGAGATCATATCCCCCTTATGTATTATACATGGAGATCATATCCCCCTTATGTATTATACATGGAGATCATATCCCCCCCTTATGTATTATACATGGAGATCATATCCCCCCCTTATGTATTATACATGGTGATCATATCCCCCCTTATGTATTATACATGGAGATCATATCCCCCCCTTATGTATTATACATGGTGATCATATCCCCCCTTATGTATTATACATGGAGATCATATCCCCCCTTATGTATTATACATGGAGATCATATCCCCCCTTATGTATTATACATGGAGATCATATCCCCCTTATGTATTATACATGGAGATCATATCCCCCCTTATGTATTATACATGGAGATCATATCCCCCCCTTATGTATTATACATGGAGATCATATCCCCCTTATGTATTATACATGGTGATCATATCCCCCCTTATGTATTATACATGGAGATCATATCCCCCCTTATGTATTATACATGGAGATCATATCCCCCTTATGTATTATACATGGAGATCATATCCCCCCTTATGTATTATACATGGAGATCATATCCCCCCCTTATGTATTATACATGGAGATCATATCCCCCTTATGTATTATACATGGTGATCATATCCCCCCTTATGTATTATACATGGAGATCATATCCCCCCCTTATGTATTATACATGGAGATCATACCCCCCTTATGTATTATACATGGAGATCATATCCCCCCTTATGTATTGTACATGGTGATCATATCCCCCCCTTATGTATTATACATGGAGATCATACCCCCCTTATGTATTATACATGGAGATCATATCCCCCCTTATGTATTATACATGGAGATCATATCCCCCCTTATGTATTATACATGGAGATCATATCCCCCTTAATCTCCTCTTCTCAGTAGAGAATACATTCAGTTCCTCTAATCTTTCCTCATAGCTGATCTCCTCCATGCCTCGTATCAGTTTACTGAATAATATAGCAGACTTGAATAAATAAATAAAATGAATAAACTTAAAGTCCACAAATAGTGCAAACAGTCATCCAAATACTCCAAGCAGATCCAAATAGCTTAGATTCCAGAACGGGTCGGTGATGGATTCCAGATATTCCTCATAGACCTCAAATAAACAAAACCTAAACATAGTGTATTATCTCAGGATAACATAAATGTGCCTCTCCTGCCACATACAAGGTAACTCAGTGCCACAGCAATCGTGAAAATGAAACTAAAATAGACCCCCTGACCGCAGCAACAATGCATGATTACCCGAAGGTAAATATAACCAGCATTGAACCCATAAGTGGGATGGAGCTGCATCAAAATGGCATATGCTTCTCTGGATACTTTCCACAGACCTCATAGACAGACCAAGGGTCAGTATTAGGATCAAATAAAACACAATTTTATTGTAGCAACTTACATATAAAAAGGCTGAAATCTGCATCCATAATGGGAGAAATACAACCGGCATCCACAATCGGCAGTATCTCCAATACAATTGGCGTCTACATAGAAAAGGAGTCTCAGAGCCACCTCCATTGGTGGTAAACGGAAGTCCTTAGGGATAGGAACAACCGCGTGTACCAGAAACCAAAATGGCCGCTGAAGCACTTCCGGAAACGTCAGTGCATCACTACGTCACGTGCCCCAGACGCGTTTCGTCACATCCAGACTTTTTCAATAGGGATACGGACGTGTGTGCTCATAGACCTTAAATACCGGCTGACAAAAGGGCAAAATGCCGGCAGCGGCCATTTTAAGACATGGAAACCTCTAAAACCTTCTAAAACATATAAAATAAACATGCAGTAATAAAAAATGTGACAAAAACATAGAACATATAAATCATTGGTGACTGAGTCAAACTATGTTATTGATAGAATGTAAATGGCCGTCTGTGATTGTCTCAGTCTATAGCAGTAATAAAACATATAGTAAATAAATGAAGGCACTGAGGCGTTTGGCACAATAGAGTTGTGGGAAACATCCCAAGTTGGCGTTTCAAGGTGCAAAGAGTGAAGAAATATTCAGTGAAGGTGTATTCAGTGGGGATCCATGATGGTGGATTAGAATATATGGCTGTAGATTGTACTCACCAGAGAGCGCAAATCAATGGGCATTTGAGATCATTAGGACAACTCCGGGTCATCAGCATCAGGTTACTGGAACACCGGGACATCTGCATCAGGTTACTGGAACACCGGGACATCTGCATCAGGTTACTGGAACGCCGGGACATCTGCATCAGGTTACTGGAACGCCGGGACATCTGCATCAGGTTACTGGAACGCTGGGACATCTGCATCATGTTACTGGAACGCCGGGACATCTGCATCAGGTTACTGGAACACCGGGACATCTGCATCAGGTTACTGGAACACCGGGACATCTGCATCAGGTTACTGGAACACCGGGACATCTGCATCAGGTTACTGGAACACCGGGACATCTGCATCAGGTTACTGGAACACCGGGACATCTGCATCAGGTTACTGGAACACCGGGTCATCTGCATCAGGTTACTGGAACGCCGGGTCATCGGCATCAGGTTACTGGAACGCTGGGACATCGGCATCAGGTTACTGGAACGCCGGGACATCGGCATCAGGTTACTGGAACGCCGGGACATCGGCATCAGGTTACTGGAACACCGGGACATCGGCATCAGGTTACTGGAACGCCGGGACATCGGCATCAGGTTACTGGAACGCCGGGTCATCTGCATCAGGTTACTGGAACGCCGGGACATCGGCATCAGGTTACTGGAACGCCGGGACATCGGCATCAGGTTACTGGAACGCCGGGACATCGGCATCAGGTTACTGGAACGCCGGGACATCGGCATCAGGTTACTGGAACGCCGGGACATCGGCATCAGGTTACTGGAACGCCGGGTCATCTGCATCAGGTTACTGGAACACCGGGACATCTGCATCAGGTTACTGGAACACTGGGACATCTGCATCAGGTTACTGGAACGCCGGGACATCTGCATCAGGTTACTGGAACGCCGGGACATCTGCATCAGGTTACTGGAACACCGGGACATCTGGTGGGCATCAGTAGGATAAGCAGCACACCATCAGGGCATCCAGGCACCAGGATTGCACTTAATCAGCCACCAGGGGGAGCCACACTTGTAGGTAAAGCCAAGTCACCATTGATATCCTTGTAGGGACGGCTCATGACAAAGGAATCAGAGCAAAAAGAATGTCCATAGTGTAGTAACTATTAAATAAAGGGGTAACAGAAGGAGATGCAATGTAACTCACATTAAAATCAAAGTGACAGTGGTTTAAAGATGGCTGCCAGCCATCCACATGGGCCGTGCCGTGTGATGTCTATGCGGCAGCTTCCTTACATGTTTCGTGCTCCTGCATTTTATCAAAGGAAACGTTCCTCTCCTCATGACAGTGAGGAGATGGCTGGATATTATCCCCAAGGGACAGTTTCTGCGTATATGCCGGAATTGTGATAAAATTGAAGACTATATCACACAATCAGAAACTCTTAAAAAATGTTTTTTGGAAAAAGGCTTCAATGCCGCTACTCTGGAAACAGAAATGATAGAAGTGAGCAACCTCAATAGAGAAGACCTTCTTGTTCCGATAAATAGCAATAAGAGTGATAGATTTTGTCCATTCATCACAAACTTCTCTGTTCAATATAAACAAGTGGCTGGAATTATTAAGACAAACTGGTCAATCCTTAAAAACGACCCAGTTTTAGGCACTGTTACCTGGTCTGCCTTAGATCACGTATCGGAAGGCTCTCCCCTTGAGGAATATCCTGGCCCCCAACACTGTCAACCCACCTAAACAGCCTTCTCTATGCCTCAACCAAAAAGGATTTTCCCCATGCAACAGATGCATGTTATGTGTTAATAATGGATCCATTAGAAAGCAGTGAAAAGCTTCGGTTCCAACATCACCGGCAAGGTGTATGACATCCAAACGGTTATGACGTGCAATAGTACACACGTTGTATATCTCCTTGAGTGTCCATGTGGAAAGCAGTATATAGGCAGGACTACCAGGAGATTGGGAGATAGGCTTAGAGAACACCCGAGCAACATTAAGAAGGGCTTTAAGGAACACTCAGTATCTTTGCACTTCTGAGAGTCGCATAACAGGAACCCGCATTGCCTCAAATTCATAGGCATAGATACTGTGAAGAAGCACTGGAGAGGCACTTTCAAACGCCGAGCAGTTTCAAGGCTTGAGACCAAATGGATTTATTTATTACATACTCATACCCCTTTGGGCCTCAATATCGACCTTGATATAAAGTGCTTTATCGGCACCAAGTAATTTATTTCTGTCCTACATGTATCATTTCTTTACATACCACCTTTATATTTTCATTCTACCTAGTATTTATACTCTTGATATCCATTTTACATTTGTCATATCTATTTATTATCTTAAAATAGATTTAAAATATTTTATGTCATTTTTTATTTTATTTTATTTTTTTACGTGACTCATTATTTTTATTAATATACCGTATTTTCCGGCGTATAAGACGTTTGGGCTATACTCGCCATATAAGACTACCCCTCTTCCAATGCACACCAGTGGGAGGAATAGTGCCCCATCATTGGTGTCATTGGGAGGAATAGTGCCCCATCATTGGTGTCAGTGGGAGGAATAGTGCCCCATCATTGGTGTCAGTGGGAGGAATAGTGTCCCATCATTGTTGTCAGTGGGAGGAATAGTGCCCCATCATTGGTGTCAGTGGGAGGAATAGTGCCCCATCATTGGTGTCAGTGGGAGGAATAGTGCCCCATCATTGGTATTAGTGGGAGGAATAGTGCCCCATCATTGGTGTCAGTGGGAGGAATAGTGCCCCATCATTGGTGTCAGTGGGAGGAATAGTGCCCCATCATTGGTATTAGTGGGAGGAATAGTGCCCCATCATTGGTGTCAGTGGGAGGAATAGTGCCCCATCATTGGTGTCAGTGGGAGGAATAGTGCCCCATCATTGGTGTCAGTGGAAGGAATAGTGCCCCATCATTGGTGTCAGTGGGAGGAATAGTGTCCCATCATTGTTGTCAGTGGGAGGAATAGTGCCCCATCATTGGTGTCAGTGGGAGGAATAGTGCCCCATCATTGGTGTCAGTGGGAGGAATAGTGCCCCATCATTGGTATCAGTAGGAGGAATAGTGCCCCATCATTGGTGTCAGTGGGAGGAATAGTGCCCCATCATTGGTGTCATTGGGAGGAATAGTGCCCCATTATTGGTGTCAGTGGGAGGAATAGTGCCCCATCATTGGTATTAGTGGGAGGAATAGTGCCCCATCATTGGTGTCAGTGGGAGGAATAGTGCCCCATCATTGGTGTCAATGGGAGGAATAGTGCCCCATCATTGGTATTAGTGAGAGGAATAGTGCCCCATCATTGGTATTAGTGGGAGGAATAGTGCCCCATCATTGGTGTCAGTGGAAGGAATAGTGCCCCATCATTGGTATCAGTGGGAGGAATAGTGCCCCATCATTGGTGTCAGTGGGAGGAATGGTGCCCCATCATTGGTGTCAGTGGGAGGAATAGTGCCCCCTCATTGGTGTCAGTGGGAGGAATAGTGCCCCATCATTGGTGTCAGTGGGAGGAATAGTGCCCCATCATTGGTATCAGTGGGAGGAATAGTGCCCCATCATTGGTATCAGTGGGAGGAATAGTGTCCCATCATTGGTGTCAGTGGGAGGAACAGTACCCCATCATTGGTGTCAGTGGGAGGAATAGTGTCCAATCATTGGTGTCAGTGGGAGGAATAGTGCCCCATCATTGGTATCAGTGGGAGGAATAGTGCCCCATCATTGGTATCAGTGGGAGGAATAGTGTCCCATCATTGGTGTCAGTGGGAGGACTAGTGCCCCATCATTGGTGTCAGTGGGAGGAATGGTGCCCCATCATTGGTGTCAGTGGGAGGAATCGTGCCCCATCATTGGTGTCAGTGGGAGGAATAGTGCCCCATCATTGGTATCAGTGGGGGGGGAGGAATAGTGCCCCATCGTTGGTGTCAGTGGGGGGGAGGAATAGTGCCCCTTCATTGGTGTCAGTGGGGGGGAGGAAAAGTGTCCCTTCATTGGTGTCAGTGGGGGGGAGGAAAAGTGCCCCATCGTTGGTGTCAGTGGGAGGAATAATGCCCCAATGATGGGGCACTATTTCTCCCACTGACACCAATGACACTTGCTGACTCCTGTTCCAGTATGGTGCTGCTGCAGTCAGCATATGTGGTTGCAGCAGCATCTCTGTACGGCAAACTTACCGGCCGCTCCTTCACTCGATTTTCACGGAGCTGCTCGACTCCGCCTCCTTGCCGGTGATTGGCCGCCTGTGTGCCTGGCGGCCAATTACCGGTGAGGAGGCGGAGCTGAGCAGCCACACGAGCATCCAGTAGCCGAACCGAATGAAGGAGCAGCTGCGCTTCCTGGACTGGATCGTCGTGGGACCGGAGCCAGGTAAGAAACAGCAGCCCCTGCCCACCCCTGTACTTGGTGTCCCTTGGAAGGAAGGGGGGGGGGCGGTGGCGGCACCGCGCCGCCCCCCTAAAAAGTGTCAGCATGTCGTATACCGGCGTATAAGACGATCCCCGACTTTTGAGAAGATTTTCAAGGGGTAAAAAGTCGTCTTATACGCCGGAAAATACGGTAAATGTTTATATTAATATAGTCACGTCTCTATCTGATCTTCAGGTTTATGTCTGATCTGGCTGTATACTTTATGATGTCACATCAGAGATCCTACTATTGACTTGTCATATTCCTAGGATGGGAACATCCCTTTCCCTGCTTTATCAGTAACATATATATTTATTATATCATGTAATATAGTCACGTCTCTATCTGATCTTCAGGTTTATTTCTGATCTCTCTGTATACTTTATGTCACATCAGAGATCCTACTATTGACTTGTCATATTCCTAGGATGGGAACATCCCTTTCCCTGCTTTATGAGTAACATATATAATTATTATATCATGTAATATAGTCACGTCTCTATCTGATCTTCAGGTTTATTTCTGATCTCTCTGTATACTTTATTATGTCACATCAGAGATCCTACTATTGACTGGTCCGTATTCTAAGGATGGGAACATCCCTTTCCCTGCTTTATGAGTAACATATATAATTATTATATCATGTAATATAGTCACGTCTCTATCTGATCTTCAGGTTTATTTCTGATCTCTCTGTATACTTTATTATGTCACATCAGAGATCCTACTATTGACTGGTCCGTATTCTAAGGATGGGAACATCCCTTCCCTGCTTTATCAGTAACATATATAATTATTATATCATGTAATATAGTCACGTCTCTATCTGATCTTCAGGTTTATTTCTGATCTCTCTGTATACTTTATGATGTCACATCAGAGATCCTACTATTGACTGGTCCATATTCTAAGGATGGGAACATCCCTTTCCCTGCTTTATGAGTAACATATATAATTATTATATCATGTAATATAGTCACGTCTCTATCTGATCTTCAGGTTTATTTCTGATCTCTCTGTATACTTTATTATGTCACATCAGAGATCCTACTATTGACTTGTCCGTATTCTAAGGATGGGAACATCCCTTTCCCTGCTTTTATCAGTAACATCCAGTAACTAACATTTGATGATTATTTTCTATTTAATTACTTTTACTATACGATTTAATCCATTTTTTATTGTTGTTTTTATAATCATACTACCATTTGTTTATTCTATCAGTCACATTTGATTATGTTTTGATGACTATTATTTATCTATGAATTATTAATATGACAGAATTTGGTTACTGTAATACCAGTTGTCTCCTGTATCTAGATTTGACTTGATATATTTATTGCCCATTATACTGATGCACATCTGCACATGATGCCACAGCAACATTGTAGGAATCTCCTATATCCACTCTTCCCTGGCACTTGTAGTCCCACAGACTATATGGTATGGAACTCCTCCTGTTTCCTGTTTTCTATTTGGGCATTTTATATTAATACCTGAGGATTGTCCTCCTTTGTATCTATTTAGCCTGATATCTATCGTTCTATTCGGCTGTTTTCATTAAGATTGTTGTCCATAATACCAACGAGAGTGGAGACCATCTCTCTCCTCTGTCTTCTCGTAATGGGGATTTCTCCTATATGTTGCCTGGCATATTGAGCTACAATAAGATGGCCGCCGTTCGCATGCTTCGCTCATGTGCAAATGGCGGTAGCGGACGGTACTGCGCAAGTGCACATTCTACTATATAAGAACTGTCATGAGGAGAGGCACGCTTCCTTTGATAACATGGAGGCGCACGAAACATGTAAGGAAGCTGCCTCATAGACATCACACGGCACGGCCCATGTGGATGGCTGGTGGCCATCTTTAAACCACTGTCACTTTGATTTTAATGTGAGTTACATTGCATCTCCTTCTGTTACCCCTTTATTTAATAAGTTACTACACTATGGACATTCTTTTTGCTCTGATTCATTTGTCATGAGCCGTCCCTACAAGGATATCCATGGGGACTTGGCTTTACCTACAAGTGTGGCTCCCCCTGGTGGCTGATTAAGTGCAATCCTGGTGCCTGGATGCCCTGATGGTGTGCTGCTTATCCTACTGATGCCCACCAGATGTCCCGGTGTTCCAGTAACCTGATGCAGATGTCCCGGTGTTCAAGTAACCTGATGCAGATGTCCCGATGTTCCAGTAACCTGATGCAGATGTCCCGGTGTTCCAGTAACCTGATGCAGATGTCCCGGTGTTCCAGTAACCTGATGCAGATGTCCCGGCGTTCCAGTAACCTGATGCAGATGTCCCAGCGTTCCAGTAACCTGATGCAGATGTCCCGGCGTTCCAGTAACCTGATGCAGATGTCCCGGCGTTCCAGTAACCTCATGCGGATGTCCCGGCGTTCCAGTAACCTGATGCAGATGTCCCGGCGTTCCAGTAACCTCATGCGGATGTCCCGGTGTTCCAGTAACCTGATGCAGATGTCCCGGTGTTCCAGTAACCTGATGCAGATGTCCCGGTGTTCCAGTAACCTGATGCAGATGTCCCGGCGTTCCAGTAACCTGAGGCAGATGACCCGGCGTTCCAGTAACCTGATGCAGATGTCCCGGCGTTCCAGTAACCTGATGCAGATGTCCCGGCGTTCCAGTAACCTGATGCAGATGTCCCGGCGTTCCAGTAACCTGATGCAGATGTCCCGGCGTTCCAGTAACCTGATGCAGATGTCCCGGTGTTCCAGTAACCTGATGCAGATGTCCCGGCGTTCCAGTAACCTGATGCAGATGTCCCGGCGTTCCAGTAACCTGATGCAGATGTCCCGGTGTTCCAGTAACCTGATGCGGATGTCCCGGTGTTCCAGTAACCTGATGCTGATGACCAGGAGTTGTCCTAATGATCTCAAATGCCCATTGATTTGCGCTCTCTGGTGAGTACAATCTACAGCCATATATTCTAATACACCATCATGGGTCCCCACTGAATACACCTTCACTGAATATTTCTTCACTCTTTGCACCTTGAAACGCCAACTTGGGATGTTTCCCACAACTCTATTGTGCCAAACGCCTCAGTGCCTTCATTTATTTACTATATGTTTTATTACTGCTATAGACTGAGACAATCACAGACGGCCATTTACATTCTATCAATAACATAGTTTGACTCAGTCACCAATGATTTATATCTTCTATGTTTTTTTGTCACATTTTTTAGTGCTGCATGTTTATTTTATATGTTTTAGAAGGTTTTAGAGGTTTTTACATTTCATTCTAGCAGCTCCTTTCAGATTATATCCAGCGCTCATTTTTTTACTTTTTTATATACTCTATGTTGTACATGACATACTCCTGACCCCTGCACTATATACTCTATGTTGTACATGACATACTCCTGACCCCTGCACTATATACTCTATGTTGTACATTACATACTCCTGACCCCTACACTATATACTCTATTGTACATTACATACTCCTGACCCCTGCACTATATACTCTATGTTGTACATTACATACTCCTGACCCCTGCACTATATACTCTGTGTTGTACATTACAGCCTCCTGACCCCTGCACTATATACTCTATGTTGTACATTACATACTCCTGACCCCTGCACTATATACTCTGTGTTGTACATTACAGCCTCCTGACCCCTGCACTATATACTCTATGTTGTACATTACATACTCCTGACCCCTACACTATATACTCTATTGTACATTACATACTCCTGACCCCTGCACTATATACTCTATGTTGTACATTACATACTCCTGACCCCTGCACTATATACTCTGTGTTGTACATTACAGCCTCCTGACCCCTGCACTATATACTCTATGTTGTACATTACATACTCCTGACCCCTACACTATATACTCTATTGTACATTACATACTCCTGACCCCTGCACTATATACTCTATGTTGTACATTACATACTACTGACCCCTGCACTATATACTCTATGTTGTACATTACATACTCCTGACCCCTGCACTATATACTCTGTTGTACATTACATACTCCTGACCCCTGCACTATATACTTTATGTTGTACATTACATACTCCTGACTCCTGCACTATATACTCTATGTTGTACATTACATACTCCTGACCCCTGCACTATATACTCTATGTTGTACATTACATACTCCTGACCCCTGCACTATATACTCTATGTTGTACATTACATACTCCTGACCCCTGCACTATATACTCTATGTTGTACATTACATACTCCTGACCCCTGCACTATATACTCTATGTTGTACATTCCATAGTCCTGACTTCTGCTCTCCCCCTCCCCCCACAGCTATATATACACATAATATGGATTCTCTTTTGTTACACCCATTTCCTCCCAGCTGGACATTTTATATCGGATGATGTGATTGGAGCACAGACTTTTACATGGTGATAATAATGTGATAACATCCTCCAACTTTGGACCCTTAAACAGAAAGTGATAATGAGGGAGGAGTCAATACCCCAATGATGGTGGTCTTCAGGATCAGTCCAGTCTTCATCTTGGTTGTTCTCCCCCCATCCTCACTCTCTGACCTCTGGTGGGGCTCAGCCCCGCTGTTCTTCATGACTAAATCATGGACTAAATAAGGAAGTGCAGTACTTCTTGTGTTGGGAAGATGGTGATGAGTGATGGAGGGGGTGGGGACCCTCGTCCTATAATCCCCTCCTAGGAGCCATTTCCTAGTTCCCTTGAGGGTGGAATTGTAAGCTCCTCAGAGACCAAGCTGCCTGATGTGGGCAGAGTCCTGGTTTGGGGGAACCAATCAGCTCCTGTCTAGTAATCCTCTTTGTCTTTGTATTTTAGTCCATGGCCAGGAGATGAGGAAAACCTCCGAGGATTGTCTCACTTTGTCTCCAGACTGGAAAGTAGAAGATGAGGACATCACACAGTGTAGTCCAGGAGAAAACCCGGCTCCCTCCAATGTCCATCCGGCACCACCCAGTGTAGATGGACCATCGGATTCCTCGTATCCTGAGGAACCTCAGACTGTGCGGGACCGGGCCGGCCTTCCAACAGGGAAGAGGTTCTCCTGTACTGAGTGTGGGAAGGGGTTCCTTTATAAATCTGGTTTTAATAGGCATAAAAGATCTCACACGGGGGAGAAGCCGTATTCCTGTCCTGAGTGCGGGAAATGTTTTTCAGTGAAGTCCAATCTTCACACACATCAGAGATCTCACACGGGTGAGAAGCCGTATTCCTGTCCTGTGTGTGGGAAATGTTTTTCAGTGAAGTCCAATCTTTACACACATAAAAGATCTCACACGGGGGAGAAGCCACATTCCTGTCCTGAGTGTGGGAAGGGTTTTTGGCAAAAATCAGAGCTTAATGTGCATGAAAGATCTCACACGGGGGAGAAGCCGTATTCTTGTCCTGAGTGTGGGAAATGTTTTTCAGTGAAGTCCAGTCTTTGCAGACATCAGAGATCTCACACGGGGGAGAAGCTATTTTTCTGTTCTGAGTGTGGGAAGGGTTTCCGGCATAAATCAGAGCTTAATGTGCATGAAAGATCTCACAGGGGGGAGAAGCCGTATTCCTGTCCTGAGTGCGAGAAATGTTTTTCACAGAAGTCCAAACTTCATAGTCATCAGAGATCTCACACTGGTGAGAAGCCGTATTCCTGTCCTGTGTGTGGGAAATGTTTTTCAGTGAAGTTCAATCTTTACACACATCAAAGATCCCACACGGGGGAGAAGCTGTATTCCTGTACTGAGTGTGGGAAGGGTTTTTGGTATAAATCAGAGCTTAATGTGCATGAAAGATCTCACACAGTGGAGAAGCCGTATTCCTGTCCTGAGTGCGGGAAATGTTTTTCAGTGAAGTCCAATCTTTACACACATAAAAGATCTCACACGGGGGAGAAGCCACATTCCTGTCCTGAGTGTGGGAAGGGTTTTTGGCAAAAATCAGAGCTTAATGTGCATGAAAGATCTCACACGGGGGAGAAGCCGTATTCTTGTCCTGAGTGTGGGAAATGTTTTTCAGTGAAGTCCAGTCTTTGCAGACATCAGAGATCTCACACGGGGGAGAAGTTATTTTTCTGTTCTGAGTGTGGGAAATGTTTTTTAGAGAAGTACAAACTTCATAATCATCAGAGATCTCACACGGGGGAGAAGCCGTATTCCTGTCCTGAGTGCAGGAAATGCTTTTCAGTGAAGTCCCATCTTCACACACATCAGAGATCACACACAATGGAGAAGCCATATTCCTGTCCTGAGTGCGGGAAATGTTTTGTGCGGCAGTCCCTTCTTCATAAACATGAGAGATATCACAAGGTGGAGAAGCCATATTCTTGTCCTGAGTGCAGGAAATGCTTTTCAGTGAAGTCCCGTCTTCAAACACATCGGAGGTCTCACACAGGGGAGAAGCCATATTCCTGTTCTGAGTGCGGGAAATGTTTTTCACAGAAGGGCGATCTTTACAAACATCAGAGATGTCACACAGGGGAGAAGCCATATTCCTGTTCTGAGTGTGGGAAATGTTTTTCACAGAACTCCAATCTTTACACACATCAGAGGTCTCACACGGGGGAAAAGTCACTTTCCTGTCCTGAGTGAGGGAAGTGTTCCTCACTGAAGTCCTGTCTTCCTGTACATCAGGGGTCCCACACAACCCTGGAGGCGTATTAGTGTCTTGAGTGCGGGAAATGTCTTCTAGATGAATTTTGCTGGACATCCCAGCTCTCATGTGGGGAAGAAGCACACCCTGATATACACCTCAGATATACTCCATGACTGATCTTCATCATGGAAGAAACAGTCCATAAGGAGATCAGAGGTCCCCAAAGCCATGGATGAAGTGTGGGACCGGGTTGGCCATTGATATCAGGAGAAGATGTTTTCAATGTATTTTCCATGAATGGAAGACATTCCAGCAGCTCAGATGTGACCCTAATAACATTGGTTCCCCCATTCACACAGGAGGAATGGACATGAACTCTCACTGAGGGAATTGCTATACAAACATTCTATGAATAGACCCCCAAATGTCAGGAGACGTTTCTATAAAGACGGGAAGTATGGAGCAGAGAAATGAATAGACCTCCCAGCAATGTTATTACCAGGCTGCAGCTAGGGGGAGCTCTAATGTCACCCCAGCAGAGGGATCCCATCTAGCCCACATTAACCCTCTCACTGCCAGAGCTGTTTCTGCATGATTTTGCACACATGGGAAAATGCAGATTTTGGTCCTGAAGATGAGATAAACCCCCAAACATCTATTCTGTGACATCAGAGGCCCTGGAGAATAAAATGGTGGTGATTGTTAAGGTGTTCCCCGTACACAGATTCCCCTTCATATCCGCCTTTATTTCCTCCTTTCCCCCATTTTCTATGTTGGGATCTTTTCTACAATACTTTGTTATAATAATGGAACACGTTGTGTATTGTATTGTACACCAATAATAATGACTCCGCCCCCACATTCCAGACAAGGGATCTTCCTGACCAATCGGATTCCTTCCTTTACTATTTCCTGATTCTATGATTACAATCTTGTTAAAAATATAATTGCAATAAAACGTTTATTGAATTAAAAAAACAAAATTGTGTTGTGAGTGACAAACGTCTTCATCATAAATTGTTCATAGATGACACATTGAGAGCCTTCCCAGGTCATCAGCCTAGAGTGCAGTGGTCAGGAGTGTGTCCTATACAGCCCTGTGTATAGAGTGCAGTGGTCAGGAGTATGTCATATACAGCCCTGTGTATAGAGTGCAGTGGTCAGGAACATGTCATATACAGCCCTGTGTATAGAGTGCAGTGGTTAGGAGTATGTCATATACAGCCCTGTGTATAGAGTGCAGTGGTCAGGAGTATATCATATACAGCCCTGTATAGATTGCAGTGGTCAGGAGTATGTCATATACAGCCCTGTGTATAGAGTGCAGTGGTCAGGAGTATGTCCTATACAGCCCTGTGTATAGAGTGCAGTGGTCAGGAGTATGTCATATACAGCCCTGTGTACAGAGTGCAGTGGTCAAGAAAATGTCATATACAACCCTGTGTATAGAGTGCAGTGGTCAGGAGTATGTCATATACATCCCTGTGTATAGGGTGCAGTGATCAGGAGTATGTCCTATACAGCCCTGTGTATAGAGTGCAGTGGTCAGGAGTATGTCAGATACAGCCCTGTGTATAGAGTGCAGTGGTCAGGAATACGTCAGATACAGCCCTGTGTATAGAGTGCAGGGTTAAAGAGTATATCTTAGGCCCGTGCACAGAGTGCAGTGGTCAGGAGTATATCATATACAGCCCTGAATACAGAGTGCAGTGGTCAGGAGTATATCATATACAGCCCTGAATACAGAGTGCAGTGGTCAGGAGTATATCATATACCAAGGCGTTCCTCTCTGCCTGGCAGTCAAGGAACTTCAGGTATGCCCCAGGATCTGTCTCCATGATGCATTTTAGGGCTTCCTGCATCTGAGGAGAGTCTCTACTGGTTACAGGCACTCCGGTGCTGGCCCACTCAGGTGGTGGTGTGAAGATAACATTTGATGATACTCCAGTGTCAGTCTCTGTATGCCCATCCTGCGAGGCCATCTCTGAGCCCCTGGGATCTGGGGTAGCAGGAACCCCTTCATGGTCAAGTTCCCCCGAGTTCTGGTCTGCTCGGCTATCATGATCCTGTAGGTCCCGAATCAAATCTTCACGAGTTTTGCGACCGATGTCCATTCCTCGTGAGGTACATTCCGCACTCAAATCACTTTTGCTCATTTTCTTGTATTCTTCGTCACCAGGCATGATTGCAAGCAAAGATAGAATAGGAAGCAGAAAGACGAAGGAGCTGTTGCTATATGTCTTTCTCTCTCTATATATAAAACATGTGCACCGCTTGTCTCTAAGGACTGTTTCCACAAAGGTTACAATCCTTCAGTGCAGAGCTAATTCCAAACACTTCACCAGAGCTCTTAATGCAACTATCCCACATACGCTGCCAGCCAATATGTGACGGGCGCGGCGTCAGACCCCTGACCTTCTCACCAAACTCATGACCAAAGGACTAGCCAATCTAAAACCGCGCTGTCACGTGCGTAACAATGCCACACCCTGCTGCACCCCGCACAAAGATTTTCCAGCTAACAGACCACAATTGATGTACCAGCAGCCTGAGAGCGATTGTTACTGGGTCAGGTTTATTACACAATTAACCCTTCACACTGCCACCACCTCCTTTTTGTACAGAGAAAGAGAAAACTCAGCAATATCAGCAATACACTAGGATGGTTGAATAATCATCTATACACCACTGTCACCACAGGCAGGTTATACAGAGGGTTAAACACACACAGTAGCGCACTTCAGAGGCAGGAATGCATAGTTTGCATTAAAGAGCTTTAGAAACAGTTCAACACTTTCAGAAAGTAAGATTTATTACTAAAAGGTCAAAAGGGTGCAATAAAAATATTTACAGAAAAAGATGTAGCCAATATATATATAAATATACAGAGAACAATAACACAGCAAAGAGATAACGGAAAGGAGTTTAGAAGGATAAAGTACTTGCCAAAAGCCTTGGGTTAAGCAGCTTCAAGTTTTCTGAGCAAAAGGGCGTTTTTCCCAAAGTTTGTTCTGATGTTAAAGGGAGAATCTTCAACTCTCACCCACCTCAACTCAGCCTAGCTTATCTTTTTCTAGCAACTCCACAGGGTGTCTGACTGGAGCAGTAAACCAATCGCCTCATTTGGGGAGGGAGTTGTAGGTGGAGACCTCAGGCTATGACCAAAGCCTGCAAAAATTATATTATGCTTCATAACTTATTCACATAACATACAATATACATATTATTCATATACATATCCACGAGTAGATTATTACGCAGAATCTTTGGCTGAACGGATAGATATGAAATATGAAATATCCGCTTGAATGGTTAAGAAGATGTAATTTTCAGCTCTCCTGTATATGCCAGCTAGGGGGTGTAATATACCAGAATGGTCTTAAATTGAGCCGTCCGAATATGGGCTCCATATTTAGGTAATTATGTCCTATTTGAAGATATAAATTTATATGAAAAGTGAGTTTTTAAATGTAAGTCTATTTTTACGACCCCTTGGAATGTCTTCTGAACTCAGTGAAGGACTTGGTTTATGGCTTTACGAGCCGAGATTGCAAAGTTAACAGACATCTAGGCCCCAGCGCAGTTGTGGGATTTATAGCCATGGCGCCCTCCCATGGAGTTTGCTGCCTGTGATCTGCATCAAACAGACCACATGTCACTCAACAGAGAGGGAGGGGGGATGAGGAAAGCTGATTTGGGAGTAGAGATGATACAGCTTAGAAGATTCTTAACAAGAAGGATGACCGTGTCCATCTCGGTGTGCACAATTGCTACAATGTGAAGTCATTTTACCTGCAGTATAAATTATTTTCGTTTCACTCTGGGAAAGATTTATTTTAACCACCTCCCGCCCGCCATATAGTCCAATGATGGGCGCAAAGTGGTTCTCTCATTCTGGGAGGACGTCATATGACGTCCTCCCATTGTCACTGCACATGTGTGGCTCTAGGAGCGCGCAGTGCGACGATTGGCGGTGCGCTGTGTCCCTTGGAAAGAGCCGAAGATGTCGGCTTGGTCATGTGATCAGCTGTGTTCAATCACAGATGATCACATGTAAACAGGGAAATGTCAGTTATCAGCATTTCTCCTCATGAGCTGTCACGCTGACAGAGGATAGGAGAGCCAGTAATCATCATTCCGCAGAGGGGACATGTACACTGATCATCAGGGCACTGATGATCAGTGTGCCCTGATGATCAGTGTGGCCCCAGAAGTGCCACCTGTCCATCAGTGCCAGCTGTCAGTTCTGAACAGTGTCACGTGCCAGTGCCACATCAATGCCACATATTTGCCTACCAATGCACATCAATGCCACATATCAGTGCCCATTTTAGCTGCCTTTCAGTGTCACCTATCAGTCCCAGTCAGTGCTGCCTATCAGTGTGCATCAGTGCCAGTCATTGCTGCCTATCAGTGCCATATATGAGTGCTGCCTTTCAGTGCCCATCAGTGCCACCTAGCAGTGCCTCCTCATCAGTGCCCATCAGTGCAGCCTCATTAGCGCACATCAGTGAAGGAGAAAAATCACTTATTTACAAAATTTTATAACAAAAACTAAGAAAAAAAAAATTTTTTTTCAAAATGTTCAGTAGTTTTTGGTTTGTTTAAGAAAAAATAAAAAACCTCAAGGTGATTAAATACCATCAAAATAAAGCTCTATCTATCAGAAAAAAATGATAAAAATTTCATATGGGTACAGTGTTGTATGACTGCGCAATTGTCAAAGTGCGACAGCGCTGAAAGCTAGAAATTGGCCTGGGCAGGAAGGGGGTAGAAGTGCCCTGTAGGCTGATTCTGGCTTCTAGTCAATGGTTTATCCGGATGTATACAGTATATACAACGGGGCAAAAAAGTATTTAGTCCGCCACCAATTGTACAAGTTCTCCCACTTAAAAAGATGAGAGGCCTGTAATTGGCATCATAGGGAGACCTCAACTATGAGAGACAAAATGAGAAAACAAATCCAGACAATCACATTGACTGATCTGGAAAGAATTTATTTGCAAATTTTGGTGGAAAATAAGTATTTGGTCACCTACAAACAAGCAAGATTTCTGGCTCTCACAGACCTGGACCTTCTTCTTTAAGAGGCTCCTCTGTCCTGCACTCATTACCTGTATCAATGGCACCTGTTTGAACTTGTTATCAGTATAAAAGACACCTGTCCACAACCTCAAACAGTCACACTCCAAACTCCACTATGGTGAAGACCAAAGAGCTGTCGAAGGACACCAGAAACAAAATTGTAGACCTGCAAAAGGCTGGGAAGACTGAATCTGCAATAGGCAAGCAGCTTGGTGTGAACAAATCAACTGTGGGAGCAATAATTAGAAAATGGAAGACATACAAGACCACTGATAATCTCCCTCGATCTGGGGCTCCACGCAAGATCTCACCCCGTGGGGTCAAAATGATCACAAGAACGGTGAGCAAATATCCCAGGACCACACGGGGGGACCTAGTGAATGACCTGCAGAGAGCTGGGACCAACGTAACAAAGGCTACCATCAGTAACACACTACGCCGCCAGGGACTCAGATCCTGCAGTGCCAGACGTGTCCCCCTGCTTAAGCCAGTACATGTCCGGGCCCATCTGAAGTTTGCTAGAGAGCATTTGGATGATCTAGAAGAGGATTGGGAGAATGTCATATGGTCAGATGAAACCAAAATAGAACTGTTTGGTAGAAACACAACTTGTCGTGTTTGGAGGAGAGAGAATGCTGAGTTGCATCCAAAGAACACCATACCTACTGTGAAGCATGGGGGTGGCAACATCATGCTTTGGGGCTGTTTCTCCGCAAAGGGACCAGGACGACTGATCCATGTACAGGACAGAATGAATGGGGCCATGTATCGTAAGATTTTGAGTGCAAACCTCCTTCCATCAGCAAGGGCATTGAAGATGAAACGTGGCTGGGTCTTCCAACATGACAATGATCCCAAACATACCGCCCGGGCAACGAAGGAGTGGCTTCGTAAGAAGCATTTCAAGGTCCTGGAGTGGCCTAGCCAGTCTCCAGATCTCAACCCCATAGAAAACCTTTGGAGGGAGTTGAAAGTCCGTGTTGCCCAGCGACAGCCCCACAAAATCACTGCTCTAGAGGAGATCTGCATGGAGGAGGAGATCTGCATGGAGGATGGGCCAACATACCAGCAACAGTGTGTGCCAACCTTGTGAGGACTTCCAGGAAACGTCTGACCTCTGTCATTGCCAACAAAGGATATATAACAAAGTATTGACATGAACTTTTCATATTCACCAAATACTTATTTTCCACCATAATTTGCAAATAAATTCTTTCCAGATCAGCCAATGTGATTGTCTGGATTTGTTTTCTCATTTTGTCTCTCATAGTTGAGGTCTCCCTATGATGCCAATTACAGGCCTCTCTCATCTTTGTAAGTGGGAGAACTTGCACCATTGGTGGGGACTAAATACTTTTTTGCCCCACTGTATATGACAAGGCAGACTACTTCGTGTAACATTACATCTTCATCTCAGATTGTAAGCGGATTGGATTGGCCTGTGTATGGGATTCCAGATCAAGTCATGGCAAGGTACACGTTGAGCGTTGAATATCTGGGTGTAGAGAGATCACGGGGGGGATTTGTATATCTGTTGTCACATGTTGCTGAGTTACTGATTTCTTACACGACATTTCCAGACAGTTGGATGTAATTCATTAATATTTGGAAGTAATTGCTGGCTTGTATTTCTCCCCATTATTGTGGATTAGATCATTGTACTGTTATCTTGTATTGTTTATTATTTATCATCACCTATTATATTTCATCCCCATTTTGTACTGATTTATATTATTAATAAATATATATTTTTGCACATTATTGCTTTTTATTTTGTCTTCCAATTATCACAAATACAGAACTGGGATGTCGGTTACTTTGTGAGAATTAGTAGGGAATCTCCTTCATTCCAGATCCCGCCTGTTTCCATGAATTGTATACGGATTATTTCCTCACAGATAAAGTTCTGACAATTTGTACCGTTCTGGTGTTTTTGATCCTCAGAAATGAGATCTGCCGTCATCAGACATGATGGATTTTCAGACATCTCTCCCATAGTTTGTAGACTCTATAACTCTCCTACACACTGAATCATAGACACTGATTGGGGTTATTGTACCCAAGAAATGGCGCAGAATACACCTTTGTCTACATTTATAAGGAAAGACCATTTATTTGTAAAAACAAGAAACAAGAAAAATGGTAACAAGTGGTGTTTAAATACCACCAAAATAAATATCTATTTGTGTGAAAAAATTACAAAAATATAATTTGGGTACAATGTTGCATGACTGTGTAATTGTCATTCAAAGTGTGAGAGCGCTGATAGTTACCAGTCAGCCTGGGCAGGAAGGGGGTGGAAGTGTCCGGTATACAGGAGGTAGAAATATTTATTTTTATACAGACCTCCAAGTGTTTGTGAAATCTCCCACCACAAAATGTACTCAGCCAATCACAGGGCAGGACTCCATTTTTATTCTTCTCCTGATATCAATGGCCGACCCGGTCCCACACTTCATCCTTGTCTTTGGGGACCTCTGATCTCCTTATGGACTGTTTCTTCCATGATGAAGATCAGCCATGGAGTATATCTGAGGTGTATATCAAGGTGTGCTTCTTCCCCACATGAGAGCTGGGATGTCCAGCAACATTCATCTAGAAGACATTTCCCGCACTCAAGGCACTAATACACCTCCAGGGTTGTGTGGGACCCCTGATGTACAGGAAGACAGGACTTCAGAGAGGAACATTTCCATCACTGATGACAAGAAAGTGGTTTCTCGGGGCGTGTCCAAAATGGCGACCGGAGCAGCCGCCTAATCCAGAGCTCCGGCGCCCAGGATTGTAATCCGCTGTCATCCGGGCAGCGGGGGCATCGTACGGGGTGCCAGAGGCTGCTGCACAGTCCCCTGCATCTGGAGGAGGGGATCTGGGCTGTATTGCCCATCTCCACAATCGCGGACATCCGCGGCCTAGTGCGGCTGCAGAGCCTTGGCGCCTCGGCCTCATCTTCGCTGCCATCTGGCGACCACGGACCCATCTGAGTCACAGGGGGCTCCCTCACTATCCTCTGTATTTTGGAGAGGGGATCCAGATTGAATTACCCCTCCACGGAGGTCCGGGGCCTGGTGCGACTGCGGAGCCCCAGCACAGAATCCACGGCCATCTGGGTGGGGGTGGACCCATCCGGGGCATCGGAGGCACCTGGACCATTCCCTATATCTGGGGGGGGGCGCCGGACCTTATTTCCCTCCTCTGAGGCGGCGTAGGCCTGCGGCCTAGTGTGACCTGCTCCAGCCCTGATCCTGTCCCATCTGGATCGCAGTGAGTACAAGCAGTATAGTGGGGGCGGGTGCTGGTTATCTGGTCCCCCTCCAATGTTCGGTGGTCCGTGGCTCCCACTGTCTGGTCCGCGTGCTCCTCCCCCTGTGAATGTGACCCCTGCTGGGCCCAAAGGCCTCCTGTGGTGGGAATTGGAGCCAGCTCTTGGATCCTTGGTCTCATTGGGGGAGCCTGTTGCAGCCTATGTCCACTCTGCATTTCTGCGGCTTGATAATCATTTTTACAATATAACGATCCTGCTGATGTGCCTGAGCGCATCCATGTGACTATCATCGTACCTGCTTAGGGCGTTATAGGTCTCCTGGGGTATCTTCCTTGGACATCTAATTTTCAATTAATCACCCCCAAAGGACTTCCTATATGCCATCCACCAAGAAAAAGAAGGGACAAGCTCAAAAGTCCCTTACGACATACCTACTTAAAACGCACGAGATAAGCAACATGTCTCAAGATAATACAGAACGAGCATCTCCATCCGGTCCCACGCAGAATACCGTAGTTCATACATTAACTCAGGACACTGAATGTGCACAGCAACTTACCAAGGGGGACTTGGAATCTTGCCTGGAAACTATGTACACTAAGCTAGCTGCTAAATTCCAATCAGAACTCCACAAGAGCACGAATGTTCTATCCCAGGAAATAGCGGCATTGGGCTCCAGAACCGACCGCTTGGAAACCAAACATGATGAACTCAGCCTGGCTCATGGTGAGCTTTCCAGGGATCACGATCATTTACAGACAGCCTTTGCACAATTGCAGGCACAGGTTGAGGATCTTGATAATCGTAACCGCAGGAATAATTTGCGAGTCAGAGGAGTCCCGGAGTCTGTGAATGACCTTTCAAAAGCCATGACCAAGCTATTCCAATCACTCCTTCCGGACCATGACACCGGGTCCTTTGCTTGTGACCGCATTCACAGAGCCCTGCGCCCAAAGCCTCCTAACGATAAACCACCTCGTGACATTGTCCTTTGTATGAAGGATTTCCTGATTAAAGAAAACATACTCAGGGCTGCCCACAATATCCCAACAATCATTTTTGAAAGCTCCGCTTTGCAAATATTCCCAGATGTCTCTCCGGCTACGTTGGAGAGACGCAGAAAAATGAAGGAAATTACGTCCACCCTTTTTTCAGCTCGGATCCGCTATAAATGGGGCTTCCCCTTTAAGTTGATAGTCCCCCACAATGGAAGCACATACACAGCTACCTCTCTCTCTGAGGGCCAGGATATTTTGGCCAAATTGGGCTTGGTTGATCCTCCTTCTCCTTGACGCCCTCCTTCCACTCCTCGGGTATCTCCAATATGGCACACTCCATCTCCAAGAAGAGAACGGAGGAGAGTCAGACAAGAACCAGGATGAACCGTTATTGATGGATTTTGCTCGTTTGTGTCTCATACATCCTTTGGATGTTTTTCTTGGTCACTATTGAGATGTCTCTATATCCTGCATATTATGTTTGCGTTTTTGATACTTATATCTGGATGTGTTAAAGTTTAACTAAGGTCTTCGGACCTATATTACACCGCCCGTATGTTCATGATCTTAAGACTCTTGGACACGTGACCCCCCCTGCCGCCTGGCATGGCCGGAGATGTCACCTCCCGATTGTGTGGTGGCGGCTCTGGTTTCCATGCTTTACAGAGTCAGGGTTTGGGCCTGATTGGTCCTTTGATGTTTGATTTTTCTGTTTTTTCAGGTATGGCAAAAGGCCCACCTGATCCATGTTTTCTAGCTAACCTTTTAATTGTAGAAGTTCTTAAAACCTCACCTCTATTGCTTTCTATCTTTCTTCTTTATAAAGCCTTAGTACATGATAATGGTTTTGTGCTGATTTGTGGATGTCCTGGCGCCCACACCGGGGTCTGGATGTTCCTTAAATTGTCACTACAGATTATTGCTTTGTTGTGGATCTGCTGATTCTAATGTCTAGCCAAATAGTTTTTTAGAGATTTCCTGTCAATATGTACTTTTATGCCGATAGCTATTATTTCCGTGTTGCCATGGTTATTCAATGTATTTCGCATAATGTGCAGGGTTTCAATTCACCAAACAAGCGCAAAACAGCCTTTCTTCAATATAAGCGATTGGGGGCTAAAATTATTTTACTACAGGAGACCCACTTTGCATCCGCAAAACACCCGACATATTTTCATAAATCCTATAGGCAGGGATATTACACTTTACATTCCTCTAAAAGCAGAGGTGTAGCCATTTTTGTTGCATAATTCATTCCCTTTTGAGGTTCAACATGTGTACCGTGATCCAGACAGTAGGTTTATCATTCTTAAAGGCGCTCTTTCGGGTCGTGAACTTACGATCGCTAATATCTATGCGCCTAATTCGGCACAAGCTTCCTTTTTTTCTCAATTTTTTAGCATTCTTGATAGGTTCTTGTCCCCCCATCTATTGGTGGGTGGTGATTTTAACCTGGTAGCAAATCCGCTTTTGGACCATAGCTCTCCCTCGCAATCTTCCCAAACTTTCCCAAAATCCCTCACTAAAAAACTGGATGCCCTCCAGTTGGTTGATACCTGGAGGGCACATAATGTGGGAGCCAGGGATTACTCATTTTATTCTCACCCACATGACTCTTATGCTAAATTATATTATAGATTAGATTAGATTATATCTACTGTACCCCCATTTTACTATCTAATTCTAGGAAAGCTTGTATCCACTTGAGTCCCTGGTCAGATCACAATATAATGGCCTTATCTATCACATTTATAGGATTGGCACCTACCCCCTTCTCTTGGAGACTTAATGACTCTATGCTCACTGATATTAACTCTCGCCAAGAGGTGGTTACATCTATTCAAGAATATTTTCAATCTAAATCTACTCCTGATATATCTCCAGCCACACTATGGGTAGCCCATAAGGCGGTCCTACGTGGCTGCCTTATCTCTATGGCATCATCCAGAAATAGAAATCGATGGCAGCAAATTCTGCAACTTACCTGAGAATTAGAAACACATATTGCTAATCCATCTCTTCTTAATAAACGGTTACTATCTCAGAAGCGTTTAGAATTGAATACTCTGCTTTCTCAAAAGACTGAAAAAGCTCTCCGCTGGTCAAAGGCCTTGTTCTTGCTGCATAGCAACTCAGCATCCATTATGTTTGCAAGGAAATTGAATCACTCTCTGCGCCCCTCACATATTTATAAGTTACGCACTAACTCGGGCGCTATTTCATCTCTACCTCAAGAAGTTTTGGGTGTTTTTGAAAAATGTTATTCTAACCTACTAGCTCCTCCAGTCAAATTCTGTTCCACCATCTGACTCATGGCTGGATTCTATACCCCTCCCTGCTCTCACACCTTCTCAGCTTGCCTCTCTTAATGCCCCCTGTACTTTGGAGGAAATAACATGTGCGATTAGCGCGCTAAAAAGTTTTACTGCACCGGGTCCTGATGGATTCTCCGCTAGTTATTATAAACATTTTGCCTCTACGTTGGCTCCCTATTTGATAACATTATTTAATGATGTCTTGCAGGGGGGTAAGTTCCCGGAGGAGATGCTGTTGGCTAATATGTCTTTAACCTCTTGCCGACCGCGCATAGCCGAAAGAGGGCTTCACCGCGGCCGGCCAGTTCTGAGTGGACGTCATATGACGTCCTCCCAGAACGCGCTCTCCTGCACGCCCCAGGGGGCACGCACCCGGCGATCTCCGTGATCGCTGTGTCCTGCGGACACAGCTGATCACGTGATGTGGTGAAAGGCCGATCCCACCGGCCTTTTACCATGTGATCAGCGGTGTCCAATGACACGCTGATCACAGGGAAATGCAAGTGCCGGTTCTCGGCTGCACTTTCCTCACGCTGTCAGATCGTGAGGAAAGTACTGCCGAGAACCGGCAGTTGTCAGAGCGGGGATTGGCACCGATCATCAGGGCACTGATGATCAGTGCCCTGATGATCGGTGCCCAGCAGTGACCCCCGCAAGTTCCGATCAGCAGTGCGCCCACTAGCCCCGCCCACCCATTCCCAGCAGTGCCCCCACCTGTGCCCAGCAGTGCCCCCACCTGTGCCCAGCAGTGCACCCACCTGTGCCACTCTGCAGTGCCACCTACCTGTGCCCAGAAGTGCCACCTACATGTGCCCAGCAGTGCCACCCACCTGTGCCCACCCACCTGTGCCCACCAGTGCCACCCACCTGTGCCCACCAGTGCCACCCACCTGTGCCCACCCACCAGTGCTGTCCACCAGTGCCACCCACCAGTGCAGCCCAGCAGTGCTGCCAGTCAGTGCCGCCAGTCAGTGCCCAGAAGTGATGCCAGTCAGTGCCGTCTATCAGTACCCATCATCAGTGCCGCCTATCAGTGCTGCATATCAGTGCCGCCTATCCGTGACCCCTAATTAGTGCTGTCTATCAGTGCCGCCTATCCGTGCCACCTCATTAGTACTGCCTATCAGTGCCCTTTAGTGCTGCCTATCAGTGCCCATCAGTGCCGCCTATCAGTGCCCATCAGTGCTGCCTCATCAACGCAAATCAGTGAAGGAGAAAAAATACCTGTTTGAAAAATTTTATAAAAGAAACAAATAAACTTTTTTTTTTTTTCAAATTTTTTGCACTTTTTTTAATTTATAGCGCTAAAAGTAAAGTGCCCAGTGGCGATTAAATACCACCAAAAGAAAGCTTTATTTGTGAGAAAAAAATGATCAAAATTTCATATGGGTACAATGTTGCATGACCGCGCAATTGTCAATCAAATTGCGGCAGCGCTGAAAGCTGAAAATTGGCCTGGTAAGGAAGGGGGTATAAGTGCCTGGTAGGCAAGTGGTTAATACCCAAACCACAGAAAGACCACAGTTTACCACAAAACTATAGACCAATCTCAGTAATGAATAACGATCTGAAAATATTTAGCCGTATTTTGGCAGACAGGTTGGCCCCTATTATCTCCTCTTTGGTCTCTCCGGACCAATCGGGTTTTATTCCAGACAGATTCATTACGCCTCACCCTAAATGTTATTCAAGATGCCAATTTGCATTCTAAAGAGGTTCTGCTGATGAGTCTAGACATAAACAAGGCCTTTGACAGTGTGCTTTGGCCCTATTTATTTTCCTTGTTACAGAAGATGGGCTTCAATGACGGGTTTTTGGCTGGTATACACGCCCTATACGACTCTCCTAAAATGAGAATTAGGCTTCCTGGCTGTAATTCTGATTTTTTTACATTGGGTAGAGGCACCCATCAGGGTTGTCCTTTTTCACCCCTTTTATTTGCGCTGGTGTTGGAACCTTTGGCTACCCATATTTCTGGCTACCCTTTATTAGTTTCACAATTCAAAATAAGCCAATACGTTAAATTCATTGCCTAATCTATGTGCCGTATTGAATGATTTTGCTATAGCGTCAGGTCTCACTGTCAATTTTACTAAATCGGTGATTATGCCTGTTAATGTTCCTGATTCCCTGAGTGCCTCTCTCCGTAGCTCTTTTCTATTTCGTTGGGTCACGGATCGGATTTCCTATTTGGGTATTAATCTCACTCCCATATGTTTGCTGCTAATTATCCACCATGTGTATCACGTCTCTCTACTCTATTAAAGATTTGGCATGGTTACCATATCTCCTTCCTGGGTAGAGTCACGGCAGTTAAAATGAATATTTTGCCTAAACTACTTTATCTTTTTAGAGCACTTCCAGTTTCGGTCTCGAAAACGTTTTTGGATCACTTTCAGCGGTCTATGAATAATTGTATCTGGGGTAATAAACGTCTACGTTTAACTTCGTCTGTTTTGTACCGCTCACAACGGACGGGAGGTCTGGGTCTTCCCAATTTTTGGCTATATTATATCTCATCTCATTTTGCACAACTATCACAGTGGGCAACTATTAACTCTCAGATCCCTTGGATCAAGTTTGAATCTCAATCTATACGGCCATTTTACTTACCGGGTATATTGTGGTCTAAAATCTCCCCTCGATCATTTACTTTTCATAACTCCATAGTGACCCATTCACTGACACTTTGGTCCAAATACAAATTTAAATTGAATCTGGTCTCTTCTATTCCCCCAGGTGTTTCATTTTTTGGTAATCCTGCTTTTGTTGCAGCTTTTTCTTCCCCTCAAGCGTTTCGTTGGTGGTATGATCGATCTTTTATTAGATTATCTGATTTTCAAAGAGGAGGATCTTCTATTACTTTTGATATGCTGCATGTGTTTTTGATGTTCCTCTTCGTGAATACCATCGTTACCAACAGATTAGACATTTGTTTAATTCACATTTTGGCCTCATACCCTCTTCTCCGATTTCATTTATTGAACGTATCAGCCGTGTCTCTCCTAGGGGAAGGGGTCTTATTTCTGATCTTTATCGCCAATCTTTGATCTGTTTTTCTCATACACCCCCTTTTTATAGACGAAGATGGGAGGAGGATAGTGGTATCACTTTTTCGGATGAGGATTGGGATTCCATGGTGGATAACATATGTAAGTGTTCTAGATCTCTTTCTGTCCCTGAAACAACCCTCAAGGTTTTAACCAGATGGTATTATACCCCGTCAAGACTACATGTATTGTTCCCTCAGGTGTCCCCTTTATGTTTTGGGGCTTTGGTCTCACAGGTACTTTGGTTCATATATTCTGGGACTGCCCGACCATATCTTTGATTTGGTGTAAGATATCTGAGGTGGCTACCTCACTGGCGGGTGTCCTGGTACGATTGTCTATTCAGACCTGTATATTGGGGGCTCATATCCCGGGGGTCTCTGATGCCACTATGAGACTGATACATACTATTTGTATTGCCACTTTATGGGCTAATGCCTTACATTGGAGGTCCAATGCCGTGCCCTTGGCCTCTGTTTTACAGGGTTGATGCTGTGATGCTCATGGAACGTATTCATTATACCTTACTAGATGGGATGCACCTATTTGATAAAAAATGGGAGTCATGGAGAGATTGTAGACATTTATTGCATGATTAACAACATTCCCAGTGAAGGTTGACTGGCATATACTGGTGACAGATGTATCATTCAACCTACTTTATCGTCTACATATTTCATGTACTTGCAATCTATTCTTTTCTATTTCTTCTCTTTCTTATGTTAATATACTTTTCTGTATTGTATTTTTCAAAAGTGCCTTGTTTTTGCTGTAAGTATCATTTGAAAATGTACTGTTTTACAGTCTACTTTTGCAAAATAAAACCATTTGTAAACAAAAAAAATAAATAAATTTAGGCCAACATGTATTCTGCTCCATGTTTTTGGTGAAAAAATCCCAATAAGTGTATATTGATTGCTTTGTGTGATAGTTATAGCGTCTACAAACTATGGGATAGATAATGGAATTTACGCCATTTTTTTGCTATACAGCGCTGCGCTAGTTTAACGGACAATTGCGCGGTCATGCAATACGGTACATAATGAAATTTATGTATTTTTCACACAAATAGAGCTTTCTTTTGCTGATATTTGATCACCTGTGCGCTTTTTATTTTTGGCGCTATAAACAAAAAAATTTTGAGAAAAAAATGTTTTTTGGAAAAAACAATATTTTCTTGTTTCTCTCATAAAAATTATATATAAAAAAACTAAAATTGCTTCATAAATTTAGGCCAAAATGTATTCTGCTCCATGTTTTTGGTTAAAAATAATCCCAGTAAGTGTACAGGCAGTCCCCGGGTTACGTACAAGATAGGGACTGTAGGTTTGTTCATAAGTCGAATTTGTTCATAAGTTGAATCAGGCACTTTTATAAGCACTAACTACTAACCAAACGACAGGATATTAGATTACGTTTTTGTAATAAGGTTACAGAAAGCAGTAAAACCTCAAGAGGCTCTAAACTGGTGTTTTGCATAAGAACTGCAGCTTGGACACATGTTTGCCTTAACATATTTAACTTTTATGTTTTACATTTTACATGCTCCATTATTCTACTCTTATCTTTTAAAATTGTTGAAATTGTTGACGGAGCATAACCATATGCTTTGCAAATGGATGATGATTTTTCACCACTCTCTGATCTCTTTATTATTTCTACTTTATCTTCCAAGGAGATTGTTTTTCTTTTCTTTGCTGTGCCAGCACTTGCATCAGCTTTTTGCTTTGGAGGCATTATTGCAGGGTAAAAATACACTGTACTGTAATGTACTGTATGAGAGAACTCTGCTCTCCTTTACACAGCACACGCTGCCCCCTCCCCCCTGCACAGACGGAGGATCACTTCAGTGAGCAGCCTGACAGCCTCTCCTTTCCTCTCCCCGGAGGTGCAGACAGACAGTCTTAAATCACTTTGGAGATAGTGGGCAGACACTGCTAGCCCCACAAGTAACGAGCAATGGATGTCTCTGTCTCTTATGTCTCTCTGATGTCTCTTATCAGCTAGTCTCTTATCAGCTTGCTGCACAAGAATGCTGACAGCTTGACTTCCGGTCCCGAGGGAAGTGTACGTAAGTATGAGTATTACGTAAGCCGAATGTACTTAACTCGGGGACTGCCTGTATATTGATTGGTTTGTGTGATAGTTATATCATCTACAAACTATGGGAGAGATAATGGAATTTACAGCTTTTACTTTCTGACTGCCCATCACATTTCTTGAGGTGCTACAATACCAGGACAGTACAAACACCCCCAAATGACCCCTTTTTGGAAAGTAGACACCCTAAGCTATCTGCTGAGAGGCATATTGAGTCCATGGCAGATTTTTTTATTTCTACAAGTTTCTGGAAAATGACAAAAACATTTTTTACACAAAGTTGTCATTTAAATGATTTATTTCTCGCACAAGCCATGGGTATATGTGGAATTACACCCCAAAATACATTCTGCTACTTCTACTGAGAATGGGGTTCCACATGTGTGAGACTTTTTGGGAGCCTAGCCACATACAGGATCCTGAAATCCAATGACCACTTTGAAAGCCTGAAGGTGCGTAACTTCCTCATTATACTTCCTCACTACCTATCACAGTTTCGGAGGCCCTGAAATGCCAGGATAGCCCCAAACCCCCCCAAATGACCCCTTTTTGGAAAGTAGACACCCTAAGGAATTTAAAAAGAGGCATGGTGAGTATTTTGCAGATCTAATTTTTTCTCACAAGGTTTTGAAATATAAAAAAAGAAAAGAAAAAATATTTTGCTTTTTTCTTAAATTTTCAAAAACTTGTGGCAACAAATGAGATCTAACAGTAATGGTGTGAACTGTCTTGGAAATTCGCTTTAACGAATTTCTCCTTACCGTGAGTACTCGCAGTTGGATGCGCAGAAATCCCCCATAAAGCTGTGTGAATCTCGCTTACCACGACTGCAGCCAAACTACACGATTCCTGCCCATCCAAATACTTTGGTCCTGTTGATTTGTAGGTGATGGAGCTCCGTTACCCAGAATGATCACACGACACTCTAAGGCTGGTTGCAATCCACATAAGGGCCGGCTTTAGGCTCAGCTCTCTGTTTTTATTAAAAATACACACATGCCCCCCACATGAATAAAGTCAAACCCCTCCCACCGAACAATGCAATGGGGATTGCCTATACAGAAGATGTACATTCCAATTGGAGCATAGCCTTTGCTATTATCTATCACTGGTCCTCCCCCATGAACCTTCTGAGGTCAGCAGACTTCCTCCCCTTCCCCCCTATGAGCCATCTGAGGTCATATTTCCTGTCCTACTAGCTTCTATTGGTATGTAAAATTCTCTGCACAAGCACTCCCTAAAAATATCAGTCTGTACCTGGATGGGCCCGATACGATCTTTATTAAAACACATCCATCCAAGATACAGTTTCAAGTTGGTAATGGGTTGTAAGATATGCATAAGCCTACACGTGGAGTTCACACCGCTTGCGCATTGCGTTATGAAGCCCACGTGGTACTATGCTGCTGATATGTGGATACAGGCCCACGGTCTACTGACAGCAGCATTCGCATGGAATGCCGTGGTGGTATACACGCCGGTCTATAAGCGCAGATCTGCCATCTCATCCATTACCAAGCCGAGTACTGTAATACATACATTGTACATGCGCATGGCCCAATTGCAGCCTTCAGAGCTTTAATTAAGCCACACGAGAGACATATGAATAACACGAATACATGACACATTTAAAGTTCGACCAACAATACAAAATTTCCATGACATTCCCTCCTGTTTTATCATATTCTCCTCGTGTCCCTTCTTGATCTTCTTCAGCTTGATGGGTGTAGTCTCAAACTTCAAAGAGTTCCTGTAGTTGTCCCTGAGAATAAAGCTCCACGGGGTACCTGAAACAACAAGACCCGACGCAGACTCGACGCAAACAGGCTTGATTGAAGCGATGATCCTCAAGAGCGTTGGAACCTTCACTACAGGAAGGCTCTTGCAAAAACCACAAACAGACTTGTGGTATGAATAAAGCTTGTGATCCCACGGTGGTCTGGGGAGATCCAGCAACAGATTCTCAAATTGCCCCTGCAGACGGGGCCACACAAGGCTGGTCTCGACCCAGACAGTTTTCCAAATCGCAGACACAAACCATGATGAGGCTTGAAGCTTGCTTGAAGGTCTTGGAGAATGTGGTCTTCAGAGAGATAAATTAGAGGGAAGCCAGGACGTAATCTGTAGAGAAGGTGGATGGTTGGTGAGGTCTTCCTCCGATCAGTGGTTGGAGTGGGATCCCAGGAGCGGGCATGGAGATGTGGTCGTCTGCCCGAGCTTGGTTTACACGGTCGATGAGGCAACAGGAACATCTCACCGCGGCATATAAAAGGCAGATGAAAAAGAGAAGCATCAGGATATACACTCCCACTTCCTTCAACCAAGATCCGATGGAGAACAGGAAATCTCCCAATCCTCCCAAACCCTTGAACGGATTCCAACCCTCACTAGCTATAGCTCTAGCTTTTCCCTGTAGTTCACTAACTTTGTCCATATGGGCCTGGACCTTGTCATCGGTGTCTTCTATCCAAGTACAACAATCCTCTCCGATGAACTCACAGAACCCCCCTTTGGCGGCTAAAAGATAATCGAGGGCCATCTTCTCCTGAAGCACTAAAATTCCCATCTGCCGTTGTTCTTGGGCAATTTCTCTGACAGCCTCTACGGTCTCGTTAAACATACTATCCACGATGACAGAAAAATTGTTCAGGCGCTTCATAAGTTCTATTCCCCATCCTGTCCATGAGGGGAACCAAGCCCATGCCTGGTCGCCCTCAGAGAACAGCTCTCTGCGAACTCTCCCTGCCATCCTTACCTTCTTGTGGACCATCAACTCTTCATGATCCATCACTACATAGGATGCGGGGACTAGCTTTATGAGGGCACACGAACCTTTCGCGTTCTGGGGAAATGTTCTATAGGCTGCCGAACCACACAGAAAATAGTATGGACCTGTCAGAGCAGAACAGGAGGAGTTCCTCGTTCGGCCTCTGGTACTGAGCAACAGTTGCACAGACTGGGGGATTGCTCCCTCAGTCTGCACATCACATCCGTCCTTCCAACACACGTGGTCTGGTCGGTCAGTGTGGTTACTCAGAAAGGAAGTCTGGTTAGTCAGATTGACAGTTATACCTCCCTCGCAGGTGGTAGTCCCAACAAACTTGTTACCTGTGCCAAAGCTGATGTTAAAGCACACCTGAGGGCTGCCTAGCTGCCCAGTTACCCATAATGGACTGGTGAGGGCCCTACAGGAGCTAGAGCTAATATTGGTGCTGAAACTGATGTTACCTGCTAAAAATGTGTCATTAAGTTCTACCGACAAATGTCTACGTGGGGGCTGACCAGGGGTCCCTTGCTTTTTCATGCCGACGCGGATGTCATATAGGGCATGAACAGCGGCCATTGCGGACATGTGATGACTGGGTGGGGGCTTAGAGCATACCCAACAGTTGGTTTTGTTGGCGGTTCTGGCTAAACGCAGGTGCATTTTAAATAAAAGGTTGGGGTATCTGCCGTCTTTTCCTCCGTTCACACACATGTATGACATACAAACAAAAAGAAAAAGGAAAATGACACCCCTCATTCTCTGGTGTAGCTGAGAAGCTTCTTGCAGTGGCTTGCGTGCACCCAGTTGTCTCGTCCCTCGAGCTTGAGTGAGGTAGGTGTCGTCAGCTGGACTTGGTATGGTCCGGTGAACCGTGGCTCGAGTCCGGTTCTTTGATGTTTCTTTAGGACGACCCAATCACCTGGCTCAATAGAAAGAACACCGGTTATTGTATTTGGATCGGGGAGCGATTCGCGAACCCGATGGTGTATCTTCTGCAGCTCCCGTTGCAGAGATTGCACATAACCTGTAAGCTGTGAATGCAAAGACGACAACTGTTGAGGAAAGTACAACCCTGTTTTGGGAGGTCCCCCAAACAACACCTCGTAGGGTGACAGCCCATGTGGTTGCCGAGGGGCATTCCGGATGGAATAGGGGGCAATGGGGAGACACTCAGGCCAAGGTTTTTGGGTATCGGAAGACGTTCAACCTTACCGTTACTCTCGGGGTGATATGGGGTGTGTCGCCGCTGACTCCAGTTCCACCAAAGAGATGCAGTCGTGTCCTTTGGAAGAGAGATTAGTAGTGGACAAAGAAGACATGTTAGCAGAAGAGGTGTTAGTATTGTTAGTCGTGTTGCAAAATTCAGCACTGTCATTGCTGTCCTCCCCCCCCTTCTCATCTTCCGACACAGGAAGAAGAGAAGCTGGGTTAAGAATAGTGCATCGTTTGATAGTGAGGTTAGTAGGGGTTAGGAGGGTTTTCCCCTGAGAGGGGTACCTTGCCTTGGATGTCCTGTTTTCGCAGGACCGTTCTTGCTGCACTGGTGTCGGTGAGGCAAGGGAGGGGATATTTTAATTCCTCTAGAAAAAGATGGATCTGGGCCGACACCGATTTGTCAACTTCCTATGAGAATTCATAGGAGTTACTTACCATGGTGGTCATAGGGGCGGAGGACTCATCAGGAATGAACTGCCACCGACCTTTAGGTAATTGGGGACAGCTCCTCCTCATGTGCCCCGTTTGGTGGCACTGGAAGCACCTGGGTGGGGGCCTATTCTTCCTGTGACCCAGATCCCTTGGTTTTTCGTGTGGGGTCTGGGACATAAGAACTTTGGCCTTGTCTTGTTTTCTTCTATCCATTTCCCTCTCTATTGCCGCAAGAGTGGAAAGGATAGCAGGGATAGACATCTCATTATATTCGGGTCGGGCCAGAACCAGCCTTTCCCGAATTTTAGTATCGATGCCTTCCAAAAATTTGGCCCGCAACAGAATGTGCGTCGCGGTCACCTTTACCCCTTCAGTTGGAGCATCAGGTCCAACTTCCAGATCCGCATCCAGTGCCGTCTGCTTGAGACGGCGCCAGAAGCAGGCGCTTTCCTCATTAGGACCCTGGGTGAGCTTCATCATGTCCGTAGTAGAGGTAGCACCATACATTTCTGGAAGCTTTGCCTTTAGCTGTGTACAGAACTCTTTGCCCCCTGAAGTCATCTCCTCATGCGTGGTTATAGAGCACCCTGCAATCACTGTACTGGCCACTTCCATGCCCACCTTTGCCCGTAGGATCTGTGCACAATCTGACCCGCTCATACCATAGCTGAACTGGTTTTGTCCAAACATTCGAGCAAATCCTCTCGGATTGACTCGATAGTCCGGGAGCTCAGCCAGAATAGTGCGGATCTCTGCCGGGGTGAAGGGGACATGCCAAACTACCCGTTCCCCTAAAGTCCGTTCCCCCCGTGCATTGGGAGGACCTTCAAATTGCTGCACCCTGACTGGATAGGCCTCGGTCCGGGAAGAGTGCAAGGGCTGACCCAGCATCATCGGTGGGCTTAGATTAACCACCTCGCTTACTGCACCTTCAGGTTTGAGGTCCCTCAGATCAGGGTATAGCTGGAGGGCAGGGGTCTGATCAGTGGTTCGTAGCGCTTTGATGCAATCCGCCCTGTTTTTTAACCGGGTGTCTATTCCCCTTGATTCACAGATAGTCTGCAAATCGGTTGTTGAGTAGGCTTCATAGTTGGAAACAGAAGGAGCTGGGGTGAAGCAGGGAGAAGGGAGAGGTAGAGGTAGAGGCTGAGGCATAGATACAGAAGACACGGAAGGTACATCAAGAGTGACGTCACTAACAGAAGAGACAGGTGCAGTTATACTTATCTCAGCCACTGTTGGTTGTTGGGGGACCCCAGCAGACCCTGATCCTGCCTGCCTTAGTAGAGTCAGCCCTGAAAGAGCTTCCTCCACCTCTGACACCGGATCCTCCTGTTTTATTCCCTCTGGAGGCCAGGTATACATCACCTGGTTCTTCCGGACAGACACCAGTTTATGTATGCCCTGCTTCCCTAATCGGATTGACCTGTGAAGCCATAGCTGTGCGATCTCTAGTTCTGACGCCTGCATCCGTGGTTCAAATTCAGAGATGAATTTTTCCCACCTCCATGCGTCAAATGTACCTTCCCGGGGAATTTCCCATCTGGTACCCTTCGACCATTTATTCCACCTTTTGAGGGGTTCTGTAGACTTCCCCCCCAAACTCACCTTCATCAGTTGTGCAGCTGTCCTTACCCTGAAGAGGGCTGGTTCCCCCTCTCTCTTCATGGACTGACTACTGCCCATCGTGACTAGTCACTGGTATATATCCCGCGTCCGGGTACCTGTTTACCCCCTGGAGCACTCGGTGGGATCCTACCGAGAGGCCTGATTCCACCACTTTCCCAGCACAGCGTAATTTATGTGATACTTATCGATCACCCGAAGCGCATCAAGTGGCGGTCAGACTGAGAGCACACCTCCCACTCCCACAGCGCAATTTATGTGATCCTGACCACTCGAAGTGTTTGTGGTAACCAGGCTAAGCGTTATACTTCCCTGGACCGCCCACTCGCACAGCGTAATTTATGTGGTTCTCATCACCCACTGTGTTTGGCAGGCCACACCGCACAATGATGAAAGTGGCTTTTCTCTCCCTGCACACAGTAGCTAACACAAGTCAAAACAAAAAGAGGGGTTCTTGGATGTTACTTAGGGGTCACTGGTTGGGCAGAAACCTGCTAACTGACCTTTAGGAAATTTGTGTAAAGAAAAAAACTTTCCTAATACACACAGAAAAAAACCCTTTTCAACCTGAAAAACTGTTAAAAAGGACAAAGTGGATCCTTATGAAAAACACGGGACGTTTCACAGTAAAACAATTACACAGAGGTAAACCGAAAAACTGCGCCAAAAGTAACCTTGTTGCTGACGCAAAAATCACTCCTATCAGCACCGCTAAACGATCCACGTTACACACGCAATCTTTACTGCAACCACCTAGAACCGTTTACACAAGAAGTCTGCTGGACACGAAACACGTGACACAGCAGCTTAAAACAAACCCGCTTTACAATAAGGAACTACTTTTAACAGGAAAAACACAAGAAAAACATAATCACTATACAAGAAATCTATGTGCAAAAACCCAGACTACACCGCGCTCACTAAATGTGGAACACGTGAAGGGAAAACTCGCTTAACACACTTTAAATTGGCTGGCAATACGCAAATTTAAAGCTAAAAGCAAACAACTTAGACTGTAAAAATTTGGATTAAAAACACAAAATGGGTCAAATGCATATAGAAAGCTGCATACACATTGCATAGAGATTACTGCACATATGGTAGTCAACAAAATGGCCACCAACAGGGAAAGCACATGGTCATTAACAAAATGGCCACCAAACAAAAGGAGTCCATGTGGTTAGTCAAGAAAATGACCCCCCACAGAGGAGCACATGGTAGATACTAGAATGACCCCCCACAGAGGAGCACACGGCAGACTCTAGCCTCAAAATTGCCTCTAACCTCTTACATAAAACAGACTTTTGGACAGAACATACACTGGACAATTACACAACAATATGAAGTACACATATAACACAATTTGGGCACGATCACAGAACAGACATAAAACACCAACATATCACACTAACATGCACATGTAACAGAAAGGACCCCCTGCTGCATGCTTGCTGGGAGCAGTAGTACCACAAAACACTGCACAGACTACATACACACAGAGATCTTACAACAGTTAACAATTAACCTAAACCTTTCAGCACTGTAATAATGACCTCACGTGGAGGGGGGTAGAGCAATTACCACAGTACCTACAACCCGCAAATACTTACCTAACACTATGCAACAACTTTTACCCGCTAAAACATATACCCGTTTAATTTTTTGTTGGAAGATTTTTAAACTTGACCAAATCCAGCCAACCAAACCCACCCCTCTGCTGCTCTCCGCAGAGACAAATCCTCGTCTTTCACCCACAAATCAAGAGTTTAGGACAAAAAAAACTAGGTCCTTGCTAAGCGGTAATTCTTGTTAGCTAACAGAGAGCGAAATCAGCCACACGAACACGCAAAAAGCGATCCTCTTAATGGCAGAGAGACCTGAAATGTGCCGGCATACTTTTTGCTAGTTCATGATGGCTATTCCCCCCTCGTACTGGGTTAGCTATGCAAGAATACGCGTTAGTATCCACCAGGCTCGCCAAACTGTCTTGGAAATTCGCTTTAACGAATTTCTCCTTACCGTGAGTACTCGCAGTTGGATGCGCAGAAATCCCCCATAAAGCTGTGCGAATCTTGCTTACCACGACTGCAGCTAAACTACACGAATTCCTGCCCATCCAACTACTTTTAGCTCTGTTGAGATGTGGGGGTGGAGCTCCGTTACCCTAGAATGATCAAACGACACTCTCAGGATGGTGTTGCAATTCACATAAGGGCTGGTTTCAGACCCAGCTCTCTGTTTTATTAAAAATACACACATGCCCCCCACATGAATAAAGTCAATCCCCTCCCACCGAACAATGCAATGGGGAGTGCCTATACACAGGATGTACATTCCAATTGGAGCATAGCCTTTCCTATTATCTATCACTGGTCCTCCCCCATGAGTCTTCTGAGGTCAGCAGACTTCCTCCCCTTCCCCCCCATGAGCCATCTGAGGTCATATTTCCTGTCCTACTAGCTTCTATTGGTATGTAAATTCTTTGTACAAGCATTCCCTAAAAATATCAGTCTGTACCTGGATGGGCCCGATACGATCTTTATTAAAACACATCCATCCAAGATACATTTTCAAGTTGGTAATGGGTTGTAAGATATGCATAAGCCTACACGTGGAGTTCGTACCGCTTGGCGCCTTGCGTTATGAAGCCCATGTGGTACTATGCTGCTGATATGTGGATACAGGCCCACGGTCTACTGCCAGCGACATTCGCATCGAATGCCGTGGTGGTATACACGCCGGTCTATAAGCGCAGATCTGCCATCTCATCCATTACCGAGCTGAGTACTGTAACACATACATTGTACATGCGCATGGCCCAATTGCAGCCTTCAGAGCTTTAATTAAGCCACACGAGAGACATATGAATAACACGAATATATGACACATTTAAAGTTCGACCAACAATACAAAATTTCCATGACACTGGTCAGGATTGGCCTTGGTGTAATGTCAGGGCTCCGGGTATGACCAGAGGTATGTGAACTGACGCAGGGAAACGCAGGCTTCAGATATAGTATAAACAATATAATTTATTTAAGACTAAACAATACATAAACGCAGTGCAAGACTAAACATAAACACAGTGCAAACAAAGCAAACCAAAACCCCCAACAGATAACAAAAGAACAATACTAAGTGTAGTCGGGCAGGCCAGGTCGGTAGCAAACGGGCAGGCAAGGTACAAAGGAGCAGGCAAAGTGTAGTCAGACGGGCTGGGTCAGGAAAAATCAGGCAGACAAGGTACCAAAGGACCAGACTGGAGGGTGGTCAGGAATAGCAGAGGTCAGGACAGGCGGAGTTCAATCAGAGTCAGGGATCAAGCAGGATCAGACAGGAAGCAGACAGAATGCAGGTACAGGGGCTCTTGGGAAAACATACACCAAGGCGCTGATTGCAAGTCTGGCCATTCCTTATATGCACCTCCTGCAATCAGCCTCGGGTGTTTTGGCGGACTGCAGAAGTGAGCCTCTGGTTGCTAAGAGCACCTGCTGGCCAGTCCTGGTACTGCAAACCACAAGGCAGGTGAGTCCCACCACTATTGGTGAGTCCATTCCTGACAACTACATTCTGTACTCTGGGATGTAAATCACATACTCCTTACCACTACACTCTGGGATGTAAATCACATACTCCTGACCACTACACTCTGTACTCTGGGATGGAAATCACATACTCCTGACCACTACACTCTGTACTCTGGGATGGAAATCACATACTCCTGACCACTACACTCTGTACTCTGGGATGGAAATCACATACTCCTGACTACTGCACTCTGGGATGGAAATCACATACTCCTGACCACTACACTCTGTACTCTGGGATGGAAATCACATACTCCTGACTACTGCACTCTGGAATGGAAATCACATACTGCTGACCACTACACTCTGTACTCTGGGATGGAAATCACATACTCACCACTGCATGTTGTTTTCAGGGCTGTATGAAGTAGTCTCCTGACCCCTGCACTCTGGGCCATTATTCATGGTGAACCAGAAACTGGATGACCTGTAAAGGCTTGTAAAGTTGTCAGGGATCGCGGGTCCTCTCCCGGCGCACGCACACTTGCGACAGCTCACGCCTGGACACAGGCACTAGATCCCGGCGGGCCGCGACTGACAGGACACTGGGCATGCACAGTAGGAGCCGCGGGCGCGCCTCGGGCGGCCAATGACAGCCCGGGGGCGTGTCCTGGCCGGCCAATGACAGTGCAGGGCGCACTATTTAAAGATGCCCTGCACTTTCACAGATTGCCGCAAGGTCTATCTGTGATCCTGACGTTCCTGTACCTGATTAGTGACCCTGATTGCCCTGGCTACGCTGCCTTCTCCTGTGATTTGACCCAGATTGCCCTGGCTACGCTGCCTTCTCCTGTGATTTGACCCTGATTGCCCTGGCTACGCTGCCTTCTCCTGTGATTTGACCCCGATTGCCCTGGCTACGTTGCCTTCTCCTGTGATTTGACCCGGATTGCCCTGACTACTCTGCCTTCTCCTTTCCTGACCCCCGGCTTGTTTGACCATTCTGCGGACTGACTTATCTTGCTGACCCTGCAAGTGACCTGACTATTCTTCGCCTGCTGATTCGGTACCTCGCTTACCCCACGGGACCACGGCTCATGGCCATCCTGCTAGGTCCTGCCATCCTTCTCACATCTGGCTCTCCCGGTACCTGCATACATCCCCGGAGGCTCCCTCTGCCACTGGTGGGCCTGCTCGGAGGTCGTGACCTGGCCCTGGTCTGTTACAAGTCCATCCCCACCATCAGGGGCCTTGGTGAAAGCACAGACTGGGCTTAGACTACACACTCTGGGTAGGACTGTCAAGTGGGCAGCCTGAGGCACCACCTGGCGGATCATAACAAAAGTGTCTCCTGTGAGAAATGTTTGGGCCCCAGAGATCCCCATCGTTGCCCCGACACACACAATTCTTTTCACTCAATAAATTCTTTATTATAGTTTTACTTCTAATAAGATTGTAATCATAGAATCAGGAAATAACAAAGGAAGGAATCTGATTGGTCAGGAAGATCCCTTGTCTGGAATGCGAGGGCGGAGTCATTATTATTGGTGTACAATACAATACACAACGTGTTCCATTATTATAACAAAGTATTGTAGAAAAGATCCCAACATGTGACATGGCTGAATGATTGCTGGTCATATTAGTTCATCTATTCTCTAAGTGGGGCGGTATCTATTGGGCCAATCCCTTTTACAAACCACACATAATATCGCCCTTCAAAGTGAAAACAGAAACGATTTGTACAAAATCAAAGAGTAGAAATATTTTCCGGTGGATCCCCTCTACCCAGACCCCATATGTAGACATAGAACAACAAGCTGTGTTCCCTCTCGTGCCGCACTCCTCCAACCACCCAAACCCACACAGAAGCAAAGGGAAATAATGAGAGGAAAGTTCCCCCCTAGTTTGGGGCGGAGTTCTCCTTCCCTCCTGTTGGGGGATGGGAGAAGGATGGACTGAAGACAGAGAGACGCTTCGGGGTCACCACTGTTCTGTAGAGCCTTGAAATGAAGGACATCAACTTCAGAAGTTCTTGTTGTCTGTGTAAAGTTCCCCGATAACGAGATCTGGGCTCTCCCGGCTTCTAGCTCTGTAACCCGCTATATCATTATCAGGAAACGCAACTCCGACACCCAAGAAGGGCTGAAGTTGTGTCCTTCATTTCCAGGATCTACTGACCACTCTGCACCCCGACATTTACTGCACTTCATCCATGTCTTTGGGGGCTTCTCATCTCCTTATCAACTGTTTCTTCCATGATGAAGGTCAGCCATGGAGTATATCTGAGGTGTATATCAGGGTGTGCTTCTTCCCCACATGAGAGCTGGGATGTCCAGCAACATTCATCTAGAAGACATTTCCCGCACTCAAGGCACTAATATACCTCCAGGGTTGTGTGGGACCCCTCATGTACAGGAAGACAGGACTTCAGTGAGGAACAATCACCTCACTCAGGACAGGAATATGGCTTCTCCGCCATGTGAGATCTCTGATGTTTCGAAAGACCGTACTTCTGTGAAAAACATTGGCCGCACTCAGGACAGGAATATGGCTTCTCCCCCGTATGAAATCTCTGATGTCTGAAAAGACTGCACTTCCGTGAAAAACATTTCCCGCAATCAGGACAGGAATACGGCTTCTCCCCCGTATGAGATCTCTGATGTTTGTAAAGACTGGATTTTACTGAAAAACATTTCCCGCACTCAGGACAGGAATACGGCTTCTCCCCTGTGTGAGATCTCTGATGTGTGTAAAGATGGGACTTGTCTAAAAAACTTTTCCCACACTCAGGACAGGAATATTTCTTCTCCCCTGTGTGAAATTTCAGATGTCTGTAAAGACTGGAATTCTGTGAAAAACATTTTCCACACTCAGGACAAGAATACTTCTTCTCCCCCTTGTGAAATCTCAGATGTCTGTAAAGATTGGTCGTCTGTGAAAAACATTTCCCGCACTCAGGACAGGAATACGGCTTCTCCCCCGTGTGAAATCTCAGATGTCTGTAAAGATTGGACGTCTGTGAAAAACATTTCCCGCACTCAGGACAGGAATACGGCTTCTCTCCTATGTGAGATCTTTTATGCACATTAAGTTTGGATTTAGAACAGAAACCCTTCCCGCACTCAGGACAGGAATACGGCTTCTCCCCCGTGTGAGATCTCTGATGTGTGTTAAGATTTGACTTATCTGAAAAACATTTCCCGCACTCAGAACAAGAATGTGACTTCTCCCCCGTGTGAGATCTTTTATGCCTATTAAGGTGGGATTTAAAATGGAATCCCTTCCCGCACTCAGTACAGGGAAACCTCTTCCCTGTTGGAAGGCCGGTCTGGTCCCGCACAGTCTGAGGTTCCTCAGGATACGAGGAATCCAATGGTCCATCTACACTGGGTGGTGCCGGATGGACATTGGAGGGAGCCGGGTTTTCTCCTGGACTATACTGTGTGATGTCCTCATCTTCTACTTTCCAGTCTGGAGACAAAGTGAGACAATCCTCGGAGGTTTTCCTCATCTCCCGGCCATGGACTAAAATACAAAGACAAAGAGGATTACTAGACAGGAGCTGATTGGTTCCCCCAAACCAGGACTCCACCCACATCAGGCAGCTTGGTCTCTGAGGAGCTTACAATTCCACCCTCAAGGGAACTAGGACATGGCTCTTCTGATCTCCTACCAGGTCATTTCTTTATTCCTGAACCTTAGTCAGAGAGTGAGGAAACAACCAGAACTGTCTTTTATAGGAGGGACAGTGATGAGGGGATTATAGGACGAGGGTCCCCACCCCCTCTATCATTCATCGCCATCTTCCCAACACAAGAAGTACTGCACTTCCTTATTTAGTCCATGATTTAGTCATGAAGAACAGCGGGGCTGAGCCCCACCAGAGGTCAGAGAGTGAGGATGGGGGGAGAACAACCAAGATAAAGACTGGACTGATCCTGAAGACCACCATCATTGGGGTATTGACTCCTCCCTCATTATCACTTTCTGTTTAAGGGTCCAAAGTTGGAGGATGTTATCACATTATTATCACCATGTAAAAGTCTGTGCTCCAATCACATCATCCGATATAAAATGTCCAGCTGGTAGGAAATGGGTGTAACAAAAGAGAATCCATATTATGTGTATATATAGCTGTCAGGGAATTCCATGATCCCCGTAGCGATGGTCCCGGCGCAGGCGCAGTATGCCACCCTGTGCAGGGACACTGGCACTAGGTCCAGGCCGGACGCTGCGTTCGAGTTCGCGGATGCACAGTAGAAGCCGCGGCCACCCGCTGGGCACCAATGGCAGCGCAGGGCGGGATATTTAAATGGGCCTGAGCTGTCATTCAGTGCCTTCTGGTCTCCTTGTATCCTGTGAACCTGTGCCCTGTAAGTTATTGACCTGGATTGTACCTGACCTTGCTATAGACTCCGTGCTCTGGGAACGCCTATTCAGTGGAGTGCTAGTGGTACCGTCGGGCGGTCCCTTACAATAGCAGTGGGGGAGGGTGGAGAGCAGAAGTCAGGACTATGGAATGTACAACATAGAATATATAGTGCAGGGGTCAGGAGTATGTAATGTACAACATAGGGTATATAGTGCGGGGGTCAGGAGTATGTAATGTGCAACATAGAGTATATAGTGCAAGGGTCAGGAGTATGTAATGTACAACATAGAGTATATAGTGCAGGGCTCAGGAGTATGTAATGTACAACAGAGTATATAGTGCAGGGGTCAGGAGTATGTAATGTACAACATAGAGTATATAGTGCAGGGGTCAGGAGTATGTAATGTACAATATAGAGTATATAGTGCAGGGGTAAGGAGGATGTAATGTACAACAGAGTATATAGTGCAGGGGTCAGGTGTATGTAATGTACAACATATAGTATATAGTGCAGGGGTCAGGAGTATGTAATGTACAATATAGAGTATATAGTGCAGGGGTCAGGAGTAAGTAATGTACAACATAGAGTATATAGTGCAGAGGTCAGGAGGATGTAATGTACAACATAGAGTATATAGTGCAGAGGTCAGGAGGATGTAATGTACAACATAGAGTATATAGTGCAGGGGTCAGGAGTATGTAATGTACAACATAGAGTATATAGTGCAGGGGTCAGGAGTATGTAATGTACAACATATAGTATATAGTGCAGGGGTCAGGAGTATGTAATGTACAACATAGAGTATATAGTGCAGAAGTCAGGACTATGGAATGTACAACACAGAGTATATAGTGCATGGGTCAGGAGTATCTAATGTACAACATAGATTATATAGTGCAGGGGTCAGGAGAATGTAATGTACAACATGGAGTATATAGTGCAGGGGTCAGGAGTATGTAATGTACAACATAGAGTATATAGTGCAGGGGTCAGGAGTATGTCATGTACAACATAGAGTCTATAGTGCAGGGGTCAGGAGTATGTCATGTACAACATAGAGTATATAGTGCAGGGGGCAGGGGTATGTCATGTACAATATAGAGTATATAGTGCAGGGGTCAGGAGTATGCAAAGTACAACATATAGTATATAGTGCAGAAGTCAGGACTATGGAATGTACAAAACAGAGTATATAGTGGAGGGGTCAGGAGTATCTAATGTACAACATAGATTATATAGTGCAGGGGTCAGGAGTATGTAATGTACAACATAGAGTATATAGTGCAAGGGTCAGGAGTATGTAATGTAAAATATAGAGTATATAGTGCAGTGGTCAGGAGTATGTAATGTACAACATGGAGTATATAGTGCAGGGGTCAGGAGTATGTAATGTACAACATAAAGTATTTATTGCAGGGGTCAGGTGTATGTTATGTACAACATAGAGTATATAGTGCAGGGGTCAGGAGTATGTCATCTACAACATAGAGTATATAGTGCAGGGGTTAGGAGTATGGAATGTACAACAAAGTATATAGTGCAGGGGTCAGGAGTATGGAATGTACAACAGAGTATATAGTGCAGGGGTCAGGAGTATGGAATGTACAACAGAGTATATAGTGCAGGGGTCAGGAGAATGTAATGTAAAACATAGAGTATATAGTGCAGGGGTCAGGAGTATGTAATGTACAACATAGAGTATATAGTGCAGGGGTCAGGGGTATGTAATGTAAAACACAGTGTATATAGTACAGAGGTCAGGAGTTTTTAATATATAGTGCAGGGGTCAGGAGTATGTAATGTCAAACATACAGTAAATAGTGCATAGCGTCAGGAGAATGTAATGTACAACAGAGTATAAAGTGCAGGCGTCAGGAGTATGTAATGTACAACCTAAAGTATATAGTGCAGGGGTCAGGAGTATGTAATATACAACATAGAGTATATAGTGCATGGGTCAGGAGTATGTAATGTACAACATGGAGTATATTGTGAAGGGGTCAGGAGTATGTGATGTACAACAGAGTATATAGTGCAGGGGTCAGGAGGATGTAATGTACAACAGAGTATATAGTGCAGGGGTCAGGAGTATGTAATGTACAAGTTATATAGTATAAGGGTCAGGACTCTCAGTATTAGTATTCTGTAATCAGTGGAAGCTTAAATGTTTACTGTAGAAAACATCTAGAGGTGAGCTGGGATTAAACCATCATGAAACAGGTTAGATTGGATGTGACGGTGTAAGTGGTATACTTGGACAGAGGGGTGGCGGTGGACGTGATAAACTTGGACAGAGGGGTGGCGGTGGATGTGGTATACTTGGACAGAGGGGTGGAGGTGGACGTGGTATACTTGGACAGAGGGGTGGCAGTGGACGTGGTTAACTTGGACAGAGGGGTGGCAGTGGACATGATAAACTTGGACAGAGGGGTGGCAGTGGACGTGGTATACTTGGACAGGGGGGTGGCGGTGGACGTGGTATATTTAGACAGAGGGGTGGCGGTGGACGTGGTATACTTGGACAGAGGGGTGGCGGTGGACGTGGTATACTTGGACAGAGGGGTGGCGGTGGACGTGGTATACTTGGACAGAGGGGTGGCGGTGGACGTGGTATACTTGGACAGAGGGGTGGCGGTGGACGTGGTATACTTGGACAAAGGGGTGATGTGGACGTGGTATACTTGGACAGAGGGGGGGCGATGGATGTGGTATACTTGGACAGAGGGGTGTTGGTGGACGTGGTATACTTGGACAGAGGGGTGGCGGTGGACGTGGTATACTTGGACAGAGGGGTGGCGGTGGACGTGGTATACTTGGACAGAGGGGTGGCGGTGGACGTGGTATACTTGGACAGAGGGGTGGCGGTGGACATGGTATACTTGGACAGAGGGGTGGCGGTGGACGTGGTATACTTGGACAGAGGGGTGGCGGTGGACGTGGTATACTTGGACAGAGGGGTGGCGGTGGACGTGGTATACTTGGACAGAGGGGTGGCGGTGGACGTGGTATACTTGGACACAGTTCCCTACACATGGCTAATGTGTAAGGTAAAGTCTATGGGCTGGAAAAATCTGGATGTAAATGGATAGAAAACTGGCTAAAAGATCGTATTCAGAGAGTAGTGGGTAATGATTCATACTCTGAATGGTCTAGGGGTGTCAGTAGTGTACCCCAAGGTTCAGTGTTATTAGTGGGGTACCCCAAGGTTCAGTGTTATTAGTGGGGTACCCCAAGATTCAGTGTTATTAGTGGGGTACCGCAAAGGTTCAGAGTTATTAGTGGGGTACCCCAAGGATCAGTGTGATTAGCGGTGTACCCCAAGGTTCAGTGTTATTAGAGGGGTACCCTAAGGTTCAGTGATATTAGTGGTGTACCCCAAGGTTCAGTGTTATTAGTGGGGTACCCCAATGTTCAGTGTTATTAGTGGTGTACCCCAAGGTTCAGTGTTATTAGTGGTGTACCCCAAGGTTCAGCGTTATTGTGGGGTACCCCAGGGGTCAGTGTTGTTAGTGGGGTACCCCGAGGTTCAGTGTTATTAGTGGTGTACCCCGAGGTTCAGTGTGATTAGTGGGGTACCCCAAGGTTCAGTGTGATTAGTGGGGTACCCCAAGATTCAGTGTTATTAGTGGGGTACCCCAGGGTTCAGAATCATCAGTGGTGTACCCCAAGGTTCAGTGTTATTGGTGTGGTATAGAGGTTCAGTGTTATTAGTGGGGTACCCCAAGGCTCAGTGTGATTAGTGGGGTACACCAATGCTCTGTGTTATTAGTGGGGAACCCCAAGGTTCAGTGTTATTAGTGGGGTACCCCAAGGTTCAGTGTTATTAGTGGTGTACCCCAAGGTTCAGTGTTATTAGTGGTGAACCCCAAGGCTTAGTGTGATTAGTGGTGTACCCCAAGGTTCATTGTTATTAGTGGTGTACCCCAAGGTTCAGTGTTATTAGTGGGGTACCCCAAGGCTCAGTGTTATTAGTGGGGTACCCCAAGGTTAAGTGTTATTAGTGGGGTACCCCAGGGTTCAGTGTTATTAGTGGTGTACCCCAAGGGTCAGTGTTATTAGTGGGGTACCCCAAGGTTCAGTGTTATTAGTGGGGTACCCCAAGGTCCAGTGTTATTAGTGGGGTATCCCAAGGTTCAGTGTTATTAGTGGGGTACCCCAAGGTTCAGTGTCATCAGTGGTGTACCCCAAGGTTCAGTGTTATTAGTGGTGTACCCCAAGGGTCAGTGTTATTAGTGGGGTACCCCAAGGTTCAGTGTTATTAGTGGGGTACCCCAAGGTCCAGTGTTATTAGTGGGGTATCCCAAGGTTCAGTGTTATTAGTGGGGTACCCCAAGGTTCAGTGTCATCAGTGGTGTACCCCAAGGTTCAGTGTTATTAGTGGGGTACCCCAAGGTTCAGTGTTATTAGTGGGGTACCCTAAGGTTCAGTGTTATTATCCGGTTCCTGCCCGATCTATGGCCAGATGGTGGCCGGGTGAGCACCTCGTCCCTCCGGGTGAAAGCCATATGGCGTCCATCCAGGTATGCGCAGTTTGCATGCCCGCAGAACCGTGCAGAGGCGCGATCTGTCACCGGCCATGTACCTCGGACACGGCCAATGACAGATCTGTGTACCGGCCCCATTGTCTGTACCATGTGACCTGCTGTGACCAATCACTGTAGGTCACATGACAGTTGTATACAATGGATGGCTTCATTTTCTTCCCAAAAAAAGAACACACATTTTTAAATAAAGATATGTTTTTCTTTGTTTCTGTTATAAAAGTTTTCAAATAAATAATTGTTCTTCATAAATTTAGGCCGAGATGTATTCTGCTACATGTCTTTGGTGAAAATAACCCAAATTAGGATTTCTGAACTCTATAACTTCCCTACAGACTAAATCATAAACTATGGGAGATATCTGAAAATTGATCAATCCTGAAGTACTGACAGCCAATCTTATTTCTTGAGGTCCAAGAATGTCAGAATAGTACAGATATCCCCCAAATGTCAGAACGCTACAGATATCCCCCAAATGTCAGAACGGTACACATATCCCCCAAATGTCAGGACAGTACAGATATCCCCCAAATGTCAGGACGGCACAGATATCCCCCAAATGTCAGGACAGTACAGATATCCCCCAAATGACAGGACAGTACAGATATCCCCCAAATGTCAGGACGGCACAGATATCCCCCAAATGTCAGAACGGTACAGATATCCCCCAAATGTCAGGACAGGACAGATATCCCCCAAATGTCAGCACAGTACAGATATCCCCCAAATGTCAGGACAGTACAGATATCCCCCAAATGTCAGGACAGTACAGACATCCCCCAAATGTCAGGACAGTACAGACATCCCCCAAATGTCAGGACAGTACAGACATCCCCCAAATGTCAGGACGGTACAGATATCCCCCCAAATGTCAGAACGGTACAGATATCCCCCAAATGTCAGGACAGGACAGATATCCCCCAAATATAAGGACGGTACAGATATCCCTCAAATGTCAGAACGGTATAGATATCCCCCAAATGTCAGGACGGTACAGATATCCCCCAAATGTCAGGACAGTACAGATATCCCCCAAATGTCAGGACGGCACAGATATCCCCCAAATGTCAGAACGGTACAGATATCCCCCAAATGTCAGGACAGATATCCCCCAAATGTCAGCACAGTACAGATATCCCCCAAATGTCAGGACGGTACAGATATCCCCCAAATGTCAGGACAGTACAGACATCCCCCAAATGTCAGGACAGTACAGACATCCCCCAAATGTCAGGACAGTACAGATATCCCCCAAATGTCAGGACAGTACAGATATCCCCCAAATGTCAGGACAGTACAGATATCCCCCAAATGTCAGGACGGTACAGATATCCCCCAAATATCAGGACAGTATAGATATCCCCCAAATGTCAGGACAGTAAAGATATCCCCCAAATGTCAGGACAGTACAGATATCCCCCAAATGTCAGAACAGTACAGATATCCCCCAAATGTCAGGACAGTACAGATATCCCCCAAATATCAGGACAGTACAGATATCCCCCAAATGTCAGGACGGTACAGATATCCCCCAAATGTCAGGACAGTACAGATATCCCCCAAATGTCAGGAAAGTACAGATACCCCTAAATTTTAGTTTGGGTACAATGTTGCATTACCGTGCAATTGTCATTCAAAGTGTGAGAGCGCTGAAACCTGAAAATTGGCCTGGGCACGAAGGGGGTAGAAGTGCCCGGTATGGAGGGGTTAGTGGGGTACCACAAGGTTCAGTGTTATTAGTGGGGTACCCCAAGATTCATTGTTGGGACCCCAACTTATTAATATATTTATAAACAATATCGGGTCTGATATTAAAGATCACAAGGGGGGATATGATCTCCATGTATAATACATAAGGGGGGGATATGATCTCCATGTATAATACATAAGGGGGGATATGATCTCCATGTATAATACATAAGGGGGGGATATGATCTCCATGTATAATACATAAGGGGGATATGATCTCCATGTATAATACATAAGGGGGGATATGATCACCATGTATAATACATAAGGGGGGGATATGATCTCCATGTATAATACATAAGGGGGGATATGATCTCCATGTATAATACATAAGGGGGGGATATGATCTCCATGTATAATACATAAGGGGGATATGATCTCCATGTATAATACATAAGAGGGATATGATCTCCATGTATAATACATAAGGGGGGGATATGATCACCATGTATAATACATAAGGGGGATATGATCTCCATGTATAATACATAAGGGGGGATATGATCTCCATGTATAATACATAAGGGGGGGATATGATCTCCATGTATAATACATAAGGGGGGATATGATCTCCATGTATAATACATAAGGGGGATATGATCTCCATGTATAATACATAAGGGGGGGATATGATCTCCATGTATAATACATAAGGGGGGGATATGATCTCCATGTATAATACATAAGTGGGGATATGATCTCCATGTATAATACATAAGGGGGGATATGATCTCCATGTATAATACATAAGGGGGATATGATCTCCATGTATAATACATAAGGGGGATATGATCTCCATGTATAATATATAAGGGGGGATATGATCTCCATGTATAATACATAAGGGGGGGTATGATCTCCATGTATAATACATAAGGGGGGATATGATCTCCATGTATAATACATAAGGGGGGATATGATCTCCATGTATAATACATAAGGGGGGATATGATCTCCATGTATAATACATAAGGGGGGGATATGATCTCCATGTATAATACATAAGGGGGATATGATCTCCATGTATAATACATAAGGGGGGATATGATCACCATGTATAATACATAAGGGGGGGATATGATCTCCATGTATAATACATAAGGGGGGATATGATCTCCATGTATAATACATAAGGGGGATATGATCTCCATGTATAATACATAAGGGGGGGATATGATCTCCATGTATAATACATAAGGGGGGGATATGATCTCCATGTATAATACATAAGGGGGGATATGATCTCCATGTATAATACATAAGGGGGGATATGATCTCCATGTATAATACATAAGGGGGATATGATCTCCATGTATAATACATAAGAGGGGATATGATCTCCATGTATAATACATAAGGGGGGATATGATCTCCATGTATAATACATAAGGGGGGGATATGATCTCCATGTATAATACATAGGGGGGGATATGATCTCCATGTATAATACATAAGGGGGGGATATGAACTCCATGTATAATACATAAGGGGGGATATGATCTCCATGTATAATACATAAGGGGGGATATGATCTCCATGTATAATACATAAGGGGGGATATGATCTCCATGTATAATACATAAGGGGGATATGATCTCCATGTATAATACATAAGGGGGGATATGATCTCCATATATAATACATAAGGGGGATATGATCTCCATGTAAAATACATAAGGGGGATATGATCTCCATGTATAATACATAAGGGGGGATATGATATCCATGTATTATACATAAGGGGGGGATATGATCTCCATGTATTATACATAAGGGGGGGATATGATCTCCATGTATAATACATAAGGGGGGGATATGATCTCCATGTATAATACATAAGGGGGGATATGATCACCGTGTATAATACATAAGGGGGGGTATGATCTCCATGTATAATACATAAGGGGGGATATGATCTCCATGTATAATACATAAGGGGGATATGATCTCCATGTATAATACATAAGGGGGGATATGATCACCATGTATAATACATAAGGGGGGATATGATCTCCATGTATAATACATAAGGGGGGATATGATCACCATGTATAATACATAAGGGGGATATGATCTCCATGTATAATACATAAGGGGGATATGATCTCCATGTATAATACATAAGGGGGGATATGATCACCATGTATAATACATAAGGGGGATATGATCTCCATGTATAATACATAAGGGGGATATGATCTCCATGTATAATACATAAGGGGGGATATGATCTCCATGTATAATACATAAGGGGGATATGATCACCATGTATAATACATAAGGGGGGGATATGATCACCATGTATAATACATAAGGGGGATATGATCTCCATGTATAATACATAAGGGGGGATATGATCACCATGTATAATACATAAGGGGGATATGATCTCCATGTATAATACATAAGGGGGATATGATCACCATGTATAATACATAAGGGGGATATGATCACCATGTATAATACATAAGGGGGGGATATGATCACCATGTATAATACATAAGGGGGGGATATGAGCTCCATGTATAATACATAAGGGGGATATGATCTCCATGTATAATACATAAGGGGGGATATGATCACCATGTATAATACATAAGGGGGGGATATGATCTCCATGTATAATACATAAGGGGGATATGATCTCCATGTATAATACATAAGGGGGGATATGATCTCCATGTATAATACATAAGGGGGATATGATCTCCATGTATAATACATAAGGGGGGGATATGATCTCCATGTATAATACATAAGGGGGGATATGATCACCATGTATAATACATAAGGGGGGGATATGATCTCCATGTATAATACATAAGGGGGGATATGATCTCCATGTATAATACATAAGGGGGGTTGCTGTAGGAAAGTCCTGGATTCTTTCTTGGATACACAGAATGTAACTGGATATAACATTTATAGGGAAAGTTGATCCAGGGAATATCCGATTGCCTCTCGGGGGGTCAGGAAGAAATTTTTTCCCCTGCAGGAGCAGATTGGATCGGGCTTTGCTGGGTTTTTGCCTTCTGGTGGATCAGCTGTGGGTGTAGGATTATAACTTTTATTTTTAATGGTTCAACTAGATGGACTGTCTTGTATCAGCCAGACTAACTATGTAACTATGTAGGTCCCACACCGCTGCCTCCCATCTCCTGAGACTGCACTCAGTGACTTGGGTCTGAGACACTACAGACATATCCCTCCACCCGGCACAGCCAGCAGATAACAGAGAAGGTCCCCTGGAAGAGTCAGGCACAAGGCAGGAGACCCCAGTCACATGTCCTGGGTGCCTACATTATGCAATGCTTAGAGTAAAAATCAACATTTTGCTGCCAGCTGAACCCCAGAACCTCCATAAATCCAGTCTAGATACATAAATTGTGTCTGCAGCACAGAGAAGGAAGATTATCCGAGAGAAATCCAGGAATACAGGACGGGGAACACAGCTCAGGAAAGTGACCAGGGGATTACAGGCTGATATCACCCAGTCCCCGCCCTACTCTGGACCAATCAGTGAGCAGTATGGGTGGAGGAATGGATTTAGTGTTCATGACCCACCTGTGCTGATCTCTGTAGGAGTGTCCTCCTCTATAAATGTCCCCGTTATTCCATCCTCCTCCATAGACTGCTGATCATCCCTCACATACGCCTCTTCTTCTTCTGCTTTCACCTCAAATTCTATATCGATTGGATCTCCACTCTAAATCAAGGAAATATATTATCTTTAAAAAAAACTCACATAAAAATATCCACACATCATCTCTACAAGTCCATGTTCTAGATTCTCCCTCCCACCAACCTTGTAATAGTGAGGGATGGTGTGACCTTCCTGTGTGGAATCCCGGGAATACAGAGGACGGGGACATCTCTCTGGTGGGTTCCTGGTATTAGGTGGCTCCATCACATCCTTGTGTCCTTCTGAAAACTCCTCCATCACTCCATACTCCTCATCCTCCTCTTTATACTCTTCTTTAACATCAATATTATCATCCCCGAGGATTCCACTCTGAAAGATATAATAAAACATTCATTGTAACAAACATGCTGTGTATAAATCACAACTACCAATAATTGTCATCATCTACCTGATGATGGTGAGGGATGGTGTGACCTTCCTGTGTGGAATCCCGGGAATACAGAGGATGGGGACATCTCTCTGGTGGGTTCCCATGACTGGATCCATCTGTAGGAAACACACACACTGACTGAATCCATTGTTTCTATGTGTTTATCAGATGATGGGGGATCTAGGTGGATCCTCCGTACTGCTCTCTCCTTTACAATAAAGTCTCCTCTTACCCGGTGATGTGAGGGGCGGCTGATTGTCCATCATGACGTCCTTGTAGAGATCCTTGTGTCCTTCTAAATACTCCCACTCCTCCATGGAGAAATAGACAGTGACACCCTGACACCTTATAGGAACCTGACACACACAATGATACAGTCACCATCCAGACACATCCCTTGTCTGTTACTGGAGAATGTCCCAGAATTCCCAGCATTGCTCACCTCTCCTGTCAGCAGCTTCATCATCTTCTTGGTGACTTCTAGAATCTTCTGCATGTTGTGTCTCTCAGGGTTTAGGGAGTCACATGGAGGCACTGTGATGGTCATATGATCACCTGACTTCAGAAGAGGAAATCTCTGTATTGAGGAACCAATAGAATATCATGATAGAATCCCAGAATCCTCCTCACCTCTCCGGTCAGGTCTGTGTTTTATTAATAGAGATGAGAGTGATGTCATGTGACCTCCCAGAATCCTCCTCACCTCTCCGGTCAGGTCTGTGTTTTATTAATAGAGATGAGAGTGATTTCATGTGACCTCCCAGAATCCTCCTCACCTCTCCGGTCAGGTCTGTGTTTTATTAATAGAGATGAGAGTGATGTCATGTGACCTCCCAGAATCCTCCTCACCTCTCCGGTCAGCAGGTAGATGATCTCCAGGGTGAGGTTTAGTATCTTCTCAGTTATGTGACTCCGGTCCTCCTCCATCCTCATTGGTGCCATCATGTGATCTATACAGGTCTCCTTGTAGACGGATAACTTTGGGAAATGAAAGTAAGAATGATTTGGATGGTATTGGTCACACAATAATAGGATGTGGATGTGAGGGGGGAATAGGAGGGTTGCTGGACATTGAAGAACTACTCCCCCCATGGGAAGACATTTAATCTGAACTGTTTAGTATTTTTTACATTTTGGAGGTCCCGGGACAATCTTGTCCTGCCAGATCAGGAATTCCCTTTTCTCTGTTGGGTTTCTTTGGTCTCTGAACTGGTTTTTATGAGTTTTAGATCTGCAGACAAGGAATGATAAATCTGATCCTTCCTATGACTTGTTTGCTCTGAGGCAGTGCTGTGAGGTCAATGTCGGCTCATCATGATGTCCAGGAAGGGGAACTTGATGACTTTCGCCTGGAGTTGCTGACTTTAATAGCCAGAACTCTGACTGCAAGACTTCAATCTCTGGCAGCCTGCTGACTGACAGGAGTGATGTCACTGTCACTCTCTGCAATAAGAGAAGGGATTGGATTGGATAGCAGGAGGATGCTACTGGTGTAGTAGAGAGAGGAGTCTGCTCTCTTCCAACCAATGGCAGCCCATCGTGGGTAGGAGGAGAACAACATAAGGGAGTGGTTAGTTCTCTTCATTGCTAAGTATACTGTAATATCCAGGACATTGTACAGAGTGGTGGTGGGTTCCTGGGGCTCTGAATTCCAGCACCGGCACTGCCAGAGCCTGTGTCATGGGAGGTATTGGAGTGTCTCCCGCAGATGTTCAGCACTGACCCTCAACTACCTTTTAGTCAATAATGCACCAACAGACCTCCTCTAAGAACAAGTGACCACCAAGGGGTGAAGGACCGACCTCCTTCATTCCACTTGGTATACTGGAAAATTATATTTGACCGATGAAATGGTAAGAAGGTGAAGGTTGCCTTCTTTTCCTGGCTGGAGTTCTGTAAGGAGGTCTGCAAAGTAAATGCAGGTGGGAGAGTAATCAGAGACTAAGAGCCCCCCTCCCTACCTCAGAGTCCCCATGAGCTCTACAACCTTCTCTTCCCTCAGAGCCCTGCTCCCCGCCAACCCTATCCAACCAGATTCCTTCAGCTACTCTACCCCCTCAAAGCTCTTGAACTCCACTACCCCTTAGGGGACAGAAAGTCTCTCATCCTCAGTAACCCCTGAGAGACCCCTCAGCTCCTCTACTTCCCTCAGACCCCTCAGTATTTCCCTCCCTCTGACACCAATGATGGAACATATTCTTCATGGCCGGCTGGGGAATGTTTTCTTCCTCCTGAGCAGCAATGTAAGGGGCTCTATGCTCCATACTCCTGACCCCGGCACTCCATCATTGTGTTGGCTGCATAGTGTAATGATTGCCCATTGGCTGCCTGTGTAGTGTCATCATTGCCCTTTGTAGGCCATGTATGGTCAGGATGGTCCTTGTCTTGTCTATTTATTGTCAGTGCTGTTTGTTTAGAGGACCATATTACTAGAATTTATCTCCACAATGAGGAGAATGTTCCGGCCCCGGAAGTGGGGGAATGTTCTGCCCCTGAAGGGGTTCATCTGGGTTCCCACACTATATATGTGTGTATCATCATCTGCTGGAGATAAAAGACATCACAGTGACTATGGAGGAAGAGGACGGACATGACTATGGAGGAAGAGGATGGATGTGACTATGGAGGAAGAGGACAGACGTGACTATGGAGGAAGAGGACGGACATGACTATGGAAGAAGAGGACGGATGTGACTATGGAGGAAGAGGACGGAAATGACTATGGAGGAAGAGGACGGACGTGACTATGGAGGAAGAGGTCGGACGTGACTATGGAGGAAGAGGTCGGACGTGACTATGGAGGAAGAGGACGGACATGACCATGGAGGAAGAGGACGGACGTGACTATGGAGGAAGAGGACGGACATGACTATGGAGGAGAAGGAAGGACGTGACTATGGAGGAAGAGGACGGACATGACTATGGAGGAAGAGTACGGACGTGACTATGGAGGAAGAGGATGGACGTGACTATGGAGGAAGAGGATGGACGTGACTATGGAGGAAGAGGACGGACGTGACTATGGAGGAAGAGGACGGACGTGACTATGGAGGAAGAGGACGGACATGACTATGGGGGAAGAGGACGGACGTGACTATGGAGGAAGAGGACGGACATGACGGAGGGTTACTGGGTGTAAATAGGACATAACATCTTATTACCTCCTCTGCTGCCATGTCCACCAACTTCTCCTCTCTACTTCCTGTCTGTACCTGACATCACTTCCTGTTCATATTCCATAGAGAAGTCTTGTCTGGGTAGTAGATATGAGATCACCATCTTGTGGAGTTCAAAGGAACTGCAGCCCTGAGAAATGTCCCCTAATAACCATTCCTGCAATGTATCTACCTTACAGAGATACCAGGAAAGTGCCAAAAAGAACTAAAAAGAGTATGAAACAATAAACCTAACTCTTATGCAACCAACTGTTTAAAAAAGATATTTTACTACAAATAGAAAAGTCTTAAAGACACAGAACACAAGATAAAAACAAAAGGTATACATAATAAAACAGAGACCTCCAAAACAGATAATTTTGGGTAAAAAAATACAAAAATAATCCTACAGTATAAAGATATATCTCAATCCACTGATAATGAAGATGTTAGACATAAATGACAAGGATGTAATGGTCACAGAGGAATGGTGGTGGAGATCTCTCATAGTAAGAACACTTCCTTGAATGGTTCTATAAATAAAGAATGAATCCTGGAGGGAATAAAGCTGTAAAGCAATAAATAATATATAAACTGGGCCATCCACTTCATCCATAAAGACATTGTGATTGAAGATCTTCTAGATCACATAGAAGGAGGACTCATCCATGATTTCATACATTTGTTTGGAAGGATAGAACAATCCTCAGAAGGGAACATGTAGGATGACAGGAAAGGCTCCTGACTGGTGAGATCCTCCAAACATAATGATGACATCCATGAACTGGAGCGAGCTCGTTGGGGTGATAAAGCCAATCTGGAAACACTGTGTAGACGTTCTCCAAGAACTCAGCACACTCCAGGTGTGGAGAAAGTCTCCAGGTGGGTTTAGCCTGTCATTTATCATAGGTAGACATGTCCACACATGGACTTCCACAGGGACCCATGAGACTACATATAGAACTTGGAGGTACCTGTAACATGGAACAGGGGTTGGTGTTGCTGGAAGACTGGTCAGAGCAGTGGAAATTGCAGTTCAATGTTTCTGAATCGTGGGTTGGGGATGGGTAGCGGGTACAAAGCTCCCTGGGATGGGCACACTTTCAGGGACAGATACCAGTCCAGTGATGTGGTGTCACACAGTGTAGTGTTTATTGGTGCTGATTACAGGTGCTGTGCAATGTTCCACAAAGTAATGGCAAAAACCTCAAAACCAAAATCCTAGCCATGTCCCGGCACTAACTACACAAACACGATTCCTGACTATCAGGGTACTGGGGCAGTGACCATTTTTTATTCTGTTGAATTGTTGGGATAGAGACACACTGGACACCTTAGCTGCCATTGTGCTTACATGCTGCTTGTCCAATGCGCTCCGGTACCTTTAACCACCTCCTGTCCAGCCGTTGTATATAAACGGCTGGACAGTGGCAGTGCAGGGGTGGGTGGCCATTTATAAACATCCTCCCCACCCCCTGATCATGCTCACTCCCTGGGAGCACACAGCACCACAATCCAGTGCCCGCTGTATCCTCCGGACACAGTGGAACACCAATCGTCGTACGGGACCTCTGTGTGAGGTCCTGATCATGTGATCACTTACCATTACCAAGTCTTTCCCTTTTGTAAGGTCAGCCAGTAGAGCTGTTAAAGTTGCACAATTTTGGATAGACCTTCTATAGTACCCCACAATACCAAGGAAGGTTCTGACCTGCTTTTTGTTTGCAGGACATGCCATTCTTGGATGGCTTTTATTTTGTTTTATGACGTCTTGTCCAATAGTGTAGCCCAAATATACGGCATTTGCCATAAAACCTTCCTTGAAGAGAGAATCCAAGACTGCCTGGACAAGGGGCAAGTGAGAGTCCCATTCAGTGCTATGTATCACTATGTCATCCAGATAGACTGCTCCATACTGTTGATGAGGTCCTAGGGTCCTGTCCATAGCCCTCTGAAGTGTTTCAGTGGCATTTTGTAAACCAAAAGGCATTTCTTTATATTATATGAACCCTCAGGGGGTCAACAAATGCAATCTTTTCACTGGCACTTTCAGTCAGGAGGATTTTCCAGTATGCTTTCTGAAGGGAAATGTATGTCTTTTAGCTCTTTCATTTTGTTTTCCCCTCCACTCCATTTTATATTTTGTACTACCATGTTGATTAATTGTTTTGTATTATACCCAGAATGAGTTAATGTAAATATGCTGTCTGTTATGTGTTACAGAACTGTACTCACAATATTCTTCTATTTCTTATCTTAGCTTAGCCTTGGTAGAGGAGATAGTATCCAACTATTTCTTTGTACTAACAGCACCTGTTTCTGTTATGATATAATTAAAAGTCAAATACTTCTGTCCCATGGGAAAATAATTGTTGGATACTTGTAACTGATTTCAAAGTCTGAGAAAGTCATGCTCATAGCCTTGACAAGTATCTAGCGAGATTCTATTGTATGTAGTAGATAAGTGTTTTAAAACAATGCAGAAACTTTCCTTATTCCTGGGAAAGTGAAACTCCACTTCTCATCACTTTTCAGAATTGACATCAACTTTGTCTTTTTGTTTTCAGCCAATCAATTACTGACAACTCAGCTTTTTGATACTCTGTGCCCCCCACCTTTCTTTTTTCTGTTATATTAATTTTCTTCCCGCTAATAAACTTGAGAGATTGATTTCACCTATCACTGTGTGTATGTCTGTTGTTTCTGAGATGAAGTCAATCTTCCCGACGCGTCAGTACCTTCAACAGCCTGATAAAGACAGATAGCCAGGGGCTATCGACAACCTTTCACTTTCGTCAAGTCCATAGTGGTCAGGAAACGGGCCTTCCCAAGCCTGTCCCTGAGTTCATCTACCCTGAGGATAGGGTATGTGTTAAATTTTGTCACTGAATTAAGCTTTCTGAAGTCATTACAAAACCTCAAAGTACCATCTTGTTTTGGGACTAAAATGATAGGACTAGACCAGTCACTATTAGACCCCTCAATGATGTCTAGCTCCAGCATCCTCTTGACTTTGTCACTGATGTACTTTCTCCTAGCTTCAGGAATCGGTATGGTTTGAGTTTGTCACGGTCCCCAGGTTCAGTAATAATATCATCCTAAAACACTGAAGTCATACCAGGTAACTCTGAAAATGTGTCTCTGCTCCTTATCAGGAACTCTCTAGCTCCCTGCTTTTGGGAATGAGACAGTCTGTCTGGAATTGTGACTTCAGGGACTAGAGGGGACTCAGTACTCCCAGGAGTTCCAGGGGCAGACCCCACAGTCAGTGCCACCCTATCCTTCCAGGGGCATAACAGGTGTACATGGTATATCTGCTCAGGATTTCTTTTATCCGATTCATATACTTTGTAATTCACCTCCCCAACTCTTTTAACCACTTCAAAGGACCCTTTTACTTAGCCAGGAACTTGCTTTCGACAGTGGGAACCAACACCAGGACCCGGTCACCAGATGAGAAAACCCCATTGTGAAGAACCGTCCCTTTGTGATAACATTTTCCCTTTCCATTCCTGGTTTATCCCCTTGTTAAGTGGCCTTCTCATTCTACATTTTTTTTAAACTGTATATATTTAGCAGCTGTTATGTAGACAGGCATTCTGCAGTTTGCTTGTGTAATGGGGACTTGTAGCCTTTCACTTATCCAAATTTCATACTGTGCTGATTACTGCTGTATTGTACTGTAGAGTTTTGGGTGTGGGTGGGGAACCAGGAGCCAGACTGTCTGGTGGGTGTGGAGGGGGCAGGGCTCTGCCAGCATGTACTGTATAAGTTGAATTGTATTCAATAAAGCATTCATTCATTCATTCGCCCTACACGAAGTTCCGACTCATGGTTTGGGATATCGGGGAAGGATCGTCTTTGAGCTTTAATACCTGCCTTGGCAGAGTGATGGAAGACTTGACGGGAAAGGGGACCATTGGCCGAGACTACGCCACGGGCGCCGCATCGCTCCACAAGAGGAAGCCCAGGCAGAACGGTTCCGCCACAATTAGTTGGCAGCAGTGGGATCTTTCCTCATTGCAGAGAAAGTCCAAACCACCAACCGGGACCCCATCCTTTTCACTGAGACATCCGTGCTTGTCCAGATGGATGTACGGGACCTCTGGAAGCAAGCTCTCCAAAGCCTGCTTGTTGCTCGGGGAGGTATTTCTGGCTCCAAGACCAGAGAGGAACTATTGGCTGAGATTATGGCCCTGGACCAAGCAGATGCACACCCCACTTCACCTGATGTGTACTCCGCTACGCTTGAAGCAAACACCGCTCTGCCAAAAGCGAACTCCGCTTCATGAGAGGAGTTGGAGGAACAGAGCAGCTGATCGGCCCCTGAAATGCCAGGCCAACTTAGCACTGTACGGAGACCCCTATACCATTCAGATTTACAAGAGGTGGAGTGGAGTTTGGCTCTGTTTGGCAGCGCTCCCACCCCCGAACAGATTTCCAAGGCCCTAGATGGAAGGTTGGTGGAAGCTGTAAAACTGCATCTCTGGAGACTGACAAGCACTAGGCTTGCTCACCCTGATAGTCAGGAATCATGTTTGTGTAGTTAGTGCCGGGACACGGCTAGGATTTTGGTTTTGAGGTTTTTGCTGTTACTTTGTGGAACATTGTACAGCACCTGTAATCAGCACCAATAAACACTGCACTGTGTGACACTACATCACTGGACTGGTATCTGTCCCTGAAAGTGTGCCCATCCCAGGGAGCTTTGTACCCGCTACCCATCCCCAGCCCACGATTCAGAAACATTGAATTGCAATTTCCACTGCTCTGACCAGTCTTCCAGCAACACCAACTCCTGTTCCATGTTACAGGTACCTCCAAGTTCTATATGTAGTCTCGGGGATCCCTGTGGAAGTCCATGTGTGGACATTTCTACCTATGATAAATGACAGGCTAAACCCACCTGGAGACTTTCTCCACACCTGGAGTGTGCTGAGTTCTTGGAGAACGTCTACACAGTGTTTCCAGATTGGCTTTATCACCCCAACGAGCTCGCTCCAGTTCATGGATGTCATCATTATGTTTGGAGGATCTCACCAGTCAGGAGCCTTTCCTGTCATCCTACATGTTCCCTTCTGAGGATTGTTCTATCCTTCCAAACAAATGTATGAAATCATGGATGAGTCCTCCTTCTATGTGATCTAGAAGATCTTCAATCACAATGTCTTTATGGATGAAGTGGATGGCCCAGTTTATATATTATTTATTGCTTTACAGCTTTATTCCCTCCAGGATTCATTCTTTATTTATAGAACCATTCAAGGAAGTGTTCTTACTGTGAGAGATCTCCACCACCATTCCTCTGTGACCATTACATCCTTGTCATTTATGTCTAACATCTTCATTATGAGTGGATTGATAGATATTTATATATTTTTATAGTTTAGGGTGTATTTTTGCTTTTTTTTACCCAAAAAGATCTGTTTTGGAGGTTTCTGTTTTATTATGTATACCTTTGTTTTTATCTTGTTTTTTGTGTCTTTAAGACTTTTCTATCTGTAGTAAAACATCCTTTTTAAACAGTTGATTGCACAAGAGTTAGGTTTATTTTTTCTTACTTTTTTTTAGTTCTTTTTGAACTTTCCTGGTATCCCTGTATGGTAGATACAATCCTGGAATGGGTATTAGGGGACATTTCTTGAGGCTGCAGTTCCTCTGAACTCCACAAGATGGTGATCGCATTTCTCCCCAGACAGGACTTCTCTATGGAATACAGACAGGAAGTGATGTCAGGTACAGACAGGAAGTGATGTCAGGTACAGACAGGACTTTCATAGAGGTGAGTTGGGAGGAAGCAGAGAGGAGACATTGGTGGACGTGGCAGCAGAGGAGGTAATAAGATGTTATTTCCACCCAGTAACCCCCATCATGTCTGTCCTCTTCCTCCGTAGTCATGTCCATCCTCTTCCTCCATAGTCACGTCCGTCCTCTTCCTCCATAGTCATGTCTGTCCTCTTCCTCCATAGTCACGTCCATCCTCTTCCTCCATAGTCACGTCCGTCCTCTTCCTCCATAGTCATGTCTGTCCTCTTCCTCCATAGTCACGTCCATCCTCTTCCTCCATAGTCACGTCCGTCCTCTTCCTCCATAGTCATGTCTGTCCTCTTCCTCCATAGTCACATCCGTCCTCTTCCTCCATAGTCATACCCGTCCTCTTCCTCCATAGTCACGTCCATCCTCTTCCTCCATAGTCATGTCCGTCCTCTTCCTCCATAGTCACTGTGACATCTTTTATCTCCAGCAGATGATGATACACACATATATAGTGTGGGAACCCAGATGAACCCCTTCAGGGGCAGAACATTCCCCCACTTCCGGGGCCGGAACATTCTCCTCATTGTGGAGATAAATTCTAGTAATATGGTCCTCTAAACAAACAGCACTGACAATAAATAGACAAGACAAGGACCATCCTGACCATACATGGCCTACAAAGGACAATGATGACACTACACAGGCAGCCAATGGGCAATCATTACACTATGCAGCCAACACAATGATGGAGTGCCGGGGTCAGGAGTATGGAGCATAGAGCCCCTTACATTGCTGCTCAGGAGGAAGGAAACATTCCCCAGCCGGCCATGAAGAATATGTTCCATCATTGGTGTCAGAGGGAGGGAAATACTGAGAGTTCTGAGGGAAGTAGAGGAGCTGAGGGGTCTCTCAGGGGTTACTGAGGATGAGGAACTTTAGGTCCCTTACGGGGGTAGTGCAGTTCAAGGGCTTTGAGGGGGTAGAGTAGCTGAAGGAATCTGGGTGGATAGGGTTGGCAGTGCTCTGAGGAAAAAGGTTGTCGGACTCAGGGGGACTCTAAGGTAGGGAGGGGGGCTCTTAGTCTCTGATTACTCTCCCACATGCATTTACTTTCCAGACCTTACTGAACTCCTACCAGGAAAGGAAGGCAACCTTAACCTTACCATGTCACCGGTCATATATTATTTTCCAGTATACCAAGTGGAATTAAAGAGGGCAATGCTTCACCCCTTGGTGGGTACTTGTTCTTAGAGGGGGTCTGTTGGTGCATTATTGACTAAAAGGTAGTCAGGGGTCAGTGCTATACATCTTCAGGAGACACTCCAATACCTTCCTATGACACAGGCTCTGGCAGTGCCCGGTGCTGGAATTCAGAGCCCCAGGAACCCACCGCCACTCTGTACAATGTCCTGGATATTACAGTATACTTGGCAATGAAGAGAACTAACCCCTCCCTTATGTTATTCTCCTCCTACCCACGATGGGCTGTCATTGGAGGGAAGAGAGCAGACTCCTCCCACAGAGCTCTCTAATACACCAGTAGCATCCTCCTGCTATCCAATCCAATCCCTTCTCTTATTGCAGAGAGTGACAGTGACATCACTCCTGTCAGTCAGCAGGCTGCCAGAGATTGGAGCCTTGCAGAGTTCTGGCTATTAAAGTCAGCAACTCCGGCCAAAAGTCCGCAAGTTCCCCTTCCTGGACATCATGATGAGCCGACATTGACCTCACAGCACTGCCTCAGAGCAAACAAGTCATAGGAAGGATCAGATTTATCATTCCTTGTCTGCAGATCTAAAACTCATGAAAACCAGTTCAGAGACCAAACAAACCCAAAAGAGAAAAGGGGATTTCTGATCTGGCAGGACAAGAGGGTCTCAGGACCTCTAAGATATAGCAAATACTAAACAGTTCAGATTAAATGTCTTCCCATGGGGGGAGTAGTTCTTCACTGTCCATCAACCCTCCTATTCCCCCCTCACATCCACATCCTATTATTGTGTGACCAATACCATCCAAATCATTCTTACTTTCATTTCCCAAAGTTATCCGTCTACAAGGAGACCTGTATAGATCACATGATGGCACCAATGAGGATGGAGGAGGACCGGAGTCACATGACTGAGAAGATACTAAACCTCACCCTGGAGATCATCTACCTGCTGACCGGAGAGGTGAGGAGGATTCTGGGAGGTCACATGACATCACTCTTATCTCTATTAATAAAACAGACCTGACCGGAGAGGTGAGGAGGATTCTGGGAGGTCACATGACATCACTCTCATCTCTATTAATAAAACACAGACCTGACCGGTGAGGTGAGGAGGATTCTGGGAGGTCACATGACATCACTCTCATCTCTATTAATAAATCACAGATCTGACAGGAGAGGTGAGGAGGATTCTGGGAATCTAACATGATATTCCCATTGGTTCCTCAGAGATTTCCTCTTCTGAAGTCAGGTGATCATATGACCATCACAGTGCCTCCATGTGACTCCCTAAACCCTGAGAGACACAACATGCAGAAGATTCTAGAAGTCACCAGAGAGATCACTGAGCTGCTGACAGGAGAGGTGAGCGGTGCCGGGAATTCTGGGACATTCTCCAGTAACAGACAAGGGATGTGTCTGGATGGTGACTGTATCATTGTGTGTGTCAGGTTCCTATAAGGTGTCAGGGTGTCACTGTCTATTTCTCCATGGAGGAGTGGGAGTATTTAGAAGGACACAAGGATCTCTACAAGGACGTCATGATGGACAATCAGCCGCCCCTCACATCACCGGGTAAGAGGAGACTTTATTGTAAAGGAGAGAGCAGTACGGAGGATCCACCTAGATCCCCCATCATCTGATAAACACATAGAAACAATGGATTCAGTCAGTGTGTGTGTTTCCTACAGATGGATCCAGTCATGGGAACCCACCAGAGAGATGTCCCCGTCCTCTGTATTCCCGGGATTCCACACAGGAAGGTCACACCATCCCTCACCATCATCAGGTAGATGATGACAATTATTGGTAGTTGTGATTTATACACAGCATGTTTGTTACAATGAATGTTTTATTATATCTTTCAGAGTGGAATCCTCGGGGATGATAATATTGATGTTAAAGAAGAGTATAAAGAGGAGGATGAGGAGTATGGAGTGATGGAGGAGTTTTCAGAAGGACACAAGGAAATGATGGAGCCACCTAATACCAGGAACCCCCCAGAGAGATGTCCCCGTCCTCTGTATTCCCGGGATTCCATACAGGAAGGTCACACCATCCCTCACTATTACAAGGTTGGTGGGATGGAGAATCTAGAACATGAACTGTGGAGATGATGTGGGGATGTTTATGTGACCTTATATCTTACAGATGATATTTTCTCTCATTTCCTTGATTTAGAGTGGAGATCCAATCGATATAGAATTTGAGGTGAAAGCAGAAGAAGAAGAGGCGTATGTGAGGGATGATCAGCAGTCTATGGAGGAGGATGGAATAACGGGGACATTTATAGAGGAGGACACTCCTACAGAGATCAGCACAGGTGGGTCATGAACACTAAATCCATTCCTCCACCCATACTGCTCACTGATTGGTCCAGAGTAGGGTGGGGACTGGGTGATATCAGCCTGTAATCCCCTGGTCACTTTCCTGAGCTGTGTTCCCCGTCCTGTATTCCTGGATTTCTCTCGGATAATCTTCCTTCTCTGTGCTGCAGACACAATTTATGTCTCTTGACTGGATTTATGGAGGTTCTGGGGTTCAGCTGGCAGAAAAATGTTCATTTCACCATAAGTGTTACTAGACCTAGGCACCTGGGGTATGTGCTTTTGATCTTATTCCTCATGGTGGTGACATAGCAATTCTACCAGTATTTGTCACCTGTGCCGGGTGGAGGGATATGTCTGTAGTGTCTCAGACCCAAGTCACTGAGTGCAGTCTCAGGAGATGGGAGGCAGCGGTGTGGGATCCCTGCAACTTGTCTACAGTAAACATTTAAATTTCCACTGATTACTAAATACCAATATTATGAGTCCTGACCCTTACACTGTTTAATTTATATTGTACATTACATCCTCCTGACCCCTGCACTATATACGCTGTTATACATTACATACTCCTGACCCCTGCGCTATATACTCTATGTTGTACATTACATACTCCTGACCCCTGCACTATATACTCTATGTTGTACATTACATACTCCTGACCCCTGCACTATATACTCTATGTTGTACATTACATACTCCTGACCCCTGCACTATATACTCTGTTGTACATTACATACTCCTGACCCCTGCACTATATACTCTATGTTGTACATTACATACTCCTGACCCCTGCACTATATATTCTATGTTGTACATTACATAGTCCTGACTTCTGCTCTCCCCCTCCCCCCACTGCTATATATACACATAATATGGATTCTCTTTTGTTCCCCCCATTTCCTCCCAGCTGGACATTTTATATCGGATGATGTGATTGGAGCACAGACTTTTACATGGTGATAATAATGTGATAACATCCTCCAACTTTGGACCCTTAAACAGAAAGTGATAATGAGGGAGGAGTCAATACCCCAATGATGGTGGTCTTCAGGATCAGTCCAGTCTTCATCTTGGTTGTTCTACCCCCATCCTCACTCTCTGACCTCTGGTGGGGCTCAGCCCCGCTGTTCTTCATGACTAAATCATGGACTAAATAAGGAAGTGCAGTACTTCTTGTGTTGGGAAGATGGCGATGAGTGATAGAGGGGGTGGGGACCCTCGTCCTATAATCCCCTCATCACTGTCCCTCCTATAAAAGACAGTTCTGGTTGTTTCCTCACTCTCTGACTAAGGTCCATGAATAAAGAAATGACCTGGTAGGAGATCAGAGGAGCCATTTCCTAGTTCCCTTGAGGGTGGAATTGTAAGCGCCTCAGAGACCAAGCTGCCTGATGTGGGCGGAGTCCTGGTTTGGGGGAACCAATCAGCTCCTGTCTAGTAATCCTCTTTGTCTTTGTATTTTAGTCCATGGCTGGGAGATGAGGAAAACCTCCGAGGATTGTCTCACTTTGTCTCCAGACTGGAAAGTAGAAGATGAGGACATCACACAGTATAGTCCAGGAGAAAACCCGGCTCCCTCCAATGTCCATCCGGCACCACCCAGTGTAGATGGACCATCGGATTCCTTGTATCCTGAGGAACCTCAGACTGTCCGGGACCGGGCCGGCCTTCCAACAGAGAAGAGCTTCTCCTGTACTGAGTGCGGGAAGAGGTTCCGTTCTAAATCCTATCTTAATGTGCATAAAAGATCTCACACGGGAGAGAAGCCACATTCCTGTCCTGAGTGCGGGAAATGTTTTTCAGTGATGTCCAATCTTTACAGACATCAGAGATCTCATACGGGGGAAAAGCCATATTCCTGTCCTGAGTGCGGGAAATCTTTTTCTAATAAGTCAAATCTTTACACACATCGAAGGTGTCACACGGGTGAGAAGCCGTATTCCTGTCCTGAGTGTGGGAAATGTTTTTTAGACAAAGCTAGTCTTCACGCACATCAGAGATCTCACACGGGGGAGAAGCCATTTTCCTGCCCTGAGTGTGAGAAATGTTATTTATCAAAGTTCCATCTTTTCAGACATCAGAGATCTCACACGGGAGAGAAGCCATATTCCTGCCCTGACTGCGGGAAATGTTTTTCAGAGAAGTACAGTCTTTACACACATCAGAGATCTCACACGGGGGAGAAGCCATATTCTTGTCCTGAGTGCGGGAAATGTTTTTCACAGAATTCCAGTCTGCACAAACATAAGAGATCTCACACAGGGGAGAAGCCATATTCCTGTCCTGAGTGCGGGAAATGTTTTTCAGAGCATTCCAGTTTGTACAAACATCAGAGAACTCACACAGGGGACAAGCCGTATTCCTGTCCTGAGTGTGGGAAATGTTTTTCAAAGTCATCAAATCTTTACACACATCAGAGATCTCACACTGGGGAGAAGCTGTATTCCTGTTCTGAGTGCGGGAAATGTTTTATAGAGAAATCAAAACTTGTCAGACATCAAAGATCTCACACGGGGGAGAAGCCGTTTTTCTGTCCTGAGTGTGGGAAATGTTTTTCAGAGAAGTCCAGTCTGCACAAACATCAGAGATCTCACACGGGTGAGAAGCCACTTTCCTGTCCTGAGTGAGGGAAATGTTCCTCACTGAAGTCCTGTCTTCCTGTACATCAGGGGTCCCACACAACCCTGGAGGTGTATTAGTGCCTTGAGTGCGGAAAATGTCTTCTAGATGAATGTTGCTGGACATCCCAGCTCTCATGTGGGGAAGAAGCACACCCTGATATACACCTCAGATATACTCCATGGCTGATCTTCATCATGGAAGAAACAGTTCATAAGGAGATCAGAGGCCCCCAAAGACATGGATGAAGTGTGGGACCGGGTTGACCATTGATGGCAGGAGAAGAATAAAAATGGAGTCCTGCCCTGTGATTGGCTGAGGACATTTTGTGGTGGGAGATTTCACAAACACTTGGAGGTCTATGGAGAACAATGTTGAACGGATGTGACCGGCATTCTCCAGCAGGGAGGAGTTTTGGCCGTATTTTATTTCTTATGATCATTGGCTCCATCTAGTGGCCATAATATCATATTGGGCTAGTTTTACTGAAATCTCTGTGTTACTTGAGGTCACACTCCCGCACTCTGAGGTCACACTCCCGCACTCTGAGGTCACACTCCCGCACCCTGTGGTCACACTCCCGCACCCTGAGGTCACACTCCCGCACCCTGAGGTCACACTCCCGCACTCTGAGGTCACACTCCCGCACTCTGAGGTCACACTCCCTCACTCTGAGGTCACACTCCCTCACTCTGAGGTCACACTCCCTCACTCTGAGGTCACACTCCCTCACTCTGAGATCACACTCCCACACCCTGAGGTCACACTCCCACACCCTGAGGTCACACTCCCTCACTCTGAGGTCACACTCCCACACCCTGAGGTCACACTCCCTCACTCTGAGGTCACACTCCCACACCCTGAGGTCACACTCCCTCACTCTGAGGTCACACTCCCGCACCCTGAGGCCATACTCCCGCACTCTGAGGTCGTACTCCCGCTCTCTGAGGTCACACTCTCGCATTCTGAGGTCACACTCCCGCACTCTGAGACCCATAAAACTTTATTTTGGTGGTATTTATTCACCTCTGGAATTTTTTTTTTTTTTTGCTATAGAAATGAAAATGTCCAAAAACTTTGTAAAAAAAGTGTTTCTCTTATAAAATATTGCAAATAAATAATCTTTCTTCATAAATTTTGGCCAAAATATATTCAGATATCTTTTTAGTAAAAAAAAAACCCAAATTAGTTTATAACTAAAAATTATAATTTTTCAAAAAAAATTTACATTTTTATTTTTTTATATTATTATTTATGTTTTTTTACACCCATAAAGGCTGTAAAAACAATTATTTCTCCTTCTCTCCGGCTGCTTTCCTGCAGCCATTAAGAAATACTGTGAGAGCTGTGATTGGTCACAGCTTGTCACATGGTACAAGTCTGTTGGGAATAGCCCTGTACCATGTGACCTCGGTGATCATTCACAGATTTCACTAGTAGTAAGCAATGATATCAGGAAGTGACATTCTCCTTACTACTGTTCATGTGATCACTTGTCTTCAGTTCACTGGTCTTCCCAGTGAATGGCTGTGCAGGGAGGGGAGATGTCAAGACAAGTCTGATGATTGGAGGAGAGCAGACTGAGCTCCCAGCACAGCTACAGAACTGACCACGCTGAGCTCTCATGCCTACTGTGGTCAGTTTTTAATAGGAAATCAGAGGGACTGGCAGGATCACCGGGGATCTCACACAAAGGAAGCAATGCAGAGAGAAGAGGAGACGTCTTCATACCAGGACATGGGACAGCCGGCACAGATCAGGAATAGGACGTGTTGGAGGAACATATTCTTTGAAGGAGAAGTTCAGGCAAAGCTCTTTTGTCTGTACTTCTCCTGTGGATCAGAGGAGTGCAGTTCATTCTGATCTCCTGTGACCCGTTTTCAGGTGAAGCCCGCTGTCAGCTGACGTCACTCAGCCGGTCCAGGCTGGTGAAAGATTCCGACATCAGAGTCTGGACCAGCCGCACCCTCCCCCTCCACAGCCCAGTGAGTGTGGGGGGGGGGGCAGGGCAGAGAGCGGTGACTGACAGTCACCACTCTCTGCTCAGAACGGCTGTGAGAACTCCTGGTCAGCAATCACGTGATCGCTGAGTTCTCACACTTGGACCCAGCGGGGGATGGGTGCAGCATCCACCTAGGGGCAAGGATGATTGAAAGTCAATAAATAAATGCCATACTTTTCTGGCCTTTAGATGGCGCTAAGTATCATAGAAATTACAACCATCTTATTGCCAAATGTGGTATTCTCCATTTTATATCCATGGAAACCATTCACCCCGCCCAGCACAGAGCCTACTCCCTCTACTCCCCCCATCCCATTCACACAGAGGGAATGACAGGCACATTCACCGGGTGTATTGCTGTGCAATTGTTTTATGAACAGACTCCTAGATGATTACAGCTACTTATATAGGGACATCAATTTACATATTACCCATCAGTCCCCGCCCCCGAGGAGCCTACAGTCTAAGGTCCCTAACATTCAACATACACATACTAGGGCCAATATAGACAGGAGCCAAATCACCTTCCAGCATGTCTTTACCCATGCAAGTACCCAGAGGAAACCCACGCAGGCACAGGGAGAACACGCAAACTCCAGGCAGGTATGGCAGTGGTTGGGATTTAAACCAACAACGCCAGTTCTTCTAGGAGGAAGTGCTAACCATTTATATGTTTCTATAAAGGTGGGAAGTATGTAGCAGTGAATAGACCTCCCAGCTATGTTATTACCAGGCTGCAGCTAGGGGGCGCTCTAATGTGTACAGTGTGACCCCAGCAGAGTGATCCCATCTAGCCCACCTTAACCCTCTCACTGCCAGAGCTGTTTCCTCATTATTTTGCACACATGGGAAAATGCAGATTTTAGGCCTGAAGATGAGATAAACCCCCAAACATCTATTATTAGAGGCCCTGGAGAATAAAGTTTTGGTAATTTTCGGGGAATTCCGGATCATCATATACTAAGCAGGATTTGGATCCCGGTGGAGAACTTTCACCCCAAGAAAAAATGAGGGTGAGGTCAGCAGAGGAGCCCATAGTAAAGGAGGAAACTCTGAAATGTTTTCTTCAGAAGGTCGGAGTTTACTGGACAAGTGAATGTAAAATACACCATCAACGCGTTTCATGGCTTCAAAGTGTCACTTCATCAGGACAGGTGTAAGAAGACGATATAAAAATAGGGAATGAAGTAACAGTCCAGTATATCGTATTATAAAGACCCGAGTCACATACAATTCATGGACAGGACTGAGATTTATAGCATTCAGGATTTGTATGATGTTAGACAAGGTGAAGAGATATATGGAGAGGATGATCAATACATGGAGAAATCAATCTATTCTATCATAGAAGGGAATCAATAGATCAATCAATGACATCAACCAATCAATAAGATCCATTTCATGGGATAGATTTATCATTCTGTGCACTGGTTATGTTGGAGGATCAAACCGTGATCACTGGATATTGGAAACATTCCTATTGATCTGATGATTGCTGGCATGGATTCCTGATTGATTATTGCTGGGAATAAAGTCCAATAAACACGCAGATTTGATGGGATTATTGATAGAAAAATCTCTTCATATTCCATGGAATAAATATGTGTAGAATAGTTTGGATTTGATGGAATAAATCTCTATAAAAAGACTTTGTGGGGTTTGTTGGATCTTTTCTATTCCTCTCTAGGTCTGGATTTCAGGAAGAAGAAACAATTCCTCCAATTTCTAGTGGATGGTGAGGAGGGGAGAGATTTGGGTGAGTTTTGTACATACAGGAGGTAATAGAGAGAATCCGGCTAGTAATTGATGAGAGGAGATTTTACTGGAGAGTTCCATTGGTGAGAATTCAGGGCTGGGGGCACTGCTGGGGCCTGAAGGGTTCTGATTGGACCACCAGTATATGTGTCATATTAATCTGGGGGTGTGCACTGCTGGGGCCTGAAGGGTTCTGATTGGACCACCAGTACACGTGTTGTATTAATCTGGGGGTGTGCACTGCTGGGGCCTGGAGGGTTCTGATTGGACCACCAGCACACGTGTCGTATTAATCTGGGGGTGTGCACTGCTGGGGCCTGGAGGGTTCTGATTGGACCACCAGTACGTGTCATATTAATCTGGGGGTGTGCACTGCTGGGGCCTGGAGGGTTCTGATTGGACCACCAGCACACGTGTCGTATTAATCTGGGGGTGTGCACTGCTGGGGCCTGGAGGGTTCTGATTGGACCACCAGTACGTGTCGTATTAATCTAGGGGTGTGCACTGCTGGGGCCTGGAGGGTTCTGATTGGACCACCAGTACACGTGTTGTATTAATCTGGGGGTGTGCACTGCTGGGGCCTGGAGGGTTCTCATTGGACCACCAGTACATGTGTCATATTAATCTGGTGGTGTGTGTTTTATCATTGGAATGATTCTGGAAAGATGACCTCCAGATGTACACATGGGGGGTGTCCCGGGGGGGTTACAATGTAGAGGGTGGAGAGAGAATACTGTACAGTGTGTAATAATATATTTGGAAAGCTGCCCCTATATAGGATGGTGTGAAATCTAGTTGCAGAGCGCCCCCTACATACAATGGTGTCATAGGGAGGCCTCTTTTCCTGGTCCTGTTCTGGTGACAACCCAAATCTCAGGATTTTATATCACTTTCGGTAATAATTGTAAACAGGACAAATAGAGAGGCTGAATCTCCCTAAAGGAGGCCGAGGCAGCAATAGAAACCAACAGGAGGTCTCATCCCTCTCCACTCTCCAGAAAATCAATGCCTTTAGTTCTTCTGTAAAACAACCCAGTGAAGGGATGGGGGGGGAATATGTTTGTCTTTTCCAGAAGGTTGGATGCAGAATACTTTCATGTCCAGCATACTAAATGGGTCCAATACTGGGATCATCTGAGAAATGTGTTCTGTATTCCTGGGAGGGAGGCACCTATGGGTTGGTGTTTGTAGAAAATGAACACAGTGAGGACAATGGCAAGTGCTGAATGGCAGAGGTGACTGCATGGAGTCTGTAGTACCAGAAACTTACTCAAATGTATTCCCCTCCCATCCTCTCCATGGTCCTTCCCCACCCCATCTTTTCTATGCTCCTTTCCCTCCCCAAACTCTCTAAGCTCAATTGCCTACAATTTCTCTAAGTTCCCTTCACTCTCCATCCTCTCTAGGCTTCTTCCCTTCTCATCCTCTCTAGGCTCCTTCCCCTCCCCATCCTCTCTAGGCTCCTTCCCTTCTCATCCTCTCTGGGCTCCTTCCACTCATTGTCCTCTCTAGGCTCCTTCCCTTCCACATCCTTTCTATGCTCCTTTCCCATTCTCTATACTTTTTTTCCCTTCCCTATCCACCCTAGTCTCCCTCTCTCCCATTTTCCTTAGGTTTCTGCCCCCCACCCATCCTCTCTAGGCTCCTTCTCCCCCCCATTCTCTCTAGGCTCCATCCCCTCCCCCTCCTTTCTAGGCTCCGTTCCCTCTCTAGGCTCCTTCTCCTCCTCGTCATCTCTAGGCTCCATCCCCTCCTCATCATCTCTAGGCTCCTTCTCATCCTTTCTAGGCTTCTTCACCTCCCCATGCTCTCTAGGCTTCTTCACCTTCCCATTTTTTCCAGGTTCCTCCTGCTCCTCATCCTCTCTTGGCTCCTTCTGCTTCCCATCCAAGTGCTGTTTTCTAATGCATTGTCTTCCGGCTGCATAGTGGAAGTGTAGAGTTATGCCGTGTAGTCATCTGTGGATGATTAGGTCTGCAAAGAGGTCTAGTGTGTCCGGTGTGCTGTGGGCTGAAGAAGCTCACGTGACTCAGTGGATGAAACACATTGACATCACAACATCATGACGCCCGTGTCCCCGGCATCCAGGCCTCTCCACATGGCCTCACCACCTGGCCGCATTGCTCTGGACACACTAGACCTCTTTGCAGACCTCCTCATCCACAGATGATTACACGGCGTGCCTCTACACTTCCACTATGCAGCGGGAGGACAATGCATTAGCAAACGGCACTTGGATGGGTGAGCGGACTCTGTTTTTTGGACTAAGGCACTAATACACTGCGGGAGTCCCCATTCATGGAAATTGCTTGGCTGAGCTCCACCTGTCTGATGTCCTTGTTCCTATCGCTGGCACACAGGGCTCTATCAGTCTCATATTTCTGCTCACCCACTGCCTACTGCACTATCTATCCTGTCATTATAACCCGCCATCCATATACTGGCAACACTGCTATTACCACAATTATCCGTGGATGACTACGTGGATTACCCCCTATGGGATCTATATGGGTCTGCCATGTATGTATATGACCTCACTGAGGATTGAGGGACTCTCCTGTGCTGAAAGTGAATGGTGACCGCTGCCTCCTTTGACTCTACAAGTGCCCCGTTCCGTCATCTCTTTACATCCATCTACTGGCTGTCTTTGTGCCAAGTGTGAGATAGCAGCGTGTGGCTTTATCTGATATCTCAGTGACTATCATCTACATATGAGGATACCTGAGGATTGCCCTCCATGACACCACAAGGGTCTATTATACATGTATGTGACCCCCATGAGGACTGATCGGGTCTGCCTCTACTATCAAGGAGCTTGATTCTGCCCGTCCCTTCATCACCTTCCATTGACTACAATGTCCACATTATCTATCCATTCTATTCTATTTCATGTTGTGTCAGTAATAAAAGTCACGGAGGGTTGGGAACCCTGCAAGGGGGGCAGAGATATGTGACTGCCTAGTCCAGCCTTTCTCAGCCAGGGTTCCTCCAAAGGGTTCTAGGGCTTCCTTGTCACTTCATTGGGCTGTATATGGAAGTGTCACCGACCAGCCGTTTCTGGATACACAGCTTTGTCATCATTGCACACACACAGGATTTTGTTTTTGTTCAATACATTTTTTATTATAATTTCACTTTCAACAAGATTGCAGAAAAAAAACATTCAGGAAATAGTAAAGGCAGAAATCTGATTGGTCAGGAAGATCCCTTGTCTGGAATGTGGGGGCGGAGTCATTATTATTGGTGTACAATACAATACACAACGTGTTCCATTATTATAACAAAGTATTGTAGAAAAGATCCCAACATAGAAAATGGGGGAAAGGAGGAAATAAAGGCGGATATGAAGGGGAATCTGTGTACGGGGAACACCTTAACAATCACCACGTTAGAAAATATATTTTTTGGGGAGGGGTTTAGCTAACCTTCAGGCCCCAGATCTGCATTTTCCCATTTGTGCAAAAACAGCCCTGGCAGTGAAAGGGTTAATGGGAGCCAGTATGAGTATTTGTGGACATGGAGTGAATTGTGGGGCCCCCTTTGTGAGAATAGCTACCACATGTGTGGGACTGTGTTTGTAGGAGCGTGGTGCAGGTTTCTGATGTGTGGGTTTTTGTGGTGTGGTGCAGGTCTCTGTGGTGTGGTGCAGGTCTCTGTGGTGTAGTGTAGGTCTCTGTGGTGTAGTGCGGGTTTCTGTGGTGTGGTGCGGGTCTCTGTGGTGTAGTGCAGGTCTCTGTGGTGTGGTGTGGGTCTCGGTGGTGTGGTGTAGTACAAGTTTCTGTGGTGCGGTGCGGGTCTCTGTGGTGTGGTGTGGGTTTCTGTGGTGTGGGTCTTTGTGGTGCGGTGCAGGTCTCTGTGGTGCGGTGCGGGTCTCTGTGGTGCAGTGTGGGTTTCTGTGGTGCGGTGCGGGTCTCTGTGGTGCGGTGCGGGTCTCTGTGATGTGGTGCGGGTCTCTGTGGTGTAGTATGGGTTTTTGTGGTGTGGTGCGGGTCTCTATTGTGTGGTGCGGGTTTCTGTGGTGTAGTGCGGGTTTCTGTGGTGTAGTGTGGGTTTCTGTGGTGTAGTGTGGGTTTCTGTGGTGTAGTGTGGGTCTCTGTGGTGTAGTGTGGGTTTCTGTGGTGTAGTGTGGGTTTCTATGGTGCGGTGCAGGTTTCTGTGGTGTAGTTTGGGGTCTCTGTGGTGTGGTGCAGGTCTCTGTGGTGTGGTGCAGGTCTCTGTGGTGTAGTGTGGGTTTCTGTGGTGTAGTGTGGGTTCCTGTGGTGTGGTGTGGGTCTTTGTGGTGTAGTGTGGGTTTCTATGGTGCGGTGCAGGTTTCTGTGGTGTAGTTCGGGTCTCTGTGGTGTGGTGCAGGTCTCTGTGGTGTGGTGCCGGTCTCTGTGGTGTAGTGTGGGTTTCTGTGGTGTAGTGCAGGTTTCTGTGGTGTGGGTCTCTGTGGTGTAGTGCGGGTTCCTGTGGTGTGGGTCTCTGTGGTGTAGTGTGGGTTTCTATGGTGCGGTGCAGGTTTCTGTGGTGTAGTTCTGGTCTCTGTGGTGTGGTGCAGGTCTCTGTGGTGTGGTGTAGTGCGGGTTTCTGTGGTGTAGTGCGGGTTTCTGTGGTGTGGGTTTCTGTGGTGTAGTGCGGGTTTCTGTAGTGTGGGTTTCTGTGGTGTGGGTCTCTGTGGTGTCGTGCGGGTTTCTGTGGTGTAGTGCGGGTTTCTGTGGTGTAGTGCGGGTTTCTGTGGTGTGGGTCTCTGTGGTGTAGTGTGGGTTTCTATGGTGCGGTGCAGGTTTCTGTGGTGTAGTTCGGGTCTCTGTGGTGTGGTGCGGGTCTCTGTGGTGTGGTGCAGTGGGCTCCAACCTTTCCTCCTTTCCAACTGCTTGCAGGCAAGCCCCATCCCACTAGGCCTCCTTCCTCCAGCCTCACATCTTCCACCTGACTGCTCACACTCCACTCCCCACTCCTACTACTCAGCAGGATCTTACACTATTGAGGGAGTCCCAGCCCCTTGTCAAGCCTTCTGTTGGGGATTGGCTGAAATCCCTGAATAGTGCAGCCTGACTGGCTCCTCAGATCCACCCACTTCCTCCAAGGCCCTCTTCTAAAAGGTTCAAAACGGGGATATTCCACAGGGGCTGCCTGCAGAGTCCCTCAGCCCTGACCACAATCTGACCCCTCTGGCTACCACACCATTAGGGTGTAGCTCCCCCTGGCTGTACTAGGAGGGCGCTACAATGTATAATGTTGTGTCTCAAAAGTCTCACTTCACTATAATTGTTGTATGTCTATATGAGCTAGAAGGAATCACTCTCCTGTGGTCGACTCTAAACATTAGAGCTCCCCCTAGCTGCAGCCTGGTAATGACATTGCTAGGAGGTCTGTTCAGTTATCTGCTCCATACTTCCCGTCTTTATAATATAATATAATACAATATGATACAATAGAATACAATATAATATAATACAATATGATATAATATAATACAATATATCTCCTGACATTTAGGGGTCTATTGATAAACCCTTTGTCTAGCAGAGCGCTCAGTGACAAAGCATGTACATTCCTTCTGTATAAATGGGGAACAATTTAAAATGATTTTTGACCTAAAATGGAAAATGTTGCCTTTTGTTAGAATTTCTATGAGGAAGATCATATTCTCATCGTTTCCCCGGGTTGAACCATGGGAGTTATTATACCAAATAATAGACAAGGGTCATTTTCAGGTCTCAAGTCCCGCAAGGGACAAACTTCTCCCCAACTGAAGTATTTAGTTCTGTGTATAGAGAAGGAATGGAAGCCGGGACCCCTCAGTGCTGGAACAAGGGGGGGGGAGGTGATTACAAACACCAAATAATCCCGTGGTGGTCCCCACATCCTCCAGTCTAGCTGAGATGTCATTGTTCTGCCAACGAGAAGGATGAACAAGATGAAGAGACGCGGTATATGGAAGTATTCTCTACGTTTCTGCAGACACAGCGGCCATTATTCCAAGCTGAGGGATTCTGGGAGAGCTCGGGAATAAATGTCACAATGGAAGAGTTTCTGTCCTCCAATGTAATGAGGACAAGAGAAGTCCCACATCATGGATTATAGTAGGAATGACAACTCTACAAAGCTGCACACCCTCCTCCATGTCTATGGATCCATCTAGGGATCTTCTCATGATTCTCATATCTATAGATGACTGGCTGACATGGCTGAATGAATGCTGGTCATATTAGTTCATCTATTCTCTAAGTGGGGCGGTATCTATTTGGCCAATCCCTTTTACAAACCACACATAATATCGCCCCTCAAAGTGAAAAAAGAAACGATTTCCACAAAATCAAAGAGTAGAAATATTTTCCGGTGGATCCCCTCTACCCAGACCCCATATGTAGACATAGAACAACAAGCTGTGTTCCCTCTCGTGCCGCACTCCTCCAACCACCCAAACCCACACAGAAGCCAAGGGAAATAATGAGAGGAAAGTTCCCCCCTAGTTTGGGGCGGAGTTCTCCTTCCCTCCTGTTGGGGGATGGGAGAAGGATGGACTGAAGACAGAGAGACGCTTCGGGGTCACCACTGTTCTGTAGAGCCTTGAAATGAAGGACATCAACTTCAGAAGTTCTTGTTGTCTGTGTAAAGTTCCCCGATAACGAGATCTGGGCTCTCCCGGCTTCTAGCTCTGTAACCCGCTATATCATTATCAGGAAACGCAACTCCGACACCCAAGAAGGGCTGAAGTTGTGTCCTTCATTTCCAGGATCTACTGACCACTCTGCACCCCGACATTTACTGCACTTCATCCATGTCTTTGGGGGCCTCTCATCTCCTTATCAACTGTTTCTTCCATGATGAAGATCAGCCATGGAGTATATCTGAGGTGTATATCAGGGTGTGCTTCTTCCCCACATGAGAGCTGGGATGTCCAGCAACATTCATCTAGAAGACATTTCCCACACTCAAGGCATTAATACACCTCCAGGGTTGTGTGGGACCCCTAATATACAGGAAGACAGGACTTCAGAGGACTTCCGCACTCAGGACAGGAAGTGGCTTCTCCCTTGTGTGAGATCTCTGATGTCTGTAAAGATCGGACTTCTGTGAAAAACATTTCCCGCACTCAGAACAGGAATATGGCTTCTCCCCCGTGTGACATCTCTGATGTTTGTAAAGATTGGACTTCCGTGAAAAACTTTTCCCGCACTCAGGACAGGAATACGGCTTCTCCCCCATGTGAGTTCTCTGATGTGTGTAAACACTGGACTTCTGTGAAAAACATTTCCCGCACTCAGAACAGGAAAACGGCTTCTCCCCTGTGTGACATCTTTGATGTGTGTAAAGATAGGACTTATTTGAAAAACATTTCCCACACTCAGAACAGGAATACGGCTTCTCCCCCATGTGCAATCTCTGATGTGTGTAAAGATTGGACTTCTCTGAAAAACATTTCCCGCACTCAGGACAGGAAAACAGCTTCTTCCCTGTGTGAGATCTTTTATGGATATTAAGATGAGATTTATAATGGAAACCCTTCCCACACTCGGTACAGGAGAAGCTCTTCCCTGTTGGAAGGCCGGCCCGGTCCCGCACAGTCTGAGGTTCCTCTGGATACAAGGAATCGGATGGTCCATCTACGCTGGGTGGTGCCGGAAGGACATTGGAGGGAGCCGGGTTTTCTCCTGGACTATACTGTGTGATGTCCTCATCTTCTACTTTCCAGTCTGGAGACAAAGTGAGACAATCCTCGGAGGTTTTCCTCATCTCCCGGCCATGGACTAAAATACAAAGACAAAGAGGATTACTAGACAGGAGCGGATTGGTTCCCCCAAACCAGGACTCCGCCCACATCAGGCAGCTTGGTCTCTGAGGAGATTACAAATCCACCCTCAAGGGAACTAGGAAATGGCTCCTCTGATCTCCTACCAGGTCATTTCTTTATTCATGGACCTTAGTCAGAGAGTGAGGAAACAACCAGAACTGTCTTTTATAGGAGGGACAGTGATGAGGGGATTATAGGACGAGGGTCCCCACCCCCTCTATCACTCATCGCCATCTTCCCAACACAAGAAGTACTGCACTTCCTTATTTACTCCATGATTTAGTCATGAAGAACAGCGGGGCTGAGCCCCACCAGAGGTCAGAGAGTGAGGATGGGGGGAGAACAACCAAGATGAAGACTGGACTGATCCTGAAGACCACCATCATTGGGGTATTGACTCCTCCCTCATTATCACTTTCTGTTTAAGGGTCCAAAGTTGGAGGATGTGATCACATTATTATCACCATGTAAAAGTCTGTGCTCCAATCACATCATCCGATATAAAATGTCCAGCTGGGAGGAAATGGGTGTAAAAGAAAACCTATGTAATGTACAAATTATTATATAGAATAGAAACAATAGGAATATAAAATATCAGTATAATCTAATATATAGCACAGAGTATATAGTGCAGGGGTCAGGAGTATGTAATGTACAACATAGAGTATATAGTGCAGGGGTCAGGAGTATGTAATGTACAACATAGAGTATATAGTGCAGGGGTCAGGAGTATGTAATGTACAACATAGAGTATATAGTGCAGGGGTCAGGAGTATGTAATGTACAACATGGAGTATATAGTGCAGGGGTCAGGAGTATGTAATGTACAACATAGAGTATATAGTGCAGGGGTCAGGAGTATGTAATGTACAACAGAGTATATAGTGCAGGGGTCAGGAGTATGTAATGTACAACATAGAGTATATAGTGCAGGGGTCAGGAGTATGTAATGTACAACATAGAGTATATAGTGCAGGGGTCAGGAGTATGTAATGTACAACATGGAGTATATAGTGCAGGGGTCAGGAGTATGTAATGTACAACATAGAGTATATAGTGCAGGGGTCAGGAGTATGTAATGTACAACATAGAGTATATAGTGCAGGGGTCAGGAGTATGTAATGTACAACATAGAGTATATAGTGCAGGGGTCAGGAGTATGTAATGTACAACATGGAGTATATAGTGCAGGGGTCAGGAGTATGTAATGTACAACATAGAGTATATAGTGCAGGGGTCAGGAGTATGTAATGTACAATATAGAGTATATAGTGCAGGGGTCAGGAGTATGTAATGTACAACATAGAGTATATAGTGCAGGGGTCAGGAGTATGTAATGTACAACAGAGTATATAGTGCAGGGGTCAGGAGTATGTAATGTACAACATAGAGTATATAGTGCAGGGGTCAGGAGTATGTAATGTACAACATAGAGTATATAGTGCAGGGGTCAGGAGTATGAAATGTACAACATAGAGTATATAGTGCAGGCGTCAGGAGTATGTAATGTACAACACAGAGTATATAGTGCAGGGGTCAGGAGTATGTAATGTACAACACAGAGTATATAGTGCAGGGGTCAGGAGTATGTAATGTACAACATAGAGTATATAGTGCAGGGGTTAGGAGTATGTAATGTACAACATAGAGTATATAGTGCAGGGGTCAGGAGGATGTAATGTACAACATAGAGTATATAGTGCAGGGGTCAGGAGGATGTAATGTACAATATAGAGTATATAGTGCAGGGGTCAGGAGTATGTAATGTACAACATAGAGTATATAGTGCAGGGGTCAGGAGTATGAAATGTACAACATAGAGTATATAGTGCAGGGGTCAGGAGGATGTAATGTACAACACAGAGTATATAGTGCAGGCGTCAGGAGGATGTAATGTACAACACAGAGTATATAGTGCAGGGGTCAGGAGGATGTAATGTACAACATAGAGTATATAGTGCAGGGGTCAGGAGTATGTAATGTACAACATAGAGTATATAGTGCAGGGGTCAGGAGGATGTAATGTACAACATAGAGTATATAGTGCAGGGGTCAGGACTCTAATATACAAAAATGTATAGTGTAGAGGTAAGTACTATGTAATGTGCAATATGAATGTAGAACCCCTTTGACACCCCAAAGGCAGGATGGCACCTCCAGAGGTCAGGGGTGCTCACCCCAGAGCCGAGTCCATGGCTAAAATATGGGGACTGAGAAAGGATATTGGGCACCAGTCACTTTTGTCTTTTTAAAGTTTTATTTAGAAGGGTTGGGGAGGTGAGGGCTGGGGGACCCAGATACCATGACAGATCACCGACAGACTCTGCAGATCAATGTCCAGCCTCACAGAACCTTTAAGCCGACTGAATGACTCTGTAAACACGTTCCCAAATGTCAGTGAGTCCTCCAAAAGAGTCACCGGGTCCTTCTGAGAGACCAGCCTTCTTCATGGCTCCCTCCAGCCAGGGGCCTCCTCTGGGTCTCCTCCTTGGCACAGCTTCCTTCAGACCAGACAGGACAGCTTCAGGACCACTTCACACATTAGGTCCCAAAACAGGCTATTGGGCCTAACAGCAGAGCTCCATCCAGCAGCACCTCCCTAGACCTCAGCCCATGGAAAGAGCACATGGCCTGTCCCAAATATTTATTTCCTCCCCCAGCATGCTCCAGGGGCATAAACCTCCTACTGGATTGGCTGAAGAAAATATACCGTATTTTTCGCACCATAAGACGCAGTTTTTTCCCCCCAAAAAAGGGGGGAAAATGTCAGTGCGTCTTATGGAGCGAATATGGAGTGGCCGGTCCAGTATTTCCACTGCCGCCGTGTCAGAATACCGGGCCGGCCGCTCAGCTCTACAGCGGGACCTTATAGAGATGACTGCTGACCTTTGGGGAGGGGGACGAGCGGGTACCTGAATTTGACAGATACCCGCTCCCACTTCCGTGGAGTTGTTCTTTCATCTTACCCGTTCCTCTATCCAGCGGTGCGGTCTTCCCGGCTTCTGTAGTGTGGGCATGACAGCCGGGTGCCAAGTGCGCATGCGCAGGAAGCGGTGCTTTTTGTGAATGGTAAGGCGGCACCTGGGACACATGACAGATCCCAGAAGCCGCCGGACCAATCACAAAGCGCAAGTGCTTCTCACTCATGCGCACTGGGCACCCGGCTGTCATGCCGAGCGCCATTACAGAAGCCGGGAAGACAACGCGCGGCTGGATAGAGGAACACGTAAGATCAAAGAACAACTCCGCGGAAGTGGGAGCGGGTATCTGTCAAATTCAGGTACCCGCTCGTCCCCCTCCCCAAAGGTCAGCAGTCATCCCCTGTACTATCCACAGTCTCTGGTCATCCCTGTGCTGTCCACAGTCTCTGGTCATCCCTGTACTGTGTCCGCAGTCTCTGGTCATCTCCTGTACTGTTCGCAGTCTCCGGTCATCTCCTGTACTGTGTCCGCAGTCTCTGGTCATCTCCTGTACTGTGTCCGCAGTCTCTGGTCATCCCCTGAACTGTGTCCGCAGTCTCTGGTCATCCCCTGAACTGTGTCCGCAGTCTCTGGTCATCTCCTGTACTGTGTCCGCAGTCTCTGGTCATCCCCTGAACTGTGTCCGCAGTCTCTAGTCATCTCCTGTACTGTGTCCGCAGTCTCTGGTCATCTCCTGTACTGTCCGCAGTCTCTAGTCATCTCCTGTACTGTGTCCGCAGTCTCTAGTCATCTCCTGTACTGTGTCCGCAGTCTCTGGTCATCTCCTGTACTGTGTCTGCAGTCTCTGGTCATCTCCTGTACTGTGTCTGCAGTCTCTGGTCATCTCCTGTACTATGTCTGCAGTCTCTGGTCATCTCCTGTACTATGTCTGCAGTCTCTGGTCATCTCCTGTACTATGTCTGCAGTCTCTGGTCATCCCTGTACTGTCCGCAGTCTCTGGTCATCTCCTGTACTGTGTCTGCAGTCTCTGGTCATCTCCTGTACTGTGTCCGCAGTCTCTGGTCATCTCCTGTACTGTGTCCGCAGTCTCTGGTCATCTCCTGTACTGTCCGCAGTCTCTGGTCATCTCCTGTACTGTGTCTGCAGTCTCTGGTCATCTCCTGTACTATGTCTGCAGTCTCTGGTCATCTCCTGTACTGTGTCCGCAGTCTCTGGTCATCTCCTGTACTGTGTCCGCAGTCTCTGGTCATCTCCTGTACTGTGTCTGCAGTCTCTGGTCATCTCCTGTACTATGTCTGCAGTCTCTGGTCATCTCCTGTACTGTGTCCGCAGTCTCTGGTCATCTCCTGTACTATGTCTGCAGTCTCTGGTCATCTCCTGTACTGTGTCTGCAGTCTCTGGTCATCTCCTGTACTGTGTCTGCAGTCTCTGGTCATCTCCTGTACTGTGTCCGCAGTCTCTGGTCATCTCCTGTACTGTGTCTGCAGTCCATTAGTTCAGAATTTTTTTTTCCTGTTTTCTGCCTCTAAAACCTAGGTGCGTCTTATGGTCAGGTGCGTCTTATGGAGCGAAAAATACGGTAAATGTTAACTTAATCCATATTAAACACAAAGAAAATATTATATTGCAGCTTACCGATTCTGAGATGTGATGGCTGCATTAGTTTTCTTCTATATTCATCTGGTGATCTAGCCCGTAAATCTGTTTTATAAAAACTCTACAGCAGAATGTATCAGTTCCAGGGATGAGGCAGACCACTTACCACTGACAGGGGGCTTACAATGAGCAGCTTTTATTTATTCATGTGAAACTTTTATCCCAAAAGGAAAAAACTGATGTAAACTGATTATGAAGTGTGAGATGGAGTTTGGCTTCAATTAGTTACTGTTTTTATATCTGCTAATACATCTAACACTCCCCTCCCCCCAGACTGACCATGCTGCTGTCTCCACAGTGGGGGCACTCTAATACAGAAGGTGTGTTACTGGCCAGATCACCAGGTGAAAACAGGGAAAAGAGCCAAAGAAAAGGAATGCAGCCGCCACACCCAATGATTGGTAAGCTGCAATATGGGACATTTGTGGTTTAACCATTTCAATACCGGGCAATTTTCCCCCTTCCTGCCCAGGCCAATTTTCAGGTCTCAGCACTCTCACACTTTGAATGACAATTGCGCGGTCATACAACATTGTACCCAAACTAAAATTTTATCATTTTCTTCACACAACTAGAGCTTTCTTTTGGTGGTATTTAATCACCGCTGGGATTTTTATTTTTTGCTAAATTAACAAAAAAAACCAAAAATTTTGAAAAAAAAACACATTTTTCTTTGTTTCTGTTATAAAAGTTTACAAATAAATAATTGTTCTTCATAAATTTAGGCCGAGATGTATTCTGCTACATGTCTTTGGTGAAAATAACCCAAATTAGGATGTATTTTTTAGTTTGTAGGAAAGTTATAGAGTTCACAAACTATGGGAGATATCTGAATATTGATCAATCCTGAAGTACTGACAGCCAATCTAATTTCTTGAGGTCCAAGAATGTCAGAACAGTACAGATATCCCCCAAATGTCAGAACAGTACAGATATCCCCCAAATGTCAGAACAGTACAGATATCCCCCAAATGTCAGGACAGTACAGATATCCCCCCAAATGTCAGGACAGTACAGATATCCCCCAAATGTCAGCACAGTACAGATATCCCCCAAATGTCAGCACAGTACAGATATCCCCCAAATGTCAGGACGGTACAGATATCCCCCAAATGTCAGGACGGTACAGATATCCCCCAAATGTCAGGACGGTACAGATATCCCCCAAATGTCAGGACGGTACAGATATCCCCCAAATGACCCCTTTTTGCAGAGTAGACAGTCCGACGTACTTCATAAGAGGCATGGCGAGTTTTTTGAAGTTGTATTTTTTTGTCATAATTTTTCGGAAAACGAAAAAATTAAAAAAATTATTTTCACAAATTTTTTTTTTACATCCTGTCACCAGTGCAGTACAGCGTCATCATATAACTGGCATGGCGGTGATCAGGGACACTGACTGGTGACAGTGTGAAAAAAAAAAAATATATATTTTTTTTAATTTTTTTATTATAATTAATTTTGTATTATTTTTTTTTTTTTTTAAGATTTTTTTTTCATATTTTACTATGACCAAAGTAGCACAATGTTACCATAGTAACATTGTACTACTTTGGGGAAGTGATCAGTATTTTTTTTTTTTTACACAATTTGCTTATAGCAAAGAATGACTTTGCTATAAGCAAGCATTTACCTGAATGACATCGATTCATTCAGCTTTTTTTTTTTGGTTTTTTTTTGTGCTTAGCTGTGATTTGGTCACAGCTAATCACATGACATGTGCATTTGATTAGCTGTGACCATTCACAGCTAGGCACTAGTATACAATGGATGGCATCATGAATGAAGCCATCCATTGTATACAACTGTCATGTGACCTGCTGTGATTGGTCACAGCAGGTCACATGGTACCAGCAACGGGAGCCGGTACTCGGATCTGTCATCGGCCGTGTCCGAGGTGCACGGCCAGTGACAGATCGCACTGCTGCGCCGCTCTGCATTAGCGCAAACGGCGCATTGGTCGGGCGGCTAATGGTTAACCCCTCGTCTACCGGGCACTTCTACCCCCTCCCTGCCTACCGGGCACTTCTACCCCCTTCCTGCCTACAGGACACTTCTACCCCCTTCCTGCCTACCGGGCACTTCTACCCCCTTCCTGCCTACAGGGCACTTCTACCCCCTTCCTGCCTACAGGACACTTCTACCCCCTTCCTGCCTACCGGGCACTTCTACCCTCTTCCTGCCTACAGGACACTTCTACCCCCTTCCTGCCTACAGGACACTTCTACCCCCTTCCTGCCTACCGGGCACTTCTACCCCCTTCCTGCCTACAGGACACTTCTACCCCCTTCCTGCCTACAGGGCACTTCTACCCCCTTCCTGCCTACAGGACACTTCTACCCCCTTCCTGCCTACCGGGCACTTCTACCCTCTTCCTGCCTACAGGACACTTCTACCCCCTTCCTGCCTACCGGGCACTTCTACCCCCTTCCTGCCTACCGGGCACTTCTACCCCCTTCCTGCCTACAGGGCACTTCTACCCCCTTCCTGCCTACAGGACACTTCTACCCCCTTCCTGCCTACCGGGCACTTCTACCCCCTTCCTGCCTACAGGACACTTCTACCCCCTTCCTGCCTACAGGACACTTCTACCCCCTTCCTGCCTACAGGACACTTCTACCCCCTTCCTGCCTACAGGACACTTCTACCCCCTTCCTGCCTACCGGCCACTTCTACCCCCTTCCTGCCTACCGGCCACTTCTACCCCCTTCGTGCCTACCGGACACTTCTACCCCCTTCCTGCCTACAGGGCACTTCTACCCCCTTCCTGCCTACAGGACACTTCTATCCCCTTCCTGCCTACAGGACACTTCTATCCCCTTCCTGCCTACTGGACACTTCTACCCCCTTCCTGCCTACCAGGCACTTCTACCCCCTTCCTGCCTACAGGACACTTCTACCCCCTTCCTGCCTACCGGGCACTTCTACCCCCTTCCTGCCTACCGGCCACTTCTACCCCCTTCGTGCCTACCGGACACTTCTACCCCCTTCCTGCCTACAGGGCACTTCTACCCCCTTCCTGCCTACAGGGCACTTCTACCCCCTTCCTGCCTACAGGACACTTCTACCCCCTTCCTGCCTACAGGACACTTCTACCCCCTTCCTGCCTACCGGCCACTTCTACCCCCTTCGTGCCTACCGGACACTTCTACCCCCTTCCTGCCTACAGGGCACTTCTACCCCCTTCCTGCCTACAGGACACTTCTACCCCCTTCCTGCCTACCAGGCACTTCTACCCCCTTCTTTACCAGGCCAATTTTCAGCTGTCAGCGCTGTCGCACTTTGATTGACAATTGCGCGGTCATGCAAGATTGTACCCATATGAAATTTGTATCATTTTTTTCTCACAAATAGAGCTTTCTTTTGGTGGTATTCAATCACTGCTGGGTGCTTTACTTCTTGTGCTATAAACAAAAAAAGTAAAAAAAATTAAAAAAAAAGATTCTTTGTTTCTATTATAAAAATTTTCAAACAGGTAATTTTTCTCTTTCACTGATGTGCGTTGATGAGGCAGCACTGATGGGCACTAATAGGCAGCACTGATGGCCAGCACTGATGGGCACTGATAGGCAGCACTGATGGGCGGCACTGATAGGCAGCACTAATGAGGTGGCATGAATAGGCAGCACTGATAGGCGGCACTGATAGACAGCACTGATAGGTGGCACTGACTAGCATCACTGCTGGGCACTGACTGGCGGCACTCCTAGGCATTGACTGGTGGCACTGACTGCAGCACTGCTGGGCTGCACTGATTGGCACTGGTGAGTGGCACTGGTAGGCACAGGTGGGTGGCACTGCTGGGTGGCACAGGTGGGTGCACTGTTGGGCACAGGTGGGCAGAACCTTTGGGTGGCACTGCTGGGCACCAATCATCAGGGCACTGATTATCAGTGCCCTGATGATTGGTGCCGATCCCCGCTCTAACAACTGTCGGTTCTCGGCAGAACTTTCCTCACGATCTGACAGTGTGAGGAAAGTGCAGCCGATAACCAGCAATTGCATTTCCCGGTGATCAGCGTGCCATTGGACACGGCTGATCACGTGGTAAAAGGCCGCTGTGATTGGCCTTTTACCACATCACATGATCAGCTGTGACCGTAGGACACAGCGATCACAGAGATCACCAGGTGCACGCCCCCTGGGGTGAGCAGGAAAGCGCGTTCTGGGAGGACATCATATGACGCCTACCCAGAACTGGCCGGCCTCAGTGTAGCCGTCATTCAGCTATCTGTGGTTGGCAACTAGTTTATATCCCTTTAGTTTGGTTGGTGAAATCTCATCCTATGTCCAGTGATAGCAGTGACATCTACTGGCCACAGTGAGACATCACAAGACAACCTAAACTTAGGGAGAAACCAAGTGAAGAACTATACAATCAGCCTGAGCCAAGTACAGCCCATAGGAGCCTCTATTCAGGACAAGGGGGCGACACTAATAAATAGTGTAAGGATCACGTCAAATTGGTGTTTAGTAATCAGTGATCACTTACAGGGGTTGTAACCCTCAGACATGGATTATGAACAAACATATCCCTCTACAGTGTGTCTCACTCCAGAGCACGAAGTATCATTTCTGTCTGCTGTCTCCTTCCTATACGATCAGCATGAGTCACTTCTGACAAATGTTCTTGACACCAAGAGAAGAAAGGTGACAGGGGAGGAGCTCCAGCTCACAGCCTGTGATTGAAAGCCTCAGCTCTGTTCTTGTGTGAAAGGGTGTGTCCCTTTCCTCCAATCATCTCTCAGAGCTTACTTTATTGAGCTCTGCAGAATGTGACCATCTCTCTTCCCCTTTTTTCTGACTTCTCAGACAAGCTGTATAAATTCTGGACTTTGAACAGGTGAAGAGAGGGCTGAAAATAAAAAGGTACAACATATGTAGGAGGATTTGTTTAATCTCTGTGTATCACCTGAGGCCAGTCACTTCTCTGGGTATATGGAGGGTTTACAACCACTTTAACTGTTTATTTGAGACAAGTTGCAGAGATCCCACACCGCTGCCTCCCATCTCCTGAGACTGCACTCAGTGACTTGGGTCTGAGACACTACAGACATATCCCTCCACCCGGCACAGCCAGCAGACCACAGAGCAAGGAACCCTGGGAGAAATGTTCTGTTAGAGATCTTACTAGACCTGGGCATGGGGAAGAAGACCCAAATCACATGTCTCAAGAGCCTAGGTCACATGACACTGCCACTTAACCCCAGAACCTCCATAAATCCAGTCTAGAGACATAAATTGTGTCTGCAGCACAGAGAAGGAAGATTATCCGAGAGAAATCCAGGAATACAGGACGGGGAACACAGCTCAGGAAAGTGACCAGGGGATTACAGGCTGATATCACCCAGTCCCCGCCCTACTCTGGACCAATCAGTGAGCAGTATGGGTGGAGGAATGGATTTAGTGTTCATGACCCACCTGTGCTGATCTCTGTAGGAGTGTCCTCCTCTATAAATGTCCCCGTTATTCCATCCTCCTCCATAGACTGCTGATCATCCCTCACATACGCCTCTTCTTCTTCTGCTTTCACCTCAAATTCTATATACATCAGATCTTCATCCTAAACCAAGAGAAGGATAGAAGAGGTCAACTGTAAAATATGAAATTTATTATTGTGACATCACATACAAAATCCACACATTGTGTCCACAAGTTCATGTTCTAAATACGCCATCCCACTAAAGTGTCTTCTTATCAGTGATCTGAGGGGCGGCTGATTGTCCATCATGACGTCCTTGTAGAGGTCCTTGTGTCCTTCTAAATACTCCCACTCCTCCATGGAGAAATAGACAGTGACACCCTGACACCTTATAGGAACCTGACACACACAATGATACAGTCACCATCCAGACACATCCCTTGTCTGTTACTGGAGAATGTCCCAGAATTCCCGGCACCGCTCACCTCTCCTGTCAGCAGCTCCATCATCTTCTTGGTGACTTCTAGAATCTTCTGCATGTTGTATCTCTCAGGGTTTAGGGAGTCACATGGAGGCACTGTGATGGTCATATGATCACCTGACTTCAGAAGAGGAAATCTCTGTATTGAGGAACCAATAGGAATATCATGTTAGAATCCCAGAATCCTCCTCACCTCTCCGGTCAGGTCTGTGTTTTATTAATAGAGATAAGAGTGATGTCATGTGACCTCCCAGAATCCTCCTCACCTCTCTGGTCAGGTCTGTGTTTTATTAATAGAATAAGAGTGATGTCATGTGACCTCCCAGAATCCTCCTCACCTCTCTGGTCAGCAGGTAGATGATCTCCAGGGTGAGGTTTAGTATCTTCTCAGTCATGTGACTCCGGTCCTCCTCCATCCTCATTGGTGCCATCATGTGATCTATACAGGTCTCCTTGTAGACGGATAACTTTGGGAAATGAAAGTAAGAATGATTTGGATGGTATTGGTCACACAATAATAGGATGTGGATGTGAGGGGGGAATAGGAGGGTTGCTGGACATTGAAGAACTACTCCCCCCATGGGAAGACATTTTGTTTGGACTGTTTAGTGTTTGTTACATCTTGAAGGACCTGGAACCCTCTTGGTTCGTCGGATCAGAAATCCCCTTTTCTCTGTTGGGTTTGTTTTGTTTCTGAACTGGTTTGCAGCTGAATCAGGACTCCTCTAAGAACAAGTGCTCACTGAGTGAAGGAATGTCCTTCTCTATGTTACTTGATATTCCAGAACATATCACATGACCAGTGAGACAAAAAGATGGTTAAGATTGCCAGTTCTGTAAGGTCGGAAAAATAAGTACAGGTGGGGGGGCACCACAGACCCAGAGACCTCCCCTCCTTCCGAGTCCCCTGAGCCCTTCTGCCCCCTATTCCCCCAAAGCCCTGCAGCCTGATTACCCATTAAAAGGTCCCAGTTTCCCCCTTCAGAGGCCCTAAAGTCTTTCAGCTTTACTAAACCCTCACAGCCCCTCATCTCCTCTACTTCCCTCAGACCCCTCAGTATTTCCCTCCCTCTGACACCAATGATGGAACATATTCTTCATGGCCGGCTGGGGAATGTTTCCTTCCTCCTGAGCAGCAATGTAAGGGGCTCTATGCTCCATACTCCTGACCCCGGCACTCCATCATTGTGTTGGCTGCATAGTGTAATGATTGCCCATTGGCTGCCTGTGTAGTGTCATCATTGCCCTTTGTAGGCCATGTATGGTCAGGATGGTCCTTGTCTTGTCTATTTATTGTCAGTGCTGTTTGTTTAGAGGACCATATTACTAGAATTTATCTCCACAACGAGGAGAATGTTCCGGCCCCGGAAGTGGGGGAATGTTCTGCCCCTGAAGGGGTTACTCTGGGTTCCCACACTATATATGTGTGTATCATCATCTGCTGGAGATAAAAGACATCACAGTGACTATGGAGGAAGAGGACGGACGTGACTATGGAGGAAGAGGACGGACGTGACTATGGAGGAAGAGGACGGACGTGACTATGGAGGAAGAGGACGGACGTGACTATGGAGGAAGAGGACGGACGTGACTATGGAGGAAGAGGACGGACGTGACTATGCAGGAAGAGGAAGGACGTGACTATGGAGGAAGAGGAAGGACGTGACTATGCAGGAAGAGTACGGACGTGACTACGGAGGCAGAGGACGGACATGATGGGGGGTTAATGGGTGTAAATAGGAAATAACATCTTATTACCTCCTCTGTTGCCACTTCCAGCAATGTCTCCTCTTCTTTGTGCCACATGGAATTTCCTGTCTGTAGCTGACATCACTTCCTGTCTTCCATAGGGACTTCCTGTTTAGTATAAGTGAGATCACCACCATGTGGAGCTCAGAGGAACTGCAGCCATGAGAAATGTCTCAAGGTGTGATCACGGCCTTGTGTTGTGTTCAGCATTTTGAATGTTTTCTTGTCATATTTGCCCTTTAACCCCTTCAATTCCGGGCACTTTTACCCCCTTCCTGCCCAGGACAATTTTCAGGTTCCCTATTCTTCATTCAGGAGGTCCAGTCCCCACCATCTGGGAATACAAGTCATTCACACTCTACTGGTAGACAACAAGGTCCCCCAATCAGTCCGTCACCTTCCAGTCTCTGCAGCAGAATACCAGGATGGAGTCTAGATGACGCCTCCCATTGACTCCGCCCCTCTCCATGACTTGGATTCCTTAGTGGAGATGACACCTTGGAAGAGGACTGAACCCCAAATGTCTATCAGACAAACTATGAAGATCCAAACTCCCTCAGATTCAGAAATGAGATGACATTTCACAGAGGAGAGATTCATTTATACTTTACCAGGTGAGGAGAGCTGTGGTGGATGATAGGACCGCCCCCGAGGATTCCCAAAGGCTGCTCCCCATAGAATCTGTTCTGGTATGGAGCATCTGGATTGGTGGAGAGTGGAGATGAGGATCAGATGAGTGTCTGTGAAGATCCGTGTGCACCGTCCAGTGTCAGTCCCTGTCTGAGAGCCCCTCCCCTTTTATATCCAACATCCCCTTATCTAAGGAAAAGAGGTGTGGCTTAGAGTATTTACCTGCATTTGATTGGCCGACATTTCTGCTGATGTTCCCTCTCCGGAGGTTTCCATTTCCAGAGATGTTTCCTCTGTTAATGATTGGTGGGACACAGACAATCCAATCTTCATACATACATGGAGGCCCTCTGCCATTCACAGAGGAGATGTTTCTGATCCCCTCCCCCGACACATGACCTCCCTGCCTGCAGATTCAGAGCGAAGGAGAAATCTTCCACACTTATCAGCTGCTCATTGGGGGACCTTTCCCATCCCCCCACCACCACACACAGCCAAAATGCCAATATGAACAGGGTGATTAGGGTGTAATCAGACACATTCATAACACCCTGTGCACACTCCTGCAGCCTATTAGCACCCATTTCCCTTTCTATGTCTCAGCGGATCTCCTGCAGCCCATTAGCTCCCATTTCCCTCTCTATGTCTCAGTGGATCTCCCGCAGCCCATTAGCTCCCATTTCCCTCTCTATGTCTCAGCGGATCTCCCGCAACCCATTAGCTCCCATTTCCCTCTCTATGTCTCAGCGGATCTCCCGCAGCCCATTAGCTCCCATTTCCCTCTCTATGTCTCAGCGGATCTCCCGCAGCCCATTAGCTCCCATTTCCCTCTCTATGGCTCAGCGGATCTCCCGCAGCCCATTAGCGCCCATTTCCCTTTCTATGTCTCAGCGGATCTCCCGCAGCCCATTAGCTCCCATTTCCCTCTCTATGTCTCAGCGGATCTCCCGCAGCCCATTAGCGCCCATTTCCCTCTCTATGTCTCAGCGGATCTCCCGCAGCCTATTAGCTCCCATTTCCCTCTCTATGTCTCAGCGGATCTCCCGCAGCCTATTAGCACCCATTTCCCTCTCTACGTCTCAGCGGATCCCCTGCAGCCTATTAAAGCCCATTTCCCTTTCTATGTCTCAGCGGATCTCCTGCAGCCTATTAGCACCCATTTCCCTTTCTATGTCTCAGCGGATCTCCCGCAGCCTATTAGCACCCATTTCCCTTTCTATGTGTCTGTACTCTGTGGGAGTTGGACTTGGGAGAACAAGACTCTGTGGGGGCAGGACTTGGTGAGCAGTACTCTGTGGGGCGGGACTTGGTGAGCAGTACTCTGTGGGGGCAGGACTTGGTGAGCAGTACTCTGTGGGGGCGGGACTTGGTGAGCAGTACTCTGTGGGGGAAGGACTTAGTGAGTAGTACTCTGTGGGGGCGGGACTTAGTGAGCAGTACTCTGTGGGGGCGGGACTTGGTGAGCAGTACTCTGTGGGGGCGGGACTTGGTGAGCAGTACTCTGTGGGGGCGGGACTTGGTGAGCAGTACTCTGTGGGGGCGGGATTATGATTAGATTTACTATTCCATTCATTTTCTGCTCATATAAAGATGGAATTCAGATATAAAGACGGGAAGTATGGAGCAGAGAAATGAAGAGACCTCCCAGCAATGTTATTACCAGGCTGCAGCTAGGGGGAGCTCTAATGTCACCCCAGCAGAGGGATCCCATCTAGCCCACATTAACCCTCTCACTGCCAGAGCTGGTTTTGCAGTGTGTAGGAGTCTGGGATGCGTTTTGTTGAGGTGGGGGAGGGGTTATGAATTGTTTCCATTCTCACTGTAGAATGTGCTGCAACAAAAGTGACATGAAGGCTCCTCCCACACTGATCACGGGACACGTATGACTTTTTGCTGCATTTCTGCCATGTTTTTACCGTGTTTGCATTGCACTTCTTAAAGATCATGTGACTCAAAATCCGCACCAAACCCTCACCGTGGGGGCATTGTTGGTTTGTTCTGCAGCGGTTTCCATTGATTTCAATGGGGAGGGGCGTTCTTGGAGCGTTTTCTTACCACACCAAACCTGCAGCAAAGATGTGACAAGCAGGAATTTGAAAAACGCAGCGGCCCCGCATCGGCTGAGTGTGAAGAGTTCCAGGAATACACGGTCACATGATGTTCTTCTACTAACACAAACCTGGGAGAACACCGGATGGGGTGACAGCAGAGTGACCGATAATGACACACATTGAGCTGCCGATAAAACTTCATTTCCAGAGTCCCCCCACAATACAGGAGGGGGCGCTATGTACTGTGGGGTCTGGGGGAAGGAATCCGGGAGGGAAATGTCATCTGCAGAACATTTCATACTCTGCTCTAGATTTATAAATGTCAGCGACGTGCGATGATTGACACCCCCTTACCCAGATAATGGGGACTTGTAATCTGACAGATTCACACAGGAATTGTTCATTGCTGAAGGAGCCCCGAGAAACCTTTGGAGGACCCCTGACTGAGAAAGGCTGGACTAGGCAGTCATATATTTCTGTCCCCCTTGGTGGGAGTGGAGGTGACCCCTCTATAAGGATCTACAGTCCATACACACCCAGCACAAGGCCGGGGTCACACTACCAGACGCTTCTCGGGGCTGCAGTTCCTCTGAGCAACACAAGGTGGGGATCTCACCTCTACCCAGACAGGAAGTCTCTATGGAAGACAGAAAGGAAGTGATGTCAGGTACAGACAGGACGTGAAGTTTCGTACAGAAAGGAAGTGATGTCAGGTACAGACAGGACGTGAAGTTTCGTACAGAAAGGAAGTGATGTCAGGGATAGACAGGAAGTGATGTAATGTACACAGAGGAAGTTCCGGGTAAGATGTGAGGCAGCAGGAAGCAGAGAGGAGACGTTGGTGGAAGTGGCAGCAGAGAAGGTAATAAGATGTTATTATTATTATTATTATACAGGATTTATGGCACCAACAGTTTTCTCAGCACTTTACAATATAATGGGAGACAATACAGCAACAATACAGTTCAATACAAGAGAGAAAGGAGGGACTGATCCTGGGAGCTTACAATCTAGGACATTTCCTATTTACACCCAGTAACCCCCCCATCATGTCCGTCCTCTTCCTCCATAGTCATGTCCGTCCTCTTCCCCCATAGTCATGTCTGTCCTCTTCCTCCATAGTCATGTCCATCCTCTTCCTCTATAGTCATGTCCATCCTCTTCCTCCATAGTCATGTCCGTCCTCCATAGTCACTGTGACATCTTTTATCTCCAGCAGATGATGATACACACATATATAGTGTGGGAACCCAGATTAACCCCTTCAGGGGCAGAACATTCCCCCACTTCCGGGGCCAGAACATTCTCCTCATTGTGGAGATGTGTCACCTTCTCACCTCATCAGTCTATAGTAATGGATTATACCTCTTTTATTAGTTGCGGGGGATGGAGAATCCTATGACATCACACTGACCTCACAGCCCCTCCCCCAATGTCCCTTTATTTGGCTCCTTTCTTTTTATTCTATGGTCTTAGGATGTGGGGGACCCTTGGCATCCTCATAAGCAGAACAGAACTGTAGATCCTGTGTTGTATGTAATGATGTCAGAATTCCTTATACCCTGCGTAGTGTGGGGGTCCTGTGGGGGGGAAATTATACCTCAGCCTGAAGTGGGGCTTTAATAAAATGGAGACCTGAATGGAGAGGTGAGGAGGATTCTGGGAATATCATTTGATGTGACTATTTGTGTTCAGATGTAGAGTTTTCCTCCTGTGAAGTCTGGAGATCATATGACATCACATTGCCTCCACCTCCCTCCCTGATAGAAGAGAGAAAGAAGAAGAAGATTCTAGAAGTCACCAGAGAGATCACTGAGCTGCTGACAGGAGAGGTGAGCGGTGCCGGGAATTCTGGGACATTCTCCAGTAACAGACAAGGGATGTGTCTGGATGGTGACTGTATCATTGTGTGTGTCAGGTTCCTATAAGGTGTCAGGGTGTCACTGTCTATTTCTCCATGGAGGAGTGGGAGTATTTAGAAGGACACAAGGATCTCTACAAGGACGTCATGATGGACAATCAGCCGCCCCTCACATCACCGGGTAAGAGGAGACTTTATTGTAAAGGAGAGAGCAGTACGGAGGATCCACCTAGATCCCCCATCATCTGATAAACACATAGAAACAATGGATTCAGTCAGTGTGTGTGTTTCCTACAGATGGATCCAGTCATGGGAACCCACCAGAGAGATGTCCCCGTCCTCTGTATTCCCGGGATTCCACACAGGAAGGTCACACCATCCCTCACCATCATCAGGTAGATGAGGAACAATCACTGATAGTATCATTAGGATCTCTACATTATCTGCATTGTTACCATTGATGGCATTTTTATTATATATTCAGAGTGGAAACCTGAGAGATCCTAAAGTTGATGTTAAAGAAGAGATAAAAGAGGAGGAGGATGAGGATGGGGGGATGGAGGAGTCAGAGCTTCTAAAGAAACACAAAGATCTGTACCAGGACACCATAGTGGAGTCATCCAGCTACAGGAACCCACCAGAGAGATGTCCCCGTCCTCTGTATTCCCGGGATTCCACACAGGAAGGTCACACCATCCCTCACCATCATCAGGTAGATGATGACAATTATTGGTAGTTGTGATTTATACACAGCATGTTTGTTACAATGAATGTTTTATTATATCTTTCAGAGTGGAATCCTCGGGGATGATAATATTGATGTTAAAGAAGAGTATAAAGAGGAGGATGAGGAGTATGGAGTGATGGAGGAGTTTTCAGAAGGACACAAGGAGATGATGGAGCCACCTAATACCAGGAACCCACCAGAGAGATGTCCCCGTCCCCTGTATTCCCGGGATTCCACACAAGAAGGTCACACCATCCCTCACTATTACAAGGTTGGTGGGATGGAGAATCTAGAACATGGACTTGTAGAGACTATGGGCTCCAATCACAAAGCGGTATCTTCCCGTATCCCAGTATGTAGTAAGATGCTGCATTCTGTTTTTTAGTAGTGAATCCTGCGGGGAATTTACCACTGGTGTCCATAGCAACACTTGTAAATAGCTTGTTGTTAAGGAGAGGGCAGCCACCAGTGTCCTCAGCAACCAGTAAACAAGGAGAGGACGGCCGCCAAGTTCCCCGCTGACAGCTGTGACAGGTCTGGTATGGATTTTGAGGGAATCCCCCAATGCCAAAACAATCAAAAGAAATGGCGTGGGTTTCTCTCCAAAATCAATACCAGCCCCTTAGTGAGTGCCCACCTTCCTCCTGAACCATATCAGACCACATACTCTCAACATGGGGTGGGTGCTTCAGGGCAGGTGCGCTTTGCCACCCCAAAAGCACCTTGTCCCCATGTCGATGGGGAAAAGGGTCCCTTACCCACATCCCTGGCCAGTGGTTGTGGGGGGCTGTGGGTGGGGGACTTATTGAAATCTGGAAGCCTCCTTTAACATGGAGGCCCCCAGATGCCAGCCCCCCCACAATGTGAATGAGTATAGATTACATAGTACCCCTATTCATTTACCAAAAAAGGGTAAAAAAAAACTGGAAGAAAGTTTTGACAAAACAAAAATAAAGAAAAATGTCCCCCTGATGTAGATCCATCGATGATCCAATCACAACACTCGCTGTCATCGCTGACTGGAAGAAAAAACAAAGCTCCACTCCTTCCATCTGACAGCTCCGCCGCCTCCCACTTCTGAAAACACGAAGGACTGCTACTACCCTGTGACATCACTGGGTAGCCTTGCCCTTTTGTGACATCACCAATACAACATGCCCCGATCAATGACGTCACCGAGTGGCACCGTCCCTTAGTATATTTAGTGGCGGGAGGCAGCAGAGCTGTCAGACAGAGGGGAGTCTTCATTGGGAGCGGAGCTTTTCTTTCTGAGTCAGCGGTGACAGCGAGCATCGTGATTGATGATGGATCTACACCTGCCTGCTGTCTATATAACAGAATACTTTTTGGGGTGAATAATTAGGGGTACCATGTACCCCATACTCATTCACATGGGGTGAAGGATCTGAGGGCCTCCTTGTTAAATTTTGTAAGTCCTCTTCCCGCAAACCCCCACAGCCACTAGCCTGGGTTGTGGGGAAGAGTCCCTTGTCCCCATCAACATGGACAAGGTGCTTTGGGTGAGCAAAGCCCCCCCCCTGCCCCAGAGCATGCATTCTATGTTAAGGGCATGTGGCCTGGTATGTTTAAGGAGGGGGGGGTCACTTGCTCATCCCCCGTTTACTGACCTGCCAGGCTGCATGCTCAGATAGGGGTCTGGTATGTATTTCTTTCATTTTGGCAAGGGGTCCCCCTCAAAATCCTTACCAGACCCGAGGGGAGACCCCACGCCATTTT